>NC_047666.1:39240202-39840202 GCF_011762505.2 Arvicanthis niloticus
TCTGAGCATACAGTAAACACCAATCATTTCAGTTTGTGGGGAGAGAAAGTCATAGAAATGAATCAGGACTGGGGCTGTATTTCAGGGGCAGAGTACTTGTCTGGCTTTCAAGAGGCCTTGGGTTTGAGCCCCAGCATCCCTAAAACACATAGACCAAAAATAGATAGATAGATAGATAGATAGATAGATAGATAGATGATAGATAGATAGATTTCCCCAATTATTCCCATTGCTTTTCACCTTTGCTCTTAGAAATCACTCAATTCAAATCTTAATCATTTTTAAACTACCAAATATTTTCTTCTCCTCTGTCAGCATTTAAAGGTTCCTTAATCTCTGAGGATTATATAATGTCTCATATACCCTAATTTTTTGTTCGTATCCGTGTATGTATGGGCACGTATCCTATGCACGTGTGTGTATGGGCACACTTGGGCATGTAAATGTGTATGTTCATGTGTGTGCATGCATGAGGAAGCCAGAGGATAACCTCAAGTGTCATTCTTCAGGTGCCATCCACTGATTCTGAGATAGGGTCTCTCACTATCCATAGAGCTCTCCAAGTAGGCTGGAGAGCTGGCCAGTAAGCCCCAGGGATCTGCCTGGCTCTACCTTCTAAGCATTTCATGTACAACTGTGGGCCATGGGGCAGACCTTTCTCCATATGAGGGTGAGTGAAATGGCTCAGAGGATGCTTGCTGGGCAAGCCTGGTGACCTGGGTTTCAGCCCCAGAACCCATGCAATGGTGACCAGGGAAAACTGACTTATGAAGTTGTCTGTGACCTTTACAAACATGATCAGTAGCACAAGCGCTCATACATGCACCACGCAGACACACAAACACCCCCACACTCCCCCACACCACATATATTAATAGTAAACAATAGTCAAGTAAAAACTTGATTTTAAGACAAAAACAAAAAATCCAAAGTGAAAACGGGTATTCTCTATTAAAGAAAAATTCTGTAACACTGAAATTCAACTTATCTCTATAAAACAGTGTGAGATTTCCTCCTTAGAGCAAAACATAAATAATGGTCCATGGAAACAAGAGCTCCGATATGCTGACCTTTGACCTTCCATCTCTTGCCTTCGCCTTTGGCTCTGACCTGTAGATCAGCAACTCAAGAAGATTTCCAGTGCTTTGCCCCAATGGCTGAATGTTAAGAAATCTATTAGTTAATCAGATGCTTTAGGCTTCAAGTGGGAAGTACATCTCCCAAAGCCAATAATCATGCTTGAGCCATTTAAAGTCAGTCCTTGAAACGATCCTTAAGGCTAAATGTCAGCATTCAGATCTACCATCTTTACTGCTAACGCTAAAATCAAGTCATCATGATATACTAAGGAAAAAATTCATTTGATCCAGATTCAGGCTGTTAGTTTGGTTTACTCTAAGCTTATAAAAAAAACTGACCAACCAAGCATCAACAAAAACCCAACAACCGACCAATAAAATCCTAAGCTCTAAGAGAAGGAAAGCGATCGTATGTTAGAAAACAATGAGTTAAATACGGAGTGTGTGTGTGTTTGGGTACCTGTTCACATAGGTGCCTTTGTGTGCATGTAAACTCAGCAGTATTTAGGACTATACGTGCGTGCACAGCTGTGTGTGGACATGTGTGTTCATAAACAGTATTCCTTAGTGAGACACATCTGTGGAGCTCAGGGTCTACTGGTCTCAGCACTACCAATGCAGTAAGTTAGAAGAAACTTCTCTGAGGGTCTATCCTGGACATCTCAGGACCTTTGCTGGTATCAGTGGTCTCTACCTACCTAAGATGCATATAGAGTGCCTTCCACCTCAGTTGTGAGAAGTTGTGAGAATCAAGTAAGTCTCCCTACATTGTCAAACGTCCTCTGCTAGTAAAAATCCTTCCCCTCCCACAGCTAAAGATCGACAGAAGTCATAAAGGAAGATTTAACATTGTTTTTCTGAACGTCGTTGCTGTGTCTTGGAGGACATTTTTGATTATCTTTGAGATAGTGTTACAAGATATAAACTATGAATAACAGAATAAAGATTAAACGTTTACATATCTAAACAATACACATTTAATAACAAACAGTGCCTTCTGAAAACACAAGGTGTTTGGGGTTCTTATTGTAAGTGAATTTAGCAGCATGTATTTAAAATTTGCACCTTTGCGATGAACTCGAATAGATTCGGGGAACTGGATGTTAAATAAAGAGATAGAAAGATCTAATTTTCTGGTTCATTAAGCTAGCTGATTTCCAGACATTGTGCATATTGCTTTAAATTTCCTATTTCTGAGCAGAGGAGACAGTGTGGGATCTGTCTGCGATGTAGTGTGTCAGCCAATTAGAGCTCAAATGGATGCAATCCCATCTCATCAGCGATACAAGCAGCACCTGTTATCTCTTTGCCAAATGCTTGTCAGCGTCACCGTGTTCCAGCAGCTGTTGTAGTCCCCGCTTTACAGGCTCAAGTCTGTATGATGTATCGTGGAAGCAATTATTCGGGCTGTGTTCCTCTGATGATATTACTCTACTCTGGCTCCTATATGTTCACCTAAATCCTGCTTTTGTGTGTGTTCATGTGCATGTGAGCGCACATGCATGTGTGTGCAGGTGTGTCTCGGGGAGCAGAAGACAATCTCAGGTGGTGTTCCTCAGGTGCAGTTGGAACACTATTGTTTTGTTTGGTTGGTTGTTTTTGAGACAGGGTCTCTTACTGGCCTGGAGTGTATCACCTAGTCTGGCTGGCCAGTGAGCCAGCTCCAAGGGATATACTTGTCTCTACTTCCATAGCATGGGAATTACTGAGCCCTCGCCAACGGTGAACCGAGATGAACCCTTCTTCCCTTAAGTTGCTTCTTGCTAGGTATTTGGTCACATCTACTTGAGAAAAAGCTAATGCAGCAAGCTATACTCTGTGTAAATAGCCGGGTTTACACCAGCCTCGTTCTCATCAACACTCACATATTGCTCGCATTAAACATCTTGTCCACCTTGACACATGTATGTGCTATTGCTAAGAGATACATGCTTGGCCACAAAGATCATGCCATAAGGCCTGGCTTGGAGACTCCAGAACTATGTAAGACAGGGCACAGTAGTATAGGCTTTCGATGGGAAATGGTAAAAACTCAAATCAAATTGCTTTAGCCCCAAAGAAAATGCATTGAGCCAGGTCAACCACAAGTACAGCTGGGGGGGGGGGCACTAGGAATTATAAAGTACTGTGGACTCTCTCTGCCCTTCACCTCTCCTCTCCGTTTCCTGTGTGTGTTGGTTCAGTTCTTTCTATGTAAACAGGTGCTAGATGGCAATATTAAAGGTCTGGGGATGCAGAAACGTGAGAGCTGACTTGTCTAAGAATGTTGCTTATAACTGAGGGCCTGGGGGTAAGGAAAGGTAAGGGGGAAGAAGTAGGGTCTGGCTTAGAAAGCTTCCCTTTTGCTCTACTTTGGGAAATTCTTAGGAAAGATGTCCATCAGGATAGATACAGCTACTAAGTGTTATCATGCCTGGTGGTGGCACAACCCTGCAGAAGAAGGACAGGAGGGGTGTGTGTGTGTGTGTGTGTGTGTATGCCCATGGGCATGTATGTAAATGTACATGTGTCTGTATGGTTTTGTATGTGTGAGAGACATAGACAGAGACAGAGAGAGAGACAGAGGGATACAGAGACAGAAATAGGGTGATAGAGAGACAGACAGACATGGAATGGGAGACGTTTCCCATGAAAGTAACAAGCAGATAAAAGAGAGACCTGGATACATGTTAAGAAAAGGGCTGTGTTCTGTATCATTCTCACAGTGCCCCTAAGATGCAGGCGCCGGAAGGTTGAATTTCTATCTCACAGCCCATGGTGACAAGCAGCTGTGATGAAAGGTCTGATGTCTTGGGAAAAAGACCTAACCGAGTCAAGCCTGTTTCTTCAACTATGATACGGATAAGGCGTGAGCACTGAGGCTTCACATGCCTGAGGGGTCCCCTTGTTCTGCTGACTTCAGAGCTGGCTGTCTGGGATGACTGAAATAAGCTGGATGTTGGCAGCCGGCACTGCCTCCAATGTGCGGAGGCCTGACTCTTCTGCAGTAGATAGTCAATCACGTCTGCTTCTGCTGAGTGACATCAGTGTGAAATCTCCCAACTATAATACACATTTAGTTGTCTCGTCATTCTCTGTGTTCCCACTGATGCTCTTGTGTAGTGGTAATCGGTGTTCATCTTAGTTTCAGACCTAGAGAGGATGTGGTGGGTTCTTTATTCATTTTTATGTGTGGATGTTTTTCCTGCAAATATGTATGTACAATACATGCATGCTTGGTGCCCGTGAAGGCCAGAAGAAGGTGTCAGGTCCCCTGGAACTGGAGTTACAGATGTTTCTGAGCCACCATGCTGGGAACTGAGTCCTATGCTTGAAAATGTTACTTTTTTTTTTTTTAAACTGGAATTAAAGACACTTCTGACATATTTCAAATAATTTCTCCCACAGAGAAGGCAAACAAATGCATTCCACTAAGGAACAATTTAGATGGGAAAGTACCTTCTTGAACAACAGGAAGTGACATTTCAAGATGGAGGCTGCGCACTCCATTCCTGTATTCTAATTCTTGTCCTAGCAAGAGGTGTGTGCATCCCTCAGTGCCCGTATGGCTTTCGTGGTCTCTCTATGCAACACTGCATTTCCTTAGGACGACTCATTGCATCCATCATTTTCCTCTCAGGCTGTAATGGCTAAGGACCCAGTGTGTCCTCAAGACTTTGTTTCGCTCTCTAAGCTTCACCACCAAGGTCATTAACATCCCTGCAGAGCTGTAGCCTGAGTCTCAGATGAGCTCTTTCTTGCCTGGCAAGTTGTCACAACATTACAAGGTACTGGTAACAATATCATCCTGTTTTTATAGTTTTATGATTAAGGATATTAAAAATGAACTGAATTGAAGAGAACTAACGCAAAATGTGAGGCTACTATCATAATGTACTGCATGGAAATATGTGGTATGCATATATTTAAAATTGCATAAATAAAAATAAATAAATAAATAAATAAAAATAAATATATGGTATGCATATATTTAAAATTGAATTTTCCTAATGTATCATTTAAAAATCTGCTCAAGCAGAATGGATTATATTAATGGGATCTGCTGAGTCTATAAACATACGAAAGCTTCTGTAGTGGAGGGTTAAAGCAATCATGGAAGATGTCTCTGGAGCTAACTTCTTAGGAGGGTGTCAAAGACATCAGAACTTCTGACTGTCTACACCAAGAGGTATAGCGCTGAAAAAGAGGTGGGGTGGGTGGGGCTCAGTCAGTCAAGTGCTTGTCATCCAAGTATGAGGGCCTGAGTTTGGATTCCCTGCACCCATATACAAATGGGCGTGGCAACACACACCTACAATCCCCGAACTGAAGGGGATGGGATCAGGAGAACCTCTGGAGTTAACTGGCTAGCTATCATAGAGAAACTGGTGAGCTCTGGTTTCAGGGAGGACAATGTCTCAAAAAATAAAGTGGAGAGCGATTGAGAAAGACACCTGACTTTGACCTCTGGGCTCCACATGCACGTACATGTATGTATGTGTACTTGCACATGCACACAGATGAACATGTATACACACATTTGCACACCAATAAATAATAAGAGCAGCTCCCACAGGGCACAGTTTTCAACCTGATTGTGAGCTTAAAGTCCACTGCAGTCATTATGGTGACCAGCTGCGTGGGTGAGCGATCCCTGTCTATAGCAAACACCCTAGATAATCAGTTTGTAAGGGGGAAAGGTCTGTCTTGGCTCACAGCTTTGGGGATTCAGTCTGGCTCACCAGCTCTGTTGCTTCTGGGTCATGGTGAGACAGCACACAGTGGCAGGAAGGCACTATAGAGCAAAGCCCTTCATGCAGGGCCAAGGAGCAGCAGACATGAAGAAATAGCCAGAGAGTTACTACCCACTTATAGAACTTACAGTCTTTCAGTGGTCCCTCTAGGGAAGGTCTGTCAATCCCCTTTCCACATAATTCTCCTAGTGTCCCACTGTCAAAGACATGTTCTGGGAATTATAGACTGATCAGGCCACATGTGAGTCTAACCAGTTTTTCCTAAGCTGATTTTTGAATTGACAAAGACAATGGGTCTAACTGCTGGTGTCTTGATGCAAGTCAACACAAGGCTACCAGACCACAGGAGCAATCCATGCATTCAATATTATCAAGCAATTGGGTTTTAAGAAATGTCAGTTTCCATTATGAATATCTTTGTTAAAGGGGTAAATAAACCTTCATGTTTATATCCATATCTTTTTAGTAATCTGAGCCCTTCAAGGAGAGGTGCCCACACAATATTTTCTCCACACTCTTAAATATGCTAACAGGCAACACAGGAGGAGAGTCAGTGAACCACGTGGAAGGGAAAATCAAATATCTACTTATAGTCTAAAGCACAGTCCAATCAGATTAAAGACTGACATATAAATATAACACAAGAAAACTACTAGAAGAAAATATACAAAGATCTGTTTTCTAACCCTAACCGGGGTTACCATCTTTCTTGATGGACTTCAGTTTGTTCTCTATTTATTTAAATTTTATTAAAGTTAATTAAATTTCAATGATGACTTTTGAAAATAATAAAAGCCCCAACTCCAGAAAGAAAACAAAAAAAGCTTAATATTTTTAAACAAATTGAAACCTAGGTTTCATTGATGTCATACGGAGAGTGAACACTGCTTAGCACATTTTTTTTTGCATACTGAGTCAGTACAACGGTAAATCTCATCCAAAAGAAAGAATGGCCAGCCAACATCAGCATTTGACGCCCTCAGGAGCCAGGGCCTCTTATTGAAAGCATAACATTTCTCTAGACGTTTTAGAGGACTGGGATTTCAAAATGCCTATGACAGTTTACGGAAACCACAGCTAAAGGGTAAGCACGTTCTTGTGCATTCTGCTTTGCAACAGGCAATTGCTAGCAGAGATCCCTTAATAATTTTCAGGCCTAAATCGTTCTCTCCCGAAAAGGCCGCACCAAACCCAATGGCTTCCAATTAATTTTTTATTAAAGATCTATGCACACATTGCTTTCTGAGCTGCAGCCCACAAAAAAATGGGAAGGGTATGAGTCAGGTTCTTAGGTTTTTCACTGGGCCTCTCTGAGCACAGGCCACACCCTTGTAGGAATGAGAAAAAGACGTCCCTCCCAGTGGATAAATTAGAAAAAGGCACCTCCTTTGACGGAAAGAATTAGGAAATGGCACTCTTCCCCTGGGTGTGTGAGGCACAATATCCACTGGGTTTCCACATCCCTTGGTGCCCCTGACTGGAAGCCTTCAGCCTAGTCATGTGTGTGCAGTTGCTCCATATCCTGACTACATAAACCCTGCTTCTTGCCATCCTTGCTTCATAGCGAAGCTTTGTGGGGCTGAGGAGATGGCTCCGGGGCTGTGCAAGCTGAAGGGCTGGAGCTCCAGTTCCCAGAACCCATAGAATGCTGGGTAGAAGTGATGAGATGGCCCAAGCAGTGGAAGGGTTAGGGAGGGCATTCCCAGAACAAGTTGGCTAGCTATGCCACAAGCTTTGAGGTCAAGAGAGAGACCTTGCCTCAATATTTAACGTAGAGAGCAATTGAAGAAGACATCCAATGTCAGTCTTGGGCCTACACACACGTGCACACACACACACACACACTTGTGCACATGAAAATATGCATGCATGCATAAAACACATACATACACTTGCAAAAAAATGAAATTTTGACTTAGCAATAGGGGAAACTGTATTCATTTTGAGTAAATCCTCCTTGGAAGACCTGTGATATCAGGATCATTTGGATATCTAGATGAAGGCATTATCATTCTAAAGATTTTTTTTTTATATCAAAGTGATCGACAGCAAATAAGAGCTAGTAATCTAGATTTGGTCCTTTAACAGGTATTTTTCAATAAAGTTTTATTGGCACACAGCCATAGCCTTTGATGTATTGTCTATGGTGGCCTTTGTGTAACAGCAGAGTTGAGGAATTGCAGCCGAGACAACGTAGCTTGGAGAGCTAAAATTTTTTCTCCATGGCCCTTCACAGGGAAAGTTTAATGACACCTGTACAAGAGTACCAAGTGGCACTAGCTAGATGATACTGTCACTTAGCCTTTTGCCAAAACATCCTGAATGAATTGCAATGGACTATTACTCTCTCAACATGTGTCAAACTCCTACCTGAAAAAAGATATAGCTTTTGAAATGATAGTTGATGGTCCCAAATGCAGTTCAGGCTCAGTTAGAATTAGTGTCCATGAAACTAACAATATTTCTACAAAATCAACATGAAGTCATATTCATTGTTGACCTATCTCCTCTTTAAACAAAAGATCAAGGTTGCAAATACTTCCCTCAAACAACGGAAAGAAGACCATCTGTAGAGATGGGCTTATTCCTGCCTTCCTTCCCAAAACCTGTGGTCAGGGCATTGGATAGTATATGGACAGTATAGAAAGAAATGTATAATTCAAATTGTTGTTCTTTTTATTTGGCTGCTAGGGCACTCGGCTAAATTTAAAGTGCATTTGAAGTAATTTCCCATTCTAACGTAAGATCAAGCCACCCAAACTGTGTCTTGTTCTGTCTTCACTTTAGTTAGTGTGTGTGTGTGTGTGTGTGTGTGTGTTTATATTACCTTATTTTGCCACTACTTCACTTTTGAAAAGAAGATGTTTTTGTATCTTGCATGATTTCTGTTACCAGATTATCTTGGTCGAGGAATCCTGCAGCTAACAGTAGGGAAGTGTGCATCTTGGGTCTCTAGATCAGACTCAACACCCAGGTCCATCCACCCTCACTAATATGCTCTCTGATGGTTTTTTACTCAACACATCTGAGTCTCAGCTTCTCATCCATAAACATCTGACATGTGGGGTTCCTAAGAGATACAGGTGGAGCACATGGGAAGTGTCCACTGGATGTTATTATACTTTGTATTCCTGCATGATACATTTGCAACATTAAAACTATTTTTAAAAAAATTAAAGAGAGTTTGAGATGGTCTTAAAATGAGATGATAAAGCTACTTGATTTCTTTAGTGTAATACACGTGAGAAGTTTTCCTTGGCTGGGGACGGGCAGACGGCTGATCCAGATTGTCATGAAAGCAGGAGGACCTTAGTTCGGTACCCAGAACTCATAAAAAGCAAGGCAGGGTGGCACATGCCCTTAATGCCACTGCTGGGGAAGCAGAGACTCCCCGGCAAACCTGATAGCCTAAATCAGTGAGCCTGTGCTGGTCACTTTATGTCAACATGACATAAACCTCCTTTAGGCAAGTCTGGGGGAGGGGGGAGGCACATTTTCTTGATTAATGGTTGACGTGAGAGGGCCCAGATGACTGTGGGTGGTGCCATCTTTGGGCAGGCAGAAATGGGCAGTTTAAGAAAGCAAAGAGGAGGGCTGGAGAGATGGCTCAGCCATTAAAGGCTAGGCTCACAACATATATGTGTATATGTGTATATGTGTATATGTGTATATGTGTATATGTGTATATGTGTATATGTGTATATGTATATATGTATATATGTATATATGTGTGAAAGCAAAGTGGAAAGCCACAGGGAGCAGTCCAGTAAGCAGCATTCCTTATGGATTCTGCTTCAGTTCCTGCCTTCATGAGTTCCTGCCCTGACTTCCCTTCAGAATAGACTGTAAGCCTTAAGATAAAATAATCACACACACACTCACTCACACACACACACACACACACAGCTTTTGGTCATTGTGCATTATCACAGCAACAGAGAGACAAAATAGGGCAGAACAGAACACCAGGTCACAAAACAGGTGGATAGCTGTGAGAAATGACTCTGAAGACCCTGGGGTTTGACCAATGACTGCCAAACATGCACACATGTACGTACAAAGTAACTTATATATCTGACAAAAAACAGCATAATTTTCCTGTCTACATTTTATCTTTTACGTAATTTTGCCTAACCCTCTGGAATTTTCAGGCCGATGCTCTGTCCTGAGGTTGTTTTATCCTCTGTTGGACAATCGACCCCAGGAAGAATTATCAAAATCCTCTTGTCTGCACAATCATGTTTAGGAGATCAGACTGAAGTTTGGCAAAAGGAATAAACAAATAATTCACCTGAAACATTTTTCCTATAACATTTGATAATTTATCTTTGAGATAGCATTTTAGAAACGACATTAGAGACTCAATTTGCAACCACTTGTTCAAATTAGAAGCAAATTTTCTCAACCAAATAAGCAGCTATGATTTTCTCAGCAAGGAATTAGCTATGACTGACGTGAACAATGAACAGAAGCTACACACACAAAAGCTACTTGGGTGCTCAGACCTTCTTATCACGAAGCTCGAAGAGCATTTAAATGGTGTCTAGACAACAAACAAACAAACAAACAAACAAAAATTGGAAAATACTTTAATAAGACAGACCACACTTACCTATTCCAAGGCTACACCTTCTAATAGCACCACTTCCCATGGGCCAAGCATATGCAAACCACCACAATGGTCTCATTGAACGAGTGGCTGACCATGGAGCTTACTGCTGTAAGAAGCCCTCACATGGACAGCTGGCTTCTTCCTCACAAATATGGGATGGACACTGATCCAGATTGAGCCTTGACATGAGGAAGCCAGTTCTATCCTCATGATATTGCCTCTGCCCAATGGTGGGCAGCATTGATGACCCTGCCTGACCTACTTCTGGTCTTTGCCTCATGTTGTCCATACTCTGTCCATGTTCCTGGAACACCTAGGCTTTGCTCTGTTTCTCCCATTTTTCCTCACAACCGTCCAGATGAAAGGAAATTCAGGGCTTCTTCCCAAGGATTCAAAAGCACCAGATAATTAGACCAAAGCCTGAAAGTAGGACTTCCAAACAAAAAATTGAGGCAAAAATTGAGTTCTGGATTGGCAACAATCATTTTTTTTTTTAGCATAAACATTCTCCAACTTGCAATGGTTTTATATATAAATATAAATATATAACTTTGCAATGGTGTATGAGTGATATATATATTATATTATATATATATCACTCTATATATATTATATACTTATATAATATATATATATATATATATATATATATATTATAATTTTGAATGTCTGTTTGTTATCTCTTTCTGGCTGATTGCTGTTGAGAACAATGCTGAAGAGTGACCATGAGCCGGGAGGTGGTGGTGCACACCTTTAATCCCAGCACTTGGGAGGCAGAGGCAGGCGGATTTCTGAGTTCGAGGCCAGCCTGGTCTACAGAGTGAGCTCCAGGACAGCCAGGGCTACACAGAGAAACCCTGTCTCAAAAAAAAAAAACAAAAACCAAAAAACAACAACAACAAAAAAAAAACAAAAAAAAAGAAAGAAAAAAAAGAGAAAAAAAGAAAGAAAGAAAAAAAGAAAAAAAAAGAAAGAAAGAAAGAAAGAAAAAGAAAAAGAGTGGCCATGAGCCACTGTTGCCAGGCAGCTTTAAGATCTTGAAAGGAGACAAAATAACAGGGACCCCACAGTGTACCATGTGGTGTCAGTTGCTTTTTGATATTGTGTCTTGTGCTCTGATATCCCACAATGGCTACAAAATGCACATCAGTGTGTCTAGGTGAGACATTTAACACTTTATTACAAAATCAGCCTTGTGTTAGCTAATTTTGTCCAACAGTGTACTAGCGTTGAGAGTTTTTTGCACATTTAAAGTAGGCTAGATGGTAGTAGGAGAGTTTGCAATCTGGGCATATTACTAATAAATAATTCTCAACTTCTGGTATTTTCAATTTAGGATAGACTATCTGTGTAAATGTGTTTCTGGGAATATTTGAGATATACTAAAATAATATTCATTATTGACCTGAAATTCAAAATTAATTGGACATCTTGGGTTTCCACTTGCAAAATGAAAGGGGCAGGGGAAACGGCTCAGTGGGTAAAGTGTTTGCCTTGTAAGCATGAGGACCTGAGCTCACTCCCCAGAACACATGTAAAAATGTCAGGCCTGGTGTGGCATGCTTATCATCCTAGCAC
This sequence comes from Arvicanthis niloticus, assembly GCF_011762505.2. Lineage (NCBI taxonomy): Eukaryota > Metazoa > Chordata > Mammalia > Rodentia > Muridae > Arvicanthis > Arvicanthis niloticus. The sequence goes on from NC_047666.1 coordinate 39,252,205, forward strand.
CAGGGAGGCAGAGGCAGGAGGATGCCTAGAGATTAATGGTCAGCTACTTTAGTCTAATGTGTGAGTTCCAGGATGATGAGACCCTGTCTCAAAGTAGGTGGTAGTGTTCCTGAGGATGATGTTCAGGGTTTTCCTCTGACTTCCACATACATGTGCACATGTGCATATGTGTGCACACACTTGCGCACACACAGAATGATGACAACAAAAATGAATACAAGCACCTTCTTCATTAAATAAAAAAATATTCCCTAATCTATCACCCACTGAAAAATTAACCAATATTATAGTGGAGTCCTGACTGGATCCAGAGTTTCATCCTATAGTCAAAAGCCATTTAGAAGTGGGAGTCCTCAGCTGGACAGTGGTGGCGCACACCTTTAGTCCCAGCACTTGGGAGGCAGAGGCAGGCGGATTTCTGAGTTTGAAGCCAGCCTGGTCTACAGAGTGAGTTCCAGGACAGCCATGGCTACACAGAGAAACCCTGTCTCAAAAAACCAAATCTATCCCCCCCCCCAAAAAAAAAAAAGAAGAAGAAGTGGGAATCCTCTTTCCTTAGGAAGCTAACTGCATTTCATTGTTTGGATAGTCCTTTTGATTGGTTCACTTTTCTTTGTTATATTGAATTAATTTAAATGCTTCTGTTTTATAAGTATATGGGATTTGGGGGTAACTCATTTCAAGGTGTGCTTCTCTAAATAAATTACGTTCCCTTTGCTGCTAATGTTGAACCGGTTCTATTGAAAGGGAAGAAAGAAAGCCAGCCAGCAAAAGATACAGCTTTTGTTAAAGGGAAGAGAAAAGCATGCCGCTTCCATTCAGAAAAGACCTTTAAAAATCCTCAGTGATGACACAAGCGGGCAGGAGCATCATAAGCAGAAAGAAAAAGTGTAGACAACAGTCACCCTCCACACAGGCCTGTGCGTCACTTCTGCTCTGAACAGCCAAGGCTGGGAGAAGCTGATGCCCTTCCAAAGATGGCAGAGGTTGGGCATCCCCACCCTCCTGTGTTTTGCCCCATTTGTTCAGACCATCCTGCTAATTAGCTAGACTCTTAAAAATAACCCCTATGAATCAGCTTTGCAGAGTCTGAAAGGTTAGACTTGGGGCTGTTTAATTTGCACTGTGACTTAACTGCATTTGAAACTTTATCTCCAGAGACTAGTTACAAATCTGGTACCCGACAAAAGGATAGATTCTGAATCCTGGGTGTTGGGAGTGGATGTAAGTACGTGTGTGTGTGTGTGTGTGTGTGTGTGTGTGTGTGTGTGTGTGTGAGCCAGAGGAAGACATCAGGTGATGAGGTGCCTTCCTCAATCACTTTTCACCGTATATTTTCAGGGTCTTTTACTGAGCCTGGAGTACACCAATTTGGTCAAGTTTGACTGACTACGAGCCTCCAAAATCCTCCTGTCTCACATTCCAGCACTGGAGTGCGACTGTGGGTGCCACAGCACCCACATAAAGCACAGGACTTTTTATTTGAGTGCTACGTTCTACACCCATGTCTTTACTTTATCCACTGAGCCTTCTCCCAGCCCCCTCCATATCCTTTTTATTTTAAAATGTGTTTCTGGTGGTAAATATCCATGGGAGGGAAAAATAAACCCCAAACTAATTACTTCCTCTAAACCTTTACCTGATAGGACGCCTATGAATAACTGCCCGTGTATGCTGCTATCTCAGCAGGGTAAAGATGCCCTGCCTGGTGAAACGACATCTGGATATTTCCCAGCTCAGTACCACAGCCCAGAAAATTCACAGATGAGATAATCACGACTGGGAGGATTAGTATGCTTCCTCAGGGGGGGGGGCAGGGGGGGTGACCTTTTCCTCACAGGGAAGAGGCAGCAGAAGAAATTGTGATCCATGGTTTTCATCAAGAAGACCCTTTTTGGTTGACTCATCTGATGTGAGAATGAAATGCAATATCATTTATTCTGCAGTCAAGAGGATAATTAATGAGCCACTCATTTTGAAATGAAAGCCTCCGGGAATAAAACAACCTGGCCTCGGATCTGAAAAGGCGCTCTGTGTCTGGGAGAACACTCAGTCACACTCACACCATTAATGCTTCAGTGTGAGTTCTTATTTGACTCTAAATGCGCTGTAACTCATTCGGAGCATCTCTGTGGGTGCCTTGCGTCAACTGTGATTACCATCCCAGCAAGGTAAGGAGAATGGAGTCATTTTTCTTTCCAGTTTCTTTGCTTTCCTTTCAAAGCCAGATTGCGTCATTGGCATTGGCCTGCCCCCTGAAAATTCATATGCTGGAAACTTGGTCGTCAGGTTGGTGAGGTTGAAAGGGATAGAAAAATGTAAGGTGGAACCTAGTGGGATTGACCCAGTCCTCAAAGGAGTAAACTACTTCTCATGGGTTAGTTCTTGAAAGCGGGCTGTAAAAGAACAGGATGGAACCCTCTCTGGTATCTGGCTTCCTGTCTTGCTGTGGATCTCTCTCTCTCTCTCTCTCTCTCTCTCTCTCTCTCTCTCTCTCTGTCCCTCTCTCTCTCTCTCATATCTTCTACCATTGATATCAACAACACCAAAGCAAATTTGATCGCCTGATCTTAGACTTTCAGCCTCTGAAACTGCTAAGCAAACCTCTTTTCATTGTAAGCCCTCAGCTCCAGGCATTTTTGCCTTGTTAACGGAAAACTGACCTACAGAGATTTACATATAGAAGCCACACAACTGCGTGGTCTGATTTCAAGGTAAATCTTCAGGCTGCTATTCTCCTTATAATTTACTCTCAGAAAAAAAAAAAAAAAAAAAAAAAAAAACTGTCTGAAATGAGCACATGGTTTGGAGACTGTCCACAGAACAACATCCACCATGAGTTGCTTACCTACTTATTTCAAACAATGGTTTATATGGTCTTTTATGATGGTGACAGTTGACTCTTAGCACCAACTATATACTCAGAACTTTACTTGCTTGGATGTCTTTAATTTTTGCCCCAGGCTTTGTGGGGGGACTATTATTGCCCTCAATTTGTAGCTGGGACAACCATACTGCGAGAATAAAAGTTCTTTGCTTGTGATCCGACAGCTGGAAAGGGAAGTATTCAAATACATGTCTGATGAATTAAGAGCACTCAGGAGGCAGAGGCAGGCAGATCTCTGAGTCCCAGGCCAGCCTGGCCCACAGAGTGAGTTCCAGAATAGCCAGAGCTACACAGAGAAACTCTGTCTCAAAAGAAAACAAAAACAAGAAGGGGGAAAAGAAAAGAATTCAAATTCAAACATGCCTGTGCCTCACTGTGTCTCACTGTGTGAGTCAAGCGGGGATTGGAGGGATGTGGCAGTCAGTGGTTGGGGTAAGTGACATCATGCTGAGTGCTATAAAATAGTGATGAGACTCAGGTAGGTAGAGTTCTATCCAGAGAAGACCCACAAATGTGCACTCTGACCTCTATGAAGACCCATGGATGTGCACTCTGACCTCCATGAAGACCCATGGATGTGCACTCTGACCTCTATGAAGACCTGCTAATGTGCACTCTGACCTCTATAAGGCTCAGTTATGTGCTCTATGAAGCAAACCAGAGCTAAAGAGGATGAAGCATAAAAGACTCGAACACAGAAGTAAGCTTGGTTCTAAACACTGTGGATAAAGGGGCTTCCTACAGTGGGGACCAGTGTATAATGGAAACAACAGAGGTCAAGGGGCTAAACAGGCCCCACCATGTTCTCACTGACAAGCAGACACCATCAGTGAGGATGTGGAATTGGGTCTGATAGCAAGGGTGGCCTGAGTATTATTATCCTTAAACCAATTTTAAAACTGGAACATCAAACCCAAGGCCAAAGTCTAATTAGAAAGAGCTCAGGGCTGGGGAGATGGCTCAGTCTCAAAGTCATTTGCTGTGCAAGCAATGAGGGCCGAGTTCAGATCTCCAGCACTGATGAGAAGGGCGGGATGCGGTAGAACATGCCTATAACGCCAGGGCTGGCAAGGCAGACACAAACAAATCGCCGGCACTCACTGGCCAGCCTGTCTAGGCCACAGGTGAAACCAGGCTAGTTAGACACCACATCTCAAAAAATAACCTGGAAATCAGCTGAAGACGACATTGGACATCAACATCTAGGCCCCACACATGTGAGCACATGTATGATATTCACCTGCCTGTGTGCATATCATATCCTCATGAGGAAACACACACACACACACACACACACACACACGGGGGGGGGGGGGGGAACAGACAGACAGACAGACAGAGACAGACACACAGAGAAGCAGAGAGACAAAAACAGACAGAGACAAAGAGAGACAGAGATACAAAGAAACGGAGAGGCAGAGATGAAGACAGAAACAGAGAAACAGAGAGACAGATAGAGGCAGGAGGCGGAGGTAGACAAAGGAAAAATTGAAGAAAACAATTCTATTAGATCAAATTGCTTTGAAACTGTCTGTGTCACTGTAACCGTGGATCCTGACAACTGGTCTGTTCTTCCTCTTGTGCCCCTTTCCACAGCTGAAATGTGAACCACAAGAGAAGAGAAATCATCCTCACTAAGCCACTGAGCTACGTTAATACACGGCTCCCAGCAAAGAGGATCCGATTTCTCGGAAACATACCCTTCACTTCCAAACCAGTCTTCAGGAGTACCTCCTTCATCCACCTAAGAATACCCAACTGCCCAGCAAACCCATCCAATTAGCCTCGTTCCTAATTCAATTCAAGCCAGGAAAAGGCTGGGAGCAACAAACTGTGGCTGCCCCAGACCCATCACCAGCTGCAGCAAGACTATGAGCAGATGATTCACCTCCTCAGGCTAATTTCCTGAAAATCAGAACTGAATCCATTTCCTGGCTAATATTTACTAGGTCAAGAGTAACATAATATCTGTAATATTTGGGATGGAAATGGGCTAATAAATGATAAATGCAGAGTGTATCAGTGAAAAACATTGGTTTTTGTATTTCATTTTTAATTTTTAAAATTATATTTTGAGAGTATGTGTGTGTGGTGCTCCCACGTGTACTCATGCACAGGTCATGGTGCACATGTGAAAGGTGGGAGTACAACTTTCAAGAGTTGATTCTCTGATAATACCATGTGGGTCCTGGGTTTGAACTCAGTTCTTCAGGCTTGGCAGCAAGCCCCTTTTTACCTGCTAGCCATCTTTCTGGCTCCAGAACATTTTTTCGTACTGGATTAATTAAGCTTTCTAAGGAGGACTGAAAATACCATCTCAAATGAATGCCATACAGCACAAAGTAGGGATGTAGAAGCATGCTGGGTGAAGTCAGTTGCCTAAGGTCTTACTGCAGCGATGGTGTTACAACAGCAAGGAATAACAAAAAAGTTACATAAACCCAGGCTTTCTCAGAGATCACATGGGCACTTTTCCCTCAACCTTCTCGAAGGTGTAAATAGCTTCCACTTTTCTGCACAGCTGCTTTGAAAGCTCTTGGGAGAGGGGATCAAAGCCAAGTTCCTCTGAACGCCAGTCAATCCTTCACAGGGTCCACCCTGGGTTTTCCCTCCCATTTTCAGCAACATCCTCGCCTCTCTCCTTATTTATTTAGTTTCTGTTTTCTGAGACAAAGTCTCATTTATGTACCTTGGCTGGCCTGGAACTTACTAAAGAGATCTGCCTGCCTCTGATTCCTAAGGGCTGAGATTAAAAGGCACCAGCCTGCACACCTGACCTCTCTCCTTTTTTTTTTCTTTTTAAAAAATATTTCTTTCATTCCTCGAAATTATAAAACTATTACATCACTTCCCGCTTCCCTGTCCTCCCTCCAAGCTCTCTGGCACTCCTCATCTCACCTTGTTCTCATTCAAATGCATGCTCTCTTTCCTCATTAATCGTTGTCACATGTATGTAACAAGTGATCACTTCCGGTCATTTACACGCTCTTCACTCGCTTCCTGATGACACCCCTCTTCCCCCCGCCCCCGCCACACACACCCCTCATTTCCTTACATGCCTGTCCCTTGCTGTGTGCATGACATACCACTTCCCACAGTTGGTTTCTGTTTTTCAGTTGGGGCCTTCTGTACTTCATAGTGGCCTTTAATGCAGTGTGTATTTGAGGATAGTCATGACCTCTTGACTCTCCACCTCATGAATGTTGGGATTACAGGTGTGAGCCACTGTGCTCAGTTCTTAAAGTACAACTTTTAAAGGTTTTTCATTTTAAAAGATTTATTTTTTAACTATGTGTACAGGTATGTGTCTGTGTGTGGGTATGTGCATGTGAGAGAAGATGTCCATCCACCTAGGCCAGGAGAGGGCATTAGATCCCCTGAATCTGGAGTTACAGGTAGTTGGGAGATGCCAGAGAATGCTAGGAACCAAACCTGGGTTCTCTACAAGAGCAGTAAGTGCTCTTAAGTGCTGAGCTCTCTCTCTAGCTCCCGACATTTTGTTTGCTTGCTTTTTTTTTCATTTCATTTCATTTTGAAATCTCCAAGTCAAAGGGATCATTCCTGGGGCACACTAGCCAAGCACTGTGACACTGAGTTACATTCCCAGGCTATGATCACATCTTTTAATTGAGCAATTTCACGTTTACCTGTTGTCTCTAGCACTCGATACATTGCACAAGCATCTGCATGGTTTCACCAATATACCCTGGAGTGTAACCTTGACACACTGTAGCCACTCACTGTGGATAGAGGATGCACACTTGTGACTTACACTATCCAACTCAGAGGGCCTCGGGCCTCATGTTTCTTGTCCTATGACATGAAACATTCTGTAAGTGGCCATATTGAAACAATGTAGCTGGAACCCTCTCCTAACAATGTTAGAGAGCAATGCACTGATCGTACCTGTTCTTTGCCCACCACTAAGGAGCGAAATTGTGTATCATGTGTGACTTACCCACAGCAAACTAGAATCTTCCCAGACTGGTGACATAACAAGGCAGACCTTGGGAAATATGGTGATTTTGTAAACTTGTTAATGCTTATGCTTTCCCTCAAATTTAAGGAGCGAACATACACAGCACTACCAAGCTAAACACATACAGCGATGCTTTGGAAATGGGACAGTGTGATAGTGATCATACCTCAGAATAAGCAAAATAAGCAGTTTCAAGGAGATATACAGTAATTAAATGGGCAGAGATTTTGATTTCCCTTACTTTGTTAAGTTTTATTTATATGTACATACGTATGTATGCATGCATGTATGTATGTATGTATGTATGTGTGAGTGTGCTACAGGTGTTCAGGTACCTGGGAAGGACAGAAGATGATATCAGATATCCTAGAAGATAGATTTATAGGGAGTTATAAGCTGCCCCATATGGATGTTGGAAGCTGAACCCTGGTCTTTTGCAAGAGTCGTAAGTGTTCTCACGCCATCTCTCCAGCCAGCCCCGATTTCACCTAATTTTTGCTAGAACTTAACACTTGAACTGCTGTCTGCTAGATTCTTAAAGTTTTCAAATTCTCCTTTCTCAATAATGAATCCCTGAGAGAAATATGTCCATTTGTTGCAGGGCAAATGTTCCAGTGAGGTTGGGGGATACTGGAAGTTCCTGCCTCAGTATTTAATTTTTCAGTTGACTGCTGGAAAGATTTGAGTTCCCCAAATGGGTTTGTGACTTAGAAATGATCATACATGTTTATTTTAAATGATAGCTGTGTAATTCCAAAGAAAACTAACAGCAATCGATGTTTTTATTATGACACTGTTAATGTGGCAATTATACACGTCTGTAAAATAATTGGCATCACAATTTCCCATTTTTGCTTGATATTTTTAATTTGTTTTCTGCAGCAGACACATCCATGAGACTTCTACATTGCATGCCTGGAGTGAGTAACTGCCACAAAATGTAACCACGAAGCGTCTATAAATATAACGTTTTCTACTCAGCAATTATATTTTCCTATAAGAAGAGTTTGATGTATATTTAATATCACACCTACTTTAAAATATGCACACACCACCAGGGGGAAAATGCATTCAAAGAAAGTGCTGCATTATCCATTTCTGGTAAAACTTTAAACCGTTGTCATTAATTATAGATGGAACACCTTGCCTGTGATGTATTGCTGTTTGTCTGACACCTGGCAATGCCGGCACCAATTCATTCACTTCCTCTTATACAAGGCATTTGTTCCCTGGGGACCATTATTTCTGAGGGAAACTGAGCCACATAACCAGAAGCCCACATGAATGATTCATGCTAGGACAATGAGAGCATGCAGTCCCAATGGGAAATGCTAATTGATTAGACCAAACTGGGGCCTGGAGCTTCAGTGGTGTTAACAGGAAATGATCCATTCACCAGATCCTAGATATTAGCAAGGCTTGCCAGCAGAGTTGAGCCTTACAGTCTTCTCTGGTCTACAGACACACACACACACACACACACACACTAACAGACACTGTAAAATGATGGCTTATTTCTGGCCCTTCAAAGTCACTTAGTCATGTCATTATTTCTTTTCACTGTTGTTAACCATATGAAGACAGCACATTTACACTGAGGGACTAGTAAAGGATCCAGAATTCCCTTCCATCACCCAGAATCACTCTGTTTAATGCCTCAACATATTTGTGTCTTGATCTCTGTGTCTGTGTGTAACATACATGTGTTTGACTATTTGAACATACATGTGCTTGCATGCTTTTTGACTCACTAACATGAGATATACTCTCCATGCTGTTCTATCGCTTGTGTGTCTGTGTGTGGGGGGGGGGGGGGAGTGGTATGGACCTGTTCATATGGGTATGTGTATGTAGGTACATGTGCACATGTGTGCTTGTGGAGGCCAGGGTTCTAGGTTGTGTGTTGTTCCTCACAAGCTGCCCACGCTTTTTCCAGACAGGCCCCTTTACTAAAACTGGAGCTTACCAATTGTTTAGACCAGTGGTTCTCAACCTGTGGGTCTCAACCTTTTGGGGGTCAAACAACCCTTTTACAGGGGTCATATATCAGATATTTACATTATGATTCATAACAGTAATAAAATTACAGTTATAAAGTAGCAATGAAAATCATTTTATGGTTGGGGGGGGTGGTCACCACAACACGAGGAACTGTATTAAGAGTTGCAGCGTCGCCGGGAGGTGGTGGCGCACACCTTTAATCCCAGCACTTGGGAGGCAGAAGCAGGTGGATTTCTGAGTTTGAGGCCAGCCTGGTCTACAGAGTGAGTTCCAGGACAGCCAGGGCTATACAGAGAAACCCTGTCTCGAAAAAAAACAAAAACAAAAACAAAAACAAAAAAAAAGAGTTGCAGCGTTAGGAAGGTTGCGTTAGACTGTCTGACCAGTGACTCCTGGCATCCTCCCATTTCTTCCTTTATTTTTAATGTGGGTACTAGGAATTAAACTCGAGTTCTTACGCAGCAAACTCCCCACTAGGCCACTTCCCCAGGCCCTGGAATTAGTTTTAAATCAGGAAAACAATATAAAAATAATCAGGACAGTCATTAACATTTGCCTCTTTCAAGGTATAGCAGGAGAATATAAATACCGAGGTCCTGGGTCACTCTTGCTGAGAAATGTCTCACTTTCTACATTTGTTGTTCCCTTGGCCTGGCATGCAGCTAATTCCCAATCACTGCGATCTCCGGCAATCCACAAGTTGCAACTGAAGGACTGACGGGTTCACGAGAAACATTTTCATGTGAAATACACCAGGGGTAAACTCTACATCATCAACTGCACTATCCAACATGGAAAATACTAGCGGCATATGGCTTCTTCACTTTAAGGTGAAACCTATTCCAGTGGAGGATTCAGTCCCCCCGTTACGGTAGCCACATTCTGAGTACTCACCAAATACACACTAGTGTTTGTCATTTAGACAGTGCAAGTGTGGGACATTTCCTGTAGAAAGCCTGTCAGACACGGGAGCTATAGATTGAAGCTATTTCTCCACTCCTTAAATCTGGTCTAAGCTCTGAAGACTTTCATTGGCTTGCAAGCACGGAGCAAACAGACTTTGGAACGTGCTTGTGCACTGAGCTCTCTCACCTTAATATTCAGACCCCAAGTCTGCCACAGAGAGCTCAGGCTAGCCTACTACAGTGTGAGAAGCCTTATAGAGGGCCCCCAGTAGCTCCAGCTCAAGTCCCAGATAGCTCAAGTCCTGAATAATTTCAACTGCCAGAGATAGGACTGTGCTATCTAAAACCCCTCAGCTCCTGCAGACACCGAGAGGTGAGTACTGATTTCCGTCAGGATATTTGGGAGGCTGTTTGTTACCTGGCAACATTATGGACCAGGAAGGGATTTGCATAGCATTAGTCTAGACTTGTGTTACTATCTTTTTTTTTTTTAATTTTAAAATTTATTTATTTTACGTATGTATATATGCTCTATCTGCATATACACCTGCATGCCAGAAGAGGGCGTCAGATCCCATTACAGATGGTTGTGAACCACCATGTGGTTGCTGGGAATTGAACTCAGGACCTCTGGAAGAGCAGATAGTGCTCTTAATTGCTGAGCCATCTCTCCAGCCCCTTGTGTTATTAGGATATTCTCTATCACTCAGTTAATAGTCAAATTAATAATTTCATTGGGTTTTACAAAATAAAGTGGTCCACTTTCATCATTCCTTTGGTGCTTCAGAACTAGCATTCTTTTGTAAAATACAGATATTCTTCAGATGGACCAGTTGGTTATTGTAGCATACAGTTCCCCTGGAAAGGCAGGCTATAATTCATTCTTATCCTTTATTTAACAAATAAAAATAAGGTTTTTTTTTTGTTTTGTTTTTTTTTTTTTTTGTTTTTTTTAGAAAAAAAATAGCTATCTTGTGTTTTTTCGGGTTTTATCTTTTGGGTACATTTGTGAGGTTATTAATTTTATACATCAAGGCTGACAAGATAACTCTATGGATAAAAGTGCTTGCCACACAAACCTGACAACCTGAGTTCAATCTCAGAATGCACAGTGACAGGAGAGAATTGGCTCTTAGGAGCTGTCTTTGCATTCTGTGGCTGCTGTGGCATGTGTGTGTGCGCCACCCCCTGATAACAATAGATCAAAAAAGTGTACACATAAAATATTTCCCCTGTAATCATTTCAATTGAGTTATTTTCTGCATATAAATTATTTTATTATTTTTGCCTGCATATATGTCTACATATCATGTACATGTACATAGACTCCAGAAGGGGGCATTATATTCCCTAGAACAGATGGTTGTGAGCCACCACGAGGATTCTGGGAATTGAACCAGGTCCTCTGGAAGAGCAGTCAGTGTTCTTAACTCCTGAGTCATCTCTCCAACCCCACCACTTTTAAATTTTATTACAAAAATATAACTTGAGATTATTCTCGACAGATATTTAAGTATATCACTGTCTGTTACAGCTACAAAACCCTACAGATCTCCAGAGCTTAGTCACCTTTTGGGGGAGGAACTTGAGACTGTTAATTGCTAATTCCTCATTAGCCTCCCATAGCTCCTGGTAACAAACATTCTATTCTTCGCATCTATGACTTTGTCTATTTTTTATACTTCATGCAAATGGACGCAGGCAATATTTGGATGTTTGAAACTGATGTATCTGACTTAGCGTGTTCTCGAGCTTTCTCCATGCTGCTACAGCATTCTTTCATTTTAGGGCTGAATAGTATTTCATATTATATGTATAAATATCACATTTCTTCAGCTCAGCATCCACCCATGGACATTTAGACAGTTAATTCACCTTGGCTATAGTAAATGATGCTACAACAAACACAAGAGAGTTAATAGAACTCTGAGACCCTGTTTTCAATTCTTTTAAACACCAGAAAGGAGTTGACTGAGTTCTGGTTACCCTATGAGCTGGTCTATGCTAGAACCTCCATGCTGTTCTCCACAGCTGAACTGTCTTGCATGGCCCTGACATTGTGCAAGGATTCGAATATCCCTGCATTGTTTGCCTTTTTTGAGAAGCATCCTGACAGGTGCAAGATGGTATCTCATTGAGCTTATAAATTAATTAATTAATTTATGAATTTATTGAATGTAATGTATGTGAGTACACTGTCTACTGTCTTCAGACACACCAGAAGAGGGTACTGGGGTACTGGATCCCATTATAGATAGTTATGAGCCACCATGTGGTTGCTAGGAATTGAACTCAGGACCTCTGGAAGAGCAGTCAGTGCTCTTAACCGCTGAGCCATCGCTCCAGCTCCCTCCCTGAGCTTCTTATTTATGTTTTTCTCAGAGAGTAAGGCCGTTGAGCATTAACTTGTGCACCTGTTAGCCATGCAGGTCCTTTGGAGAACAGGTCTGTAGCGTTTGCGAGGTTCTTGAATGTTTTACAGATCGCAACCCTTTCTAAGACACAGGGCTGGCTGATATTTTGTTGCCCATTCTGTATGCTCATCATTCTCTCTACTGACTCCTTTTTGGTTTGATTTTGTCTGATACCACCACGTTTGGTTTTATTTCCATTGACGGTGCCTGGGTGTCACAAAATCCTGATCAAAAACAACGCTGTGAGGCTTTCACCAGTGTTTTCTGTTGGGAATCCTGTCATTTCTAATCTTCATGTATGCCTCTAGTCTGTCTTAAGTTTCTTTTGTGTGTGATATAAAGGAGAGTTGGAAGGTCATGTTTTACATGAGAGCTTCTGAGATGGTTGCTGATAGATTTCAGCCTGATAGAGTCTGGAAACACCTGAAAAATGAACATCTGGGCATACATCTGAGGAATTACCTCGATCACATTGAGGTGGGAAGACCTGGCCATTCTGAGTGGCACTGTTTATAGGATGTGAGCCTCCACGGAGAACGGAGAACGGAGAACGGAGCTGAGAAGCAGCACTCGCTCACTACTCTCTGCTTCTTAATTGTGGATGTCATGTGACTGTTTTAAGCTCTTGTAACTTTGACTTCCCCACCCTGATGGGCTGCATGCCTTAATCGCTAGCCAGAACAGACTCTCTCTGAAGTTGTTTTTGTTAGAGTGTTTTATCACAGTAACAGGAAGAGACATGGGAGCAGCATCCAATCCCACCTGCTAAAGAGACCCCTCTTTCTCGGCTGTGTGCTTGGATCCTCACTGATGGTCAGGTCACCTTTATGCATGGGTTGGTTTCTGGAGTTTCTATTCTGTTCCACTCACCAGCAGGAATGTCTTAGGGCCAGTGTGTGGTGGTTTGAATGAAAATGCCCTCCATAGGCTCATGTTTTTGAGTGCTTGCTCCCCAGTTGGTGACCTTAACTTGGGGAGATTTAGGAGGTGTGGCCTTGTGGAGGAAGTATGTCACTGGAGCAGGCTTTGAAAGTTTAAGACAACTCCATTCCCAGTTAGTTGGCCTACCGGCTTTGTGCAGTTCCAGGTTTAAGCTCTCAGCTTCTGCTCCAGCCATCATCCCTGCTGCCATGCCAACTCCAACACCATGAGCTCAAACGCTCTGCAACCATAAGCTCCAATCAACTCTTTCCTCCGTTAAATCCCCTTGGCCACAGTGTTTTAATAGAGCAGCAGGAAAGTAACGAAGACACAGAGGGATACTGCTTGATTTTCTGGCTTTGCAGTATACTTTGACATTACTAAACGTGGTGCTTTTAGCTTTGTTTTTTTTTTTTTTTCAGGACTGATTTTGATATCTGTGGATTTTTGTTGCTGTTTTGGTTTGTCTGTCTGTCTATCTATCTATCTATCTATCTATCTATCTATCTATCTATCTATTTATTTATTTGTTTATTATGTAGTGCTGAGATTGGACCTACAGGCATCACGATTATAAGACAAATACCTCTGAGCTATAACTTCAGTCTTTCTCCATGGTTCCATAAGGATTACAAAAATCTTTCCCATTTCTTAGAAGCGTGCCGTTTGGATCTTGATAAGGTGCGTGGCTTTATAGAGAGTTTGGGGTGTATATAGCTACTTCAATATTTTAAGTCTTTCCACCATGAGCAAGAGATCTCTTCCAATCTGCTTCCATCATAGTTTCTTTTGTCAGCATTTCACAGTTTCCAATATCCAAGTCTCTCGCCTGCTCAGTGGAATGTGTTCTCGGTGTTCTCTTCTTTCTGGTGCTTTTGTAAATAAGATGGCTTCCCTAATTTTCTTTTCAGACATTTGGTGTGAAAAAAAAAAAAAAGCTGACTTTTGTACATTGATTTTGCATCCTGCAACTCCAGTACATTTAATTCTAATAGGTTTTTATTAGCAGTTTACACACACACACACACACACACACACACACACACGTAATGCCAACTGAAAATAGGAGCCATTTTTTTTCTGATTTGGAATCTTCAGCTCTCTCTCTCTCTCTCTCTCTCTCTCTCTCTCTCTCTCTCTCTCTCTCTGTCTTATTCACTATTCTCTTTAGTGCCCACAGTTCCCACTTTGGCCAGGGTGGCACATTATCTGCTTCCTATGTTGTTTTGACACAATAATGTTAACCATCTAAGATGACCTTGCTTTCTGACGCAACAGAATCTTATGTATCTTAGGTTCACCTTGAATCTTTCTTGACCTGGACCCAGAATTGGCCAGTAAGGAGTCCTAGACCTTTTAAAAAGGAACACTGAGGTAACCTGAAGTTCATGTTGTTACAGAAAGAGTCATACCTATAGGCTAGTCATTTATAAAAATGTAATTTGGAGTTCCTAAGTGTACTGTGGCGCATGCACGGTGCCAACAGAGGAACTGGCATGGAACTGGTAAGGTTGAACATGTTTAAACTCCAGAAATATCAAAACTTGAGACTTGCAGGGGTGGAACTAACTCCCTCTATGCTCCCACGCCTGTCTAGGAGCATGGAACCTGGAGACTCTCAACCATATGGCCACAGGTAGTCAGGCATGTAACACAGCACCTGGAATTCCTCCCCATGCAAATAGAGCGTCGCCAGCATCTTTGCCTCAGCCAATAGAATGCATTTACACCCCAAATCCCATCCCACTCCCCGAGGTTCATAGCATCCCCATCCACATGAAATAAAGCACTCAAGTTATATTTCATTAAGGATCGTCTGAACCTGGCTATTTTACTGAGTCGTAACACCCGGGGGAAGACCCTCTCACCTGGAGCATTCATAGTTGGACTTTTGGACCCATCCAGACTCCCTTAGCTAATATAGAGGCTGGCATCAGAGTGTGGGTCGGGACATTACCAGCGCTGCAGACCTGGCCCTGGCTCTGCACCTGCCACCTGAATCTTGACTCCTTTTCTAAGAGCTGTAACACTATTTCTGCATTCCAAGCCAGACCAGAGTTCTGTGGACCTCATTCCTCCCTGTAGGCCCCACCTGTTCTGGATTTTGCCCTGTCTGGAAAACCCCAGGAGGAAAGGCAGAATCCAGAACCACACCCAAGGACTCCCATTCTCAGCCCGCTGACTTAACTCTCTGATCTGAAATCAGGTCACAAGAGTTCTTATGCATGAGGCAACCTTCTTCTGTTTGGCCACAGGAGTGATTTTCAGGTCAGAATAGATTTCAGAACCCTCTCATTCTGTTTCCCCAGTGGTGGGTGATTTCACAGCAGTTCTGTTATTCCTGGGTGGAGGTTAGTGAGGGGAGCTCAATCCATTGCCGCACTGATGAGTGATGCTGTGTGTGAAAAGACCAGAAACTGAGGCACCGCTGGTCCTCATTCCTCCCGCAGCACATGGGAGGCAGGTGCTCGGAGCAGCTTGTAGTGTGAGTGCTAGGAGCAGCTCAGCAAACAGGTCTAGCGCTAGCCATTCTGAAGCCTCCGTGGGACTTCGCTGGGTCTCTTGGGCTAGAGGAGCTGAGAGAGTGAAAGCCAAGAACCGATTGGACTGGAAGCTGCTCTCTCATAGTGAAGTTTGGAGCCAAGACAGAGGAGAGACAAGTTTCTCTGGCTTTTGTTTGAACTTGTGAGTTCGACTTTATCAGAAACCAGAGCTAGAATAAGTTTTTCATTTATGTAATTACAAAAGTTTCTTTCAATGAAATATAATTATTAAGCTGAACTATTTTCCCCAGAGAATATATAACACAAAAGCCTCCAATACATACTATGATTGGTGTGTGTGTGTGTGTGTGTGTGTGTGTGTGTGTGTGCAACAATAGGTGTAAACATAGAGGTCAGAGAACTGACTACCTTGGCTGTCATATCTCAGGTACTGCCCATCTTGTTTGGGTTTTTTTGTTTGTTTGTTTATATTTTTGCTTTTCATGGTTTGTTTGTTTTGTTTTGTTGGTTTTTTTTTTTTTTTTTTTTTTTTTGAGACTGGGTCTCTCTTATGAAACTTGCCAGGTAGGCTAGGTGGGCCAGCCAGGAATTCTCAGGGATTTAACTACCTTTGCCTCCCCAGCCCAGGGATCACAGGTACATTGCTATGCCCAGCTTTTACAATATGGGTTCTGGGGATTTAATTCAGGCTGTTGTTTTCAGGGCAAGCATTTTCTAACTGAGCTATGTCCCCAGCCATCATCTTTACTTTTGAAAATAAATTTAAGTTGAATTCTTGTCATTTGCAAGCACAAAAATAACAACATGGCAGGAAGACCATGCCCAAGGAGTTGAGAATTCTGCTAACATTCCCACATTGTTTTACTAAATCTTCCTTTCAAGCTGTGAAATAAGCATTCTTCCTACCATCCAATCATCCAATAGAACTTAAAAGAGAACGGGGGGGGGGGCAAGGCTTGGTGGCACAGGTTCAGAGGCAGAGGCAGGTGGATCTCTGTGAGTTCAAGGCCAGCCTGGTTTAAGTACTTCCAGGCCAGCCAGGGCCATATAGAGACACCCTACCTGGAAACCACTTCAGTTGATCAAATGTCTGGCTTGGGGTAGACCCAAGACTACCCAGAGCATTTTGAGTTCAGAACCTATCCTCCAAATCACTTGAAGATTGTTTGCAATTTAAAAATAATGAAAAGCATGGATACTTAGCCAAAAGGAGGTGGAAGATTACTTGCAACTTGGTGTTGGTTCGTCTGGCATCTCAGCTTCCTCTCGGGTTGGAAGCGGTGAAAAGCTGCTCCCAGCTTTACACCAGATCCTAACCCAATGCCCAGTTTCCCTCTGCAGAACTCCTGTTGATTTCCTAGGAAAAAAAAAAAAAACCTGACAGCTACAGCAATTAGCAGAATTTCTGAAAACCAGACCTAATGGGATGAGGAAGGCCAGATTTTCCAGAACGCTAACATTTGTCGAGGGGAAGTTCTGTTCCCGGTGCCTGCCTCCCGAGGCGATGGAATTGCTTTCCAAGGTAAACAGGAGCCTTGTGATTCCCCACGTGCAACCTTTATGTATCATGGAAATGATTCCATTAAAGCGTTATAAATTGAATTAAATTACTAGCCGTTTTTCTTCTTAAGTACGTTCAATAATAAATACGCTTCACCAAAGTGATGTGGTCGTTACAGGCTTATTTTCACCCTGGTTCTCTAGCAGTGTTCTAACGATCATCCCATTAACAGGCACGGATGCTTTTCTACATCTTTGATTTCAAAAAAGAAGAAACAATGAAAATTCTCCATTCCATCAGCACCTAATTGGAACATCTCTGGGGGAAGGTATTCTTTTCAAAAGCACAATTACATCGCACTTAATGCCTAGCAGTAATTCTCTTACGTTTACAGCTGGACTGCTTCTGGGAAATTAATAATGACGGTACTAGAAGAGAGGATTGGTTGTCTCATCCATTGCACAAATACACAATCTCGGGCTTAGGCAGGTCCAGCAACCTAAACCAACCACATAGTTGTGAAATCAAAGGCTATCTGCCTGAGCTTCCGAAACGCTTAGGTCATCATTAGGCTTTCTTCTCCCTAATAAGAATTGTAGTGGAGACTTGAGAGTCAGGGAAATACCTCACCTTTGCCCCTGCAATGGTTACCTTGGGAATTTCACCCTCTCTTAGACTTAACTCTTGTTAAGAGGGACTTAATTCTTGAGGTCTTCCATATCTCAAGGATCCACTGAAGTCACTCACTAAGGAATCAAGGTCTCTAGCAACGAGAAAATGCTTCCTTAGCCTAGTGTAGTTCCCAGAATGCCTTTTAAGACCAAAGAATGGCTGACAATGCTCACATTCAGTTCCAGAGAAAGAACCCAGTCATTGCATTATCCTGCCAGCCAACACCATCTGGCCCAAAAGCCAGGACTGGACTACCTCAGCTGACCTACTGGCTCTGAATAGTGCCGTCATCAGGAAATAGCTTTCTGTAAATCCCACAGGAGTCTCCATTCTAATGCAACATTGATGAATCCCTTCCTGGCTGGCTGCCTTTATCATCTTCATGAGAATTACATACACAAGTCTCAAGATTAGTACCACTGGAACTACTGTTTCCAAGGCACCCACTACAGGGCAGGCATGTGCTGGATAGCTTGTCCTCACTGTGGGAGATAGTGGTTGATGTGAAAGCTGCTTGCTCAGGACCACACAACTGTGGACAGCAGAGTAAGTAAGGCATAGAAGAAGAATAAGCACCATAGGAACTGGGGTGATGGTTCACTGGGTTAAGGGCTTGCTGTACAAGAGTGAGCACCTGAGGTGGATTGCCAGCATTTATATTAAATCTGGACATATGGTCACATACACACACACACACACACACACACACACACACACACACACACATACACGCGCGCGCGCGCGTGCACGCACAACATACACCGTTACCCCATTCTGGGGGTATAGAAACAGGCAGATCCCAAAGGCTCACTGACCAGCCAGACTAGCCAAATCAGTGAGCTCCAGATTCAGTGGGAGAGACTGTTTCAAAAATAAAGTGAAGCAAGATACCGGAAGACAGCCGGCATGGGCCTCTAGACTGTACACACACAGGCAAAATGCTTATACACATAAAGTAAAATGGATGAATCTTAAAAGGTTAAAAGTAAAATATAAGTGTATTTTTAAAAAGGGGTAGCACGGGGTGGTAACCTTCGTTGTTTCCCATAGCCCTGCTGAGTATGGAGGGATAGCAGGACAGTTGCTTGGAGCTGGCAAGGAGAAATGGGAGCACCCCGTGGTTAGGGGATGTCAATCACCCCACCTTAGGAATAGGACACTGCCCCAGCTACTTGGTGATACCATATGAGGTCCATAAGCACCTTATGATCCACTGAATTTGCCACTTAAAAAGGAGTTATTTTATTTATTTGTGTATGAATGTGTGTGTGTGTATGTGCGCGTGCGCATGTGTGCACGCTCGTGTGCATCTGATCATATGTATGTAAGTGCCTACATAGACAAAAGAGCCTTGGATCCCTTTGAGGCTGAAGTTACAGGTAGTTGTGAGCCAGGAACAGAACCTGGAAGAATAGCAAGCATTCTTAACTGCTGGGCCATCTCTCTAGTCCCTGAATTTACTACTTTCACCCAGGGCAGGATGGGAGCTGCTGAGCTCATGGCTTACACCTTCTGGAAATGGTCAGCAGATATTGCTCCCAACTCTCTTCAGCATTTGTCGGAACTTGGGATCACTGCCTAGTCCTTACTCTTCCTTTGAAGGCAGTGGGGCACAAGGAAAGTACCAGGAGTTGGTATCTCACAGATGGAGGTATAATGCCTCACTCTGCTGTTCAGGCCTGTGTGGTCCTAAGCAAGCAGCTTTCACATGGAGATCCCCAGCAGCCTCACCTACTATCTCCCACTCTCCCACAGTGAGGACAAACTATTAAGTACATGCCTGCCCTGTAGTGGGTGCCTTGGAAACAAATTATTGTGTGTGTGTGTGTGTGTGTGTGTGTGTGTGTGTGTGTGTGCTCGTAGATGGGGACATATGCACGGTGGCCGTAGCAGAGATCAGAGGACCTCTTGTGAAAGATGGTTTTCTCCTTCTACTAGGTGGACTCTAGGGATTAAACTCAGGCAGCAAGTGTTTTTACTTGTAGAATCATCTCACCAAGACAAAGAAATAACATTAATGTTACCCTCTAGTCCCCATACTCACACTCACAGTAGGTGCACACATTTGTACACCACAGTAGGCTTTATGCTTTCAACCCAGTTTCGGAACAATGGAACTTGTTTTATGTTTCTATCTTCTACTCAGCCCTAGCAGTCACGAACAGAGCGTGTGATTTCCTGCATGAAATATGTATTCTATATTATTTCCTGAAAGGTATGAGACAGTGCTCAGTAACTGCATATGTGTGACCCTGACAGTACATGAAGACATGTAATATGACCATGCTGGTCACCACATGAGTGTTAACATGCAGGTACATACTGTCATGAATGCATGAAAGAACATGAAAACAGACTGCCACATCTGAGCCAAGGATTCCATGTTCTGGATGATAGGGAGAGTTAACCATTGTCTGTAGATGAACCACTCTCAAAAACGGGATGAGAGCATGCAGCCGTGGAATGTCAATACACTGACTCCTAAGCCACTGGAACTTTAGTCAAAGCCACAGAGAGCAGGCAGCCAGTTCAGAATTATCACCAAGCGTCTCTGTCCTGACAGGGTGATGGGGGGCCAGCCTCAGAACACACCTTCCACCAGTGCCTAGATAGTCAGCATCCTAGAAGGACCAACAGGGTGTCAGGGTCGAGGACTGAGAGACAGACCTAAAAGAAAAACCCCTGTTCGCCCCAGCAAACAGCCTTCTGGAGAAGCCAGCAACTGTAAAGAGGAACAGACAAGAAATGTGTTCAAATGGGTAGGACTCCCTGTCTAAGGCCCTCATACTCTCCACCCATTTTCTTTCTGTAGTCTGACCTACAGTCCAAAATTGACTGCTATTCAGCTGCATATTTTGCCAACGGGCTGAACCTGTGCCCAGGCTGTGGACATTCCTGGATATTAATATGGGTCCTGAGCTAAATCCTGTAAGCCTTCATACAAGCCACGTCCCTTGGCCCCTTGCCATGAATGTACATTTGTGGTGCATCTTTCTCTACCTTTATGTGACGGGAATGGTAGGCTAGAAAACACAGGAGGAGAAGACTGAGACAGACAGAGACCACTGGAGTAAAGATGCATTTCCTCCAGGGACGTGGAATTGTCTGCTGAGACAACACATGCTTTCCTAAAGTCTTGCCAGCCAAACATTGTCAGAGACAATAAATGAACTGTGTCCTTTTATTTATTTTATTTTTATTTATTTATTTATTTATTTATTTATTTATTTATTTTTGGTTTTTCGAGACAGGGTTTCTCTGTATAGCCCTGGCTGTTCTGGAACTCACTCTGTAGATAGACCAGGCTGGCCTCGAACTCAGAAATTCACCTGCCTCTGCCTCCCAAGTGCTGGGATTAAAGGTGTGCGCCACCACCGCCTGGCATGAACCGTGTCCTTAAAGCCCACATGATCTACAATCTTGAATTCCACCACTCCCCTCTCATGCTTAAATGGGAAGGACACCCCTCATAAATCCACCTTACAACAACGTTGCTTACAAAAAGAACGTTCTTTAAACTTCAAACCCTATGAGTTAGACTTATGCAATGTAACTTGAGAGCCACCCAAATCCTGTATGTGCCTATGATCAAGGCACTGCACGGTGACTTTCCCTTCAGAAACCCATGTCCACCCTTGGGTATGGTATGTCTTATCTTTCCCGAGTACTTTCCCCCTTAGCCCTTTTACTTAAAATCCACATTGTCTCTCATAATGATTCTTTGGCTCTGCCCCACACTGGCTCATTTGAAATTCTCTTCATGGTCAAACACCTAAATTGTTGTTTTTCCCAAATGGAGGTTTCTAAGCAGGCAGGGAATTCTTGAGGTCGCTGCAGCCACAGGGGAGAGCTGTGTCTTGGTCTCTGCTGTTCACAAGGACACTGCAGTCCACTTTAGAAGCAAACACCCAGTAAACACTTCCGATGGATCATGGCATTCAGCACTTCTTTCTTTGGGATCCTAACCAGCCTCATCTTAGGAGAGTTGGGTGTCCATTTGTGGAAATTCCCCTGCTGCCATGTTGGAGTGGTCCCAGCCTTGGTTCTCGGTAGAGAGAACATTTACCTGCCAGCCTCTCCTTTCCTCAGACATTATAGCCAGACCAAACTATGTCTGACCTTTCTCTGTCTCTCTCCTTGATGCCTTAGACCCCAAGCTCCCTGAGCCCCATGTGACTTCCATGGTTAATCTGGAACAGAAGGCAGCATGACTCTGAACCAACAGCAGAGCTGCACCAGCCATTCTTTCATTAGTCAAGAAGTCACTGGGGACCTGTCGTGTGCTGGATAGCGAGCACAGTACACAGCTATGGCAGACACAAGCCCTGCCACTATAGTCTGGGATGTGAAACTAGGCGAATGGGGCCTGGGAGATTGCTCTTCGGATAAAGACACTTGTTGTCAAGCCCAGTGTGATAGCTGTTCTTGGTTGTCAAGTTGAGTACATCTAGAATGAACTACAGACTAGAAATGGAGGGTGCACCTGTGAGAGATTTTTACTTTTTTATTTTTTGGCTTGGTTCGAAGTGGATGTATCCACTTCTACTCCGGACCTTTGAGGGAAGACATACCTTTAATCTAGGCCACAGCTTCTGCTGGAAGCCTATATGAAGACAGTGAAGAAGGAAGCCTTTGCTCTTTGTCTGTTTGCTCTTCCCTTGCTAGCAAGTGCATTCCTACATTGGCATTGGAGCTCACTTCTTCAGGATTCCAGTGTCCACTGAAGACCAATTGAAATATCCAGCCTTGTGGACTGAGAAACTTCTGGATTCTTAGACTTTCTATTCATAGCCCACCATTATTGGGTTAGTTGGACATAGCCTGTAAATCATTCTTGTGAATCCAATCTAAATAAAGAGATTCATTCTAGAGATTCACTCTAGAGAGCCCTGATTAATACAACTGGCAACCTGAATTCCATCCCTGGGCCCATATGATGGAACATACTTCTGCTGTGGTATGTGTGCATCTGCACAAGCACCCTCCAACAGTAATATAGAATACATTTCAAGTTTTTTAAGTAGCTCAGTAGTTACTAGGGTGAGGTCAAGGATCTGATGAGCAAAGCTAATATATACATCTCAGCATCGATTAAAACATGAAAAAAATATTTTTTAGCTCATGGGTCATGGTCCTTCTAAGTATTAAGATAAATAATAGTTGGGGCTGGGGAGATGGTTCAGCAGTTAAGAGCATAGATGCTTTTCTAGAGGACCCAGGTTCAATTCCCAGTACCCAGATGGCATCGCACAATCAGCTCTGTACCTCCAGTTCCGGGGATCCAATGCCCTCTTCTGGCTTCCATGGGTACTGCATTTACATGTATATGGTACTCAGACATACATGGAAGCAGAACAATACTCAGATGTGAAACGTTGATATTGTAATTTATTTGTTTATGTATAAAGTTCATTAGCATAGCATCTGAAGCTTTAGAAGGATTTCTAAGGAAAATTCTTACAGGCAAGAGTTCCCAATGCTGATAGAATGGCAAGTGCCCCAGGAAGCAGGCAGAGAGAGAGAGAGAGAGAGAGAGAGAGAGAGAGAGAGAGAGAGAGAGAGAGAGAGAGAAAGAAAGAGAGAGAGGATTTGTGGAATTTTCAAAGAGCTTACTATGGGAAAATATTAGGGAACAACAAAATTTATTATTATTATTATCATTGTTGTTGTTGTTGTTGTTATTATTATTATTGCCAAACAAGGACAAAGGTGATGCCCCAGTCCCCAGATGGGATCTATCTTTTAATGCCTAGACTCCTGTCTCATTCTCATGCATCCAAGCCCATGATGGGGTCCCTCATAGTGACTGTTCAGCAGTTTTTATTACAGTGGCCTCTTAGTGCCTAATTATCTGCTGGCTTCGTCCTAAACCATTCTACCCTCCCTGGGAGCAAGTGAGTCATCTTCAGGTTCAGAGTCTCTAAACCTGGCTCCCAAGGCAGCAAGAAGTCTCTTCCATCCAGGCTCTTTGGGCCACTGTGTGTCCCCTTCTCGATGTGGAAGCAAGCACTACAATCAGCAGAGGCTAGGATCACATGCCAAGCACTGCAGCCAAAGGTCAAGATCAGCTCCCCCAGAGTGCTTAGAATAGGTAGTCTGAATGACAGGGTCCTTGCCAGTCCTTTGCCTGCTCAGAGGTCACGTTAAGGTCTGAATTCCTTAATCAGGACACCTGAGTCCCACTGTGCATGGGCGGGATCAGGTGGAGTCTGCAGGCTTCTGCTCTCCACATTTTATTTGGATACAGGCAGAAAATCCTCTGTACTGATGATAAACACCCCACATATGAAACAGTAAAGGGCCAGTCCTCAGCAAGGCTCGCAGGGTGTGGGTACAGGATGGAGACACCCCGAAGTTTTGTGGGGGGCTTTCCTCTCTGCAGCTGGCAGCTGTGAGGCAGAACTTCTCTCTAACAGATTCTGAGTTATAAAAGTGGGGGATTAAAGCTTTATCTGCAGAAACCATTTGTGGCTCAAAACAATCACCATGCTTGCAAGAAACGTGGCAGAGAATTCCGTGGATTTTGCACACAAACCGTGCCAAGCCCTCACTCAGCACTCCAGTTGGTAGACTCCGAATGAAATGAGGAAATAATCACGGGCTAAGATGATGCCTAATTAAAGCTAAATTTAGCCAGCTCTGGCTTTTCAGAGTTGTCATGAAATCCATTTCATCTCAGACAATAGTAACGGCAAGCCAAGAGATAACGAGGAAGGGGCTTTCGTCTGAAAGGTGGGGTGTCATCAATATGGTAATTACAGTTTTTAAAATAAAAGGCACGATTTTAGGACCAAATGAAATGGGCAGTTCTTTGGTTGGCTTGTTCGGTAACTTCACTGTGGTTTTCTGGCTCTCCAGCTTCAGAAATAAAAGAGGAAAGAAGATAAATGCCAGGCAGTACTGTGGCTCTCGCCATTTCTGGTGGTTCTCATTGGTGCTGGACTGAGAAGGCTGGGCTGACTCTGTAAGAACTAAATGTGAATCTAGAGTTGTATAGGTTTGTTCCTTTTGCAATTTCACTTTATTATGTATGTGAATGTAAGTGTATGTGGGCAACTGTGTGCCACAGGATGTATGTAGAAGTCAGAGGGCAACTTTGGAAGTGTGTTCTTGTAAGAACTAAACGTAAGATTTTCAGGTCTCGGAATTCACTGTCCTGGGATGCATTCTGCATTCCGGGAGGAGTACATTATTCCTGAGTCTGAGGACACTTGCTGGATTAACATTCAGAAGAGGAGGGGAGAGGGAAGAGAACCCACCTGTGGGTGGGGAAGGCCCAGAGCACAGAGACACATTCCCAGGATGGGCGGTGGTCAGGAAACCAGACCCTTAATGTAATAAACCTGGGCAAATGGACGGATCTGGAATCTGAGTCACCCAGGGACCAGAAGGTCAGCCTTTGTGATTACCCTCATGAACTCTGTATAAAAACTACTCCCAGCCTTTTTTCGGGGGTTCTCTTGTCTACCTACAAGAGATCCCTGGTGCACCAGTATCGTTAAACCTCATTTTGTTACAACGAATCCCGTCCATGTGAGTGTCTGGGTGAGCTCGTTCCCCTGGTTTTGGAATTTACAGTCCAACAACTCCATGACAGGCTTGGAATTGGCAGTTCAGGACTGGGCAAGTCCAGACAAGTCCAGGCCTCAGAAGCTGCCCCTCCACCTGGCCTGAGACAAGGACAATGGGTCAAGAGCAGTTTCCAGACTTCCTCAGTCAGCTACTTCCTCAACAACAGTTTTCAGCCCCTACACCCTGGTAATGGAATGTCCCTAGAGAAAAAGTAAGACAGAGCTCACCTAACCTGAAATCCCGATGTGCTTCAAATCAGGCCAGTGAGCTCACTTGGTTGTTTGTCTATCTTGGTAATGGGAGGCTCCAGCATGCTGAACTTCTGCAGAAAAGAAAACACTCTGCATTTACATACTATTTGAGTCCTGGGTTTCATTCTTCGGTGAATCATGGACCCTTACAGGAGCATGGTGGGGCAGTGGGGAAGACCATATCGTAATTACAAAGCAGGAAAGACATCGATTTTGTCCTTCCTCTTCACTCTGTCACAGAGAATCAAGGGTGATAGATACCACAGGCCTGGTATACCTGAAACCAGGAGAAAGGAAGCTACTGAAGAGGTCAGCTCAGGAACTTTGGAAAGGTCCTGGGACACTTGCCCCTCCGGAAGGGAGAGGTTAATTAACATTGCTCAGACCATGGGGGTTGTGGGGGAGGGAACCAACCTGTGGGTGGAGACACATTCCTCAGGACAGGATGGACCATTGGCCACCCATAGACCTCATTCCCTAAAGACCAATCAGTTTAAAAGTCACACCATTCTGCCAATCATATTGTGCCTAGTTGCTGTTTCTCTATTCTGGCCCCTGGAAACTCTATAAAGATCCACAGAATGAGCTGCTCAGGGTTGCCTCTCCTTTTGGATGCAGGATGACCCTAGCATGCTTGAACAATAAAATTCCTCTTGCTTTTGCATCGATTCCCAGTTCCATGTTGTTCACTCAGGGGGTCCTTGGTAAGCTAAGGCTCGTCAGAGTCTGACACTAGCAGGCCCTCACTGCGTGTGTTAGCTTTGAGCTACACTTCTCTGTAAGGCTCTGCTTCAATTACTACATGTATCTAAGAGACAATCTGGAAGTGTCTGAAGTTTTCAGCTTCAGGAGAGGAAATGGAAGTGGAGAAAAGATGGGTGAAAATAGTTGGCAGAACCAATATGCTTCCCTGGCATGATTCTGACCTCCACACATTGATATAAAAGACCAGCATATCCAACTGACTATCTACGTGTCCTCTGCTCTCAGAGGTCAGAAAGGAACGAATAAACCTGAGCATGAATTTTCTGGACACAACTCTACTGGAAGGACGCAAGAATATGCTTGAATTTCTCTTACAATCTTTCCATTCTTAAGAAGGTGCTTTTGTCTTTTTTAGCTAACGTGGCAGAACTAAAAAGTATGCAATAGTGCCCCCCATTTTACAGACTGAGACCAAGATTTCACAAGACTGATTTAATCTACCCCAATACCAGAATACCCCAATACCCCAATACCAGAAGCCATTAAGTAGCACATTTGAGACTCATGATAAAGGTGAGGAGAGGAAAGGGAGGTGCCAATTGTGTGTGGAGGTCAGAGGGCATCATACTTCTTTGACCACATGGGTTTTGGGAGTCAAACTCAGGTGGTCAGGCTTGGTACAGGTTCCTTTACCGATGAAACCGTCTTGCTGATCCTGAAGCTTTAAAAAATGGCTTTAAAAGATGCAAACAATTGCTGTACACTTAATAATGGCTCACACTTGCAACCCCAGGACCCAGGATGCTGAGGCAGAAGGACTGATTCTAGTTTAAAACCAGCCTGATCTCCATACTGGATTCTAGGTCAGCCTGATCTACATAGTGGGTTCTAGGCCAGTCAGGTCTACATAGTGAGTTCTAGGCCAGTCTGAGCTATAGTTTGAGACCCTGTTTAAAAAAAAATCAATCAAACAAACAAACAAACAAACAGGAGAGAGATCTATGCAAAGCTACTAGTTTCAACTTTAAAAAAATCCAGATAATGATAATGAACAGAAGAGGCATTTCTCACAAACCCTGACCTCAGCACAATTACTCAAAAGGAGCCTAAATTACAATATTCCCTGGACAAGGGACAATACCACACATTCACTGTATCTAAGGTTTTTCAGGACTCAGGAGAATTAGATTGGATATAGAAAACCACAGATTCAGCGTGTATATATCCATATATGTCTAAATCAACTTTAATATCCTACAAGCTTGAAGGACGTCTGCCTCTTCCCCGACCTCTAGAGAGAATCTGGTCTGCTAATTCTGACACCCCACCCACCCCCACCCCTGTACCTTGCCCAGGATCTCTGGCTCTGATTCTCAAAGCGTGGTCCAAGGAAGAACACTTCATGCACCAAGGCAGGGCTGATAAATGCAGCAAGTAATAAATAAAGTTTTCTTCACGAGACATTCAAACTTAGGTCGTTGAAGTAATTTAATGTGGTATCTGATAGACAATAAATCTGACCAAGAAAGATAGTAAAAGCCAGGTGTCTCAAATAATTGGATTACTTCAGGGCTAAAGATGGTATTTTCTAAAGCCGGTTGCACGTCTCCCTCCCCGTGTGTCCTTCTTGTCATGTGACTTTGGCATTCCTTCCATGGAAGGCCAGCTCTGTATTTGTTCCCATGGAGTTTGGGCAGATGTGTGACAGTGGTGAAGAGGACATTATGTAACTTCTGGGGCTTGGACAAATACGTGGCAATGCGGCTCTGCCATGCCATCCTGGAACATTTGCTCCGAGAATACAGGCACCATGCTGTGGAAGACAAGAGGAGACCCACTCACTGTCACCTCTAGCTTTCCTATTCTGTATCCACATATCAAAGATGAGTGACAGGCTGACTCTTCTGAACCCTGTCATGATGCCTGGAATCTTGTATGTAATAAAATCCGTGTTTTACACCTAAGTGTACAGCAGCCAGTTACATCGCAGTAGCAATAGGAATCTATGCTCTTTATGTCACTACTCCTGTCTTTTAAGACGTCCCTACCCACTAAGGGGAAAGAGACACAGCTAGAAGGATGGGAACCAAGGCAAGAATATACATGATTTCTGTGGCAGCCTGTTTGTGCCCTGTCCAGATGACCTTGAACTCTTAGGGTTACTCAAGCCTAGGACTACCATGTCCTGTAGTAAGTTCTAGCAACCTGTCACTATTGCTTGAGGCTCCCAACAGGCAGGACAGAGGAATGTGGGAGAGTTGGGAGTATGGCTCAATGGTTGAGATCTTCCCAGCATGCTTGAGGTCCTGGCTTTGATGTTCAGCACCACATAGAAAGAGAAAAGGATCTGGAGGAGTTAGGACCCCCGGAACAGCTCTGAATCCAGAACAGAAAATGAGCTAAAAGATAAATACCCTTAGCTTCTTCCCCGCACGTGGAGAATGCCGAGGCTCACTCTACGTCACCCCCCAGATTCTGACAGGGAAGAAACCCAGTGGTTCTGCCCCCTCTGACAATCTTTTCAAGAACTCAGCTTTGTTTACCATTTTGTGTCCCCTCATTTTCCTTCTGATGCTCTTGAGATCACCTATGATACCAAGTGAGCAATATCAAACCCCACTGTCTACTTCTACGGGAGACGCAGATGGGGCTGATACGTTCTCACTGACAAAAATGACAAGATGGGTGTAGTCAGAGACAATCCACCTGGCAGGTTCCATCCCTTCTGTAGGGCTCAGACAGACGACTCAAGCACCAAGCTCCGTGTGGTGCTGGTTTAAATAAAGACCATCAATCCAAGGTTCGGGACACAATGAGGCACAGCAGAAATTAAATTCATTAATTTCTTTTCTGTGGTTTGGGCTGTCAGTGGCAAGACTCGGGGAGACAGCTCAGGTAAAATAGAATTTGCTAATTCATCTGATTGAAGCACCTTAGACGAAGGAACAGGTTCACACCAGATTGGTAAATGACTAGTAGTTTCCACTTTTGAGCCCTGCTCTCCTCCTGATTCTTTCTGCCATTTGCAAGTTCTGGGAAAGCCATGGGAAGGCACGGCTTCCTGTTTGGGCTCCCCGCATTTAGGACCATGAGAAAGAATGCAGTCTCTGCCAACACTTCTCCAGGAAGTTGGCCATGGCTCTTGTACCTGAATTAAGACCGCAGCCATCACTAGACAAGCAGATTGGATGACACAGCCATGGGAGCTCTGCAGTAGGGAAAGATGGTATTAACTTCACCCAAACCAAGCTGCCTGGCAGTGGTCAGGTAAGACGCCGAGGAAGGGGCACTTGACAGGGAGACGCACAAGAAATGCCCACCACAATATTAAAATAACCCAGCATTGCCAGTGTGGTAGAACACACCCATAATCCAGCACTCAGGGGAACATAGTGGGAGGACTGTGAGTCTGAAGCCAGTCTGAGCTGTAGAACAAGTTACAGATTAATTAAGAAATACAAGGAGACCTGTTTCAACAACAAGAAAACTCACACAAGCAACATGGCAGGTAGGATGCTCTGTGGCTCCTGCCTATGATACCAGCACCCAGGAGACTTAAGTAGGTTGCTAGCTCTCTGTAGTTGTTGGCCAGCCAGAACTATAGAGTGAGGGCCTAGGAGAGTACAGCTAAGCAAATTTAAACCAAGCAAGCAAGCAAGCAACTATATCTCTTAGCCATTCAAAGCAATAAAAATTCCTTTTTGGGGAAAAATGTTGTAGTTCACTGGAGACAACAAAAGTCCCTTAAATTGGGTGGTTTCTTTTTTTCCTTAAAAAAAAAAATGTTTTATTGGTTCTTTGTGAATGTTGTATCATGCATCCCAAACCCATTCATCTCCCCGTCCCTCCATATCCACCCTCTGCCTTTGAGACTTCCCCCCAAAAGAAAACGACAATAAAATAAAATTGTAAATATAAACAACAACATATTGCTGTGGAAGCTGCAGCATGTCACAGCGTGTCACAGCGTGTCACAGTGTGTCACAGAGTCTTAGTTGGGGCTTCATTACTGTGAAGAGACACCATGACCATGGCAACTCATATAAAAGGAAACATTTCATTGGGGCTGGCTTATAGCTTTAAAAGTTTGGTCCATTAGTATCATGGTGAGAAGCATGGTGGCATGTAGGTAGACCTGGTGCTGGAGAAGGAGCAGAGGGTTTCTACATTTTGATCTGAAGGCAACCAGGAGACCATGTCACTAGACATAGCGTGAGCATAGGAGACCTCAAAGCCCATATCCACAGTAACACACTTCCTCTAAAAAGGCGACAGCTACTCCAACAAGGCCACACCTCCTATTAGTGCCACTCCCTATTGTAACAATAACTAACAGTAACTCTATTTCCTGTAGTAATTTCCACCATCTGCTAACCTAGGCCTAGTCCTGGAAGCTTCTAGCCTCTGTACAATCAAAAGTAGACCTAAGGGGCTGGAAAGATGGTTCAGCGGTTAAGAGCACTAACTCCTCTTCCAGAGGTCCTGGTTCAATTCTCAGCAATCACATGGTGGCTCACAACCATCTGTAATGGGACCCAGTGCCCTCTTCTGGTGTGTCTGAAGACAGCTACGGTTTACTCATAAATAAAAATAAATCTTAAAAAAAATCTAGAACTAGAATGTTTTTAGCCTCTGAGACTTGCTGCTGGAAAAGGTTACTCTTTCCTAGTTCTTTCTGAACTCTGGCTGACTGGTTTTAACTTAGCTGTTATGACTCAAAACTCTCCA
Source organism: Arvicanthis niloticus (assembly GCF_011762505.2). NCBI lineage: Eukaryota > Metazoa > Chordata > Mammalia > Rodentia > Muridae > Arvicanthis > Arvicanthis niloticus. The sequence goes on from NC_047666.1 coordinate 39,283,245, forward strand.
AGCTGACTGATTCAATCTAACTTCTCTCTCTCTCTCTCTCTCTCTCTCTCTCTCTCTCTCTCTCTCTCTCTCTCTCTCTCTCTTTCTCCAACCCTGATACTAACTTTGGCAATCTGTTCTAATCTTCTGGCTCCTTCTTATACTCTGGATCATTTCTGAGTCTAGCTTGTTCTTTCTCTCTATAAACTGTCTCTGTATAACTGTCTTGGTAAAACTGCCCCCTCCCTTTTTTCTGTGACGCTCTCTTAAATAGCCTCTTTTTCATGTCTGTTCTCATGAGAGTTGGGCATACCCTATTCTGTTAAATCTTTTTCTCGGATTTGTCATTTTGTCTGCCACTCAATTAGACATCACTTCCAAACATGGGTGCTTCCTTCTACAAACTAACTTACTTCTTACTTCTTACTTCTACTTCCTTCATTGTTTGCAATTAAAGGTGTGTACTAAGGGCATGTTCTGTATTCCAGCCAGAGGGATTAAAGGTGTGTGCTAAGGGCTGAGACACAGAACAACTAGAAACAAATTTTTTTCAGGAAATAACACAGACTTGGGGTTCACAGTCTGATGCAACACCCTACGGACCAAGCATTGAAACACATAAGTCTTCAAGGGTCATACATATTCAAACTACAACACACCCTTTCCCCAAACAGCTTTACTTGCAAATGTTCATGCAATGAGTCACTGGTCTGGTTCAAGGCTTCTGGCTTCTACTACACCTTCAATACACGATCAATATTCTTTCAGATATCATGTTATTGCCCTGTGCATGGACATCCTGCACTTTGGTTGTGCAGGATTGGCCCCTTAACATGTTCCAGCGGTTCATAGACAGGGCAGATGTTGGGGTGGGCCAACTCACAGCCCTGGATCTGGGCCTGGGTGGTAGCTGAGTTTGTAAGCCTACCAGCTCCCCTGCCCTCATGACATCAAAGCCAGCTGTCCCACACCCACACCACCAGGTTCTAGCTCCCCAGCACTGCAGATTGGGTAGTTTTAAAACAGCAGATATTTGGTTTTTCCAACTCTGGTTGCTGGGAAGGCCAACATCAAGGTGCATGACCAGAAGGTGCAGTTTCAGGAAGCACAGAAAATACCTTGTTTCTGAGGCCTCATGGGCTGGGAGGGTCACCTGGGGTCTCTGGACTCTGATCAGAGTCCAGACCTCCACCCTCGTGACCTAATTGCCTCCCTGAGGAGTCCCTCCAAATACCATCACACCATCACCTTGGAAGGTGCTATTCCAGAACATTAATTTGGAAGGACTCTGGCCTATTTCTTTAATCTATACTTGAAAAATTCCAGCTGATAAATGTATGCTATTAAAGTATGTTTCAGGGGATGAAGCGTTGCCTCAGAGATTACATACTGTTATTGCAGAGGGCCTAGACTCTATTCCCAGCAACCACATGCTGAGTCAAAACTGTCTGTAACTCCAGTTCAAGGGGTTGCAACTCTCTCGTCTGTCCTTTACAGACAGTAGGCCCTCAAGTGGTGTGCATGCATCTGTGCAGGGAAAACACTCACACACGTAAAATAAAAATAAGTAAATATGTAAAAATATATGTCTAGGAAGATCGATCAGTGGCTAAGTACTTGCTATGTAAGTATAAGGACCCAAATTCAGATCCCTCAGCAGCCACCTAAAAAGGTATAGCAGGGTAGAAAGTATCTAGAGACAGGAGGACCCCTGGAGCTCAGTGGCCAGCCAACCTAGCCAATTAGCAAGTTCCAGGTTCAGTGAGAGACTTTCAAAAGAAATAAAGCATGAAGCCATAGAGAGCAACACCCAGTGTTGACCTATGGTCTGCACATGCACATACAGGCTATGTGCACCCATGCATACATGTGCATCACACACACACACACACACACACACACACACACACACACACACACACACACAGACATGCTTCATTAGTCAGGTATGGCAGCATGAACAGGCCAGAAGGTAAGAGGTGGCCACATGCGGCCTGCATCCCACCCCACCCCACCCCCACCCTCGGAGCTACCTGGAGAAACAGCAGAGCCTATTGGGTATGCTGGCCGGGCAGAGGATTAAGGGAAAGTGCAGAAAGAGATCTGCTGTGGTTTTCACGGGAAGGAATGGCTGCTGCGGGTATGTTCAGGTAGCTCCGGAGTACACTTTAACCTGGGTAGACCTGGGGCAGTAAAAACCTGAGTCCTGTTCTCAGAATCAGTCCATAAACCTCTAGGTTAAGTATCACAGAATCAAAACCCAGTGAAGGAGTTGGCTGGGCTGGACTTGGGGATCACACACACTTTACATATAAAAAGTGTGCTTGCTGTATACTACCTCGAGGAAATAGCTAACACCTTAGTGGTGGTCCTTCTTCCAGCCTGTGAGGCCCCAGATGCCAAAACACTGAGAATACAGAAAACAAGAGAACAAAGTTAATCCACTCTCTGTCTGGATGGGGGCATACAACCTGGACAGGGGGTGCATATCAGCTGCTGAGAACCCTGCAAAGTAACTGCTCACAATAACTCTCCTTTGGGGAAGAAAACTAGGATTTGATGGGTCAACAAAGCAGCAATGAATGTGTCCCTCAACTCTCTTGTGTCTGCTGAGCTGACTGCAAGGCAAGCTAGGAGCGGACAAAATGAGAGACAGGGAGCCAGGGAAGTGTCAGGTCTCCAGCTGAGAGAGGCCAAAGGGAAATGACTTCCTTTTACTTCTTCTCTTGGCCTTGTCATTCTCTCTGACTCCTGCATTCAGCAGTTGGACTTGGGGTACCTATGACCATGGGGCCATAGGTAAAAGCAGTGGTGACTCTGAAGAACGAGGGTGGGGGGTGTAGTCTTATGAGGGAGAAGCAAACGCCTGTGACCCTTCTGCTTTGATTCCTGCTGTGGGAGCAGTTATAGAATGTGTATGGCTAAACTGGGGGAAGATAGAACTGGGGGTTTTCTGTCTAACCGGACAAAAGACTGAGTTCCGGCGGTTAAAAGGGTCAGAGAGCTGACTTCTGGGCTTCCTACCCATGCACGCACACAAGGTATGGACCCCAAAGAATACACACAAATCTCACTCAAGCAGTACACGAAGATCTTGAAGTAGACTATAGAGCAGACCACTGCCTAAGCTGCAGGCTGGACTGAGGGCCAAGCATCTGGGACCTATCTGAACAGCAAAGGCCTCAAAATCTGACCCAGAGACCGCAGCCTACAGAGAGCTGGGTGACAACTGAGGTTGGAACCCAACTGGGTTGATGAGTGGCTGAAAGAACGTGTCAACTCTCTCCACAGGATCCAGCAGGGCTTAACATAATGTTTAGAATGTCCAGCATATGAACCAGGTGCTCGACAGCATGCAGAGAGGCAGGCAGCTCTCAGTGGAGCTCTCAACGCACGTGGGAAAAGCTGCAACTGCTGAGTTAACACAGATGTCCAGAATCCTTCAACAGAGAGGTTAAGGCAGCTGCTGACGACATGCTGCCCCAGGATTCCAGAAAGTTCTTGAAATGAGTGTAGCTACAGAAAACCTCAGCAGTGAGAAGAAAAGTAGAAGCAACAGTATCTTTAAAGCTAAAGGATAAATCACCGACCTTTGAGAAAAACTGGATCTATTCATCAAAAGATGATGTTTGGGGGGGGTGGGGTGGGGCGTGGAGGCAGGCAGTGCTCCTGACTTTGGAATGTTTCAATGGAAAGTAAACACTCTGGAGGGGAGAGATTTAAAAGGTTTTTTTGTTGTTCTTGTTGTTTTATTTAAATTACTAGGGCCTAGTGGCTTATGGGACAGCAGCAAAGCTAAAGTTTAACTTTCTTATCACTGGGGTCTAAAGAGAAGGAAAAGACCTAATATATAAAATACTTGTGAAGGAGCAATGGCTAAAAAAAATTCTCCCAAATTTGATAAAAATGAATAAACCTTCAGAGTCACTAAGTTCATAAAACGGGCAATATACCCAGCTGCATCGGCATGAAACTTCTGAAAACTGAAGAAAGAGAACAAAGGAATCCTGAAAGCGGCCAGAGAGCCATGGCTGCATGCCTCACAGGAGACTAACATCTAGAATGGCTACACTTCTACAAAAGAGGCAGGTACCAGACCGGGGCCGTACAACACACAAAATGCTGACACGAAGAATACCAGGCTGGAGCTCTATTCTAGCAAGGAGTCCCTCTAGGAAATGGGTGTTGTGGGTTTGGTCTAAAACTTATTTATGTTAATTTTGTTCCTAAAATTACACGGGAATCCACACGTCTACATGTAAAACGCTGAGGGTCCCTGCCCACAATTGGTTCTGATTGGTAAATAAAGTTGCCAGAGGCCAATGGTTGGGCAGAGAGACAGAGGTGACAGACACTTTAGCTGTCCCAGGCAAGGGGACCAAGACAGGAAGATGGGAGAGAACTGTCGTGCAGGGAGAGGAATAAAGACCAAGCCTTAGAAGTGCAGAAGAGAGAGCATACCAATCATGGAAGAGTGGCCCCAGCCCCTCCCCCACAATTTAGTCTAGGGCAGCAAAGATGGAATATAGATTTTAGTAAGTAATAACTCAGGGATATCAGACGGGAGGTGTTAGCCATGTAGAGCTTAAGAAGTGGCCCAGTCATTAAGCTGTTAAAGGCATATTAAAATATAGAGGCTGCACATGTGTGTGTGTGTTTCATTTGGGAACCTAGGACATTGGGGTTCCTAATGAGAAACGTGTGCTGCCACCACCAGGTTGATTTGAAAGATTAATTGGCTACTCCTACAAATAAGACAAAAAAAAAAAAAAAATGACATAACATTTACTGGTGAATGGAAACTGATAGAGAAGAAAGCTTGGAGAAAAGAACAGAAATTGTACATTTTTGGGTATATAGCAGGCTGCTCTACTGAGTTTTTACAAATACAGTTGCTGGAGAGACAATTAGGACAACGTTCAATGGGTCTTTCTCTGTAGGCAGACGTAGCATGGGAAGGGATGAGTGTAACACACTCCTGTCTTGGCGAGGTGTCTGTGCTCACCTTGAGGAGCTGCAGTGTTTGAAAATGAGAATTGACGAGTCACATACGTTGTTGTTCTCGCTCACAAATCTAACAGTCCCGTACCAAGAGATGTAATTGTATTATACAAACATACAGGCAAAGTATTCTCTCAAACCACAGTAGAATTCAGTTGGAAGTTAATAATAGTAAGAGAGGCACGGAATTCCAAAACACTCAGAGAAAAATAAAACAGGCATTGAAAACAGGATGGTGGAAGCATATTTAAATAATGCTCAAAAATGTAAAAAAAAAAAAAAAAAAAAAGGAAAGAAAGAAAAGAAAAGAAAACTTAAAATGTGAAGCAGAACAGGAAACAAGTAAGAAAAAGGTTCATTCATATCCAGAAGTATTCATAACTATGCTAAAATGGAAATGACCCAAGTATATCAATTAAAAGATAAGGACTGTCAGAATAGATAAGAGGCAGACCCTAACACTTGGCATTTATATGACTCAGCTTGAAATGATAATAGAAATAGATCAAAAGGAAAAGGATGAAAAATATATAACATTTAGAGAAGAAAATATGGGCAAAGCATGACAAATGGATTACTACAGCAAGAGGAGATTACAATTTATACACGATAGATGTTAAGAACACATAAAGTGAAAGCAAACCAAGAGAATGAAAGTCAAAATGGATAAACCCACACTTAAGAACGGAAAACTCAACGTTTTTCTAGTATCCACAGAGCTAATCTGTAGAAAGTCAAGGACCCGTCCGAAGAGCTGAGCAACATCCTCAAAACACTGCCTGGAACTGGCATTTTTACAACTTCCCACTCAAGACACCAAATGCTCATATAGTCTTTCAAGTAGTTGAGAAACACCCACCACTGCAGACCATTTCGAGCTGGGAAAGAAGACAGATCTTAACAAATTTGAAAGAATTGTAATTATATGAAATATTTTCTCTGACCATGCCATAAATTTAAATTTTAATGAGACCAATAACAGGAAAACATTGGGGATTAACCAATCATTGATAATTAATGTACAGTACAAACAGAAGCTTCCAGGGCAGTGAGAGACTGTGCACAGAGTGAACGGAAACAGACAAGTTGTAAATTGTAACTAAAGCCATGCTTGGAGAGAAACTCAAAACGTGAACAAAGGAGCCCAAATCAAGGAGATGGCAAAAACCAAGTTAAAGCTGGGCACGAGGGCTCAAGCCTGTAATTGCGGCACCCAGGAGGCTGAGATAGGAGGGAAGCCACGAGTTCAAAGTCAGCCTGGGTTGCACATCAAGTTCTAGAAAGTCTAGGCTACATCGTGAGACCTTGTCTCAGAGAACAAAGCAAAACACTAAAAATTCACAGTGAAAACAAACAGAAAGAATGTTGCTATTTTTTTCTCCTCAAAATATCAATAAAATTCCCAATATTCCGAAAAGATTGGAAAAAAAGAAAACTAAATACTAAGGTCAGAAATAAGAGAGGAGGGGTTGATTCAGATTCCACAAAACATGACATAAGCACCCCCCGTATGAGGAAGAGGTCAGAATACTGTTAGAACTATCAAAACTTGAGTTCATAATTTAAATTTTCCAAAAATAAAATGATTAGTTTCAAGGAGTTTGTACTAAAACATTCCAATAATGACAATTCTATGGAATATTTTCTAAGAAACTGAGGGATTCTTGGTTCATTTACCTTCTCTTTTCTTTCGTTTTTTTTTTTTTTTTTTTTTTTTTTTTTGACAGGGTTTCTCTTTGTAGTCTTGGCCTCTCCTGAAACTCATTCTGTAGCTCAGGCCAGCTTGAACTCATTAGAGATCTGCCTGCCTCTACCTCCTGAGTGCTGGCATTAAAGGCATGCGCCACCACTGCCCAGGCCAACCTTGATTCTCAAAACAAAGAGTTAAAGAAAAGAAAACTATAGACCTGTTTGTCTCATGAAGACAGATGCAAAGGTCCTTACCATTATTCTGGAAACTTGATAAATATATAATGATAATAAATAGATCACACCTGATGGATTTCTCCTGGACTATATCAAATTAGTGCAGTATCCAACGATCATCAGTGTAATGTCCATAGTCCAAAGGAAAAAGCTACATGATCATGTCAATTAACGGGGTAATAACATTTCATATGACCAACATTAATTTACAACTACAAAACATACTTACACCAAACCCAAAAGAAGGGCTGTAAGTTCTACTTAAACCCCTAAATAAACAGAAAAGCATACCATACTCACAAAACGGAAGATAAAACTGCAAAAAATATGTTACACCCAGCTCATGTGTAAGTCAAAAAACAAACTCAATCGAAATTCCAAGAATATTCTTTGTAGATAAGAATAAGCGGTGTGGAAACGTGTGTGGAGATGCAAAAAAGTAAGGATGATCAAAACAGGGCTGGGAAGGGATCGTGGTGGAGAACTCAGATCACCCTAGAGTCATGGAGATCAATATAGCAAGTTACCAACACATACAGAGTTTATAGAACAGTAAATACAGAGTATTTACAGACTCTGTAAATAGTTCTACTCAAATTTAGCCAACCGATGTCTGTTCAAATGAAGTGTTATTCACATACGTTGTAATGCATAGACTTGAGGTGTATAAAGTTGTGGGGTTTCAACAAGTGTCTAGACCCACTTACTCGGCAAGCCATAACAAATATTCTAGTGTCTGTTACTCTAGAATTCTTGCCTTGTTACATTCTGGTAAGCATCTGCTCTCCTGGGTAGAGGCTGTTTCCCCCCAGATCCTGAAAAGAGCCTAGGAAGAGAGAAAAGACAGCCTTGTCCACATGACCAGGGGTTCTGGAGAGTCAGACTTCCTGATGTTTGAAAACCCTTGAGAAAACAGGGACACTGAAAACTTGTACATTTCATATCCTTCACCAAAATGAATAACAACTAAGTTATACATTTGAGTGTAAGGTACAAAACTATAGAACTTTAGACCTAGACACAGAACCATCTATTTTATTATGTTTTGTAATGAAAGCATTTGATAAATAAGACTTCACCAGAATTCAAAATGTATGCTTGGAGGGATTGTTGAAAGAATGAAAACCAGGATGGAGACCTACAGAAAACTTAATTGTCTATATCTATTGATATATTTTCCCCCAGAGCCTAAACGTGGTGGCTTGTGCCTGTAATTATAGTACTTGAGAGGCTTGTACTAGAAGGACTGCTTTGCGTTCAAAGCCAGCCTGGGCAACATAGTGCATTCAAGTCTAGCCTAGACTACAAGCAAGACTCTACTTCCAACAAGCAAACACTGGTATCCAGGATCTATTAAGAATCCGGAAGAATCAACAGGAAGACAACAAGTAACTTGAGAGTTTTGAATGAGCAGAAGACTTAGACATCTCAGCAGAGAGGATATATGTTGACAGATAAGCACGGGGCAAGATCTGCAGCATCGTTAGCCATCAAGGAAAAAAAAAAAAACAAAAACAAAAGAAGCCATGAGATACTGATTAGGAAATCTGAACTAGAAACAAAATCTGGCACAGTATCAAGTTATCATTACAGGAAGGCTCATGGACCAGGTGACTCCTTGTTCCAACTCAGAGCAATCATCTAACTACTACCCTGCCCCTGCCCCTGCCCCTGCCCCCGCCCCCGCCCCCGCCCCCGCCCCCGCCCCCGCCCCCGCCCCCGCCCCCGCCCCCGCCCCCGCCCCCGCCCCCGCCCCCGCCCCCGCCCCCCGCCCCCGCCCCTGCCCCAAGAGCTTGTCTTCACCCCCAAATCTGCACAGAAGTGAACAAGGTAACCAACCAACTCTGTCCCAAATTGGAAATCAAATGGGAAAGAAACATTTCTACCATGAGTTTCTGCCAAAACTGGGTTATGTTCATACCATGAGATTCTGCACAACAATTAAAGAGAAAGAATAGACCACTGTACATGTAGTGCCTTGCATAAATCTCAAAGCCACTGCTCTGAGTGAAAGAAACCAGGCTGGAAAGACAATTGTCTGGATGATCAATATATATATATGACTTTCTGAGAGAGACAAAAATTTGAGCATGGAATATAGACAGGTTGCTGAGGGAGCTTGGAAACACTAAATATAGCACCATGCACTTATCTGGGGTGATACACTGTTTTGTGATCCCACTCTGGTGGTTACACAAACCTGCACGTGAGTTAAAATTGACTCACCGGAAGCTGAAGAGACAGCTCAGAGATTAAAACCTTCCATTGCCCTTGCACGAGACCTAAATTTGGTCCCAGCACCCTTGTTGGACAGCTTATAACTATCTCCAGCTCCAGACGATCTGATGCTCTCCTTTCTGGACTCTATGGGCACCTAAATTCATGTCATACACACAGACCCATGAGTGCACACATACACACATAAATTTTTAAAAAAATCTTAAAAATGCATGCAACTGTATATACATCGTGTGTGTGTGTGTGCGTGTGCGTGTGTGTGTGTGTGTGAGACAGACAGACACACACACACACACACACACACACAGAGAGAGAGAGAGAGAGAGAGAGAGAGAGAGAGAGAGAGAGAGAGAGAGTCTATTCATACATGTGAGTAGAAGCCAAAGGTCAATGCTGGTGTCTTCCTCAATGCTCTCTACTTCATTATTTTCGATACGTTTCTTACTAAAGTTGTACTCACTGCTCTGGCTAGCTAACACGCCCCAGGGAGTCTCCTGTTGCTGTCTTCCCGGGGCTGGGATTGCAGACACACTTTGGCCTGTCCAACTTCTAAGTGAATACTAGAGATGAGATTCAGGTCCTTGTGACTACAGCAAGTGGCCTTCCTGCTGAGCCTTCTCCCCAGCCTCACAGTCAGCTTATTAGATTATTATTACTAGAGCTGGAATCTGGAGCATTCACCAAGACTTGGTCACCAGCCTGTGGGAATGTAGGGAGAGGGCAGAAGTTTTAGAAAAAAATAACCTTTTGAATGGAAGGAAGTTAGGTCACTGGTTGAGATCCCTCCCAGGGAGACCTGGGATACCAGCCCCTCCCTCGACTTCTCCTTCCTGGCCACCAGGATATGACCAGCTTAGCTGTAGCATGGGTCCTCCCTCACTTCACCTTTACACAGCCCCTAAGCAGGCTCAAGGCAACAGGACCAAGAAAAGCAAGCTGAAAACCCCAAATAAGTCTTTCTTCCCTTTCTGTTGTTGGTCTTGGGCAGTTTGCAAGAGATAGCAATCTGACTAATACATCCCTTTGAAAAGTAAAATAAAAAAAAAAAAACAATACAATTGGAAATGTTAAAATGTTTGCAATAGAACAAACATGCCATGAAGAAGTTGCCTATGATGTGTAATTTTGCAGACAAAGCTTAAAAAAAGGGAATGAGAAGGAATAAAACAAAAAGAAGAAGAAGAAAATATTACCTCAAGCAGAGATTCACAAAACTTGATATTCCTAAGAATCATCAGAAGGATCTGGTACCATTTTATTTCTGGGGCGTCACCCGGCTCCACTCTCAAAACACATGTGGTTGGAGCAGAGAAGGTAATAGCTCTTCGGTTACCTTGGCAACTCAGGTATAGATGCGTGCTTCATCACGTCAGCTCACAGGGGAATGGACCGCGTCCAGCAAATCAAAGTGGCACTCTGGAATCGCTTACATGGTTAGGATTTAATTTTCCTTGGGAGAGTACATTTGCAGTGCTTAGGCTTGCTGCAGACTGTAAATACAGCCACTGCCTGCTAGTGGACCAAAGCTGTTTTATCTTTCTTTTCACACATTGAAATAGTTCAGCTGAACATCTCTGGGTCTTCCAGGGCCATCAACAAAGAGCATGAATCATCAGAACTGAGTTCCGAGCTGGCTGACCCGCTCCAAGTGATTGGTGGAACATTTAATTTTTTAGATCTGTTTTTCTAAAAGCACAGAGGAGGGCACAACTGCAGAGAAGTAGCCACACATGGAAGCTTTGAATCTGGAAAATACTATCAAAGACACAACTCAAACAAGAGCAACCTTTGCCTTCTTACAGATGCCGTTTGAGGTTAGCCAAACTTTCCAACTGTGTTTTTTAAAGCAGCTCTGAGGGGGCTGCAGATGATTTTTTTTTTCGTGGCTGAAGAAAAATAAAGCAAGCTCTTAGTTTTCTTATCACTTCCCATCCTCCAGAACATTCCAGTTTGACTGTTGGGGTGTTGCCAGGTAAGTTGCTACCCAGCTTGCCAACTACAAACTGGTTAGCGGCAAGAACAGGGTGCTTTGGTCTCGGTGATGCCAACTTCATGATCAGAAGACAAGAAAGTGTCATAATGCTGATCAAAATGTAAGCCGTTCTCACCAGTTAGCCAGCATTCAGACCAGAGATCCTGAGGTAGAGGCTCCTTCCACCTATACATCTGTGGATCCCTGGTGTCCCTGGGCACATGACACAGACCTCATCCACAGCTGCTCTCTCCTCAAAGGAGCAAACAGAAGTCCCTGCCTTCACTCCTCCGCACAGGAAGCAGATTTGGCTCAAGGACTGTAACGAGCTGATAACACGGGATATGTCACAGTCCCATCTTCCTACCTCACCATCCTTGGGAGTGAGAAACCCCAAGTCAGCAGGCCTGTTATTAAAACACCATGTCTGAAAGCACAAAATGAGCACACTTTGGAAAACAGCTTTGACTTGGAATGTAGTTTCCTATCAACCTTACCACACGTCTGCCATGGCTTGCCTTGGTATTTACCAGCATTTTTTTTTAAACCAGCTTTCTCTAACCTTAGCAACAATGTCCTTCGGAGGGTGAGTGGATACATTGGCACACCCTTCATGGGAATGTTATTCAATGACTTTAAAAAAAAAAAAAGGTTGAGGGTGGGGCTCCGAGGCAAAGTTGTTGCCTGGTATATATGACTCCCTGGTCTCATCTCTAACAGCACAAACCAACCAACAAACAAACCATCTGTGGATAGCGTCCCCAAAGGGTAACATTCTATGATTCCAAGTGATGGACATTCTAGAAAAAGCAAAGCTTTGGAGACTGTGAAAACTGTAATACATAGTGGATGAGGGACAGAGCAACAACTTGGTTGGGGATCAAAGGATGTTATTCTATACGATACTGTTCTGGTGGACACTCAACATCAGGTGTTGGTCAAAGCCAACGGAATAGTCAATATCAATGGTGATTCCACTGCTGACTCTCGAGACTCCAGCTGGTCACAATGTACCAATATTTCTTACCAACTGTTGCAGACAGAACACTGATGCAAGGAATTAATGAGAGGAAGTGTGCATGTTGTATACATGCATGCTTATGTGCATGTGTATATGCTATGTTGTCAGCTCCTTAAAGCTGGCAGGTCCAGGAGAGAGGAGAGAGAGGTCCTGGTCCCACCAGGTCTCTCTGGATCTGAGCAGGATAGTGAGTGTTGGCAGCCCAAAGAAACACACCCAGGCGGATCTTGTCGAAGCAGGAACTCAACTTTAATGTATCAGCCTCTTGCTTATATCAACTCGAAGCATAGGGAGGAGGAGTTTTGGTGGAGTGAGATGATGTAGGAGGCAGGAAGGGTGATGGAGGGTATGGGGTGACTGACAGGGCCAATGGCAAAGCTCTACATCAGCAATGGCAGGGCAGAGGCAGGGCCAAACAGGTCCTGTTGAGTCATTCCGGTACAGAAGTGACTAAGACAGGTCTCAAAACTTGAGCCTGGCTTAGACTTTCCCACAAGGCCACAGAAACTCTAGCCTGGCTCGGGTTTATCCACAAGGCCCAAACTAGGGCCAAAATGGGGCCTAACAGTATGTGTGCACATGTGTATGTTTGTGTGTGTGTGTGTGCGTGTGCATATGTGTGTATGTATAAGGATGAAGGAACTTTTTATATTTTTTGAAGCAAACAGAAAGTCATAAAAATTATGGGGACATGGGAGGGGAAAGGAGTCAGATTGAAGTCTCTCACTGATGAGAATTAGGAAATCCAGCACAATTAATACCATTTGCTGTGAAGACTACCACCACAGAGAGAACATTTCTTTTATGTGGAAATATTTTCAAATAGGGTGGTTAAGATAATAACAAACCAAGCCTAAGTATACATGCCTTAGTTGGGGTTTTATTGCTTTGAATCAACACCACAACCATGGGCAACTTGTGTAAAGGAAAACATTTAATTGGGGCTGGCTTACAGATTTAGAGGATTACTCCATTGTTACTGTCATGGTGGGAAGCATGGCGCACGCAGGCAGACATGGTGCTGGGGAAGTAGCTGAGAGTTCCACATCTGGATCAAGGGCAGCAGGAAGAGAGATTGATAGTGGGCCTGGCTTGAGCATCTTAAACCTCAAAGCCCACTCCCAATGACAAATTTTCTCCAACACCACCACACCTGCTCCAACAGGGCCACACCTCCTGGTAGCACCAGTCCCTATAAACCTATGGGGCCATTTTCATTCAGACTAATAGAGTACATAATCTTGAGTCTGGATTTATTCCTCTTCAAGGCATTTTCTGAGATGCTCACACATGGAACTACTAGCTCCAGCTAAGAGTGAAGATGCCCTGCACCCCTGCACCCTTGTCAACTGAAGTCTTACAGGTATTAACTATAACCGTGCCCTACCTACCTCAGAAGCCATCTTATTAGATTTCTTAACAACCCTTTGAAAATAGTAGCTTCAGAACTCACCAAAACCCTTATATGATCACCATGAAGACAGAGTGGTGCCTCCTCTGAGAGCTTACCCACAACCGATATCTCTGTTGTACCTTCCACTTTCCCCAAGAGCCTCTTTTTCTCTTAACCTCCAATCTAAATCCCTGTGTGTGCTTATGTGTGTTTGTATGTTGGTATATGTGTGCTTGTGTGTTATCTCCTTTTCATGAACACCAGATCTGCTCCATACCAGTGAAGACCCCCATACTCAGGAGACCCTTCCTCAAGTCTCAGGAAATCACGACCACCCAAAGATCACAAGAAACCATACCTGAATGCAATCAGCAGAGGTTTATTAGGGAAGAGAGCTGGCAGCCAGCGGTCTGACTACATACTCATGCAGGAGTAGAGATTGACCTTACCCGCCAGTCTGAGGAGGGTTTTAAAGGGAAAAACCACAAACCAGGGAGTGGGAAGGGGGTGAGGGGTTGCCAAGGATACATAACATAAGAATATCGAAACATTCCAGAGAAACCCACCCTGAAAGGTTAATAGCCATGGAAATTACTCAGTATAATCATTTTTCTCAAAAAAAATGTGGTTTTACCAAGTCATTGTGTCCCACCCTGTCATTTACCAACTATTTCAGATTAACTATCTTCACTTCTTCTGGCTATAGCCCCACCTAGGTGGCATGCATCTTTATCTGTGGTCAGGAATGTGTCTTCCTGCCTTGGGCCTCTCCCACCCATTGGTGGGCCTACTGCCTGAGGCTTGAGGAATGTAATCCATCCAGCAAGTGTCCTCTGATTCAGGGATAATGTCCTTCACCCGGAATGTGTCCTGAGGTAGTGAAGGCCTGAAATCTTATTTCCAGTTTTGAGTTCTGGGACCTGCATTTTTCTGCCCAGGTCTAAGGGCAAAGAAAAAGTCTACATATATTTTATAAAATGGTCTTTATAATTTTCTCACTCTACACCAGCTCACCTTGGCATGCTTTCTGCAGCAAACTCAAGAGTCTAGCTTTACCTGAGTGAAGGTCCCTACGGGATGAAGGGAAATCCCTAGGCTCCTCCCAGTGGCAATGTGAAGCATTTTGCCCCCCTCTCCCACACTACTGACACTGTCCTTTCAATGCCTCTTCAAACCTAAACTTGCTCAAAAATAAAGTTTATTTTAAAAAACCATAAACACGTATCTAGAGAAAGTCTGACAGGGGCTTCCTGTCCTGGCCAAAGCCATACATCAACACCAGGTTCCTGTGCCTGTTTGGCTTACCTTCTGCAATGGCTCACAGGCCTGGATTCTCTGAACTCTGGAGGATTCCGACTTTCTGAGGTGGGCACTCCTACTTGTGGCCTCACTCGGGAATCTTCAGTTTGTCGAAATTGCTGCAAGCTTCCCTACCAGGTTTACACACAGAGCCTTAAACCGAGGGACATCTTTAGCATCCTCACAGCGGAGGTAACCACACCATCTGTCTCCACTGTCCTCATGCAACCCCACTTCAAAGCTTCTACAAAGTACTGAGCAGACTCCAGGCAATTGGGGCACCGCTAAACTCCTGTATGTGGGGCTTCCGTCTGAGTGGAAGCCTTCTGTGATAAATCTCTTCGTTCTGAGACTGACCCACTGTAGGAGTTCCATAAATACCAGCAACTGCAGGACAGAGCCTTCTCAGGTTAAAGGAGGCTCACGGCTGGCACGAGGGCAGGAGTGGATGCAGTGCCTCCACTTGCCAGAAGATGGCAGCAGCGGCAGACTCATGCCTGTGTATTTCCGTGCTTTAGACCGAGGAGGGGAAGGGAGGGCTGGGCTGATGAATGGGAGTCTCAGCCTCTTATCCTCCTGGATCACAACAAAAGCCTGTTCTCACTGAGGAGTGTCTGGGAAAACAGAGCTCCTTATCTTATCGCAGCATCTCCTGCTTTGTCCTTTCAAAAGCAGCCACTTAACCCCCTGGAGCAGGGAGACAAATCCTTCCATCCGTCCCCAGTTCCACAAAACAGACCTGAGATCCCCAGGCTGAACAGCCAAGAGAAACAGGCAGAACTGAGTTCAGAGGCCCTCAGAGTTCAGGAGCAGAGGAAAGAGCTGTCAGGAAGGGTCAAGACACCTCCGAAAGCGCTTCTTGACCTTGACAGGGTGGCTGGTACAGGTCACCCGGGTTCCTGAGAGAAGTCAGGCATCTGGCTGACAGCGCCCCATTTTCAAATCACAAATGCCCCCGGGGTCGCAACGACTTTGTCTGCCACCTGGATTTGGTCTGAGCCTCTGGATCATGCCCTAGACAGTTCAGTTCAACAATTTCCAGATAAGTGACAAGTTCCGGTGACAGCTCCAGGAGGAACAGTGCCAAGTCCAAGGTCACTTGGTGAGGTGTGTTCTCGGCAGGCTGAGCCTGGAATGCTACATCCTGCTGTGGCAGGGGTGTGCATGGTGCAGGAGGGCGGGACTAAAATGTAGAGCCACAGAGGACTGCAACCAACATTCTTCTCTTCGACTCTACCTAATAAGCAAGGACCTCCATCATGCACCCGGCAACACCCTATGAATTCCTTTACTCCTCAGAGTCACCCACCGTGAAGGCATCATTGCAGATAATGTGGCCTCCCCTGCAAGCCCAACAGTGTGACAGTCCATACCTGGCTGCACCCTCAGGTACAGGGTGGCATAATAGCATAGGAAAGGAAGATGGCTGTGGCCTCCCAGCCAGAGTGATCGTCTTGGAGCCTTAGGGACCTCAATGAGGTAGTGCTTTTCAACTCTCTGCAGGAGGTAGACCTGGCCAATGTGTGTGGTGGAGCATGATGGGAAGGGAGCCCACCCCTTCCCATCTTCCTCTGCGCATACTCCTCGAGTACCATGTTCTTACTGCTCCTTTCCTCCCTGCACACAGGAACACCAAATGGCTAGGGCTTTGTGGTGTCTTCAATCTTAGAGCTGTAGACTGTGTCCTGGTTCTCCCTTCCAGGTATTTACTAGTTTACTACTCATTTCAGTCTCTTAACTTCCTCTCCCAAGCTTCCTTTTTGTAAAAATGGGGGTAATAAAATTTAACTCACCAGATATGGCCCTGGTATTCTATAGAGACACGACGCAGCCTTGGTGCTCCTTAGAGACATGGCCTTGGTGCTCCTTAGAGACACAACCTTGGTGCTCCTTAGAGACATGCCTTAGTGCTCCTTAGAAACAGGCCTTGGTGCTCCTTAGAGATAGGCCTTGGTAATCCTTATGGATGGCACAGTGCAGCACCAAGGCCATGACAAGCCACCTTAGTGACTGCTGCTGTACTGCCTGGGGTCAGGGGCTTAGCCTCCTCTTCTCCTCAAACAACAACAAAACCCTTGGTTCAGTCAAAAAAAAAAAAAAAAAAAAAAAAAAAAAAACACTCTGGAAAATGATTTCACAGAAAATGGAAATTAGTGGCTTCATGTGATATCCTCTGTCTTAGTTACTTTCTATTGCCATGACAAAAACACCAGGACCAAAGAAAGCATTTAATTTGGGGATTCAGAGTCCCAGAGGGTCAGAATCAGAAGTTGGCAGGCAGACATGGTACTGGGACAGTAGCTCAGAGCTTACATGTAATCCACAAGTACAAGGCAGAGAGAAAGGGGGGAGGGGAGGGGAGGCAGAGAGGGAGGGACAAGAGTGAGAGGGAGAAGGAGAGGGGGAGAGAGGAGAGGAAGAAAGGGGGGAAGGAGGGAGAAGAAGAGGGAGAGAGAGAGAGAGAGAGAGACAGACAGACAGACAGACAGACAGAGACTGGCTTGGACTTTGGAAACCTCAAACTACATCTCCTAATCCTTCCCAAACAGCTCCATCAATTACATTCAAACATATGAGCCTATGAGGGCCATTCTGATTCAAACCACTACATCCTCCAAGGTCTGATTTGGTTTTGAACCATGTGTTTCATTGCCTTAAGTGAAGATGAGCAGCCTGCAGTGGAAATCAAGCTGCACCAGCCAGTGAGCTGGCTCAGTGGAGTGAAGGTACTTGCTACCAAACCAGATACTACTTGAGTTTGGTCTCTGGAGCCTGCATGAGGTTATTAACATCTCTTGGGTCCCTCTTGCAGAACTACCACACCATGGAGCCCCACCACAGTACATCTTATTCCTATCCCTGCCCAATACCATCCTGTTGGCCTTCACACTCAGACTACAGGAAGCTATGTCATCCCTCTGAGCCTTACCTCGGGTGGAAGGCTTTCCCATTCCCATGGGGCTGGGGCATTGGTTCTTCGATACACTATGCCTATGTCAAAAACAGATTCACTAAGAGTTTCATCCACTCCTTACACATCATTTTGGTTTTGAGATGTGGCGTCACTGTGTAGCCCTGGCTGGCATAGAACTTACTATGGAAACTTAAGCTAGCCTTGAGAGAGATCCCCCTGCCTCTGCATTCCAAGTGCTGGGATTAAAAGCATGTGCTACCACACTGGCCTCCTGAGTTTGTGTGTGTTTGTTTGTTTTTTTAAGCAATCAATCAATCAATCACTCAAACAAATCTTATTGACCTGGTTGGTGCCAATCTGCTATCCTATCAGCCATCCTCAGGTATATGACTATCACTGCCTCCTCAATGCTGGGATTACACGCATGTGCCATCATATCTAGATTGATTTTATGTGGGTTCTGAGGAAACAAATTTCAATTCTCAAGCACTTTACCAACTGCGGTTTGTTAGGCCTTAACCAAATGGCTGGGGTGTGTATTTAATGTATCAAAGTAGACCTGGCCACCAGGTTCTCCCAGCATCCCTCAGTCCCTACCTGTTATAGGGTCCTGCTGGCTGGTATACACTGCACCTCTCTACCCTAAACTTCTCCAGCCCAGGGGGTTGGACTGAGCTTCCCTTCCTGAAGCTACCCTTCCCAATATAATCCAACCAATTTGGTTACCTGGCCCTTTCATCTATCCTTTACCTTCCTGGCCTCTTGTTCTACCTCTCCCTTTCCCCCTCTCCCTTCCCCTTTCCCTTCCCCTCTCCCCCCATGGCCAGAATGGGGTCACGACCACTCTGGACTCTCCCAGATGTGTCTGCCTCTGGCTGTGTTCTCCCTTTTATCCACAGTAAACTTTCTCTTCCACCTATTCAGGGTTAGGTAAAGAAACCCAGCCATGCCAAGGAGAGCTTCTGCAATGGTATTCCTGCTGCCTAAGCACCTCCCCCACCCCACAGACACAACACACTTCCCCCCTGTATTAACCCTCCAGACACTCTTCTTGGATGGCACCTGAGCCTGCAGCCAAGCCACATCCTTTAGGTCTCTGAGATTCCTCTGATTTCTCTCAAACCCTGCAGGACACTGTCCTATCCCTTCAGCCCGCTGACCTTAGTGGTCATTATGGATTCAGACTTGGGTGTGTTAGATGAAATACGTCTGTGACTCTTTTTTTTCCCTCCCATCAAATGGTTTGTCTTTGGAATCTGGGTTGATCTTGTAATGCTCTGAGCCAACCAAGAGTCTGTCTTTCTGGACCTCACACTCAGGGAAAGTGGAGAAAGGAAACAGAAGAACTGAGAGGATGCTGGTGGCCACCTCAGGTCAGCATAGCTCAGCTACAAAAGAGAATGAGATTTGGAGCCTTGCTGCTGAGAGAAGAGGGTGCTCTCTGTTTCCCATCCTCCACCAGCTCCTGACCTTACAGGACATGAAATACGTGTGTGTGTGTGTGTGTGTGTGTGTGTGTGCATCCCCACACACATGTATATACACACACATATCAGGGTTCTATCTATCTATCTATCTATCTATCTATCTATCTATCTATCTATTTATAATACATATTATATAATATATATATAATATAAACATATATATAATATCAGAAAATTTGCTGGGTTGTTTTACAGTGGTTAATTTTATGGAGCACTACACTGATATACATGCTGAAGTGGCCACTTACTCAACAACATATTCGGTGTTCTTAAAAAATCATTTTGAAAGGGGAATGGGAAAGAGAAGCTTGTTGTGCTGGTGGAAGGTCGCACAGTCTTATCTCCCTGGAGATGATGTGTCTGCAGAGAACACAGGTTTTAGATGATTTTCATTTCAGCTCTTCGCAAGCAGCCAATGGAAGGGCGTTTAAATAGTTCCCTGTGGGCAGTGTGGTATTTTGTGTGTGTTAGCTTAAGCTACAGGCAAGGAGCGGCCTCTACTCAGATGAGGAGTGGATACGCCAGGGGCACTCAGCTCTTTTTTTAATCAGAAAGGATTCTGGAAGCATTGATCCCCAAAGCACAGATAATCCTTCAGTGAAATCCAGAGTCTTTGGTCATTAGCAAAATGAACACTAGAATGTGTTTTCTCCTGGTAAAAAAAAAATGGGGATTTTTGAATCACCACATCGAGTCCTCTAAGAGCACTGAGCAACGAATGAGGCAGTGAACTTTCAGACACGAGGCTTGGCCTGAACCCTGAAGAGCCAATCCCCTGCCTCCGAAGGACACAGAGGAAGAAGTCTAGTGAGACTAACAGCCTGTGTTTTCTGAAATGAGACGTAAAATCCTAGTTTTCCTTTTCTGTGACACTGGCCTCATGTGATCTTCCCGGGAAGGTAAGGTTGAAGAGCAGAAATGGAGACCCCGTGTAGCTTGACAATTCCTTCCCCTCTACTTCTTTTTGCATGGCATTAAAATCTGCTTCTTAATAAATGTGTGTGGTGGTTAATATTGACTGTCACCTAGGAGACACTGGGCACATCTGTGAAGAAGTTTCTAGACTGGGTTAGTTGAGGTAGGAAGACTTCAATGTGGAAGGCACCATCCCATGGACTGTAGACTAAATGAGAAGCAGTTAGTTCTAACCTCTCTCTTTCTCTCTCTCTCTCCTCTCTCTCTCTCTCTCTCTCTCTCTCTCTCTCTCTCTCTCTCTCTCTCTCTCTCTCTCTCTCTCCTTGTGACCATGGATGCAATGCAGTCCGATTCCTGAAGCTCCTGTTGCCATGACGACACAGTGTATCCTTGACCTATGAGCTGAAATCAACCCTTCCTTCTGTAAGTTGCTTCTGTCAGGTGTTTTGTCATAGCAACAAGGAATGACAATTACAGCGCACATAAAGACTGTCCCCCATTGTACCTTGGCTTTTGGGGATACAAATTGATCCCCCTAATTGCCCTGGGGTTTTGCTTCCAGGCTCTTTTTAGATCATGGCTTGGTGAAGGCAAACTGAAGCAGAGAGTGACTGTGTCATGTCATGAGCCTGGAGTTTGGGCTGATAATGTGGCTAGAATATATAGGCACTAGTTTTGAAAAGAGTCTTCAATCATACAGTGAAGAAACTTCAAAAAGCTGTAGGAGCTTCAGAAAAAAACCTTAGAGTCTCTGCCTGAATACCAAGTGACATATGTACAGGCCAAGAATCCAGGTGGTGGGACAAGGAAGGAACAAGTCGGCTGTTTGCTGAATTGAGAGTCTGTACAGAACAGGAAGGCATTGTTTTAAGAACTCAAAAGTATATAGTGTCTTAAATAGAGCATACACACATGCGCGCGCGTGTGCACACACACACACAGACACACACAGTGGGTGGGGGTGGGGGTGGTACGTGTAAATACAAAAGCTTCAATGAAAAATGAAAGTTCTGAAAATTGTCGTGTGGTAATTTCCTTCAAGTTGAAGTATTCCCTTCCAGGGTACAAGGGGATACTTGTGCGCCTCGGAGGGAAACATGGGGTCACATGTCTGGGACATGTCTGAGAGCTGCTGAGGCCAGGCATGTGACAAGACAACCCCTGTATGAAGGCCCTGAGAGACCATTTCATGAAGCTGTGAATGTGAAGCCTGTGTTTCATTGGAGACTCCAAGATGTTGGATCTGCCAGAGTGCTGAGATATCTGCCAAAGGAAGCTGCAGACAGGGAGTGGAACCAGGCCAAGGGAGAGAAGAATGTGGCAGGCAGCAGAGCCAGAAGGGCGGGGCCAAGTGTTTTGACAGGAGACATGGAGTTACAAGATTTGCATTTTGCCTTGCTGGGTTTCTATCTTCTTTTATACCAGTATTTCCTCACTGTGGCCTGGCTCCTCACTTTGGAATGGCAGTGTATACATATTCTGTGTCAGTGTATGTTGGAAATATGTAATTTGCTTTTTGGTTTCATTGGATGTTACAGTTAAGACACTGCCTTGAGTTTTAGAACAGACTTGAACTTTGGACTTAAAAGATGGTGTTTTATCACAGCAATAGAGAAGTGACTAATACAGGCTCCCTCCCCAGCCATATAAAAACTGCAGTAGCTGCACATCCCCCACTTTCTCTACATGGTTGCACACTGGGCTGGAAGGATGAAGCAGAGTCCAGAAGGGGCAGGATCCTGGTCCAGCTGGGAGTGAGTACCTGGGGGTAAGGGGTAGGGGGGCTTCTCCAAGGATCTTAATGTTACAGCTCTTTTAGGCTAAGGCCTTCTCTGACCATCTTCAATGAAACAGTTCTCTGAGATGATCTTAGTATGTGAATGCTTCTTTGGAGTGGGTTTCTATGAATATACTTGATTCAGGGTGAGCCAAGGGTTATATAGTTTTATGGAAGGGAGTGAGAATATCAAAGGTCATTGGCTGAAGGCTTAAGGCACTGAGATGCCTCATTAGCATGAGGAGGCATTCCAGGAATCTCAGATGCAGGGGCTACATGACACTCTCAGGTGTGGGGTCCAGGATACTGCTGAAAAAGGGAGCCTATCACTTTGCACCGAGCTCAGGGTTGTCAGGTAATGTCAGACTTTGACCTAAGCAATAGAATTTCCCAACAAACTGCTGTGGAGGACTCTGAGCAGCAGAACTGGAGAGAGAGAGAGAGAGGCTGTGCAGTAGCCAGCAAGCTATGCAGAGAGCTCCAGGACTGCAGCTTTTGTGACTCTTCACTGGTGCTGAGGTGGGCTTCTCAGTGACACAGCTGCTTTGAATTCATCCCTGTTCCTTTTTTTTTTTTTTTTTTTTCCTAGACAGGGTTTCTCTGTATAGCCCTGGCTGTCCTGGAACTCACTCTGTAGACCAGGCTGGCCTCGAACTCAGAAATCCGCCTGCCTCTGCCTCCCGAGTGCTGGGATTAAAGGTGTGCGCCACCACCGCCCGGCTGTTCCTTGTATTTAAACCCTCACCTGTATTCCTGTTAGTAACCCCAAAGAGAACTCATTGGTTCACTGAGCTGGACTTTGGTGCAATGGTAACTTTGGTCTGCCACGGGTCCCCTTTCTGGGATGAGTAGACGTGTGCATTGCATCTCCCCAGGAATTCTTGTCACACAAAAGGCACTCAGCTGATCTACAAAAAAAGCTACCTGTTAGAACAGGCTACAGCTGTCTTGGAGTTAAGAGTAGACTGGACTCTAATAAATGTTGAAGATTAACCTAAAGGTTGGAGTAGGTCCCCAAGGAAAGCAACTGTGTGTAGGACAAAACCCAGTGCTTTTTAAAGAAGAACAAAGTATTCAGACACCCAACAATACATACTCTCCCCGAGAATGCCAAGCATAGCGTAAAGTAGTATTAGGGACAGAAAGTAGGGTCATGTGCAGGAACAAAAGCAACGAGTCAATAATTGACTCAGAGACGGAAAGACACAGGTGATGGTGTTAGGGACTCAGCTTCGAAGCAGTTGCTATGACAGCAGCCCAGGGCATCGGAGGAAAATTAACAGTATTTTACTGGCATGGAGGGACATAGTACGTGTCTAATATGCGCCTTGTAGTCTGGGGTGAGAAGCATGAGAGACAGGTAGAAAAAAATAACTGAAGAACTGTTAACTAAAATCTCCCCAAATTTGAAGGAAAATTTAAGCCCCCAATGCAAGAAGCCCAGAAACTTCTAGTGGGAAGGGCAGGGGCACACACACACACACACACACACACACACACACACACACACACACTGAGAAATTGGCCAAAAAACAATTGGTACAAATAAAAGTTTAGAACCAAAGAGGCCAGTAGACATTACAAGAGAAAGCAATCATAAATCATAGCTGACTTTTTGCAGAAATAGTGTGGTCCAATAGAGAGCAAACACTGTCTACCTAGAATTCTATGTCTAATGACAATATTACTTGAAATGGTAGATATTTCTGCAGGACATAGAGAAACCAAACTCAAACTCAAACTGACTAGAAAGCACTTCCTGCTGGCCAGCTTTCCCAGTGCCAGAAGGTGTTGTGCCGTCTCCTGGGGAGAAAAGATACCGATTCCGTCTCAACCAGAGATAGACCCTGCATGCTACAATATGGCTTGCCAAGCAGGATATAGTCAGTGGGGCAATAGTCCCATGGCTGTTTTGAGGAACTTGTGGCTCTCTGATAGGATTTGAGGCCTGTTTCATAGGAAGGAATTTCATGCCTGCTACTACAATAGTGGCCAAAAGCCCATGGCAAGGTGGTCATAGGCCCTAGGGTAGAACCCACTATGGTTATTTTGCAAAAATGTTCACGTTTCCAAATTGCCTTCTAAATATTTATGTTTACACCATAGACCTTGACTGCTCTCAGTCGTGGCCACAGAAGCTTTTTTTTTTTTTTTTTTTTTTTTTTTTTTCAGTGGGTTGCAGTCATTGCTGAGAGGCAGGAGTCCCAGTGAGAACAGATGGAGTATCCAGCCCTAAGTGGGACATCACCTCCTTCACCAAGGCCCATTGAACACCGAGGATGTCCAAACGGTGAGAATGTCAAAGTTGGGTAATAAGGCGAAATGCTGTAAGATGCAAACTTCTGGAGTTGCCATGGGGATTGCCCTCATGACCCCCCTTACCAGCTATGGTGATGTGGACGAGATCAACCCATCTGAAATTCTGGTGTAGACAGGGGAGGTCTTACCCAAGTCCTAACGCTGAGGAACTACGGAGAGTTGGCGATTCCGTTTTTGCTTGCTCACTGTTGAACATGTGGCCACTTCGAGGTTTCTCATGCCCCAGTGGATGCCCCTGCATGTATACTCATGTGGATGGATGGCATTAACATGAATTAGTGGGATACTCAAAAGTTTTAAAAAAGAAGACCACATGAAGCTGGGAGAGAACCATGTTTGCAAGAGATGTTCATGTTTCATTGTATGCATATATGACTTCCTCAAAAATCAAAAAAATAATTAATGTTAATAAAATTGAATGGAAAGTTAATTTATGTCCTTGCCATAAAAGCTAACAAAGTACACCGGCAGCGGAACTTTACAGAAACTATTAATAGAAGTGCTTCAAGGAAGGGAAGTGCAACAAGTGACATCAGAATCTATACAAGAAATGAAGAACATTCTAGATGGAGCAGTACGGTGGCTCAGCAGGTACAATACTTACCATGAGAGCCTGGTACCCCAAGTCTGATTCCTGGAACCCTCACAAAGCTGGAAGTAGAACTGACTCCCAAAGCTGTCCTCTGACTTCTACAAGGATGCTGTGGGGCATGTGACCACACACAATAGGCACATCCATATGCACATAATAAATAGTTAGAAGAATGCCTTAAATAGAAAACTCTATTAAGTATAAAAGCTTTTTGATTCATATACAGCTCTCGAGAAAGCTAATTTACTGATTAAAGCAGAAATAACAATACATTGTATATATCAGTATATTTATAAGTATAAATAAAGTATAAGACAACAATAACCCAAAAGACTGGAAACAGAAAGCAAATGTGGAAATGGTGTATATAAGTATGTGAGGTGATACAGTGTTACTCAAAGGTAGTCGTTGTAAGCTAACAATGCATATTTTAAACCCTAGTGCTGCTTCCAGATAGAACCATTTGCTGGATAAACAAAAGGTTTGTTTTAGATATCGGAGAACCTGCCTCACATGGTGACTGAGTTAGGTTCACCATTATTTGGTGGGATGAGGAGACAAGGTCAAAGGAAAGATGGCGGGGAAGTGAGACAGGGTGAATTTTCTGCTTCACTGTGCCTAAAATGATGCGCCATTGCTTAGAGCATCAAATTAGATTCAACAAGACAGTACTGTAAATTCCAAAGGAAGCAAATATTCCGGAGTGTCTTCCAGTCACGACCTCAGCCAACTTCTCGTGGTGACATCCCATTAAGAAATATTCCAACTTACATTTTTATGGAAGGACTAGTATTGACAAAGTGCCCTGGCACCTAGCTTCAAGACTTGACAGAAAACTGAAGTGGTTTTTTTTTGTTGTTGTTGTTTTTGTTTTTAATATGACTTTTCCCTCCCTTTCAAGGCTTATGTGTGAGGAGCCGCTGCTTGTATTTCCTCCTGTGACTTAGGTGTTGATATTTAGTCTGCACGGTTTATGAGAGATGTGTGGTGGACTTAGTAGGAAAAGTAAGACTGAATGGTGGGGTGAGGCACTGCTGGGTGAAAGGAACCCAAGCTGCCTCAGTTGCAGGGAGCCGAGGGTGTTATTAGAACTTTCTATTTATGGTGTGACCCCCAAAGAGACACAATAAAAGCATGGATGTGTGCTCACAAAGCATGTTCAACTCCCTCCTTTCACAGGAGGACAGATCAGCGGGTCACAGAGGGAACTGGGGCTTTCAGAGGCATGGTGCTGAGGGACAGCCTCCTCTGCCTTCTTCCACGAAGCAGCCCCTCCCTTCTCCTGAGCCTTCTGAATAGAACCCTGTGGAGGGCTGTTTGGAATTAGCTTAACAGATGTGTAATTATAATAATCATTTTGTATGTGTGGCGCCCTTTACTTCCAGAAAAACTCAAAGCAACGTCGTAAGAAAAACATAACTCTCACAACCCTGGCAGGCTTGTAAACCAGGATGTCTTAGCATGATGCTGGAAGCCGGATTTGACCTTCAGAGTTTCAGAGTGCTGGTGAACTGACTGAGATGGATAGGAGAGCAATGTGGGTACCCTGGGGGTGGGGAACAGAGGAAGTGCAAGACCCAAAAATTAAAAGGTAAATTGATAGAGTGATTGCTTAATCAATAAGCGAGTTTTAATATTAAGAAACATTTAATATTAAAGAGTATTTAATTTCATCAAAATTAAAAGATCAGATATTCAGTCTTTTAACTTTATCAAAAGAAAACAAAAAGGCAAAAATGAAAAAGAGCTGAACTCTGACTTATGAACATCAGCTCAGAAGCCACAGGTCACCTCAGACCTATCTTACTCAAAAGCTAAAGTCAGTTCTCTATGACGATTTCTGCAGTGACCGTGAGCTCAACCAGATGGCTCTGAAAATGGGGACATAGAAAGAAGGGCTGGCCATTTTCAAACATCAGATTGGTCCAAAGTTTGATGAAGCTAAACGCTGACGAAACTGTGGGAAAAGACACTCTTTGTTGGCAGTGGCACTTGGAGGGCCATTTGGCCCTCCATTAGATGAGACATATACCCTGTGCCTGGCAGAAAATACTCTATGGGAAGACATGGCTCTTTGATAATTCCACCATTATCCTCACACATTTCTTAGCAAAACTGGTAATAACAGAGAAAGAGATGTCTTAGCAACATCAAGAAAGGGGGAAAATACACTGAATAAACTATATGATATCCTTGCAAGTGGTTGTCAGACCTGAGTGCACGAGGCAAATATGTGAAGTGACTTAGATGACTCTCACCACGGAAGAAACTTAAGCCCACCTCCTGGTGTGCAATGTGTGCGGCTGTGAAAGGAGAAGCAGAGGGGGGAGACGATGAAGGATGTGGGGGTGGAGGGAGCATAGGGGAAAGGACAGAAGGAGAGGAAGGGGGGGACAGAGGGATGGAGGGAGGGAAAGAGGGAAGGACAGAGAGAGACAGAAGGAGGGACAGAGAGAAGGAGGGAGGGACAGAGGGAGGAGCAAAGGAAGGGAGAAAGGAGAGAGGAAGGGAGGGAGGGAAGGAGAGAGGGAGGGAAGGAAGGAGAGAAGTATGGAGGGAAGGATAGAGGGAGAAGCAGAGAGAGGGAGCGAGGGAGGGAAGAAGGGAGGGAAGGATAGAAGCAGGATGGAGAGAGGAACAGAGAGAGAGAGAGAGAGAGAGAGAGAGAGAGAGAGAGAGAGAAGGAGAGACAGAGGGAGGGAGGGAAGAAGGCAGGCAGGCAAATTGGTTGTGATGGTTCATGCCTATAATCCCAAAATGTGGTAAGTAGAAACAAGCAGATTCTTGTGAGTTTGCGGCTAAGTTGGGCTAGCCTGAACTACAGATTATACCCAGAGAGAAACTGTCTCAAAAGTAAGAAAATACCATTAAAAAGCAAAAACAGGAAAGGAAAAAGACAAGAGCAGACATGAGTTGAGAAACATTGATGCAGTCTATGGAGTACTACACGCTGTACTTAAAAGGCATCAAAATATATGTGCATGCTACCGAGGCCACATCGCTAAGCCACAGCGTTGATTGAAAACAGGTGTAGTGATTAGGTACTGTATAATGGCTTCAATGTAAACATGGTGTCCGCAGCCTCTAAGACATCCAGGAATGGTCCTCACCTCTCCTCCTCCTCTCGAGGAGAAGCCCCCTCCTGTTGGATTTGTTGGTTTAATTCGCTTGGTGAATGAACACAACCATGTGGAAAGTGACAAGGGCTTGTTTGTGGGCGTGGGTGAGAAAAGGCGGGGCACATACTCCCCAACACTCTCAGGGCCATCTTACCCTGGGATAACCCAACTCTCTATTCATGAGGCAGTCCACGGAGAGGCCCTGAGAGCAAGGACTCTAGTGAGGTTAACTAAGAAACAGAAGCATTTATATAGTTTAACGATGTTGGCCTTTTGCTGGGGCAGCCTCTCAGTTAGCAACTAGCGACTAGCTCATCCCAGCCCCTCCACCATTGTGTCTCTCCATACGCTTCCCACCGCCTGCTTCCAGCTCTGTCCAGTCTCCCTTCTGTTTCCTCCTGTCTCTCCCACATGGAAGTTCCAACCCTTACCACCCAGCTCTTGCAGCTAGCTATTTATTATGCAAAACCACATTTCTTACATAACCAGTAGGCTGGGGAAGGTCACCTTCCCCAAGACAGCTTGCCTTACTTTTTTAAAAGCAGAGGAAATGACATTTATGTAACCTGCTAATAGGTGTTGCTGGCTCCAAATAATTACTTGAAAATACAAAAACATTATTTTTCATAGCCAGAAAATACAATATTTGTGGGTCACCCCAACACAGAGCCCCTTGGCAAGGGTTCGCAGCTGGGCCGAGATGATGGTTCAGTCAGCACAATGCTTTTCGGAGGCACAGTAGATCAAGTTCAATCCCCACAAAGCCACACTCAAAAAGCCCAATCTGGTGGCATTAACTTGTGATCCCAAGGCTGAGGAGGCAGAGGCAGAGGCAGAGGCAGGTGGGCCCCTGGGGCTCACTGGCCAGGTAGCTTTGGTGACGGAACCTGTGTCAAAAGCCAAGATGGACAGCATGTGAGGAATAGTCAAAGCTATCCTCAGGCCTCCACATGCATGCATCATGTGTGGATTCACCTTTGCACAGACAAGTGCCTGCACACAACTGTGTGCACACATAGAAGTTTATGTTTTCTTTTTTAAAAGTCTGAAAGACGTAGATGAAAGGGATGGCGTCTCTCAGAGTCGGGGTGGGTATGGGAAGACTAGGCACAGAATGTATGCAAAAGATAGCAACTGTGTCTATACATCTTCTATTTTACCTAAATGTATTCCTGAGCTGTTGGTCTAACTAAACATTAACTAGTAGGTTATAGTAGGTTGACGCTTGTCTTAGGAAAGACAGCTGGCCCGAGACTGCCCTGCACTGTGGCTTAACATGAGTTCACGGTGCCCACATACTGATGTGAAGAGACATTCCCTCGTTTCTCTTCCCTTTGTGCAATATTGATGAGCGAGGGCTATTTCAGGTCTCTGGCCAGCTTTGTCCTCATATTCCACAGCACAGTCTAGAACATCTGGGGACAGTGATTGAGGAACAAAGAGGAAGTCCAGTGAATGGAAAGAAAAGAAAGACTGTGGCCACAGAAGTGACCTTGCAAGACCAAATCAGCAAGATTTCTTCTCTGACTGCAGTATCGACAATTGCAGAGGCACAGAAATCAGCCAGGCTTTCCAGTGTCCTTGAGTGCCAGCAATTCAGGCAATGACTTCAAATTCCTATCAAAAGCGCTCTAGGGTCAGTCGATGTGGGTCGAGTCTAAAGTCCATTAGGAAATCCCAGATCTGGTTGACAGGATGAGCAACGTAATGATGCCAGGGGGCGCCTTACTGACCTCTCCTGATCTCTCCTTCGTGCCATCCCAGCACACTGAACTCTATTTACCACTCAATGGCGTGAGGTCAGTGCTACCCCTCCTTCTTCTTCAGAACAACTAGCTGAAGAGCAGACTAATTCCAAAACTTAGCCAGATCATCTAGCCAGAAAAGCCCTTCCTGCTGGCAGTGGAAGGCTAGAACCTAGCAACCATTAGTGTTTTATACATTTGACGGTATTTTTGAGATGCCTGCTGGCCTTCTTTAAGCGGCTCCGTGGGTGTGCATAGCAGTAGTCTGCAAACTCCGTGACTTCTCTCCTCCGGGGGGGGGGGGGGTGGTGTCTATGATTCCCACTTCTGAATCTAACAATGACAAATGTCATGCTCATGTGACTCCTAACCTTGCCACTGTGGCTGTGGAGACTCTACCTGGTTCTCTGTTGTATTTGCTTTTGGAACTCAGGCTCTCCATTAGGACGATGTACAGGCAATAAGGCAAGAGCAGGTAGCCTGCTTGATAGTGCTAACTGAATCCCAGCCCTGTCCACTTGCTATGTGGGCAAGGATACCAAGGGCTGATTTTAAACCAAGTGTCACCTGAAGACAGCTGTCCATGAGACAGGAGGCAGGAACCCAGGAAAGTCCCAGAGGCTCGAGATAATACCTATAACTAGAGTTTGAAGCCACAGAGTTTTGAGGTGATTAGCTGCCCAGCAACAGCTAACAGTCCTAAATGGTTATTAGAATAGTATCAGGTATAGTCAAAGCATGGCACATGATATTCAACAGAACAAGGAGACTAGACAAAGACAAGGCCACCTATCAGTCTTCCTGGCTATTGTGGTCTGAATGTTGTGTCTAAACAGGCTGAAGTGTTTGGATACTTGGTCTTGAGCTGGTAGTCCTAAGGGCTGGGGTCATAGGAAGGTTACAGGCTGGGCTTGCTTCCTGTCTGGCTCCCTGTGTCCTGGCTGGCAGCGTACAAATAGCAGCTGCAGGCACAGACCAAGTCCACTGCTGTGCCTCCTCCTATGATGGGGTCTAAATGCTATAAAACTACAAGCCAGAATAAGTTCTTCCTGCCTTATGTTGCTTCTGGCCAGAATCTAGTCCCAGAGGCAGGAAAGTAACTGACACATTAGCCCTCTGGCGCTTTCCAGAGGTAAAAGCTGGAAAGCAAGACGAGCCACGTGTCTACAGTCACTAGAAAAACAAAGCCAGAGTTGGAGCCAGGCCAAATGGTCAAGCCTACCAGGCAGGGCCTGGGATGCTGTAAGTGCATCTTATGTCTGTGCACCAACAAGAAGGAGCTATTATTCTGTTTACTCCGTGGGGAATGTGAGGGTGAATACTGATGGACAATTTGCCGGGAGCTAGTACAGCAATTCTCAACCTGTGGGTCGCGACCCCTTTCACAGGCGTCACGTATCAGATATCCCGCATATCAGATATTTACATTATGATTCGTAACAGTAGCAAAGTGAACAGTTATGGAGTAGAAATGAAAATAATTTTATGATGGAGAGGGTCATACCACAACATGAAGAACTGTGTTAAAGGGTCACAACATTAGGAAGGTTGAGAGCTATTGCTCTGGAGTCATCGGGGTGATGGATCTCTGTGAGGAACCTTCTAGACTGGGTATATGGATGTGTTTGGGTAGGGAGACCCACCCTGACTGAGTAAAAAGTAGAAATTGAACAGAGCACTGATATTTGTCTCTCTGTTTTGTTGTTGTTGTTGTTGTTTTGTTTTAACCTATGAGGTTTATTGCACAGCTGTTAGGGAGGTAAGAGGAAGTTGGCAATAAGTTCTTATCACTAGTCATTCCAGGCACTGGCAGATGGTCACAGGGAGAGAACATAGCCCTCTGAGGTGATGGTGTCAAGACTTTGTATGCTGGAGTCTCCCGTGCCTGAGCCAATGACTAAAGTAAAAAGCTGTTTCATGATGCCGAAGGGGCGGTGTCTCCAGTTTTACTTTGAGCATGGTCTTGTTGCCCACTTCCTGGCCCTCTGGTGTCCACAGTCATCTAGAAAATTAGAGGGACAGGGGGAGAACGTGATGTTTTAGATCTCCACCCATATTGTCACATAGCTTCTGGCACTGTTAGCTAATTGGAAGCTGATAGCAGGTCAGAGCTAGACAGACTCGGAGACCTTTACTTGCAGATTGAAGGTGGTCATCTGCCTCAAGCTCCTGTCGCTAGCATGGACTGTATCCCCCCCACAGCATAGGTGCCTTCCCCCCTTAAGGTATTCCATCACAACAAGGAAAGATAGGATTACAGAAAATACAATGCAGAGGAGAAGGCCAAGTGGACTGAACATAGTGGGACCCATGTGTCTGCAGGCTCTGAATCTATGCATCTAACCACCTGAGTGTTGAAATGTGAAGGAAACATTTGTCTGTGCTGCTCACGGACAGTTAGTTTTTCTTCTGATTCTTCTGATTATTCCTGATTCAACACAGGATCGACTGGCACATATATCATTGACAGTGTCACAGGCATAATAAAAGCATCAGAAACGATTGAAAGTATACATGTACATGCATGTTCACATGCAAGTTCTACTTAAACACTGTACCGCTGCAGATAAAGAACTTGTGCAACTGTGCCTTTTAGGGGCTATTGTGAGGGTTGGACCCACATGGCTGCTCACTGAGTATCGTACCTTAGGGAATTAACAGACAGTAACTTCCAGCACCTCAGATTTCACCTGAGGAATTTATCACTAATCTAAACAGTTACTTATCTGTTGCTGAGATAAAACACTATGATCAAAGCAATTTACGGAAGAATGAGTTAATCTGGGTTTGCTCTTCCAGAGGGATAAGAATCCATCACAGTGGGGAGGCGAGGGAAAAAAGCATGGCGGGGCGACTGGAGTAATGAGCTCAGAGCTCACCTCTTCTATGGCAAGCATGAGGCTGAGAGAGCAAACTGGAAATATAACCAGAACTTAAGCTCTCAAAGCCTGCTTCCAGATGTCCACACCTAAACGTTGCCCAAACTGTGCCGCCACCTTGAGACTAGGTGTTAAAATACATGAGCCTGCGAGGGATTTTCTCATTCAAACCACCGAACAAGGTGTTTTGGAGGACCAGAGAAATGGATCCGCAGTTAAGAATGCTTAGTGCATAATCCATAATCATGAGAGACAAAGCTCAGAGCCCAGCACCCACAGAACACGTTTTGTGTCCAGCACATCTGTGTAACCCCAGCTCTGAGGGGTCAGAAGGACTGCACTGCAGAAGCTTGTTCGTTTCCAGCCTTTCTCAGGGTGATGCCCAGGTTCTGAGAGTTACCTGCCTCAAAGGAATAGGCGGGGAGTGACAGAGGAGCGTGCTGGACAGAGGCAAAGCATCTTCTGCTTCTAATGGTTTCCTTCTGTGTAGTCAAGTGTGGTTGCTTGAGGTGAGCTCACCTTTTCTGGACCCCTGCTCCTTGGCTTTTCCCTGGGGTATTAACCTTTAGTGGGGCTATGGAGTTACATCACTATGGATCATTGGTGATAGAGAACTTGGTGTGCCAGCCTGGTGCAGGGGACACAGGGGCTCAGTAGTGCAGGCCTCTCCCTTTTCTTTCTGAGAAAGATTAGAAAGGTGAATTGGCCACTGTTGTCAAGTTCCATGAGTTTAAACATTTACCTGGAAAACATGAGTGTCTAATGGGAAACTTCTAGGAAGGATTATTTTGCATTTATTTAAATAAATGTATTTATTTATTCATTTATTTTGTGTGTGTGTTTTATGCATGTCTACCTACATGTGTGTATGTGTGCATGTGTATATATGTGTATATGTGTGTCTGTATGTGTGTATGTAATATGTATGTGTATGTGCATGTATGTGTGTGTATGTGTCTGCATGTATGTGTATGTGTCTGTATGTGTATTTATCTGTATGTACATGTGCATGTGTGTAGTGATCAGAAGTCAATGTCAGGTGCCTCTTCTATCAATGTGCTTCTAACTTTATGGGACAGGGTCTCTCACTGAACCTGAAACTCATTGATTAGGACTATCTGGCCAGTATGGCCCTAGTAAGACTCCTGCCTCCATTTCCCCAGTGCTAGGTTTGCAGGGATGTTCTACCATGCCTGGCTTTCTGCATGGGTGCTAGGGATGTGAACTCAGGTCCTCATGCTTTTATCAACTGAGCCAGCCCTTCAGAACCCTATGTGGAGGGTACGTGGGTCAGGAATCTCCATGGAAGGAACTGCACTCCAATTCATATTGATATAGGGTAAAACAGAAGTGGTTGGCTGAGGCAGCGGAGAAGGCTCCTTGGGGTGTCTTTGGAATCCAGGCAGTTCTACAGGAGGCAGATCTCACAATGATAAGGGTGTCCCCAGCTCTAGGATCCTCCTGTCACTTGCCCACTCTGCCTCTGCTGTCCTCCTTGCCTCGAGCTATCATTTCAGAAGGTTTTCCCCAGGCCATCTGGGGACACTGGCACCTCCACTCCTGGCTGCTTGTTTCCCTTCTGGCTTGTGGCTTCTGTAGTTGATCTCAGATCAGAAATCAGGTGGGCCTGTCCTGGATCCTGCCACTCCAGGTGGGGGCCATAGCTACTGCTGGTCAGATGAGATAACAAGATCAGCCAGGCCCAATTCACTCTTGGAGAGACAGGGAGGAGGGATGTTGCTAAACGTTTGCCAGACAAGAGGAGAGAAGAGCTACGAGCATGTATGGCAAGGTCACAGGGGCTGAGGCAGAACAGTGAGGTCACATCAAGGCTTTGTAAGGGGCAGTTGGGAGAAGATACAGTGAATTTGCCTCTTACAGCTATGCAGAGCTGTGGAAAGACTTCCTCATAGGAATCCCTGTGGCATGACTTGAAAGGGACTGGAGAACAGAGAAGCCTGTGAGATAGATATGACCAAGCCTTGTGGGGCACTTCCGATGCAGAAAAGCATTAAAAGAAACTAAGTATACAACAATGGGGTAATAGTTCAGCATATTACAACAGACACCAGCACGTACAAGAGACCATCACCACTAGACTTAACAGCGGTGTGGAACAGTTACAGGGTAACGTTGAAAGTGAGAGACAGCCGGGGGCTGGAGACAAAGCTCTGAGATGAAGAGAGCATGTGGCTCTTCCAGAGTGTTAGGTCAGGACTGGTAGAGTATCTGAAAATGACAGAGGAGAGCAAGCTGAACAGAAGCAGCTTGTCCTTTATGAGAACAGTGAAGGGCAGCTGCCTCTCCAAGGGGGATGGAGACCATGCACCAGGGTGTGGTGGGCATCAGGTGTTATAGGGAAGAAGGGGGAAGTCTTACAGTGAACGATTCTGTAGGTAGAGGTGTTTCCTGAGTTTCAGGGTAGTAAATGCTGTTGTGTTTTATAAAAAGATAAGCAAGAAGGGATATGTTTGATGAAGGCAAGGTATGGTGTGGGGGAAGGGAGCGCCTCTGTGGGGCCATGCTGAGGCATCTCCCCTCTCTGAGGTACCAGCCACACGATGGGGAGAGGAGTTGAGAGAAAGGCACAGGAAGAAAGAGAGAGCGAGAGAGCGAGAGAGCGAGAGAGAGAGAGAGAGAGAGAGAGAGAGAGAGAGAGAGAGAGAGTAGAGGCTGCCCATGAGCGTGTGAAGAGAAAGGGGGTAGGGGACTGGGGAAAGAGAGGGTAAGGAACAGGAGCAAGAGGAGAAGTGAAGGGAGCAAGACAGAGAGAGAGGAGGGGGCAAGCAGCCCCTTTTATAGTGATTCAGGCATACCTGGCTGTTGCCAGGCAACTGTGGGGCAGAGCCTAGACGAAATGCCAACAGATGTTTTAACAGACATGTTGATTTTTTTGTTGGGCAGATGTTTTTATAGCATGCAGAGGGTTTCTCATCTTGCCTGAAACTTGGTTTTGGGTCATTGACCCTTCATAGAGGACCCAAGGTAGGTTTCTAGCACCCATGCCTGTACCTCTAGCTTCACAGGTATTCATGTTCTAAATCCCTTCCAGGATGTGTCATCCCAATGAATGAATGATTCATCCCAATGAATCTTAATGATTCCCTAAGCTCCCAAATGTGCCATCATGAGGAAAGACCTTTTGGGAAACATTCTAGGTCCAACCATTGATTCCCAGCATCCATGCCGGTAACTCTAGCTGTGGGGAATCTGATACTCTTTTCTGATCTCCCTCTTTCTTATATCTTTATGTCTCTTGGGATTTTTTTTTTGTATGTAATGATTATGTCTTCCTTTGGTACTTACAAATAAAAATAACTAGTAATATCATCCATAAAATAAAATTGCAAGTTTTTAAGAATCACTTGAGGAGATATTGATAACAGTACCCCCAGAATTGTAAGGGCTATTCGTGGGCCTCTAATGATACAACAAATTACCTGAGATAGTCACCTTATAATCTGGAAAGGTTATGTTGGCTCAAGTTTTGGTGGTGTTGGCCCCTGAGTGGTGGGACTTGTTACTGGTGGACAGTAGTATGCAGTGCAGACTCACTCAACTAAAGAAGACACAAGTCTCTTGTCTGGCTTCTCTAGGATATATCCCTGAATACCTAACATCTCCCAGTAGACCCAACTTTTAGCAGTTCCTCAAACTCCAAATCATGTCCATTCTGAAAAGTGATCCTTTGGGGAATATTCTAGATCCAACCAGAGCAGGAAGCAGCTTCTAATAGTTGGTGTAAGGAGGTAGGGATAGACAGGGGAGAGAGAGAGAGGGAGAGAGAGAGAGAGAGAGAGAGAGAGAGAGAGAGAGAGAGAGAGAGATCCTCCAGAAACCAAACCTGTTTCTTTTTCTGAATTTTTTTTTTCTGGAGAGATTTATATGGGACTCAATATGTAGTCTAGGCTTGCCTCAAACTCATGATCCTCCTACCCCAACTTCTAAGTGCGGAGATTATAGGCGTGTGCTATCCATTCAGCTTCATGGAGGCAAACGGACTTTATAGAGTCACAGGCCAGACAAGTGCTAGAACTGGGCCCAGCACCCTGCTCTTCAAGCTGCAGTACAGCAGAAGGAAGCAAGGAGACCTTCAGCTTCTTAGCTCCCCCATTTGAGACCTTAAGGAGAGAGGCACACAATGTGGATCTTCCAGTGTGCTCCCCCTGAAGCAGATAGAATGGTAGTGTTCCTCCTCCAGTAAAGGCAAAAAGACTTAAGGAGCTGTCTTAGTGTTCCATTGCTGTGAAGTGAGGTCACCGTGACCAAGGCACCTCTATAAAGGGAAACATTTAATCAGGGCTGGCTTACAGGTTCAGTGTTTCAGTTCATTATCGTCATGGTGGGAAGCTTGGCAGCATGCAGGCAGACTTGGTGTTGGAGGAGCCACGAGTTCACATCTTGATCTAAAGGCAGCTAGGGGGAGGCCCTGGATCACATTGACCAGACTTGAGCACACATAGGAGACCTCAAAGCTCAGCCCCACGGTGAAGAGCCCCACTCTTCCTCTAACAAGGCTACACCTCCTCCAATAAGGCCGTATGTCCTAATAATACCACTTTCCAGGGGCCAAGCATATTCAAACCACCACAGGAGCTAGGAGGCCCTGACGGAGGTGTCAACTGGCTCAAGCCCTTGGAATGTGATCCACAGCTCAGGTTCACAGGAGAGTGGAACCAGAGGCAGGAAGTGCAGCTGTCCTGAGGAGCTGGCTTCAGAGGAATGTCTGCTGCCACCTCAATGTGTTGCCTGTTGCTTTTACAGATACAGTCACTTAAGTGACCAAATGAAAACTGCTACCCAAACTGGTCAAGGCTGGTAACTGGCAATGCAGTGCTTTCTGGGGGCCATTAGATGCCACTGTGTCATGTGCTATTTAAAGAAGCAGGTGCCTCAGTGGAGAGAAAGCACCCATGCGGTCTCTCCTGGAAACACAATCAGTGAGAGCGTCACAGTGGGGAGGGTGTGGGAAAGATTCTGATAAATGGTGCTGCGAAATCAGCCAGCTTTAAGCACTTCAAACCCTACTACCTTAAAAGACATTTTTAGGAAAAGTAAAAAGAGCCTTTAGATTTTTTTCACATACACACAGCAACACATACACACACACACACACACACACACACACATTTGTATAACTTCATTTCTGTTGCCCTGAGCCTGAGGTTGCCAAGGAGACAGTTTCCAGTAGAATAAGCTGTTGGTGAATAATTAATTGTCTCTCCTCAGTGAAGCTAGAAGGAAGAACTTCTCCGAGTGTGCATGCAGTCTCAAGCAAGCTGCTCTCTGCTCAAAGTGACAGGATCACAAGGGACCTGGAAGATGGCCAGAGGAAAGGCAGGGGAGGGGTGAGTGTGGACCTCAGCCCTCTAACCTAACAAGAAGCAGCCAGTGCCTTGGCCAACACATATTCCTAACTCCTGACTATTGCCCGCAGGCTTCCCACCACTATCATTTGCATTTTCTAGTAGCCTGAGGATTGCTGTTCCTTGTGGAAAGAACACAGAAAGCTGTATCCAGCCCACAAGTGAGGGAGTGTGCCTTGTACTGGTCCCCCATGCCCCAGGGGATTCAGACTCACTCACCCAAGGTGGCCACTTGCCAACTCCCTCTTAGTGGCTTCTTTCCTTTCGCTTCCCCATTGTCTCATGTTCTGCCCCCCCAACAGACCTCCACCCCTACTGTAAGTCTTTAGCATGCAAAGCCTCAGATGTGCTCCTGAAGCAACTAAAGAGAGATTCCTACTGTGGAGCAAGACCTTCGTGTGCCAGCCAGTTGGGGGTAGTAGGAGCCAGACAGAAGTATCAGGAGTCCTGATACTTCTGCTGTGACCCCTTCTGTATGGAGGAATTGTCCTTCAGAGGGACTGGTGTCACACCTCTGCCTTTCATTTTGCTTAACATCTTACAGGTCACACGGTGTCGAGTATTAACAATAGCATGTGCTGAGCCTGTGATAGTTCACACCCACAGGAGCAAAGTGGATTTGTCCCCACAAGCGCCTAAGCCCAAACCCCAGAAGGAGCTGAGCGTCTTCAGGGACAGGTGCTGATTACAACCTCACGGTGACAACCCTCTAATTTCCAAACTAACTTTGCAGGTTAAACAGTCAATTTGAGGAAGCCCAGAGGGATCCAATTTCTTGACATCAGTACACCGTGTGTGCAGCTCTTTCCCTGAAGGAAGGGTCTTCTTTATTGAGTTGTTTGTTTTACAAGGTTTATTAGTGCTGTTCCACCTCTGTGGCCTCAATACCCAAGAAAAACAACTTCAAGAGGTAGGGTTCACTTTGACTTGTGGCCTGAGACATTTTAGCTCATTGTGGAGGAGAAGGTAGAGTCCTATACTGTGGCAGTAGGAGTATATGGTAGAGGCTTCTCATATCATTGTAGACCAGGAACACACACACATACAGAGAGAGAGAGAGAGAGAGAGAGAGAGAGAGAGAGAGAGAGAGAGAGAGAGAGAATATATCAGGAGCCAGGAGCTAACCTTCAATGGAACATGTCTAATCACCTAGTTTTACATAGGCTTTCCTCCTAAAGGGCCCACAGTTTCTCAAACACAGCACGACCCTGAGGCAAGCATTAGCACACAAGGAGGACATTTCAAATTCAAACTGTTGTACAAACCCCACAGCTCCCATCTTAAAGAGAATAGGAGTTTATTCTGGAGCCATTTTAAGTGGGCAAGGCTAGAAACTTGCCCATTGGGGTTGCCCCAAATCCCATGTTCCAACATGGAAGCAGCCTCGTGAGGTTTAAGTAGTTGTACAGAACAAAGCCATAAATCAAGGTAAGTTTAAAATACATTGGCGGGTACAGTAGAAAGCTGGTTACAGCAAGATGGGAAAGCTTATCTATAGGCCCAGATGCTATCTGATGACATTCTTAGCTGTTGGTTTGTTGAAAGCTAGTAATCTGCTAAGTCAGTAGATTCCAGTAAGGATTATTAGTCACAGGATGTTAGTTCAGACACAGAGGTTGTCAAGGAATGGCTGTTCTGGAGGGCTAGAACTTAGCCCTAAGTAAGGTAAGCAGTCTCTGGAGTTGCAACATTCCAACTTCTCCTCAGTACTGCACTTTTAACAAGTCAGTATCTGCAGACATGGCTTCTTCTCAGGACTTTTAGTTCACAAAATTATAACACAAAGTCATGACCTCCATTCCAAGAAATACTAGAAGAAGGTCTTTTTCTTTAGACTCTTACTAGAAAGGTCATCTAAAAATTCCAAAATACTACTATCCAGTGGAGACAGATGGATTCTCAATGGCCAGCTACTCTAGACCTGTCTCAAAAACTAGGATGAACAGAGATTGAGGAAGATATCCTGAGGCCAATCTCTGGCCTCCAGACATTCCTGCATGGACAACAGCATGAATACATTCATGTGCAAACATACATATAACACTCCCCCACACAAACACACAAATACAAGATCACCAGTTAGTGATGAGGAGAAGTTTGTGACCTATGTCCAGTTTCCTTGAGCTAGCCTCTCTAGCAACATTGTTCATGACAACGAACTCTTATGACATATGTCAGCTTCAATGGTCTGAAAGTGAGCTGTGAGAGAGAAGAGGCGTATTAGCTTAAGGTCCTCATGCATTTGGAGGATGGGATAAGAAACATCAGAGACTTTTTCCTCTGTGTCAATCACTTGGTTCCATCTGCTAAAGACACAGCCTACATTGCAAAGAGGTGGTTGGGGTAGAGCCCATACAGCTCTGAGTGATGATTGACAGCCACTGTCCTAACCTTTGAAGGATAGGTGGATCACAGTTGAAGGGTGGCCTTCAAGATGGAGCCCCTTCCTGTTTGTTTCACTCTCTCTGAGTTTTTATTTTAATATTTCACAAGGAGTACCTCTATAGCCTGCCCTTCCGAGCCCAGAGCAACACCTGGACTGACCATGTCACACTAGAAGGAATAATAACTCACAAAACAGCTGATTTCCTCTTTGTTTTATCACCTGTATCTTTCCACATTTTAATTTTCTTGTAAATTAGGGTCAGGGCTAGAGCATCTGGGTACAGAGGAGAGAAAGAGGAAGTACCTACCTTTCAAACACAACCACCATCTGTCTTGATTATCGGATAACAACAAACAGCTTTGAGGGAGAATTGTCTGCCACAAAGGAAAGCTGTGTGGATTTTATTTTTCACATGCTAAGAAAGATGTAACCAATGACCCGTCCCCCGGAGAACCTGCTTGCTAAGAAAGATGTAACCTACGGCTGGCCCCAGAGATGAGAGAGAGAGAGAGAGCACAGGTGGCATAGGCCTGGTTTTTGTGGCTTCTCCAGATAAGTGCTCATAGGATGAACAGCCTCAGAAGTCTCCTAACTTTCTTCTGTCTGCTTTTCCAGTGCCATTTCCTCAGGACTGAAGAGCTACAGAGTCCACTTGAGGCATACTGAAATCAACTCCCAACCTAACATGTTGGCTCATGCTCAGCATAACTCATGAGGTCACCATCTATACCTGCAGATATGCAAAAGAGCTGTGAGGGACAAATGCCTCTTAATCCCTTCTTTGTGTTTTTAAGACAGAGTCACATGCGGCCCACCCTCAAACTCACTTTTTAGCTGAGGTTGACCTTGAACTCCTGCTTCTCTTGCCTATCCCTCCCAAGCGTGTGTACACTTGGTGTGTACCATCTCACTTAATCGACCCCTGTTATGAAAGAGAATTTCAAGATTCCTAGAAAAAAACGAGGTCACCTAGAACCTTCCATAGTGAACAGAAGCGAGAGTTATCTTCTAGGAACAAAATGTCTGACCACCTTGGTTACTTCTCTGTTTGAAACACACACGGGTTTAGAGCTGAGGACTTTCTCCTGCACCACTTTGTTTCAGGAATGGTTAAGGAGTCAGCCACATGACAGACTTCTCCATTGTCACCAAAGGCCACACAGTGCAAACGACGATATAGTGACTAACAGATACACTTGGGTGACAGCCAAGTTTCTTTGCCAGACTCTGAAATATTCTGACCTTTCTGGATTGTGAAAATAAAGACTCTTACCCCTGCCCAACTCCCAACTGTCACCTCATCTGTGAGCTGTCTTACAAAGGGCTGGTGAGCAGAATTATATCACACCTAGTCATATACTTCTCATTGGTGGCAACATTTTCTTCTTCACAGAGGGCAAACGAAGGAGTGTCCTTAAGATATTGACTAATTTGTACAAAATCACCAAGACCAGTATAATAGCAAACTTTTCTATTGTTGAATCCATTACAATTCTGGGTATATGGGGGAAGAGAAGCCACAGTTAAATATACAGCAGACAGACCATTCTAGCTCCTGCACTCACTGGCTAAGTTCCAGCTCCCTCATGATGTTACTGTGGGGACTAATGAGGTCACAGTAGCCTCCTCTGGCTACAGTTTGGCTTTCTGCACTTTTAGTTACTCATGGTCAACAAAGGTCCCCAAACACCAGATAGAAAATTTCAGAAATAAAGATTCCTAATTTTCTTTTTTCTTTTCTTTTCTTTTCTTTTTCTTTTTTTCTTTTTTTCTTTTTTTTTTTTTTTTTTGGTTTTTTGAGACAGGGTTTCTCTGCATAGCCTTGGCTGTCCTGGAACTCACTCTGTAGACCAGGCTGGCCTCGAACTCAGAAATCCACCTGCCTCTGCCTCCCAAGTGCTGGGATTGAAGTCGTGAGCCACCACCGCCCGGCAAGATTCTTAATTTTCAAATAACATTTATTTCAGTACCTATTATTCATATTCTATCCTAAAATTAATCATTATTGTTACTCTCTCACTGTGCCTTATTTACCCATGAAACATTAGCGAGAGACTATGTGTACATGAAGAAATATAGGTTATAGACAACTCAATTCTGCCCATGGTCTCTGTGGGGAGTCGACAGAAGTCGGCTATCATCCATGCAGCCATCTTGAGCCATATACCCTGATAAGAGACTTGATTATATTAGCCTGCAACAACTGAGCACACTCTGATAACATCTTGCTTTAGATACCCAGGATCTTCCCTTGGGTGTGTGAGATTAAAGGTGTGTGACTTGAGGGTGTGACTTAGAGATCAGATTTAGAGACAAGACCTAAGGGCATGACTTAAAGGCCTGACTTAAAGGCGTGGCTTAGAAGTGAGACATATAAAAGGCTAGAGGCAGACAGAGAAAGCAACAGATTACTTGACATTAGGTAGAAGACACTTAGCTCTAGAGAGAACAATTTGGAGTATCAGAGAATCAGACACTTCAGAGAGACACTAGGAACAGAGACACTTCAGAGAGTGCAACTTGGAGTACAACTTGGAGTAGGAATTAGGCATTAAACATTAGGCACTTAGCACTTGGAAGAAAGAACTTGGAACTTGGAGGCACTAGGGACTAGGAACTAGTGACTAGGAACTCAGGACTTGGGACTTGGAGAGAAGAAGAGAGACTGAAGAATAAATGGGATTGAATCACACTCTGTCTGGTCTCCATTCTTCAAGTCTGTCCTCACTCTCTCTCTTGCTGAACCCTGACTCATGGACTGGAGCAGATTAGGGCAGTGCAAGCTCTAACAACTTAGCCACCAAGGCTTTTGGCAGTGCAGGTCCCAACATTGACAGAACGGTCTGAGACATTTTGGCCCCCAAATGTGGGCCAGCTCGGTTCTCAACAGGTCTCAGCCATGCATTGTGAGATACATGATCTATGCTGTGGGCAAGGTGGGGTAGGGGGATGTGAAAGAATATGAAAAGCTGTGGACACACTGATCTCATTTTACAAGCTCTCCTTCCATCCTCAAGGAATGTCTTTGCTTTTACACTGAAGGCCTAAAATCAGCCGTAGGCCTGAGTCAGACATACATGCCTGTTAACACAAAGTCTTGGTCTCTGTGGAAAAACCCTGACCCTAGAACAGATAGCTATAGATCTTGTATACAGGCAGCCATGGTGGAAATTTACCAGCCTGGATAAGAACTAGTAGTCATAGACCTTGTGGATAGGTAACCGTGGTGGATAGTACCAGCTTAGATAAGAACAAGTGCATCATAGACGGAGTCATAGTGACCTGTTCCCTGCTTCTTCACCCAGCTGATACTCTGTCCTGGAAGATATCTGTACTCCCCCAGAGAACACCTATGATCCTGTGTCATCCCCTTCCCCACATCCTGCCTCTATGTGTATATAACCCCTGTGTGAAAAAATTAAAATTGAGGTTTGATCAAACTATAGACAAGCCACTGTTCTTTGCGTGCCCCTGTTTCCCCCATTCTCTCTTTCAGGTGATGCCCCCCGGACCCTGTTCATTGCCCTGCTGGACAAAGAAATGCAGTTCCACTGCCAACAACATAGTGGGAAGAATGTGACAGATACCTGCCCATCACTCTGCTCCTCCTGGGACTTTTGCCCTCTGTGGGGAAATATTCCCACGTGTTGGGTTGGGACTACAAACATGGAGATGTATCTTCACCATAACTACATTAATGCCAATAGATGCAGGAAAGAACAAGCGATTCAAGCTGCCTCTTCTGAGTCCTTCCAGGGACTTTTCTTCTGGGCGTAGCTATCACGAAAGCTTCCTTTAAGGCTGAGCCTGGAAGCTGTTAATTTAATGGACATGATGGCTATTTCCCACTGGTTATTTGGCAAGGCTCCCTCAGAGAGGAAGGGCCTTTTGAAATTGTTTGTGTATGTGTGTGTGTGTGTGTGTGTGTGTGTGTGTGTGTGTGTGTGTGTGAGAGAGAGAGACAGAGAGAGAGAGAGAGAGAGACAGAGAGAGAGAGAGAGAGAGAGAGAGACAGAGAGAGACAGAGAGAGAGAGAATCAGTGATTGATTGCATGGGTAACCATCTTTGTAACTGAAGCTGGTTCAATAGTCTGAGTGAGATCACTCAGGTGTTTTCTCAGGTGTTTTCTCCAGGACCAGCAGGTTGTAGAAAACACAGCAGATCTATGTGTTTTCCGCAGGACCTTGATGTTGGCTATGCAGGAAGTCTGAGCTGGAATTCAGAGAGTGGGATGGACACTGATCTCTCTCCATGTTGGTGTTGTAAGTGACCTGGAGGAGAGGCAGCATCCTTCATAGTGGAGCTGAGCGCATACATGCCTGACGCAGAAAGCAGAGAGGGGACAAAAGGGCTCAGGAGGTGCAGGTGTCATAAGTTCAACCTTACAGGGTGAGCAAACTACAGGGCCACCAGCATCAGCCAGGACAGTGCCTCATGCCCAGCACTGACCTTCCAAGTATAAGAAACACAGTAGCAACTTTATTTCCACTATCAAATCTCATACAAAAATATGTCTATGGCCCAGACCAGCTGGGACCTGCACTGAGAAGGGAATTCTGGGAAATGCAGTTTCTAGTTG
This sequence comes from Arvicanthis niloticus, assembly GCF_011762505.2. NCBI lineage: Eukaryota > Metazoa > Chordata > Mammalia > Rodentia > Muridae > Arvicanthis > Arvicanthis niloticus. The sequence goes on from NC_047666.1 coordinate 39,328,153, forward strand.
ACTAAGTGGACCCCACGAACCTTCTCCATTGGCTCTATGAAGAGAACCCGTTGAAGATGAAAGGGACCGGCCACAGGAACATCATCTAAGCTGTGGACCCAGCCAGCTCTGAAGCTGTAACTATCCCTCGACCATCCAGTTATGTGAACACTGAGCTTGTGGTGGCTGTAATCAGAGTAGCCTAACCAACACAGGGAGTGAGTTCTACATCCTACTGCTAGTCAGCTAAGGAGTGATTCCGGCAGAGGCCAGTGTTTTGCTAAGGCGGTAGGAACAAAGTGAAGTGGAAGGGACGGGTAGCTCACCGGGTTTTCAGTTTTGGTAAGAGACACTTTGCTAAAGATTGGCAAGAAGCTACAAAGTCCTATGTCCAAACACAGATGATGTTTGTCATTAGCTCATCACCAAATGGCAGGTGTAAGTTTTATGGGTGTTGTAGCTGACACAGTGTGAAAAGGTAGACACCCAGGTAAGACTGAATTGCCCCTGAGTTGAGCCTTCATGCTTCAAACTTTCATTCTTATTTCTGCAAGCTGAGCAACCCAGTCCACCAGTTTTAAGAGGGTCCACACTCCTGGCCATAGTAACCTCAAGAGGTTGAAAAGCAAATATTAGTTTATTTATGGAGTGGAAGGATGCATTTTCTCAGCAACTGGAATCCGTGTGGTCCTGCCCTGGGCTTGTTTTTTTTTTCCAGGACATCTCTACTCAAGGTAGAGGATATTTGAAGACTCAGAATGCTGCTTTGGAGGTTCTCATCCAGTGTAACACATGGCTCTCCTACTCACACCAGTTGGTCAAAATGCCAGCGAGCGCTTGTGAATCACAGTTGTTGTTGCTTTTTTTTTTTTTTTTTTCTTAAATCATTTGTGGATCCTATTCTATTTCCTACCACACTCTGATGTTTATGAGTAGCTATTGAATATTTCTCAAATTACCTAATTGTCCCAGTTACGGACTCCAGTTGGTGTCATGAGTGCAGACATGCAGTGCCATCGTTTAGAACATGTCTCTGAAAATCAGTTCTGAGACCAATTCTTTATGTCTCCATGTTCCAGAAACCTGTGACACACCAGACAGCAATGTGTTCTTCTACATGGGACACAGGCACAGGCATAAGACACAAACTTTGGTTAACCTCCATCCCACTGTGTGTGTGTGTGTGTGTGTACAAGTGCACATGAAGGTCAGAGAAGTAGGTTAGCTGTCTTTCTTCATTGCTTTCCACTTACTGTTTGAGACAAAGCCCTTCACTGAATTCAAAGCTTGCCATTTCAGCTAAGTTGGCTAGGACAAGCCTGTCTCCTTTCCCATCAATGCTAGGGTCACAGGCACGTGCAGTTGTGACAGGCTTCTATGTGGGTGCCAGGGATCTGAACTCAGGACCCCTTGTGTTTACAGTTCTTACTCACTGAGCCATCTCCTCAGCCCCTGAGGAAAGCTTAATTTTTTTAAGTTTACTTTCTGGTTTCTGTTTCAAAAGTAATGAATATAGCATGCAGAAAATGTAGGATGCTACGTGAAAATATTTTTAATCACTTGTATTCTCAGGTAATGACTTAATCAAACTGAAGGTGTTTGTTTACTGATTATAGGAAAAAGAGGATTCTGGGCACTCGGAACAGATTCTGGGCCCCCACTCAGTGCCTTCTCTTCACTCCTTGGTCCTGATGCAAACACCATTATTTGTCTCTCACTGTGTGGCTGAGTCACTGGCTATCTGACATCTTCCCAGCAGCTGGAGTTCAGGTATAAAGTGAATCAAATGGCACTGCTCCCCGACCACGCTGGAATGTAGTCCAGAAAAATCACAGCATCTACAAGGCCTGACTTCTACCTCCTTTGCCTCCTCTGTTCACTGGCAGAGCCCTTGGGACTTTTCTGCAAGCTCCACCCTGGCTGGCTCCTCCTACACAGCTCTCAGAAGCAGACTCACTACATGGAAAGGCCAGCTCTGGGCATGGAGTTCAGGGAACTCCCCACTCCCTTCCTTCCTCTTCACTTCCTTCCTTCCTTCCTTCCTTCCTTCCTCCCCCTTCCCCTCCCCCTTCCTTCCTCCCCCTTCCCCTCCCCCTCCCCCTTCCCCTTCCCCTCCCCCCTCTTCCCCCGCCCCTTCCCCTTCCCCTGACCCCTCCCCTTCCCCCTTCCCCTTCTTCCCCTTCCCCGTCCCCTTCCCCTTCCCCCTTCCCCTTCCCCTCCCCCTTCCCCTTCCCCTTCCCCCTTCTCTCTCTCTCTCTCTCTCTCTCTCTCTCTCTCTCTCTCTCTATCAGAAGAAAGTGTCCAAGATCCCTGGAACCAGAGTTTCAGGTGTTTTTTGAGCCAGGCACTGCACTTGGGTCCTCTCCAAGAGAATCAAGTGTTCTTCACTGCCGAGCCACGCCTCCAGCCCTGCTTCACTTTTCTTCAGGCTGTTTGCCAACACAAAAGCATCTTATTGAACTCCCTTGGGCAAAATTGTAGAGAGACAGCAGAATGTAGGGGCATCCTAAGGACACACACTGGTTTTCTTCAGACCTAGATGTGGTTAGGACCCTGAGATTTCATGGCCCCTTTCTGGTTCCTGTCAGTCCTGCCTGTACCTTTAGAAAGAGTCATTACTATGGTTAGAATATGTCTCCACAAAGTTCACATCATGGAAACATGATCCCCGAATTTACTTTTTGGGAGGTAAGAGAAAATGAGAGCATGAAGGTGGGGTCCCATGATGATTTTGGTGATGATTTTGGTGCTAGCCTGAGCTAGCATCTTGCCATGATATGGTATAGCAGGGAAAGCCTATACACCAGATATTGGTGGCATGCCCTTGAACTTTCTACCCTCTAAAACCACAGGTCAAAGAAACCTCTGTTCTTTGTAAATATCTCAGCCTCAAGTATTTAGGTTATAAGTCCATAAAACAAACTAAGGCTCGTCTTCTTTGTGACCCTCCTGAGTCACCCCTTTGCAGGGATGTCTTGTGCCCCTCCCCCCTCAACCCACATTTTAGGTTTTGTCTCCCAAGACAAGAAGGCAGCCCCTGTCCTGGCAGCAGGTGCTGAGTCTCCACAGGCAGTGGTATTTGGTTTAAGCATCAGGGTAGCCTCCGCCCCACTAATCAGAAAAGGCCTTTTCTCTTCCATCAGAGTTTGGCATCCTGTAGGCATGGGCAATATGAGTTAAAGCATCTCTAAAAATTAAGCACTGAATCAGGCCCTTTATTTATAGCTCATTTTACAAATGTGAATTAAAGTGGCCCAGGCTTATGACACACTCGAATTTATTATCCCCACTTGATGGCCTGGATAGTTAAATACTTGGGTGAATAAACTTAGAATTCATTAGGCCTCATTTTCTCATATTTCATATATTTGCAATTGACTCTCTTCCCTGGCAGTTTTCAAACACGAAAATTAAGCTGGCTCTGAAATTTATGGATGCTTTCTTCTAATATTCCTTTAATTGGAAACTTATATGCAGCTTCCTAAGCAAGCCACCCGTGGAGATAACTTATATAATTGAGCTACCTTATTGTGTGGCTGCTTATTATTCTATTTTCTGAGGCTGTCTTATCTCTGAAACGCCATAGAGGTAAGAACTGCACAACCATAGCTGGGAGGATTAGGCTACATTTGGGATTTTTTTTTTTTTTAAACCTCTGGATTGGTGTCAGGAAGGGCTGATCACTTACAGGTTTCCTGTACACCATTGAATGTTAATAGGGCAGCTTTGGAGGCCCTTATCCCCGGGACAACATCGTGTTATCGGAAATAATTAGGGGACCGCAGGAGCTTTTCCTACGGGTAAAGGAAGTCTGCCTCTCCAGACCCTGGGTCTTTAAAAATTCATTCTGTGACCACTTGTTCCATGTAACAGTCCTGCTCTGGATGCCCTATTAACCGCTGTAACAGAGAGGGGTGAGAAAGGAGGGGAGAGGGAAGCAGGAAGCACCAGAGCCATGGCAGGGCTGAGAGGGATTGTACGGTAAAAGTCTCTCTGCAAGGTGCGACAAAGATGAGACATCACTCCAGGATTAGCTGTCCACCATGGAACCAATTCCTAAGGCTTTTAGAGCTGAGTGCTATCAGCATACACTAGCACCAAGCATTTTCAGCAGAGAAGTGTTGATCAACTAACACAATTCTTTCATTCACAGGCTCAATTTCAGATGCTAGGTTTACAATGGACTAGGTGTTGTTCTTCATGTTGTTAATATATATATATATATATATATATATATATATAATTTATATATATGTGTGTGTTGTTGTTATTATATATAATACTCTGTTATATATATATATATATATATATATATATATATATATATACACACACACACTCTGTTTAGTGTGCATGGAACCCTGGGGATGGGTAAGTAATAATCATCTCTCTCTGTAGACAGGGAAACGGAGGCTCTGAGTAGTCAGATATACAAAGCCAATAAGTGGAGAAGAGAAAGTTGACTTTCAATTATAAATGCCAGAGTTTGTGTTCTTTTTTTTTTTTTTTCATTTGTTACAGTATTTATTGAACAAACTGAGGACCTGAGTTCATATCCCAGGAAACACATTAGGGCAGGTGATGACAAATACAGTCGTAATCCTAAAGCTCAGGCAGCAGAAATAGGAGGATCTTGTAGGCTTTCTGTTTAGTCAGTCTAACTAAAACGTGGTCTCCAGGGGCTTTGATAGTTTGTGTTCGTAACTACTGTATTAATTGGTGCTCTCCATAGATACAGAAAGAGACTCAGAAGTGTGTGGTGTGTGTGTGTGTGTGTGTGTGTGTGTGTGTGTGTGTGTGAACTGGCTCAATCAGATTGTCCCCTAATCATGTCTGGGAGAGATTTTATCGGCTGATGATTGGTGTGAGAGGACCCAGCCCACTGTGGATGGCACCATCTCTAGGCAAGTGACTATATATAGTCCTGGGCTGTATAAAAACAGTAAATCAGAGAGTAAGCCAGAGCCGGGTGGTGGTTGCATATGTCTTTGGTCCCAGCACTTGGGAGACAGAGGCACGAGGATCTCTGTGAGTGTGAGGCCAGCCTGGTCTATGGCACAAGTGCTAGAACAGTCAGAGCTACACAGAGAAATCTTGTCCCTAAAAACCAAAATAAAATAAAATAAAATAAACTGTTTCGGAGAGCAAGCCAGTAAGCAATGTTCCTCTATGATTTCTGCTTTTGGTCATGATAGTTATCATAGCAACAGAAAAGTATACCAGAACAATCCTCATGGAAGATGTAAGCCCATGTCCAAAGGCAGTCAGCTAGCCGGATAATTTTTTAAAAATTTTTTTGGGGGGTAGGTAAAGTCAAACTTTCTTCTTTTTAGACCTTCAATTGATTAAGCACACTCACATTAATGGAGGGAAATCTGTTTTACTCAGAGTTTAGTGAGTTAAATATTAATCTTACTCTCCCTAGAAAACAAACCTCATAGAAACATCTAGACTAATGTTTGACGAAATACTGGAACATCATGACTCAAGATTAACCATGACAAGTCCTATGATGACCTGAACTGTCTATTTATTGCAACACACACACACGCACACACACACACACGCTAACCTCAGGCTGTAACTTTACCTATACATAGTACATAGGGTTGGTGGAGCTGCTAAATTAGCTAAGATGAAGTCACACTGAGCTCACAGTCCAATATGACTGCTTCCTTTATAAGAAGAGGAAAGATACAGAAGGAAAATGGTGATGTACAGGGATTCAGCTTAGCCTGAGTTCAAACATCTTCATTAACCACCATTTTGCCTGCCATGTGTTCATGGTACATATTCCAAACCGTTAAATGTAGCAAAAGAGTGTGGCTGGAGCGGTAACCCAGTGGTTAAGACTACTTGTTGCTCGTGAAATGGACACAGGGCTGGTTCTCAGCACCTAATACATCGGGCAGCTAACATTTACCTATCCAGGGGGATCCTCTACCCTTTTCTGACTCCCACAAGCACCAGAGACAAGCAGGCACACATATACACACCAAAGAGATCTTTTTTAAAAAAAGTAGGCAGTGGAGGTTTTAGTGCTACGCTGACTGAGTCTTAATTGATATTTGACATCATAATCCCTTTTGATACATCTCTGCCTGGCTAAGGTCCATTTCTGTCTATTTTGGTGTATAAGCTTCTCACTCCTGCCTTGGGGTATGGGAATCCTTCTGTTGTTCTGTCGCCTGTCTGTAAGTCCCTAATAGATTAGTCTGTGCAGTTGTTTGCTGTCTGCCTCGTCTTGCATCCTCTGCCTCTAGTGTCCAGATTTCATACTCCAGAACTTCTGAAGTATCACGTGAAGACAGAGGCAGGGAAAGCTATGAGGATACAGGATCATAGAGTGGGGTGATTTAGATACAAGTCAAAGGATGTCTGAGGCTCTAGAACACATTGGAAGATGCTCTGTGCCCATGCCTTTCCCCTCACCTCACACTGGGACTCCAGATCTGTGAGCAGTAAGTTCCTGCTATTTAAGCCACTTAGCATGTGATCCTCTGCCTGGGAAATAACATAACCAGTATGCTGTGGGCTCTCCCACCATCCTCGCTCTCTGAGAGCTGATGGCTTGGGAAGGGAACCAACGATCAAGAGACTCACGTGGGTCATCAAAAATTCCTTCAAAGCAGGCTGGTAAGTGTGAATTATATGGGCTGTTTTGGCTGAAGAGAAACAGGGCTGACTTCCAGGTAACAAAGTTCTTAGAAGATAGTGTCTTCAGACACTGGGGACAGGGCTTTGGCTCTCTGCAGCATCATAGCTGGTTCAGAGGTTGGTGGGAATCAGCACTTCCTGTGCCATGGACAGACCCTGAGGTCTGCAGGAGAGGCACTGAAAATGAAAGATGGACATGATGTGAGAGAAACTGAAACTTTCATGATGACAAATGGCTATGCATGGTAATGACGGCACAACAACTCCATGCCACTTGACTACCTACTGCAAGCCTTTCCTGTCACTTTGTGGTACTTTCTTTAGAAGCCACGATTTTTTATGGTTTTTTTTTTTTTTTTTTCACAAACCTTTGAAGATTCCACCAGATCTGTACCAACTATATTTCCTCAAACTTTAGCCCAGATACCACCAGGATGGAAAAGTCCATAAGTTCCATCTTATGTCTGGAATAGCTGAACTGACTAGTTTCCTCTCTAATTGAGACTAGCCCCTATAGGCTCATGTGTTTGAATACTTGCTCCCTAGGTGGTGGAATTATTTGGGAAGAATTAGGAGGCATGTCCTTGTTGGAAGAGGTCTGTGACTGGGGGTGGGCTTTGAGGCTTCAAAATTCCATTCCATTCCACCATTCCATTTGCAGCCCTGTTGGGGGCCGACTTTTAGCAGAAAGTGGCTATCAGCTTTGCAGCCATCTTGAGCCATATACCCTGACATGTGACTTGGATTACAATAGCTACAACAACTGAGCACACTCCGATAATCTTGGTTTAGATACCTTGAGATTAAAGGTGTGTGAGATTAAAGGTGTGTGAGATTAAAGGTGTGTGAGATTAAAGGTGTGTGAGATTAAAGGTGTGTGACTTAAGAGTATGACTTAGAAGTGTAGAGATCAGATTTAGAGACAAGACCTAAGGGCATGATTAAAGGTGTAACTTAGAGGCATGGCTTAGAAGTAAGACATATAAAAGGCAGAGGCAGACAGTAGAGAATCAAACATTAGGGAGACACAGAGGAGAGAACCAGACACAGCAAAGAGAAGACAGGTAGCAGGCACTTGGAAGAGAACTTGGAAGAAGTAACTTGGAACTTGGAGGGACTAGGAGCTAGGGACTAGGCACTAGGAACTCAAGACTTAGGACTTAGACTGAAGAATAAACGGGATTGAATTACACTCTGTCTGGTCTGCATTCTTCGAGTCTGCCCTCACCCTCGCTCTTGCTGAACCCCGACCCGCGGACCGGAGTGGCAGCTTGGGCCTGGATACAGTGGCCGCCCAAACGTGGGTCAGCCAAGGCCTCAACATTTTGCTTGGGCCGCGACATTTTTTGGCCGCCCCAACGTGGGGCTAGTGTGGACCCCAACACAGCCCCCCCCCCCCCCCCCGTCTCATGGTTTTGTCTCGGCTACTGCTGCTTCAATGCCATGTCTTCCTTACTGTAGCTATGTTCCTAGCCCTTTGAAGCTGTAAGCCCCCCATAAACTCTTTTATCAGTTGCCTTGGTCATGTGTCTATGGTAATAGAGAAGTACCTAGAATCTCCCACCACACATACACACACACACACACACACACACACACACACACACACACATCTCAACCTAATAACTGTAGGCAAGTACAGTGAAACCACTGAACTAGATCACTCCGGAGGTTAAAAACGGTTTCTTGAGGAACAAATAGTGGGCTGTCTCATGGAATAGAGACCAACAGATTGTCAGGAAAGCAAGCAGGTTATGACAGAAGGATGGGGCTTTGAGCTGATACAGACTGTTCAGCTTAAAGGGAAACTAAATGCCCTTGTCTGAGGCAGTTAACCAGGAAGCTCTGGCTTTCCTGCTAAGTCCCGCCTCACAAGGTCTCTAAGGAAGAGAAAGCTCAGGTCTCTGTTTACTAGGTTACCCAAGTCTGGCCCAGGGTAGTCATCTTGGGATAATGTCAGCAGCACTGCCATTTTGTGTCCACTTTTGTGACTTAACAGTAAAGCCTTATTGGCCCAGAAATGAGAACCTTCAGTTGCAATCCCCTCCATGGGAGCTCTGCTCGTCTTTTTTTTTTTTTATGCTGTCTCCTGAAATAAAGGTTATCTCTAAAATTCAACCCTCTGTGAAATCCCTTCTTAAAGTTCACAAGACACAAGACCTGAAAGTCACCAGTTTAGGATGGCTTTGGTGACCATAGATTGTCTTGAACCTTAACTCTGTAAATCATGCTTTCCTGGGGCCAAAAGGTATCTGTCATATGCAAAGACCCTGCCACATGGTTACTTTCATTCTCTCTCTCTCTCTCTCTCTCTCTCTCTCTATATATATATATATATATATATATATGCTTTATTAATAATATTAAATATTATTTATATATAAGGGACACCAAGTCTATTGGATAAGAGATTTATTAGGAGTTATTAACACCATTAGTTGACAACATGACAGAGTTCTGAAGAGAGTTGAGCCCCACGAGGCACAGTGGAGGTCTACTGCCATAGGTCTTCTGGGGGTGGCAATTGAAAGAAAAAGTGACATAAAAGGAGGACATGGCTACTCCTAAAGTGTGGAGAAGATTTGTATTGTAGATATAAGGGAGAAAGCAGGCAGAGGGAAGAGTCCCACTGAGCATGGCCTGCAGGCTAAACTGCACTATGAGAGGTGAGATGGGAGTGGGGGAATGTGGGGGGTGATGGGGGGGGGGGGACAAGAAAGAGGCTTCCTGATCCCGGCCAAGTGTCCAAGAGACCAGCACAGCTAGCCAATATGGCTAAGTTATAGGGATCAGGTTAGGAGAAGGGAGGTAGAAGCCCAGCCCCTTGGAGGGAGGAGTTTGGGGTAGGGGTGGGGTGAGGAGTTCTGGGAGGAACACTGAGTGTGTGCTTATAATACTGAGTGAGACTTGTCCCGGATTTGAGACCTAATGGCAATCTCATGTAGTTAATGAGGAGCTTATAGTATATGCTTGTGGTCAGACTGTCTCTGATTTCTGGGGGGCTGGGAGGGGAGGCTTGACCCTTCAGTTGATGCATCCACCATATTGGATATGCTACATGTTGTCCCTGATAACTCAGAGGGCTGCATAAACCTCCAACGAGGAAGTAAGAATTACAATCACAGATGGTCTTAGCACGATGCCTGCCATTTGCTTTACAACAGATGGGGTGGGGTAGGGTTGAGGGGTAGTGAAGCTGATATTGGTGAGGTTGGCCTAAGGAGCCCCTAGTCCACTAAATTACTTTCTAGTAAAGGACAGAGACCATGTAAAGGTCTCTAGTAAAGGTGAAGAGACCATGACATATTCCACATGTGTGGACCTGGCTCATCTTACCATGCCTGCCTAGGTAGCATATACTTAGGCCTTGATTCAGAGCTCCAGGAGTTACATGGAGAGCTACCATAGACTAGAAAAATCCAACCTTAGCACAAAATCTATGGATAGCTCTATAAATTAAATGTGTTCATACATGCTTCCTGCCTAGGAGAATGCCTCATGGGGCGGGGGGTGGTGGTGGTGGTGGTGGTGGTGGTGGTGGTGGTATTAGTAGTATCCCAGTCTGGCATGAGAAAGCTGGCCCTAGGTCTAGCTCTGGGCTGCTGGTATGCACAACCCACCCAGATTCCCAGACACAGGATTTATCATGTCTGGGAGTATCTGCTTCCTACCTGCCCTGAGATGCCAACTTTAATGGCTACATGAACAAACATAGTCTACTATACAACAGGAAGGAGAGAGCACAGGGAGAAAAGACAGGAAGAGAGAAGGGAGAGGAAAAGAAGAGAAAGGAGAGGGAAGAAGGAAGGAAAGAAGGAAAAGGGGGCAGAACCAGATCAGAAAGCAGATTACGAAAAGGTCCCCTGCGTTGATGGGACTTGAAACCCAGGAGCAAGTGAATTGATCTATTCTGGAAAGTCATGGCTTTAGACAGATATCTCTTTTGTGATTAAGGTTGGGAAGGCTGTGAATTGGCAGACATACCCTCACTCTTAAAAGAGTTACGACAGGTACAAAAGTTAGGTGTGGACAATATGGTCAGGGGGGAAAGCCAGAATTTCATGCCCACAACACCTCTGGTTGCAGAGACCATCCATTAATGGCTACACAGCTGCTCCAGCAGCCACTGAACAAGAGCACACAAGGTGTTCCACTTGGTATATGATCGCTGATGGATGTACATCTGCTCCCTTCACCCTCGTGTTCCTCATAGTTTCTTCCTTGCTGTGAAAAATGCCAGGCTGGGCCTGGTAACTGCCTGCCAGCTTCTCCCAGGAGCTGCCAGCTCCAATCCAGCTCCCACATGTCTCCTATGGCTTAGTCTTTTACACAGAATCTCACTGCTTCTGACTCTCCTAACAAGCCCCTATATTTCTTGCTTTGAGCTTTTTTTAAGGTTGGCTTTTCTTCTCCTTCTCTACATTTAGGATTTACCGGCTAAGAAAAACAAATGGGGAAGACAGGGGGGCCTCTCTGCCGGAACACCCAGCTACCATGTGGTGGAACAACTACCACATGGCAAGGTAGGCCCTTCCCCCACTGCTATGCACTTGCCAACATGATTAAAATGGCAGGGATAGAGCCCTACAAACCCTAGGAAAAGAACCTGACATTCTTGTTCACCCCCTTCTCCCTCTCCGACATTCAGTGGCTAATCAAAAATCATTCCCACTTTGCTATCAGCTTAATAGAATTCCCAAGACAAATTGACAACCATTATCCTGATGAAAAATGGGCCTCTGTCCTTCCTCTGTTGGGATGGCTACCCCCCAAACTATTCTCCAGAGAGCCCATAGCAGGAGCCCCCTCAATTTTTACCAATGGGGGGAAGAGGGGAGCTGCAACAGTAATATACTACTTCCCTGAAGATGAACCCCCTATCCTCTAAATCAAACAGCTCCCCCACCACTCCCCCCAATATAAAGAACTATATGCTATTTATCTAGCTCTACAAGAAGTCAAAGGCCCCACGTTGGGCGCCAGCTGTGGGTAAGTGGCTGGAAAACACTGAAAGTTCCTCCAGGCGAGAAGTTAGACACAGAGGCAGCTGTGGCTACAGCTACAGACTCATTAAAGGCCTTCTCCACAGTTCCTCACAGCACAACCCAATGATACAAGTTTCCAAACAGCTTTATTGACATGATAGATGATGGTTGAATCTAGATGTGCATCCCTGTGAAACTCAGGGCAGACCTGAGTTAAATAGGGAGGGAGTTAAAAGGGGGGAGGGTCTGGGGAAAAATTGGCTCCACCCTCTGGCCTTCAGGCATCTCACTAGTATGTAAATCTCTTCAGGGCCTGAGGCTTGTAGTCACGCCCTCTACCTGTGCTCTTTGGGTGGGGATACATTGCCCTGAACATGACTAAACAGTGTAGGTCAATAGAGTTCCACACCATGTGTTAGGTGCCTAGATGCTGGGAACACGACAAAATAGATGTCCATCCCTTACAGGCAAAAGACACCTGTTGGGTCTCTGGGCTTTCCAGCCAGCTTCAACCAAAACCAGCCATCCTATCACAGTTCTACATACTTTCAGTTTCAAATGAGTGGGTTTGTAAAACATGTAGCAAGCAAAAGTAAAAGAACAGAGAGCAAGTAGTGGATAGAAAAAATCAGCAGAGAGAAGGCACAGCATCACTGAAAGGGTGCTTACGACATTCAACCTGGTGGAAAGAGAGGAAACAGTATCACCAGCTTCCAGCATCCAGGAGAAACCAACTTGGAAAGCCTCCATGAGGCAGACAGAGTTTCTAACTGAAATTTTCCTCACCTGGATGAGCCTCCAACTTCTTGTTCCTATGGGGAATTTTATACTGTGAATTAAACAATAGTATCTGTTTGTTGTAAATTACCATATATTTGCTTTCAGGCTGTGTTGCTGTTTCTCCTCTCTCCTTGTCACAGAACTAGTGGCTAGCCCATTCCCCTTCAACAAAACGCCTTGGAAGACATCTTAAAGCAAAGGGGATGAGGTGCCTTCAGTCCAGAGTCAGCTTCTTAGTAAGCTCAAACAGCATGCAACAATTTACCAATGGCTATGTTACACACAGCTGGGCTGAGGGCTGGACCAGCATGAGAAGCTGGATCCACAGTCAGTGACCAGATGAAATACAGAACAGAGGGACAGAACCAGGTCTGTCACTTTGGAGATGAAATTCAGGGCTCCAAGCATGCAAGGCAAGAAAGCACTCTCCCATTGAGCCACACTCCCACCCCTGGGTCAGAGCCTTTTAGCCTGCTCTGATGCTGCTGGGTTGACAAAAGGCATGACTATGGGACTTGTCTCACAGATCATGGCACAGATCAATCTAAGTGTCACTGACTCTGAGGCTATGAAGCACTTGCCCATGTCTGAGTTACCGTGTTGATACATTCCAACAAAGGCTGGGACAATGCATGCTGCTACTATAGAGGTCATACCTATGCCTGGAGGGTCACTGGGCTATGTCTGAGCCTCAGTTTCTCTGTTTGTAGACTGCTGATCAATTACCCACTTCCTGAGAATCCCAGATGGTTTAATAAGGGGGAAAAAAAATCAAGAAGTTAGCTGATAGTAGCTGGCACAATGTGTGTACTTAGGAAGGGTTATCGATTGTCCCTTGGTCCTGGCAAATACACAAAATCTTCCGCATGGCTTAGATCGGTCTCTCAGCGTCACAGGTGCTCAAGGAAATGAGCCCGGACTTCCAGGCTCGGCCTCGAGCAGGCTGAGGATCTCCAAATACAAGACAGAAGGGGCTGGTCGGGAGCCAAGGGATGAAGATGGCAAAGCTCGGCCTCCCTTCGCTGAGAACAGAGGATCGATGATGAGGGAAAGCCTCAGGCCCTTGAGCATCCCACAAGCCAATAACAAAATTTAAAATCAATGGGGAGCCTGACAGCAAACCAATGGAGGGGCCGGAGGCCAGGTGCAATGAATATGCTCAGAGCGGGCAGCCTGGGCAGGCAGCAGAGCTGCCAGTGCATGACCTACTTGGGGAATTAGGGTGCTGAGCACCCAGGTGCCATGGGGCCTGGAACCCTGAGGGCATACTGCTCTCCGGGACAAGTGTCTTCCCGGTACAGTTGTCCTAAGAGATGCTGAGACTGTGCCAGAATGGTGATCACCATTAGTATTGTATTACTTAGTATTGTATTACTCAGCCCCTGGCGGGGCGCTGCCTAAGCCTGGCAGATGATAGTATTTTATAGCACCGATTGCAGCCACATTTTAAAAACATTGCACAGACACTGTGGTCTGGCACAGAGATTTTAAACTATTTCTCAGCCGAGGGGCTGCACGTGTTCATGTATCCTCGCAAATATTTTGCGAGCCCTTTCCATGTGTCAGGGGCTAGGTTGGAGCAGCCACACAAGACAGCAAGCTTCTGTTCATGATGCAGTTGCTGCCCACTGGAGTACCTGTCACCCACTATATAGCCAGGAAGGTGGAGGAATGGCTTTTAAGAGCTCTGGAAAGGATGTGGTCACCCTCCCTGGGCAGAGAATGGCTGGGAAAGGAGGTGTTGGTGAAGGGTTGGTCACCTTGGTCACCTATGCATATCCTAAACAGTGGTTCTCAACCTATCTAATGCTGTGACCCTTTAATATAGTTCCTTGTGTTGTGGTGAACCCCCCAACCATAAAATTATCTTATTGTTACCTCATAACTGTAATTTTGCTACTGTAATGAATTGTAATAAAAAAATAAATATCTGACATGTAGAATATCTGATATGTGACTCTCAAGGAGGTTGATACCCAAAGGTTGAGAATGCTGTCCTAAGATGTGTGGCATTAGAGCTGAGGCAGCTGGGGAAGGAAGAGGAGAGTGACAACGTGAGCTCTCAGGGATGTCAGTACTAAGGTGGCAGTGAAGCCTGCACTGGGGAAGGAAGCAGGTAAAAGAGTGCAGGAGAGGCTCAGAGCACAGTGGATGAGGATGAGGAGGATAGAGAGGAGGATGAGGAGAGGGAAAGAGAAGAAATACCGTGGGTAAGTGACAAAGGTACAGAGACCACATGGCAGAGAGACACAAGGAGACTACGCACATACTACAGAAACCAAGATCATCTAGATCAGACACAGGCGGGAGATTCTAGGAGAGTGACATAGACAGAGAGGCATGTCCTCATGGCAGGAGGAGAAGGATGTTGGTGGTGGAAAGACAGAAATACCATGCACAGAGACAGAGAGTGGGGGCGAGTGAGGTAATGCATGTGCAGTCAGAGGGAGGGGAAAGAGGAAGAGAGGGAGAGGAGAAAAAGAGAAAGAAAAGAGAAAAGGGAAGGGAGGGAGGAAGAAGGGAGCGAGGACGAGAGAGAGAGAGAGAGAGAGAGAGAGAGAGAGAGAGAGAATAATCACATACTTCAGATACAGTTGTGCAGTGCAGTTCTGTTTCTGGCAATGTTTGGGCTCCATCTTTGAAGTTTTGGAAATTTCTTTCAGAATGTCCGTGAATAAGCAGCCTTTGATAATACCCCTTGTTAGCACTTCTTCTAGGCTTAGCTCCACAGTTACCTGGCAACAGCCAGGAATGCCTGACTCACTATAAAAGGGGCTGCTTGCCCCCTCCTCTCTCTCTTGCTTTCTTACCCTCTTCCCTCTCTGCCCCTTCTCTCCTCATTCTCCTCCTCCCTCTCTCTCCCATGTTCATGGCTGGCCTCTACTACTCTCTCTCTCTCTCTCCTTTCCCAACTCCCCTTCCCATGTCCTAAATAAACTCTATTCTATAGTATACTGTGGCTGGTACCTCAGGGGGAAGAAATGCCTCAGCATGGGCTCACAGAGGAACTCCCTTCCCACTGCACCATACCTTGTCTACCAAACAGATCCCTGGCTTCCCTTTCTGTTTTATAAAACACAACACCCCTGGGAGTCTTCTGATGTCAGGAATCCTGGGAGTCCCAGCTAAGTGGCTCCCGGAAGCCCACAGCAGCTCACAAGCCCAAGTGCCAAAATGGCTGATGTCACTCTCACACTTGAGCATGGGTCTGGGACAGTGTGGAACTGGAGGAGTGTTGCTCCCATCCCTCTGTGGGGGCATGACCTTCTCTTGGTTTTGAAACAAGAGCAAGAGAAAGGAAAGGCGAAAACAATTAGCGAGCAGATGAGCGGCCTGTTTCCACTTCAGCTGCCAAGGCCAATCATTTATTTCAACTGAGGTATTCGGGAAATTAAAGCCACATGGAAGTTAAGTCTGCTGATTTCATGCTCTAACTGTTTAGAGTACAAACACCCAGGCCCAGCCTATGTTTTGGAGAACTGAAGGCAGTAATTAACTCATAAGGTCTCAAACTAACAAATGACTTCCTTTACAAGCAAAGTGTCAATTGGACCTTGATTCATGAAGTCACTAATTGCTCTTCTTGGTTTCACATTTAGTCCAGAGCCTTAAATGGATTATACAGTATTATACAGTGTCCCTGAATTGCTTTGTGTGTGTGTGTGTGTGTGTGTGTGTGTGTGTGTGTGTTTCTGTGTGTGTGTATGGGGACCAATGGTCAATATTAGGTGGGTTGTTCAATTTCTCTTCTTATTTTTTAAGACAGAATTTCCTCTGTGAGCCTACAGCTCATTGATTTGGTTAGCCTGGCTGGGTAGCAGGTCCCAGGGATCCTCCTGCCTCCACCTCCTCAGCACCAGAATTACAGGTATATGCTGTCACGCCTGATTTTTTTTTAAACATGAGTACTGGGGATTACACTCATTTCTTCATGCTTACACAGTCAGCACGCTTACCCATTGAGCCACTCTCCCTGCCCCAGAGTACATCATTTTTAAAAAGATAAACAACAGAAAGTCAATTCAGACCAAAGCTCAATGCTGGCTACCTGGGTAGCTGCAGAATGGAACAGTGTCAGAGAGCAGAAGGGCCTTGGAATTTCTAAATAAACCAGTCCTCGAATTAAAGCTGTCTCCTCTCAGCTTGGTCAGGGACAGCCAGCCAGATAGGCACATCCTTTTGTCCACCTTACTTTGACTAAGGAAACCCTTAGACACGGTGGCCTCCGCGCCCTGAGGTTGTGAGCAGCCTCCTTCTTGTGACTTCTCAGATTGGGCCCCTGTAGGGGCCTCCCCGGAGCAGATAGAGAAAGGTCTATGGAGACCCACTGCCAGCAAAAGAAAAAAAGCAAGGTACGTACTACCACTTATATGTCAACATTTAAATCACATCTAACCTTGAGCTTCCCTCATCTGTTAACAGTGAGATATTTTCCTTCCCTGCTGACCAGAATATACCACTTGGGCACAAGGACTATCCTGAGCTCAGGGCAATTGAGATCCAACAGATGGGGGGAAAGTTCTCACATGTCCTTATTTCGAAGCTCACTCAGAAGCTCCTCTAATCAAGACCATCCGCTCCAGGCCCAAGGTCAGACATATAGGCCAATACAATACAAACGAGAGTCCAGAGAGAACCCGTACATTTGTGGTCCACTGATTCTTTCTTTCTGACAAGGGTGCCAAGAGAATTAAATGGGAAGAGAATAATGTTTTCAACAAATGGTGAGGAGAATGGAGTTGGACGTTTTCATTGCATCATATGTAAGCATTAACTGCAAATGGATCACAGACTTAAAGGCAGTATCCAGACTTCTAAACCTCTTAGAAGAAAACATGGGGGAAACTTTCATGAACTTAGGCAAGGCAAGGTCATCCTGGCAACAGAGACTCTAATTTGGACTTCATTGCAGTGAAGCACTTTGGACCTTTAAGGGCACTGCACTGGTTGGTTGTTTTGTCAACTTGACACAAGTTAGAGACATCTGGAAAGAGTGAGCATCAATAGAAAAAAAAATGCCACCAGCGTGGCCCGTTGGCAAGACTGTGGGATGTTTTCTGGATTAATGGTTGATGTAGGAGGGTCCAGCCCACAGTGGGCAGCACCAACCCTAGGCAGGTGGATCTGAGTTGTATGAGAAAGCAAGCTGAGCAAGCCACTGGGAGTAAGTAGTGTTCCTCCATGATCTCTGCTTCAGTTCCTGATTCCAGGTTCCTGCCTTGAGTTCCTGCCTCAACTTGCCAGTGATGGGGACGGGACATGTAAGCCAATAAACTTTACCCCTCACCCCAAGTGGCTTTGGGTTCTGGTGCTTTATCACAGCAAGAGAAAGCAAGCTAAAACAGGAAGAATGTGCAAAGATAACTCACAGACCTGATGACAATACTTGCCAGAACAAACAAAGAATCTTTTATGTCGATGTAAAAGCCCAAATCATCCTGCTTAGGTAAGCAAAGGGTTCAAGATGAGAAGCAGAGTGTGGGAAGCGGCTCCGCTCTCGCCATTACAAGGTGGCACTTGGCATAGGCATTGCTTGAGAGAAAAGACAACTCTATATATGGAGTTGTATGTGCTGAGAGGTGTGGTTACCCGATCACCCCACCTCGAGTCATTGAGAGTGGCCAATTAGTGACTTCGTGGCAGCTGCTGATAGGATCAAGGCAATGCTTATAAGGGGCTGGAGGGGGGAGGGGGAGACGAAGGGACAAGAGACAGGAGAAGGAGAGGGAGAGAGAAGAAGCTCGCTGTACAGGGATAGATGAATAAACTGCTTGAAGAAGAACACGGTTGCCGTTGCCTTATTCTGCTGGTCGGACTCTGGTAGCGACAGCAGAGGTATCTGATAAGGGTATGAAGCGTCTCAGTATCACTAGCCACTGTGGCAACACTCACTGAAAGCACAGTGAGACACAAGTCATGGCCACAAGGATGGCTATAAGCAAATGAGAAACAAAGGGGGTTGGTCAGGATGTCTGGTACATGGTGAGAAAAAAGGACAATGGAAGTGAGGTATCTGAGGGCTGGAGAGATGGTGTGGCATTAACAGCACTTAGTGTTCTTGCAGAAGACCCAGGTTCAGTCCCCAGTACTCTCAAATAGCAGCTTACCACTCTCCTTTAACTCCATTTCCAGATTTGACTCTCTTTTCTTGTTTCCACAGACACCAGGCATGAATGCATGCAGCAAACATACATACATTCATACATACATGCACACATACATACATGCATGCATACATACATACATATAGGCAAAACACTGATATAAAATAAACAAACCTTTTTAAGAGTGAGGTATCAACCTTCTATTTCACAATAAACACAGAGTATGATTTTACATATTCAAGTTTAAAACAAATCTCTTGTCCACATGTGTACTTGTGGTGTAAAAACCTAGACCAGTGATTCTCAACTTTCCTAATGCTGTGACCCTTTAATACAGTTTCTCATGTTGTGGTGATCTGCCAACCATAAAATTATTTTTGTTGCTACTTCATAATTGTAATTTTACTACTTGTGAGAATCATAATATAAATAGTTGTGTTCTCTAATGGTCTTAGGTAGCACCTGTGAAAGGGTCTTCAACCCCCAAAGATGTTGTGACCCACAGGTTGAGAAGCACTGACCTAGAAAAAGGGTTGGGTGGGTGTTTGAAGAGTTTTGAAATCATTACTCCTGAAAGAAAGTAGGGCAGAACACAGGAGAAGGGGGTCTTTAGGTATTGTTGGGGGGGGGGAAGGAGTTCTTTTGCATAACTTCACTATAATTCAACAGGCATATTATTAAATATTTTGGTAATTAAATAGTTTTAGAGAGAGAGAAATCTCAGCAGCTGCTGTATAAGGAATTGTCTGCAGGTATTCTGGGTACTCAAAAGATGAGGTGTGACCTTGGACTGTCTCGGTGATGGCAAAAAGCTTGTGGGAAGGGCATCCGGTTTGGAGCTGCTATGACTGGGTAGGAGCTGTGGGATTCAGGTAGGAGCAGGAGAGCAGTATGACAAAGGCCCAGGATTGCTCAGTAGACAGTCTGAAAGTATGTTTGTTCATCAGAACGGATTCATTTTAGATCTGTCTTACAATGAAACAGTGGACATCTGTCAGAACTGGAGAAGATTTATTTCATGTGGAAAAAGAAGGAAGAGAAAAGGAGAAGTAAAGGAAGAGGAGAGATGGAGAGGAGAAAAAGAGAGGTGGGAGAAACAAAGGAAGGAGGAAGGGAGGCAGAGAAGGAGAGAGAGGGAGGGGGAGGATCAGTCCAAAGTCCAAACTAAAACCCCTGGACCATTTTAAGCAACCAGACCTTTTAAGCCAGTGGTTCACAACCTGTAGGGTTCAAGCCCTTTGGGTTCCCATATCAGATATCCTGCAGATCAGATAGTTACATTACAATTCATAATTAGAAAATTTACAGTTAACTAGTAGCAACAAAATAATTTCATGGTTGGGGGTCACCACAGCACCAGGAAAAGTACTGAAGGGTTGCAGCATTAGAGGAGTGAGAACCTCTGTTAAGCAGAGGCGAGAGTTCTGAAGATTCCTGGGCTTCGTGCAGTTTGTTTCTTGAGAACTGTGACCATTTGGAGCTTCAGTGGTGTCACTTTCTCCTTGACAATAATCATTTTCTCTGCATCATCATCCAATTGGACATAAAGTCAGAAGAATCAGACACAGGTCGAAGTGCCTTTCACACTAGCCTGCGGCCTGGAACTGAGGTTACCTGTACAAAGAGCACTCGGGGAACACTAGAGTCTTCCACTAGAACAACCCCAGCTTAATCTCAGAGAAGGCAGCTTTCAGACTCAGGTTTCCCATTTGCCTTGGCCTTGAGGAGCTCATGAAGAAGAGTCCAGCTTCACTTCTGAATAGGAAAGACTGGGTCAAGTCCATTGTGCACACATACGAGGTCCTGATGTGGGAAGTGCAGCCCAGAGCAGGGCGTTCCCATCCACTGTTTCTGGAAATACAGTCTCTCTTGCCATGCATTCCTGGAAGCATTTATAAAAGCCAGTCAGAGCAGTGGTAGCAAAATGTTTTTAAGGACTTAGTCCTCCCCCCAGCTGGGACTTCTTGGAGTCACAACACCATCTAAAATGAATTCCTGGGGCTCGGAGGTCCACCAAGCTAGGAAAAAGAGCCAGCCTGACTGCCCATCCTTTTCAATTTGAAACTAAGTGAAAACTTGGGTTGTTGGCCTGAATTAATTGTTTAATTCAAAAAAGAAAACAAACACAAACAACCAAGCCAGTCAAACCTGTGCTAAGTCAAACCAGCTGGGGGGTATGTTTGGTTGGATTTTGTTTCCAGCAGCAAAGAAAAGTGGAGTTTAAAATGCAAGCATTTCATAAACAGAACAGGGAGATGTACTGGCTCTCTTCTCAGAGGCAAAAGCATTTCATCGAGGATAGAAACAATGGACCTTGAACTGCGGTGATATTTCCTCCTCTGTGAAACCCCACCACCAGCACTGATGTGGACAATACAAACAGGCCACAGTCTGCAGCAAGGACATAACTACCAGCCCTTTAAACACCGTTGCCATCATCAGGGCCCTTGATCAGAGGGGAAAATCCAAGCAGGCAACCCAACATTCTATTCATTGCTTGCACTAAACCAGAAGTGAGCTTTAGTCCAGCATTGTTCTTTCATCCTCAACACACACACACACACACACACACACACACACACACACAACACGCCCTGACACCTGAGGGTTCAAGTCGAGCCACCATGATTACAACACTTTATTTATTTTCTCAGCTCTCAGCTGTTGTTGCTTTCCCCTTTCAAGCAAAACGAATACAAATTCCTTCCAAGTTGTTAACATGAGATAGGAATGCCAGCTTTTATGCCTGAAGGGCTTACTACCACATCCTCATGAAAGATGCTACAATTTAAAAAATATTGGAAGCTATTTGCGTGAGAACAGCAGCCCTCCATAAATACGACCCGAACAAGGATGCTACACCATTGGTTAATCTTACAGCCCCATAGCAAATGAGTGGAAGAGAAGACCTGCAGATAAATGACTTTGTCCATAGCCAGAAGCCAAGTGCAGATGATAAAGCACAAACTCCTCCAACATGAGAATAAATCTATTTCACGTTTTCTCCTTGCATAGTGTGCTTATAAAATTCAGGCCAGCATGACAAGCGCAACATTCTAACATAAGCAGTGCTAAGATGAACACAATTCTTCTTACTCATGATTAATATATTAGACAAATCATCTCTGAACCATTTAGGCAAATCATCCTTCTATATTCACTGTGAGGGCAGATTTTCCGCCTCTTATCTCAGTGACAAACAGCCTTTCACTCCCATTACCCTAAATAACCACTGGGACGTCTACCTAGAGGTTGTTCTTAATAAGGGAAATTGCATGGTGACACATGTTTGTGTTTCTAATCCCCAAAGACAGAAAATACAGAATATACAGTTGAGATGCTGAGAGAACATGGAAAATTTATGAACCAACCAAGGGAAGCGGCGTAGGCTGTGGCGGGGAGACAGCTTGGTTGGTAATGTACTTACCTTGCAAGTATGAGGACCTGGTCAGCCAAGCTCCAGGCCAGCTAGAGACCCTGACTGGAAAACCAAGATGGTGGCTGTGCACATAATTCAACTTTTAGAGTATTTGCCTAGCATGCACAAAGCTCTGAGTTTGATCCCCAGGCACTGCATAAAACCAACTATGACAGCACACACCTATAATACTAGGACATGGAAAGCTGAAGCAGGAAAATCAGGAGTTCTAGTGCAGCCTATCTAAAAAGACTAGCCATATCTAAAAAAAAAAAAAAAAAAAAAAACAACAACAACAAAAAAAACCTCCATATCATATCTTAAAATGATAACCATATTGAAAGACCCCCATGGAGGGGAGCCCCTCACTCAAGTCTCGGGGTATCACGGCCACCCAATAACTTACAGGACACCTTACTCGGTGCAAGCGCAAGAGGTTTATTTCAGGATCAGAATCAGCATGCTGAGGCCAAGACTCCAAGGAGTGTCGACCCCGAGGCAAGGGAGTACAGGGTATTTAAAGAGAAAAAACACAAATGGGGGGGGTAGTGAGGGGGAAACCAAGGAAGAATATCATAAAAATAGCAAAAAGTCCCAGCCCATACCATAAAAATAGTGGAAAGTCCCAACCCATTATCCAGGGCAGGGGTGTGGGAAACATCCTTTACATATTTTTTCAAGAATTTCACCTTGTTCAACTAATATATTTTGTGGTCAGCCAGTTCCTGGAACGACCCAGCTGACCTGTATTTTTGGTTCTGCTGCTTTGTGGCAGGAACCCAGCTGGCCTGGCTTCATTCTATCTGCTAGGGGTCTCAAAAAGTTTCCATTCTTTTCATTCCCTACCTCCTCCATCCTGGAATGTGTCTCTGTGCTCTGGGCCTTCCCCACCTGCAGGTGGGTTCTCTTCCCTGAGGTCTGAGGAATGTTAATCAGCCTCTCCCTTCCTCTCCTGAATGTTAATCCAGCAAGTGTACTCCTCCTGGAATGCAGAATGCATCCTGGGGCAGTGAATTCTAAGACCTAAAAGTCTCACATTTAGTTCTGCTTTCTTTGTGGAACTAGTAAACTGGCTGGCCTACATTTTTGGCTCAGGTCTAGGGGTCATAAAAATTTTCCATACTTTTCATAAGTTTTCTATATCTTTCAATATCATATGTTAAAAAACCTCCACAACCTTCAAAACTGATGAATTTCAATTTATAAATAAGTTTCACATTGTTTATTTTTATTTTATGTATTGGAATGTTTTGCCTACATTTTGTCTCTGTCTCTGTCTCTGTCTCTCTCTGTCTCTGTCTCTCTCTCTCTCTGTGTGTGTGTGTGTGTGTGTGTGTGTGTGTGTGTGTGTGTGTACCATGTGCGTGCAGTGCCTGTAGAAGTCAGTTTTCTGTCAGATCCTCTAGATCCAGAGTTGCAGATGATTGTGAGCTGTCTGTCATTTGGATGCTGGGAACTGAATCCAGATCTTGTGTCGGAGCAGCCAGTGTTCTTAACCAGTGAACCATTTCCCCAACTCCATAAGTAATTAAAAACAAATTAACAACAATAAAACGGTAGACAACATCCTCACTATACATATTTACAAACACACAAGCATACATGCAAACATACATACATGCATGCACATGCAAATACACACACACACACAGAGGCCTTGGAGAGCTAAGAAACTAGTGGAACTTGAAGCATGCAAGATACAGAGCCAGGAGCAGGCCAGCTGATGAGTTAAGCCTACAACTTGTAAATCAGCTATGAAGTTGGGGGGCGGAAGGCAGGTACCGTTTCATATCCTTATTAACTAAAAGGGGTTTGCTAAATGAATTCTCAGCATAAACAAGAAACCAGAAAAGTACCTGTATCTAAGAACAGTGTGAGCCTGTCAAGCTAGCAGCATGTGAAATATAAAAGACTAAACTTGGAAGTAGAAGCCCTATCTTGGGAATGAGGAACCTAAGAAATCTAGCTGATTTAGGTTCCCATGTTAACAGTGGGGGGAAAAAAACATTAAAAATACAAAAGAATTGTATTCATTTTGCACTCTAGGGGGAGAATCTCGCACATAACAAACTGAGACTTTGATCCCCGCCCCAGCCACTCCCACACCCACAATTTCACTCTCCCAAAATTTAGTCCTTACACAGCCCAACAGTAAATCCTCCCCACCTGTTTCTCTCTTTGTAACTGTGGGAATAGATGCATCTGAAAGGAGGGTTGTCATGGAGATTGGATAGCAATGTGATAACTGAGCTGATGGTTATCAGTTAAAGATGCCTCAGGCTATACTGTGAAAGGGAAATTCAACTTCCCCTTGGTTAAGAAACAATGCATTTCATTGACTCTACTCCTTGATAATTCCACAAGGGGTGTAGATTTTTGAGATTTGGGTGGAGCAGTGAATGGTCAACCAGGGCTTCAGTTCTCTTCTCTGGATTCTGTGGCCAGGCTGGCTGCCTTCACAGACTGAGCTGATCCGCTCTTCTAGGCCACAAGGCTTCTCCCTCTCAGTAGCTTCCTTTCTCCAGCCACCTAGTCCAGTCCTCAGCTGCCATCTACTGGATTAACAGCCCCTCCCCAGTAAGTGATACCGAATCTGCCAGGGAACATGGCTGCTGCTCCATGTGATAGTAGTATAAATGACTATGACAGATTCTTACAGTACAGTCACAGAACTGTGACAATACCTTCATGTCATCTTTTTCTGAGTGTAAAGAGGGGTTTGGGTTGTAATCAGAAAAAGACCCCTCTCTGTGTTTTTTATTTATATAGTTTTAAGGGATTTTATTTTTATTTTATTTATGTGTATATGTGCATGAGCCTATACCATGCATATGGGTCTCCACAGAGATCAAGACAGAGCATATGATCCCCTGAAGCTATAGTTACAAGTGGTTGTGAGCTAGCTGATATGGGTGCTAGGAGTCAAACTCAGGCCCTCTGGGATGGTAGCAAGCACTCTGATCTAGTGAGCCATCATCCAGGCTCATTTCTCTGGCTTTTAAATAGCGGTTATCATAGCAGGTAACATTTACTGGCATTTATGATTTACCTGGGACAGGTCTAAGTTCTTTGCATCATTTCAGGAAATCCTCACACCTGCTTTCACAGTAAAAGTATAGGGATTGCTAGTTTAAAGATATGTAAACTAAGCATAGAAAGACAAAATAATTGTCCAACATTACACACATAGTCAAATGAGGGGTTGGTACTAACACAGTGCTCTTTCTGATTTAGAAGATTTAAATGTCAGTCAGAACATATCCTGTGTACCTGATGTCTGTATACAATGCAGAGGTGACAAGATGGTACTGGGTCCCCTGGAATTGGTGTTATACAGTTATGAGCTGCCGTGTGGGTGCTGGGAATTGAACCCAGGGCCTCTGGAAGACAAACTAGTAATCTTAACCACTGAGCCATCTCTCCAGCCCCTGTTCTGTAGAATGTCATTTCTCCTAAAGGATGTTGTAATAAATACATCCATTTCCCACTGGCCAGCCCAGAACTTTACACTGTCACCTCATGTCACATCATTATGCCTGTAAGGGGGGGGGGGGGGGGAACCCTCTATCCCACTGGGATATTGGGTTCTTAGAATTGTGGGAGCTGGCAGTCTTTATCTAACTCTGGAGCTCAGCGATACGACAGGAAACGTCCCCTTATATCAAGGCCAAGTCCTTTATACCTTGTCTCCCTTTTTAAAAAATTATTGTTTTTTTAAACTTTTTTTTTTTAGATTTTTGAATTAATTTTATAAATGTGAGTTCACTGTTGCTATCTTCAGATATACCAAAAGAGGGCATCAGATCCCACTACAGATGGTTGTGAGCCACTATGTGGTTGCTGGGAATTAAACTCAGGACCTCTGGAAGAGCAGTCAGTGCTTTTAAGCACTGAGCCATCTCTCTGGCCCACATTGTCCCTTTGTACGGCTTGAGTGTGAAATGCTCTAAATCTAGACTTATGTGCTGAGTGTTTGGTCCCAGCGGTGGGGGGGGGGGGCACTATTTTGGGAAGTTCTAGGTGGGGCCACTAGTTGAAGGAAATAAGTCATTGGGGCAAGATGTGTCTTTGAAGGTGACACGAGGTCTCCGGTAGCCTCCCCTCTCTATTTCCTAACCTCATGAGTTAAGGACTACCCATGCTACTGTGATGTTCTGCTCAAGAGTATGGAGCTACGTGGCATGGACTGGAGCCTCTGAAACCGTGAGCTGACACACATGCCCCTTTAAGTTGTTCATCCCAGGGATTTTGTCATGGTGATGAGGGAAGTCATTCACCACTAAAGCCATGCCAGACACATTCTCCTCCTCAGTGTCTCAGAATCAAGACCAATGTGTCTACACTAGAGCTCTTTCATTGGAACTCCTTTCTGGAAGTATCTCATCTTACCTACAAAGAAAACAGTACCACCTTCCGCTTCACGTGCTGTGTCAGTGGTGGTTTTAATGTGTTTAGAGAGGGTTTTGTGTGTGTGTGCGTGTGTGTGTGTGTGTGTGTGTGTGTGTGACTAATTGCCATTTGTCAGGTTATCCTTGTTGACTGACAGATTCTCTGCTCATCATCCTGCACTAGAACTGGAATATTTGGATGCAGACTTAGGTTTTCACTTCTGTCTCCCCTCAGCTTTGCACAGTACCTGGCACTCTCTAACAGAGGAAATGAATCAACAAGTGTTGTAGTAACTTTCAGAGATGGTCACAATTCCCAGCACATCTCTGGGAAGCCTTGCATAATTTGCCTAAAACCAAATCTAACCTCTTGACACATTTGTGTGTGTGTGTGTGTGTGTGTGCGCGCGCGCGCGCGGGGGGGGGGGGGTGTTTAACGATAACATTTCAAAGAACTCTAATGTTTGTTAAAATCACCTTGGGAAGCACTGGCCTGTTAGCTTCTCACTTTACAGGTGAGAAAATCCGGATGAGTTCGGGATGTTTCCAGCCTTCATAGCAAGCCCATGGCCCTCAGGGCATCACATCTTTCTATCCCTATTCTGAATTCCTTAGCTCTAGCCCCTCCACATGCTGTATTGATTGAAGATCATCGGGGCTAATTATACTGGACATACCAATCAATAAAGCCATCAATGAGTATTAATGGGCCATTTATTTTGTGCCTGGCTATCGGCACCTTCATTGTGACACTGAAGGCTCAGGTGACATTTTTATGGAAGACACAATTTTTCAAGGGCTGTTGATTGATTCCTAGAAGCCTGGGGTTCACCCACAGATACATTTTCCCTGAGTTTGGGCTTCATTGATCCAGGCTGCTCGCTGACCCCACTCTTTGTCTTTTACTTGTTTTTCATGTTAGACTGCTCTCACCTCTCAGTACTTCCTTCCAGCTGTGTCACAGTTATTGACCAAATGGGATCTGACCTTCTTTATGAACCAAAGAAAATGCTCCTCAGCATCTAGGGAAACAAAGAGAAGCTGTTGTGTAAAGGGGTGGAGAGAATGCCAGGTGACGTGGCCTGCACACTCTTGTCATTGGGACTGTACTAAAAGCCATCCCCTTCCCACACGACCTCCTGTTTTAACCCCGGCTGGTATGTCACTCTCTTTCTATAGAGGTGTTGTCAGGGACACGGTACCCATCTGGAGACCAAAACACTCCTGAGGTGTCCCTGATGTGGCAGCCGGCAGCTTCAGGCACAATTGTATGCTCTTGAGATACATACATTTCTCAGCTACCATGGAGCACAGTGTCTAGGATGTCCCCCAACCTTGTACTACCTCGTGGACCTCTTTCAGATTCCCATAAGGGCACCTCTGCCTGAATATTCTAATCCCTGAAACCAGAAGGCTGAGGGGCCTGGCACAGACCCTTTCCTTGTTTCCAGTAGTTTGACTCCCCCAGGGAACACTTTTTGGGAATAATAGTGTCAAATGACGTTTTATCTGTTGCTGATCACCAAGTTGTATGTTCAGCTTCGTGTCTTCTACCTTCACCAAAGCAAAGCAAACAAGAAGAAAGAGCTTGGAAGAGGTCTCAGCCATAAAACTTGCTCACATCATAAAAACCTAGTGTCAATCCCTGGGACCTATAAGAAGAAAGATAGCTGATTGTCAACATGTCAACACACATACAAACACTTATGTCAAACACATACTATACATACATACACACACACACCATACACACATACCACATATCATATATACATACTATACACACATACACATACCATATATGCATCTCATACATCATATACATATATACATACTATGCACATACACAATACATACATATATACACAGTACATACCACATACCATATAACAAACACATACACACCCACCACACACATTTTAAACACACCATACACAATACATATACACATACATATTCAATACATACATAGCACTCACATAAACATTTACAAAAAATACATAAACACCACACAAAACATACATATTTACACACAAGACACATACATATACAACATATATATACATACATACACACACCATTCATGTATACACAAAACACACACAACACACCCATACACACATACCATATGCACATACACACACAAACACACATAACACAGACATACATACTCATATGCACATATACACACATACACACAACACACAGACAACATATAGTCATACACACAAAATATTCACACATACGAACCACCCATATCCACCACACTTACACACACAAGATACACAAAATAAAAATCTATAATACACTATACTCCCCTACAGCATAAAAAACATATAATATACACATATATACATATACACACTACACACACATGTACACGTATAAAGACGTTACATGCACTTCATATACACCTGTACACACCACATAGACCACACATATACACAACGTGCACAAACACACATCTACATACACACACCACATATATACACTACACGCAAAACATGCATACACACACATATTGCACACATACTAATATGTAAACCACATACATATATACAAACTATATAACACAGTGTACACACAATACACACAAAGAATATACCCATATATACTACACACATCATACACACACCATATGTACACAGCACACACATACCATATACATACACACACACAACACACATAACAATCATCAGTCTTCTAGAAAGCAGAAAATAATGCCTCCATCTGATAGCCAAATGGTGGCTTGTCATGTATTAGCCATGTTCGCTTAAATGATTGTTTATCTTGCTGTGCTTTGGGGTGCTTAAAATGAGATTGGTAAGCACGAAGTAGGAGGAATGATTTCCTGTCTGTAAAGCATCAACCAAAAGGCAGATAATCAGGGTTGGTGACTCCCTATCTCTTCCTGCTTAGACCCCCAGGCAGTTTCTTACAGGCTGCACGTACACATGACCCTCCAAACACCTCTGTCCTCGCAGATGATGATATATATAGTTCTAGAAATTCCCAGATTCAATGCCCTGCCTTTCTATAGGTGTGAGACTAAGCATCAGCAGGGAAACACACACACACACACACACACACACACACACACACACACACACACACACACGTGCGTGCTTGGTGCACCTAAGGCCCTCCCACCTGCGAATAGTGGTCTTCAACCTTTGCTGTACATTGGAGCCACCTACAGGGGGTTGAGAATTCCTGATGTCTGAATCTTATCCCCATAAAGCAGTTTAATTGGGCTGAGGTGAGGCCAGGGCATCAGGGCTTTGATGGAGCTTCCAGCTGATTCTAACGAGCAGGAAAATTGAGAACCACGGATGCAGCAGTGAAGCTAATGCAGTCAGAATGCAGCCTGGGAGAGCACTCCAGGAGGGACCACAGAGGCCTGGGGAGGATGGAGGTTCAGGGAGCTTTCAGCAGGAGGGGATCGACTATCTCAAAGGAGAAGAATTGGATGAAATAACCCTGGAGGGAAGAGGGAGGGAGGGAGAGAGGGAGGAAGGAGGAAGGGAAGTAGGGAGGGAGGGAGGAAGGGAAGTAGGGAGGGAGGGAGGAACAGAAGACAGAGGATGAAGGGAAGTGATGGGTCAGAGGTAGGCTAGCAGCCCTACAGTAGAATATTACTATTTCTGAGGTTTTAAGTAGGAGAGGGGAGGAGGCCCCAGAGCAGACAGATATCTGCTTCCACTCCTTGTTGCTTTGAGGCAGGCTACTCTTCAAAGGATGGGAGTCTGGTCTGGTCCCCATTTCTGGAGGTGGAAGGTGTGGGTGTCTTGTGTGATGATGCCCACTTGCTGCCAGTGTCAAGGCAGCTTCAAACATCATATGGCAGGGAGCAAAGAGTCAGAGCATGTGTGGGTGTGCGAACACACACACACACACACACACACACACACACATATACACATACATGTGAGGGGAGGAGGGAGGAAGGGACAGAGTGAGAGGGAGGAGAGAGAGAGAGAGAGAGAGAGAGAGAGAGAGAGAGAGATTTCTGCATCCCATCCTGTGACACCCTGGGATCTAATCATCAGAGTTCTACCCTAATGACCTTATCCACTAAATCCAACTAATGATAATTGTGAAGGAAGGACTAAGAGGACAGATTAAGCACTTGTTCTTTCAGTGCCTCACAGTTTCTATATAGAAAGCCTTAAGGTTGGACTCTCAGGCTACTCACACCATACACACCATATAGGATTTGGATAAGACAATTATAAGGGCCACTGAGGAACTGTACTGTATGCTGGAGTGGGAGGAGATATTAATTTTGGCAAGTGTTTATGTGAAAGGTGTGTTGACTGGATATGTGTAGAGAGGGAGGTGGCAACCAGTAACTTGGTGTGTTTTCTGATAGTCTAGTGCTTTGACCTCCTTTGGCAATATTCCATAATAAGAATAGATACCATCTTACCCTTGATATAGCTTGGGACATACTCAGAGGTAAGTACTTTACAAGTACGATCTTTTATTTAGTTCTTATACTATCTCCTTATAAAGCTGTTGTTACTACCCCTGTTTTATGAATGAGTGACTCAGGTTAAGTGACTTATGTGAAGGTCACATGGCTAAGTAAGGAACAGAGTCCTAACCCCCTTGGGCAAGGCCTTTTTTTTTTTTTTTCCTTTTTTTTTGAGACAGGGTTTCTCTGTGTAGCCCTGGCTGTCCTGGAACTCATTCTGTAGACCAGGCTGGCCTCGGACTCAGAAATCCACCCAAGGCCTGTAGATTTAACCCTAAGACTTGTACTCCCTGCTGCTCTTGACTCCACGACTTCCTAAAGCCCTGTCAGGGTTTCTATTGATGAGATAAAACACCATGACCCAAATCGACTTGGGAAAGAAAGGATTTATTTTAGCTTACATCCCTCAGGTCATAGTCCATCACTGAGGGATTCAAGGCAGGAACCTGGAGCATGATCTGGAACAGAAGCCACAGAGAAACACTGCCTACTGGATCACTCCTCATTTTACTATACGCCACAGGACCACCTTCTCAGGACGGAACTATATGCAATGAGCTGAGACCTTCTATGTCAGTCACTAGTCAAGAAAATGCCCCCAAAGTCTTACCTATGAGCCAATCTAATGCAGGCATTTTCCCAACTGAAATTCTCTTCTCTCCAGGGACCCTGGCTTGTGTCACATTGACAAAATTCTAATCAGCAAAAGCATCACTAACCACCTGGAGCTTTCTGCATTCTAGTAAGTGGTAGACTTCTGCTACTTACAAGGAAATACCTTTATTTATTTTTTTAAGATAAGATCTTGTGTAGCTCAGAATGGCTGGGAATTCCCTTACGTGGCCTAACTTAAACTTCTGAATTTCCTGTCTCCACCGCCTAAATCCTGGGATTACATATGTGTGCTGTCTTATCTGGTGCTGGAGACTGAATTCAGGGTTTCATGCTGGCTGGGCAAGCACTCTACCGACTGAGCTACAGCCCCAGGTTGGGGGAAGGCAAACACTTCTAGTTGATTCAGGTATCTGATGCTCTGTGGCACTGGCCCAAGGTAGAGAAGCAACCTGCCCCTGTGGTCCTTTGACCTGCCCAGTAAGTGCAACAGGCTTTAGTCACATCAAGTTATCACTCGTCAACTCAGTGCAAGTTATTAGGGCAACGTTGAAGGTCTTGAGCCATTTCCTGCTACTCCAGGCCCCACCTCCCAGGAAAGAGGGGGATCATTAGGGATATTTCCCAGAGAGCAGGTTCCCCTGTCCCCTGAATGTTACTGGACTGGGACCTTGGCATGTGACTGCTGGGAAGCCAAGCTCTGCAGTTTTCCTGCCCAGTGAGTCAAGGCAAGCAACAGCTTGAGTGCCCACCTCTTTAGGAGGAGGTCTCCTGAGTCACCCATCACCTTTCTCCCAAAGATCACCTTAATCCCAGCAAGTGTATTCAGTCTTTTGATATAGGCATGACATTGTCATCTACAAATATGTGGGCTGCACTCAGATAGCCTTGGATCCTGCATGTCCAAAGTCAAGATCTCTCTTAGCTGCCTGCGGGGGCTGGCCACACAGCTTGTCTGTTTCCCAGAGCTAGAGCTATTTAATGGATTAAGTGGTGGCTTAGGTGGAAGCCACAGGGGACTTCAGAGAGCTAGTCCAAAACCTTGTATCTGTTGTGGCCAGTAACACTTTCTCCCTTCCCAAAATGAACCTCGCAGTTAAGTCTGGCTCAGCAAACATCTGGCTCTGTGGCATGTGAGCTTGTTCCTTGGTGGGAACAGCATGGAGATGGCTGGGGATGGCTAGGGATTGCTGGGGATGGCTGGGGATGGCTGGGGATGGCTGGGGATGGCTGGGGATGGCTGGGGATGGCTGGGGACCAGTCGAGCCTCTGGTTAGGTGTTAGTAGCCTGGCTGCTGAAGGATGCACTTTGAAAATTGGAATAATATAAATTGCAGGCCTCAGCAGAAAATGCTTTCATGTAGAAGCTAACGAGGAAACTGTTGCCTGGAACCAGCCCACCAAATACCCAGCCATATGCATATGTCCCTGGTGGCTCGTCTTTAAGCAATGAGATGCTTTGATCCCCTGCCAACTTCTGCTCCTCTAAGCATGGATAGAGTTTTCCTGGGTGAACTCTTTATTCAGGGTTCAGGGCCATAATTTAGCTCAGTAGGGATGAAACAGTTTATTCTTTCTCCTTCTCTCTGTACTGGACATTAATATTAGAGTCTATCATATGCTAGGCAAGTGATGTACCACTGAACTATATTCCTGGATCTCTTTTTCACTTTTATACTCTTTATGTTTCAGACAGGCTCTCACTAAGTTGTCCAGGCTGGCTTTGAACTCACCATCCTCCCAGCTAAGCCACCCAAGTAGCTGGGACTACAGTCCTTTACTAGCTCTGGCTTCACAGTTACCTCTAAGAAGTGAAATTTCACCTTTATAAGTGTCACAGTGCTAGGGGATAGATCATTCAGCAAAGGGCCTGCCGTGCATACTAATGAAGACTTGAGTATGATCCTTAGAACCGATATTTAAAAAAAAAAAAAAAAAAGTGAAAAGGCTTGGTTAGGGAAGCAGCACGTTTAATTCTAGTGCCTCGGAGGCAGAGACAGACAGACCCTGGGCCTCACTGGCTAGTCTAACTGCTGAGCCCCAGACCAGTAAGAGATGTCTCAGAACAAAAGTGTGGAAAGGGCCTAAGGAACAACACCTGTGGAGTCACCTTTGACTTCTACATGAATGTGCATACTTTCACACTCACAAACACACCCACAGAGAAATAAACAAAGGTGTCCATGAGTAAGAGCCATGCTTCCTCTCAAAAGGGGTTGACGCTGGTATGTTTAAAATGTGCTGTTTAGACTCTCAGGTCTTAGAGCCTGGATTGGATATTCCACGGATTTTCAAGAAAATCACAGGCTTGGACTTGAACTCACTTACCAGGCCAGACAGGCCTTGAACTTGGATCTGCCTACCTCAGTCTCCTGAGTAGCTAGGATTACAACAAGCTTTGAGATACCAACCCAGCTTGTAGTGGGTTTTGAAACACTTGGAGAGAGAGTAAAGTCCCTAGCATAAATGAAGGGTCACAGCCTTTATCCTAGACAGGTAGTGAGCTTCTCAGGGCCCCAGCCACAGGTGTGCAAAACTGGTCTCAACTGGTCTCATCTTGTCAACCTGTGGCCTCACCAACTGGACAGACTCCACAGCTGGCCTGTTCCTGGGCAAATCTTAAGGGGTTGTTCATGGATGATTTGATCTGAGGTCTGGGGAAGTGAACCAAATGTTCAGAGATGAAAGCATTTGTGATGACGGTCTGA
The DNA here is from genome assembly GCF_011762505.2 of Arvicanthis niloticus. Classification (NCBI taxonomy): domain Eukaryota; kingdom Metazoa; phylum Chordata; class Mammalia; order Rodentia; family Muridae; genus Arvicanthis; species Arvicanthis niloticus. The sequence goes on from NC_047666.1 coordinate 39,362,261, forward strand.
ACCGACTACCTTCTCTTACATCCTGATTGACAGGTTTGGCCCTATGTGTGGCAGTGCCTTTCCTTAGAGGCTGGAAGATGTTCTGGGGTGGGGCTTGCTTCGGTATCCACCTGACTGCTCTTCACATTGGTAGAGCCAGGCCTAAATAGCCTAACCACTTCCTAGATGTTCCAGGAAAGTTTCCATGGCAACAACACCTCACCGTAGGACCAAGCTCTAATTTACCAGTTTCTCTAGTCCAGGTGGGTTTTCCTACCAGCAGGTGGAGACTGGCTCAAGTCTATTAGCTGGGAGATGCTTTGCAGATTCAAGAGGCAGCTTGTTTGATTTGGAAAGCCCCTCAGAGGTGGGCTACTCCAGCGATTGTCAAACTTGAGTGATCACAGACCCAAGGGGCATCTCAGACACACAGCTGCCTGCTTGTGTTTGAGATTAAGGAATTATTGTTTGTCTTGCTGAATGGGATAGTGGCATTTGTGACACAAGAGTGGCTTGCTTTAGAATTATTCAGATAAAAATAAAAAGACGAGCTGGTCCCCACAGGAGATAGGAGCACATGGGAAGGAGAGAGCAACTGCTGTTAATAAAGATGCAGGGACTGTGTTAGAGAAAGCACAAAGGACTGAGCCGAAGACAAATGAATGGACGGCTCTTCCGCTGTCCGTGAAGGGCTGGGAGAGGGAATGGATAGGAACGACAGGGAAGCTGGGCGTGGAGGCTCACACCTGAAATCCTAGGCCTGGGAGACGGCAGCAGGAGAATCTTGATTTAAGGTCAGCTGGAGCTATATAGTAAGATGCTGGCTCAAAAAAAAAAAAAAAAAAATTCTCCAACAACCAACTGACAAAAGGCAGAGAAGCCCTGGGCTGCTGTGAGCTGTGTACGCCCTGGGATGGAGGACCACAGCTATCAACACCAGGACAGGCATCGTCCTCCCTGTTTTTGTGTCTGGTTTTGGGGGGGATATTTCATGATCAAGTTTAAGGCAGTACAGATTCTCAGGTCTAGCTTCAAACTCACCAACTCAGAATCCTTTGGGAATGGAGCCCACCTATTGATTTTTAAAGATTTCCTCAGGTGTTTAATCATTCCCTTCATGAAAGCCTTTCTTCTTCCAGAGGAAACCCAGTCCCCAGAGAAGTTCAGTGACTTGTGGGAAATCCCAGAGAGACAGAAGTGAAACCTGTATCAGAAGGTCAGACACCATCCCAAGGCAGCGACTCGTGACAGTTGGACAACCCCACAGCCAGGGAAGCACAACACTGCTGCTTCATACCTCCAAGCAATCAGTGTCTGCTAGGTGTGGGACTTGCCCCATGCCACCTCAGTGGGTCCTTTGAAGATGGAGTGAGTTGAGGCATACGAAGGGTTTAAAGCAATGTCTGTCAAACAAAGCACCCAACCCGAGGTAAGTATTAGCTCTTTTCGCTAGAGTCTCTATGGCAGAGCTTGCTACAGTTTCTTCTTTTCTGAACTGAAGAATCGGAAGCCTAGATAAGAGGAGCCCCTCCTCCTGTGTCACTGCAGCTAGTGGGAATGTGGCCGTAGGCTGGTATAGTCGAAGGTTATTTCCCACTGCCTGCCATTTAGGAAGCCATTCCCTCTTTTAAACCCCAAGTTGTGCACAGAACACAGTTCTTGACTGTGTCTCCCTACTACCTTGCCTGCGGGTCGCAGGTGACTCTGACATATTATGGAAACGATTCCCAGCTGCTCTTGGAGTGGAAGGGAAACCTCAAAGTTTCCTAAGGAAAGGGACTCTGCTGTCATGGTACTAGCTACAGCATCCTGCGGCATCTGACATCCAGGATCCCAGGATGCATCTACCTATGTGCACATGAAAGTGTGCACTCGCGTACGCACATACACATACACGCACACACACACAGGTGCACACACAGGTGCACACACAATTGTTTTATTGAGTAAATAGAGACAAGAAAATCTGTCTTTACAAATGTGTGGCCTGCTCATCCCCTGTGCAGTCAGTCATCTGGCACTCAGAGCTTATCCTTGCGAATGTCCCAGTGGAGCCTGGAAATAGCCTCAGAATCCTCAGGTGAGCAGGTCATCCAGCCATAGCTGTCCAGCTGGAGTGGCCTTGTGACAAAAAATGAACAGTATCATCCATTTGCAACAGATGCGTTTCAAACAGCAGTTCTCAACCTTCCCAATGCTGTAGTCCTTTAACACAGTTCCTCACGCTGTGGTGACCGCCAACCATAAAACTGTGTCCATTGCTACTTCATAACCGCAAGTTTGCTGCTGTTATGAATCAGAATGTAGATAGCTATGTTTTCTGATGGCTTTAGGTGACTCCCCCTATGAAAGGGTCGTTCAACCTCCAAGGGGCCGGGACCCACAAGTAGAGAACCACTGATTTAAAAGAAATGGTCATTCTATAGACAAGGTTATTGTTTGAGGAAGAGATGAGCAGAGAGCGCAGAGTCAGAAGAACCTAGTCAGGGCAGGTGAGGTTTGCCTGAAAGATTTTGAACAAATCATCAACCATCTCCAGGTGTGTACCCTGGGCTGAGGAACGCTGGTGCCCTTTGCTGATGACCACAAGAACTAACCGAGAACATTTTTGCAGAAGCACACACCATGGGCTGAGAAGGTGGCTGTCCGTAAGGTGCTTTGCTGCACCAGTGTGAGGACCTGATTTTGATTCCAGAAAAAAAAAAAAAAAAAAAAAAAAGTCAGAATAGTGTAGTGCTTTGGTGTATGAGCTTGTAACACACACACACACACACACACACACACACACACAGGCACAAACTCCCTCTGTGGTCTAAACTATTACACATGCTTAAATCATTAATAGGACAAAACACCCTGCAGCTATCGATGACACTAAATCATAAAAGCAGTGGGTATGCCCTGAGTAACCCCAAGTCCTCTTCATCATGAAGGTAGGGAAACTCTGACCACAGACCTGCTTTGTAGTTCCTGTGACTCAATGAAGTGTGGGCTCGGGGTGTTGACAGCAGGTCACTTTCATGGACCTGTCAAACGATCGCAGATTTAAACTCAAGTTAAAAAATGCTTCTACTACATACAGGGTGACTCTGCATAAAACTCCTGGGACAGATAGAGTCTAGGAAGTAGGACATTTTTTTGTAAGATGGGTGACACGTATATACCTGCTGTTGGATAATATTCCACAATCAAACCCATTTGATATGAAAGCCAAAATACATCTTTCCCTACTCAGGCTGAAGGAAGAAGCTAGGCTGGAGCTGGGTTCAAGTATTGCCCTCAGATGTGCTCTGCTCCCAAAGCCTCCTGGATGTCACAGTTTAAGATAAGCAATGGTGGTGGGCCTGGCCTTCTGTATTTTCTGGGGACAGCAAGAGGCTGGGGAGCCCAACAATGATAAAAGGAGTCAGGATCATTAAAATCATGCTCCTGTTTTTGTACCTGTAGCTTTGTCTCTCCTCATGTTTCTCTGTTCTGCTGTCAGAATGGATGGGAAAACAAAGCTTGCCTCCTGCCGCCTGACTCCACAAGCCATGCCTGTAACCCCTGTTACGATTTAAATGTGAATGTGGCCTGTGTGTTTAGCTGTGTGGTCCCTAATTAGTGGTGCTGTTCTGAAAAGTTGTAGAACCTTTGGGAGGTAAGGCCCTGATGGAGGAAGTGGATCTCTGGGAGACGGGCCTTGAGGTTTATAACTTGGTCCCATTTTCTGTCTGATATCTGCTTTCTAGTAGGCCAAGTTGTGACCAGGTGTGGCCATCCCTGCCATCATGCCTACCCAGATATGACAGTCTGGGATCTTAAACCTTGGAGCCAAAATGAATGCTTCTTGCCAGTACTTCGTCACAATGGGAAAAGTGACAAGTGTAACTTTCACTGCTCAGCCTTAGCTGGACAGACAAAGCCTTGGCTGGTTTAACTCCTGCTAGACTTCAGTCTCATCTTTTAGTTCCTCTCCAGAAATAACTCACTTTTAGAGAGATTCTTCTAGCATTTGTGCTAGATCCACTTGGCATACCTTTGGTCTCCCTTTCACACACAATCGCCACAGATCACTTCATTAGGGTTTGAACCTGAAATACCCTCATCCCAGAGAACAGAATCTCAAAGGAGACAGGAAGTAGGACCAAGTTATAAACCTCAAGGCCTGTCTCCCAGAGACCCACTTCCTCCTGCAGGGCCATACCTCCCAAAGGTTCTACAACCTTTCAGAACAACATCACTAACTAGGGACCACACAGTGGTTGCACACTTAGGCCCCAGTTGATGGCAGTGTGTTCAGGAAGCTGTTGGCCCTTTGGGAAGAAAAGCCTCATTGGTGGGTATAGGCTGTTAGGGAAATAGCCTGGTTCTATTTTCTTGATCTACCAAGATAAGAATAAGTTGTGCTGCTTGCTTCCAGTGTCACAGAAGGAGACACTCCAGCTGCCAAGTACCCTTCCCACAGGATGAACTGTTCACTTGAAACCTCTCTTCTCTGAATTAGTTGCTGTCAAGCAGTGAGGAGGATAGCTGACATGTCAGGCCTTGCTGCCAGCCCTTCCCCAACACCCACTCTCCCCTGCACACTAGATCAATACCTAGCACTGTGAGCTATAGTCCAGAATATGATCACCCTTCTACAGTTCCAGGCTCCACCTGCAACGTGATATCACCTCTCTGTATCCCCTGGACCTGGTACCATGCATGTCACAGGTGTCCAGAACATATACAGAAGACAAGGCTCCCATCTGCCTGCTTGAGACTAACCAGAGCAGATCAGCTTCCTCCACAGCTAGCACAATGCTCTAAATCATGTGTGTGTGTGTGTGTGTGTGTGTGTGTGTGTGTGAAGGGGTGTTGTACATGTGTGTGAGAACATGTATGTATGCAACAATGTGGAAGTCAGAGATCAACTTCTAGTATCTTCCTCAGTTACCCTTGTCTCTTTTGAGACAGTGTCTCTCACTTTTTTGTAAGCTTGACAGTTTGGCTGAGCTGGCTAGCCACCAGGCTCAGTCACTTTCTGTGTCCACCCCCACCCCCCACCCCCCCACAACCCCCCACCCCTGGTACTGCGGTTACATGTGCACGTCACCATGCCCAGATCTTTAAAGTGAGTTCTGAGGACAGAACTTAGCTCGCTGACGAGCCAACTCCCCAGGCATAGCACCACAACTTTATGAGGCCCTGCACTGTTAGGCCTCTGTCCCCCCCCTTGATTCTTTCTCAGGGTATTTCTTCTGTTCTTTGTTGAAGAGCCCAGGCCTCCTCTTTGGCCTGTCCTGTCCATCACTACCACATATCTCTCAACATCAGCATCACTTCTTCACAGAATGATGCTCCTTTGCTTCATGTCCCCTGTGACAGAGGCAGCTGAGTGCCAGCTAATCTCCATTCCATCCCTTTTGTCCTTGTTTTACCTCTGTGGTTTAATTCTGAAGTGGCAACGACCTCCTTCACAGTCTGCATTTCCCAGCCTTTGTCTTTTCTTTCTTTCTTTTATTTTACTTTATTTTTTTGCATCTAGGTGGTGGCCATATGATTGGTTTCTGTGAGGGCATCTGCGGAGAATTTGGTTGATTGGTTGGTACTGCCCTTGGTTCTTCACACCTCCTAGTATATCCTCCTGACAGATGGGGTGCCTGCAGCCATCCTGCACCATAGAATGATATCGTCTATGAACTGTAGACTAATATAATGGACAGGCCTGGGTTCCTGCTAGGTGTAAAGAAACTATACCAACTATTTCTGGACTCAGAGGAAAAACAATTGCTGATGTATTTAAACACTATTTTTTTTTAAAAAAAAAAAGACAAATATTCTACAACTTATGCTAACATATTATTATTGAAGTCTATAATTAAACATTTCATGGGCTATTTGATTATTTTTTCCTCTTCCAGGAGACAGATGGTAGCAATCTAGCTGATAGTACTATGTGACCAGTGTGGAATAACTAACGGAACAGGTGCCCTTCCATTTTATAGGCACTCTGGAAGCTTCCACTGGGCCCTGCTCTTTATATCCCTAAGCTTCATGGCGGCCTCCACATGGAGAAATGGCCATACTTAGGAGCTTGAGGTAAGGAAACATTGCCTACAGATAAAGGTTCTTGGGTACAGCCTTCCTCTTACCATCACATGCTCTTCTGGAATGTTCTGACTTGCCCAGCCACACTTCTCTCCCATCATGCTCCTCTTTTGCCTTCATGCTCTTGCTTTCAAAGCTCCAGCCAGCCAGAGCTACTGGTCATTCCAAAAGGGCCCCTGCTTTGCTTTCCTCCAAGTCTGATGTTGTTCCTTAGCTGGAAATTATTTAGTCCAGTGTCTTAGTGTCTTTCCCTCTTGCTGTGATATAACACGCTGAAAGCAACCTAAGGAAGAAAGGTGTCTTTTGGTTCAAGGCTGTAGTCCATCGTGGTAGGAAAGCCACAACAGCAAGAGCTGGTCACATTACATCTACAGATAAGAAGGCTGCTACAAAAGCTCTGTCCCCTCTTTCCACCCCTCTTACAGTCCAGGATCCCAGCCAGGAACTGGTGCTACCCAACATGGGTAGGCACTCTCTCTTCAATTTATGCAATCAATATACACCCCCCCCCCCCCGCATGCCCCCTACTCAGGCATGCCCAGAGCTCCATCTCTTAGGTGACTCTACAGTTTGTTAGGTTGCCAATGAACACTTCCCAACATAACTAGGTAATCACTATCATCCACGGAGTTTGTGCCGGTTAGTTTTATGTCAACTTGACACAAGCTGGAGTCATCCCAGAGGACAGAATCTCAAACGAGAAACTGCCTGCTTAAGATCAAGCCGTGAGCAAGCCTATAGGGAGGGTTTTTTTTTTTTTTTTTTTTTTTTTTTTTTTTTTTTTTAAAGTTAGTGATCGATTCAGGAAACCTGGCCCTTGCCATCCTTAGTCAGGTGGGCTTGGGAGCTCTAAAAAATCAGGCTGAGCAAGCCATGAAGGGCAAGCCAGAGCAATCTTCCATGGCCTCTGCATCAGCTCATGCCTCCAGGTTCCTACCTGGTTTGAGCTCCTGCCTTAGCTTCCCTCAATGAACTATGACTCAGGATATATAAGTCAAATAAACCCTTTCCTTCCCAAGTTGTTTCTGGTCATGATGTTTTAACACAGCAATAGTAGCCCTAATTAAGACAGTCTCTCAACTTCAATGTCCCTTCTTCCAGGAGGTCAAACGTATCTCCTAGGTGGCCGTCTCTATCTTTCCCATGATAGTGCTTGCCACTCAGTACCCAGGGCTTCAGCTGAATTGCCTCCTCCACAGTGACACATGACAGTACTAACCCTGTACCCAATCTTATTGGGAAATAGGTTCTCTATAGATGTGACTGAGTTAAGATTAAGTCATTAGTAGAGTAATTAAGCTTTAATCTTCCATATTTACTTTGGAAGAGACTTGGGGAGCAAAGCAAAGAGTAAAAGTAAGATTAAGTAATTAGGCTTTAATCTCCCATAAAGTGTGACCATGTGGGAAAAGGAAATTTAAAGAAAGACAAGCCTTGAAGGTTGAACACCGTGTGGAGACAGAGGGAGACTATGGGGTAGCATAGTTGTAAGCCAGGATGGGACAGGAGGAAGTGAGCAGCAGATTGTCCCAGAACCTCTAGGGACAAAACCTGGGTTTTGTACCTGTAGCCAATGGTGAGAGATTGAAGTATTGTACATCGAAGCATAGACTGCTACCTTATGGTGGAGCCCTGAAAGACTGATACCAGTGATCCTTGTAGTGTTTTTTATCCCCCTGGGGACACATGGCACCCATGTCAATCCAACACAGCCAGGGCACTAATGACTGCCCAGAGCAAACCCAGCTTAGTGAGCCAGTGAGCTTCATCAGCCTTCCAAACAGCTGGTTGAAACATCCCACCCAGCATGGGTGGTGAGCTACTGCTGGCCTCATAGATGGAATGGCCCTTAGTTAACTTCCCACCTCTCCTACACTCTAGCTCTCCTGGCAGGTGTGTCCGACCTGCAAGACCAATGGCGACGTGCAGGTGAGGACAGTGAGGAGCAGGGCCCAATACCAAATTTAAAAGTTACTTAGAACATTATGAAAAATGTTATAATTTGATTGAACGGTCTAGAGTCATATAGAAAGGTTGGACATGCCTAATCGCAATTCCTGAGACTATATGCAGATGGGGGCCAGAGTGGGGAAGTGGCTAGGATCTCAGCTGAGAGTTTAATGGCTATACCCAGCTTCCTTGATCTTGTGAGGGTCTCATGCAAGCCATCAAAGATGCTCTCACTTCAGGATGATAACGACCTGGAGGGCAGCATCCGACAACAGCCTTCCGTTCTCATGGATTCCACATTTTCCCATTCTCCCAACTGTGGGCTGAACAATCTCATTAAAAGACCGTGCCCGTGTTAGACATGGACCAATCTTCTTGCCACCATTTCCTAAACAACAGCATGCAGCAACAATTCATATAGCATTGACCTCTTATTAGGTTTGTGAGGGACCTAGTGATTTAAAGTGCGCAGGAGATGTGTTTAGATTGTAGGCAAACACTGCCCTTGCTTGATGGAAGGAACCTGAGCATGGGTGGATGGTGCTATCCACAGAAGGCCCTCAAGCCCACTCCGTTTACATATGAAGTAACAATCGAATACGCAATACAAGGCTGCACTCCTACAGGGATGGAAGCAGGGCTGTTTATTGCTGTGGGAACCTGTGCATCCATCTCCTCAGGATTCTTGGCATCCTGTATTGACAATAATCAGGTGGGACACATTGTTGCCATTTCTAATAAACGCCTCTGTGAGAGACATTGAAGAAATAACATCTTCCCACTGGGCCCTCCTGCATCCTTAGCCTTGGCTGTTCCTCCCAAACCCCCTCCCCCCACACACACACAGTACCTTCCCAGATAACTACTACCCACCTTGATATTAATAAAACCCATAAATCAACACAATGGCTGCAAAACCCTTAGAGAAAGTCTTCTTCCTTCTGAGAAACACCTTTGACTGACTGTCCTGGAAACGTAAATGTGGTCCAATTGATCCTGCCAAAGGCCACAGGGACACCGAACACACCTCTCTGGCTCCTTTGCAAGCCCATTACTATAGATTGAACTGCATCGCCACAAAGTCCCACCTCAGCATGGATGACACCCTTGTGTAAGCTGCATAGGTAAAGTTCCTCATCCAGTCAACCTACAACCTCCTATCTACACTAGTACAGCTCAAGATCTTTTGCAAAGCCAGGCACGAAATTGTACTAGACAGAGCTCTGTGAGTTCTACATCAGCCAGCCTTGTCTACATAACAAGTTCCAGGAGAGCTAGAGCTACACAGAAAGATCCTTATCCAAAAATAAATTAAAAAGAAAAAAGAAGAAAAAAAAGACTCTGTTGTTTGAATGAAAATCCCTAACTTGCCCCCACCCTCATCCATAGGTTTATTTGAATGCTTAGTCCTCAGTCTATGAACTGTTTGGGAAAATTAGGTGTGGCCTTGTTGAGTAGGTGTGACCTTGTTGGGTAGGTGTGGCCTTATTGAGTAGGTGTGGCCTTGTTGGGTGGGTGTGGCCTTGTTGAGTGGGTGTGGCCTTGTTGGGTAGGTGTGGCCTTGTTGGTGGTGGGTGTCACTGGGCATGGACTTTGAGATTTCTGCCTCTTGAGGACCTCTGCCTCATCCCTGCCTGCTGGAGGATTAGGATATCAAATTCTCAGCTACTTATCCAGGATGATGCCTTCCTGCCTGCTGCCCTGCTCCCCACCGTGATGACAATGGGCTAACTCTCTTAAATTGTAAACAAGCCCCCTATTAAATGCTGTCTTCTATAAGATGCCTTGGTCATGGTGTCTTTTCACAGCAATAGAATAGTTGCTAAGACAGGCCCTGTGCAGTGGGGGTGCACAGGAGTGGAGACATATTCATGCCCTCACTCTCTGGTACCTGGGAATATGGCTGTATTTTAAGATGGGAGTCTTCACAGACAGTCTTGGTCCATTTTCAAACCCAACACTGGGTGGTTTATAAAGGGAAGTTGATATGGGTGTGATTCTGAAATTTGAGGCCAGGCAGCTGCGTCTGGTATGGGCCTACTGTGGGGGAAATAGACAGTAGGAGAGGACAATCTCATGCAAGAGAAAAGGGCAAATGCCCAACCTGCCAATCCCCACTGCCATGATGAAGACATCGATACACATTTGGGAAGGCCTCACTCCCTCAAACCAAACCCTGAGGAGGCCTCACCTCTCATACCACTGCACTGAGAATGAAGAGTCCCACACAGTAGCCTACATGGGACATACACAAACCATAGCACAGGTGCCATCATACTGAGCACATTATAACAGGTTTTATTCTGGTAAGACTTGTGTCCCTTTGAGAAGAGATAGGTCTTCAGATGGGTCTGGGGAGATGACTCAGTAGCTAGGGTGCTTGGTGCTTTGCATATATGCCTAAAGACTTAAGTTTGCTCTCCATCACTCATGTCAAAAGCTGGGTGTGGCAGCATGTTCTTGGAAGACTGGTACTAAGGGGGTAGAGACAGGCGCATCGCTGGGACTCACTGACTAGCCAACTTAGCCAAATCCGTGAGTTCCAGGTCCCAGTTAGAGACTCTGAAGATACAAGGTGTGCAGTTCCTAGGGAAGGGCACCTGAGATTGACCTCTGACCTCTGCATTTCCTTGCACCTACATCTGCATGTGTGCACACACATAAAGAGGCATAGACACAGATGTGAGAAGGCTTCAGGGCTATCCAGAGGTAGGAAGCTAACTGCCATAACAGAAGCAGGAAGCACAAAGGGTGGCTGGAAGCAACCAGAAAGAGTGTGGGGTCAGCAAATATCTTCCTCTCCAAACCCAGGCGAGCATGTACCTTTGTTCTTTTAAGCCCTGCAGTTTGTGCAGCTTGCTAGACTAGGCTTATGACTGATGTAGACAGATGATGGCAAAAATATCAATCAAAGGGAAGCCTGAAGCACACAGCCCAGGAAGCCATCCTGCCATCTGTTATTAGTCCTGGAGGTGAGGCTCCAGCAGGCAGCCCAGGAAACCCAGCATCTTCTCTTAACTACGGGCTTTGGAACTGAGAGCGCCTCCCTGCCTTTCCTGTCCATTTCTAGATTAGTCCAGCTACAAAAAGCCAGAGGTTCCCTCCAACCCAGTCACGCAGGATGCCGGAAGCGTCAGCTCCAGTTTTCCCATCCTGACAGTATCCCATAAGGGTGTGTCAGCAGCTTGCTTGCTACTGAAGTCATTAGGATGAGAGTCTGGATCTTGGGCAGCCCTAATAAGCTAGGCTCAGCCACCAGTCCTCAGTATGCCAATTAAATAACAGTATAAAGCAGAGAAAGGAGGTTTATTTACTGTGGGAATGTTTGGGGAGAGGAAAACAAGGCCCCCATCCCAAGTCCATCTTCAGAATCTGGTGCAAGGTTTAGATTTAAATAGAAGGCAAGGAGTGTGCACACCTAAACAGTGTTGGTCATGGTCTGGTCCCAGGCATCATCCTGGTCTCGGCTTCAGTCTTTCCTGACAAACTGTCAGAACTGTGTGAAATCTCTTTGCAGGAGACAAGCTCCTCCTCTGACAAGCATCGGGCTTCCCATGTGAGGTTCCTGGGAACTTTCCAGCTCCTTGGGTCCCATTGTTTCTATAGTCTGACAGTCAAAGGGAGGAGCACAAGAGACTCTCTTTAGAATATCTTCATTCCTGACAGGATGGTTACAGGACACACACACACACACACACACACACACACACACACACACACATTCTACTGCTTGTAGGTGAGCTTCAATTGCAGGCAGGAGACAGTAATCCAATCCCTTGCTGTACACAGAGCTGTCTGTTTGTCTTCATTCATTCCTACCTCTGGGGAAACTCACACCCCAACATTTTCAAGTAATCCTCCTTCACCATCTTTTAAAAATATTGTTTTGGTAATTTTAGGGAAGGAAGCTTATTTTAAGTGTTGTCTTCTGTTAAGTTAAAATATCTTCACCATCCACCCTGCCCCCAGCTCCTAGCCTAACACCTTGTATACAGAAAGTACTTAATCTAAAACTTGCTTAATCAAAAAGCTTCTCTTGTCCAGGCATGGTGGCACATGCCTTTAGTCCTAGCTCTTGGGAGGCAGAGGCAGGTAGATCATGGAGTTGAGACCAGCCTGGTCTACAAAGTGAGTTCTAGGACAACCAGGGCTACACAGAGAAACACTATATGGAAAAACAAAAAACAAACAAACAAAAAATCAAAACAAAACAAAAAAACCTTCTCTTCATAGTAGGTGAAGATTATTACAGAAGCCTACAACTGTCAAAATACAGACACTAGACTGAGGAGTGCCCATCTCCAGCTGATGCATCTACAACATAAAGCTTACACCTAAGGCTCAGGGACCATCAAGGAAGAAGAGGCAAAAAGGACTTTTAAGAACCAGAGGAGCAGGATATCTCCCCTGAGACAGTATCTTCTATTTATGACATGGGAGTTGCACCAAAGAAGCATCAATAACATAGCTGCCTCAACAGGGCCTGCATGATGGCACTGGCCAACGTGCAGGTGGGAAATCTCACAAGGCTCACCCCTTAGATAAAGAGCTATAGGCAAGTAATGAATGACCACTGAGAGAGGAAACATCAGTCTTCTCAGAAAGAGGCCCCTGATAGGTTACCCAATCCCAAGCGGTCAGTCTGAAACACAGATACATCTGAATGGGCAACACTAGACTCAGAAGAATATCTCTCTTTCTCTCCTTCTCTCCCCCTCCCTGTGTGTGTGTGTGTGTGTGTGTGTGTGTGTGTGTGTGTATGTATGTAAACAGTAATAAAGAAAGAAAGGGGAATACAGACACAGTTGGAGACTTATTGATGAGAATGATGGAAATACAGCACTCATATATAAGATTCTCAAACAGTTTAAATTTAAAAAAAAAAAAAAAATGCTGACTGATTTGGCTGGAGAGATGGTTTTGCAGTCCCGAGCACTTGCTGTGCCATGAGGACTTGGAGTTCAAGTCTCACATAAACAAGCTGGGAATCCTGCCACAGCTGGAACTCCAGCTCTGAGGGGCACAGGGATAAGAGGATTACTTGGCCTTGTCTGATTCCAGTCTTAGAAAATGTGAGGCCCGGGCTCAAGGAGAGGCCCCCTCAAAGGAACAGGAGAAGAGTGACAGAAGAAAATATTCAATACCTTCTGGCCTCCATGTGTGCCTGTGTGTGCACGCACACACACACCCCTGAGTGTGTGCAGCGATGAAATAAATCTACCTTTTAAAAACATGCTTAATGAAATCAATGGCTCTTCTTACCTATCTGGTTACATAATGCCTGGCCAGAGCCGCCTCCTTCACAGGATGGTCAGATAGATAGAGCAGGTGCGGCTCATGCTTATTTAATAGCCTAATAAAGGAGCCTTCCCACCAGATAATGTGGCCTGGAGTGGACTGTTTAATCACAGCTGGTCAATATTTATGAGGCAAGAGGCCCAGCTGTGCACATGACTTATTTACAAGCCAATTCTGGAGCCCATAAGCCTCCCTGTGAGGTCCACCTGTTCCCAGGCCCTGGTGACGCTGCCAAAGCAAGCAGGAGAGAATCGTTCCCTGTCCAGGCAATTCAAAGGACAATTCCCACCTTCCTGCTGCCTTCCTGGACCACGATTCCCTTTTATTCCTTTTGAATAAAAAGGTCGGCAAAGCTTTTCTTCTCTGTCAGCCACAGATATCTTTCCACCATCCCCTTCCAGGTAACCACAGTCAAAACACAAAAAAAAAAAAAAAAAAAAAAAAAAAAATCAGATGGGAACCAGGTACCCGAAAGGCTTTGGGTTTCCAGCATGGATGTGTGTGTTAGATTCACCCAGGGGATGCTTGTTAGAAATTGCGAAGACTAAAGCCTTGCCCAGCCTCGCTGTGCCAAAGCCTTGCACATGGGGGCCAGGAATTTTTTTTTTTTTCATTAGCTAATTGGGGTTGGGGTGTCTGAAAGAAAGTTGTAATCAGTTCTAAGAACCTCTGCTCCCAGGACCTTGGATTCTCGAAGCACGAGGCCTCAGTGGTCTCTACAAAGATGGTAGGTTAGAGAGAGAGAGAGAGAGAGAGAGAGAGAGAGAGAGAGAGAGAGAGAGAGAGAGAACAGGCTCTTAGGGATTCTGCTACTGTAACGTTTCCAACAGGAGGGAAAGGATTCTACAGAGAGATCTTTACTTCCCTCCTTCTAAACTCCTATGAGGCCACTGAGGAACCTTATGCTGAGGAGAGATCAGCTAAGGCCTAGTACCAACCAGAGGAGAACCGTGTCTCCCAGGAAGAGATTATATACAATTCCGACAAATTCTCAGACCACCTTGCAAGACATTGGAGCCCAGACAGTGATGGGTCAGTGATGGCAGGACCACACCTAGGCTATGACTAGTCAGCTATGCATAACTTACTCCTTGACTCAGGTCAGGACCCCCAAAAATAGCCTTGAGGGAAGTGTCATGAGACCTCTTCATCTGGTCCCCTTCCCATGAGGCCACCCTGAATAAACCTGCTTCCTCTGCTTTTCACTACTCTTTTTCTCTTTGGTGGGCCTGATGAGCCCGCCTTGTTACAGCTGCCAGAGCCTGCCTTTGACCTTTACAGTTCCAGAGACAGTCACATACACAAGCACACACAGAGACACACACATGTACACACACAAAAAGAGACACACACACACATACAGACATATACACACAGAGACACACAAGCACACACACACACACACACACATACACAGTTTATACTCACTGAGCCTCTGCCCTTATGTGAAAAGCAAAGATACCAAGAATAAAGGTCTTCTGAGGGATTGTGAATCTATATGTCATTCTGTAGATCTCAAATGTCCCCCACAGGCCACAGGTTGAAGGCTTTGTCACGACCCGCAGTGCCATTGGGAGATGGTAGAGTCTTTGAGAAGTGAAGCATGCAGGAGCAATAGGTCCCTGAGAGCATTTCTCTGAGGGGAATGCTGGGACCTAAGCCCCCTCCTCTCATTTGCTTTGCTTCCCAGCTGTCATGAGGAAGACAGTTCTGTTTACCTACCCCTCCATGATGTTTTCTGACTCTCTACAGGCCAAAAGCAACAGAGCCAGGGAACCATGGACTGGAACCAGTACAAAACTCTCTTTCTTTAAGCTGGTTTTCCTCAGGGATTTTGTCACAGTGACAAAAACCTAACTCCAGAGAACAGAATATATAGCAAGCACCTGCCTGCTCATGACAATATGGCTGGCAATAGGAACAGAGTGGAAAATGAGAAATCCAAGACACAAAGGTGAAGTGATGACACTGTAGATTGGGCCACTCTGGTCACCTTGCAAAGGATTTTTGCCAGCATGTGAGTATGGCAACCGTGAGCCAGCCCCGGGGGCTGTAGTCTGATACCTAACTTGAGAATTGAAAGAGTTGAAGGACTGGAGCCATGAGAGTCAGAGGCTAGAAATAGCTAACCACACAGAGGGAGTGGAGCCTCTAGAAGCTGAGTCAGGACAGAGCTTGGCACAGTGAGAAAGCTCAAAGATGTCCCAGAAAACTATGCAAATGATGCGGTACATTGGGAACCAGGCACAGGCAGTGAGGGCTTGCTTTGTATAACTTACCTGTTGTTACAGACAAGTCCAATCCATAGTCTCCCATCTCGGAAAGGAACCTCATTGAAGGGCCCTCTGGCCTCTGTATTCCTACCTTTTGGCTATGGCTGATTGGCCCAGGGATGATCTCTGCTTGGCTTCTTGTCCTTTGTCTATTTCACTTTCTCTCTGGGTTAGGGAGCAGAGAAAAGAGGGAGTTTAGTTACTTTAATGGGAAACCTGTAGGAAGCCTAGGCTTTTGCTTCTGAAGGTGCCTGGCTTGTATCTAAGGATAATCTAGCTTAGCCTTTCCTCAGACTTCACACAAGCAGCCAACAAAAATAGGTTATCATTGTAACTAAACCACTTCTAGATCCCTCCACCTCTGCCCCAGCCGCATGGCAGGGTCCTGTGGGCCAGGAAATGCTCACTATCCGATGTCTTTAATCCCTGCAAATGCTCGGCTTTTCTCCTCAGCCTCATTTGTGTTTCCGAGTTCCTTAGGAAGTAAAGTCCTGTGAAGGGCTTAGCTCTTGCTAGCTGGAGGTAATTCACATCAGATGGTGGCTGTCACTTCTGACAGCGCGCTGCTGAGCTGCACGCTGGGATTTCTGAGGCTTTGCTCACAGTGTCCTGACCTCAGAGAAGGTGCCCAGCGCATGACAGGGCCTGACATAACTTCCTCCCACACCTCAGCTGATGTGTAAGGCAGCACGCCTTTGAAAAGGCACGGCAAAGCTGCAGAGGAATAGAGGTTTCCTTCCTTCCCCTGGATAGTGGTGCCTCTGATTCCTGGGAAGTGGGCGGGACACCCTGGAGGGGGAAGAATGGAATATGCGGCTTACAGAGAAGAAGCTTCTCTGCAGAAAGAATTGTAATATTGTTTATTCAGGCCCTCATAGTCATCTTGACAAACTACTGCTGTCCCCTGCTCCCTCTCTCTGCCATCTTGCAGGCAAGAAACTGCTTTGGAAATTTAGAAATAGGCTCATTTGTAAGTAGCACAATTCCAGTTGTGATCCGCATAAGATTCTGGCACATGGAAGACAGGTAAAGACCCTGGAATGGTTGCAAGGCCAGCGGGAAGGTCTGTGCAACAACAGGCTCCTGAAGCCTTAATGCCAATGACAAGGGAAGTGTACAGCCAGATCCTGACTTCTCTGGTGCTTTTTTAGATTGTGAGAAATCTGTTATGCATTAGAGGTGATGTGTTTCCCACTAAGGGCCCTTGTGAAACAAAATCAAATGAAAACCCTTCGAGGAGGCCCGGCTTGGGCTCCATTGGGTGAGTGCTTGCATAACCTGCATGAAGCCCCCCTGGGTTTGATCCTCAGCCCAACGTGTTGCGGCCACGAGCCCAGATACCTTTGCTGCTTTTCAATGGTTTCTCTCACATGTTTTGCCACAGCAACAAAAATCACCACAACACCCCCATCTCAGTTCCTGACTCTTCAAGGGTACACCGGATTGTATCACACTAGAAGGCTGTGGTACAATGTCAAGCGTTCCATGTTTATTAGAAACTCTTCTCTTCAGGCCTTGCTTTCTCAGAGCTGGGTGACCATGAGCAAGTTCCTACTGTCCTTACTTCCCTGTGATTTCTACTTTCTTTGTGTTAACAACAACACCATCTTTAACACTTATGGTGTTATCCTCATCTTGCCAAGGGGAAACTGAGGCTTGGAGCTAAGCATTCACTCTCTTCATTCTTTGTGGAGAATGATATATTGGCAAGGGAGTGGAGAAAGCCTTTGAGTGATGATTAATGGGTATCACCCCTTCTACAATGGCCAGGAAACACTGCTGAAGGCCAAAGGCCAGGGGCTGGAGAGATGACTCAGCAGTTAAAAGCGCTTGCCTTCTTCCAGAGGACCAGAGTTCAGTTCCCAACTTTCACGTTAGACAGTTCAAGACCACCTGTAACTGCAGCACCAGGGGCTGCAATACCCTCTTCAGGCCTCTGTAAGCACCTGTGGTGCACATTCACACAGATGCATACATATGCATGTAAATAAACAGATAAAAATGAAGGATCTTTAAAGGGGGTGGGGAAGGAAGGTACAATAGAGCGAGCAGAGAGTGTGAAAGCACCACACTTTAGGTTGCTCCACTCCGAGCTCTCAAGTCCAGGACACATGACATTCAGACTGTCAGGAACATTGGGAGGTTCATGGCCAGGGACCTGTCTGTTAATGAGAATCTCATGGAGGTTCAACTTACAGACAGAGGTCCAAAGGAAACCCAGAAGGAATAATGAAGCCTGGTATAACTCCTCCCAGAGAAAAGAGTCTTCCCTTCACACATACCTGTGTGGACAGGGTGAGGGAAGGAGCAGTTCTTGGAAACAACGAGTCAGGCTCATAATTTTGACCTTGGAAAAGCATGGCCACTCTTCCTGGCCAGGGGTTGAAAGAGCTGGGAGAAGGAAACATCTCTTAGTGGACTTCCCATCCTCCAAAGGTTGAGCCAACTACAGAAGCTTTAAGGACAAGAGACCCATGGATACAATGCATGAAGGTCAGAGAACAAAGCATGGTTCCTGTATCCTGGTCAGGCTAGCCCACACATCACAACATGGCAGAGAAGCAGATGGGGGAAATGAGCATGTGCAGCTGAGTCACAAGACAAGCAAGAAAGCAAAGAGAGTCTGGGGAGGGGCCAAATGTACTCTTTGTATAGCGACTGTACTCACAGATGCCAATTAGCACCTAGCAGACCTGCCCTACATCTACAACACAACAACCATTCATTCATGAGCTCCCACGACTTAATGACTGTCTATTGAGCTCCACTTCTGAAAGGTTTGATTCTTTCCCACTTCTATGCTGGGGACCAGGTGACGAACGCATGAGTCTATGGGGGACAAACTTCATCAATCCGTAGCAAGGTCTCTTTGTATATTGTCTGCTTAGTACTTAAAGGTCAGTTCCAAGAAGCAAGACATTAATCTTCTCTCCAAATCAATAAAGGCTTGGTGATTGGATTGTTAATTGCTAGTTCCAGGAAGTCAAGACTCAAAACTTCAATCTCCTTGAACCTGATGGGGTAGCACCCATGTCCCCATTCACGAATGAATGATACATGTTACTAACTGTTGCTAGCCTAAGGTGGGAAGGATCACTTCTGATGAATAGAAATCCCCCTCTATGACCATCTCTCCTTTCTGGGATCCAGGAAATCCAATGAAGTCAGAATGACCCATTCCCTTGCCCTTGACAAGGGGTAGTAGTTCTGAAGCCCAGCTCCAGAGTGCCTTTGAGATTGGCCTTAATACAGCACTGGAATGCATCACTGCTGGCTCTGCTTCTGATTCCCCTTTCCCTCCGGTGTCCCAACTGACACATCTGGCAGGTCTTGAGTCTTAACGCCTGGCATCCACCTGCCACAGATGTTAGAAGCTCCCCTCTGAGCAACGCTTATAAACAAGACTGCGACCGAGAGTTTCCAAGCAGTAATAAGCAACATCTGTACTGCTGTATGCTCCACCCAACACTCCTACACTCACTTAACTCTTCAGCCATCTGAAGAGGTTGGCAGGCAGAGGGTAGTGGCTAGATCTCCACTGTGAATCAGTCTCCAGAGAGAGAGAAAAAAATCCTGTGGTAAGCAATAATTCGCATAATTTGGATAGTGATTGCAAACTCTTTTGTAGAACATAGGTGCTCTACCAGGTGTTTAGAGGTGGTTTTAAAAGACGTGAATGCTGTTTTTGGAGACTACTAGGTTAAAATTGGTTTTTTGGTTCTAGCATGTGTTGGGCTTTTAATATCTAACGTGTATTGTTAGTCTGTGAAGACTTTTGTGTGCAGAATTTTTTTAGGTATATGTGGTTACAAAACACTCTCACCCCGCACCCTACCCCAGCAGCCTGTGGGGTAGTGGTAGTGGAAAACAGAGATGGTGGTAGTGGAAAACAGAACTTACTAGAAGGTTCTATTAGACTGATACATTTCTCAGCTGCTACTTTGCTCTCTGCTTATTTGTTCCTCTCTGATGCAAAGGGAAAGGAATCTCAGATTAGCTCTGGAGGTAAAAGAAGAGGCAGGTGTAAACAGGAAGCTACTGGCAAAAACCAAAACAAACCAACCAACCAAACAAACAAACAAAAACAGGCTGAGAGGGGTGTTTACTAGAAGCCAGACTATTCCTGGTTTAGGAAGGTGAAGTCCATGAGCCATGGACCTCTAGGCTCTGTGGGGCCAGATAAAAGCCCGGGCTTTCTCCAGATCCAGGTGGACTTTTTCCAGAGTCTCTGGCTTCCTAGTCCAGCCTATGGGTGTAGCAGAATACCTCCCCCTGCTACATTTTACAATAAACTCTGTAATTTGGGAGGTGCTAACGTGGGAGGAGTAAGGAGAGGAAGAGGAGGCAGGATGTAGGAGCCATGGAAAACCGTGGGTCCAGGACTTCCCTGGGTAACAACTTATATCTAGGTTAGTTAATTGGGTAACACATCTAATTGTATGGGCATCTTGTTAATTGAGCATTACCAAACATATAAAGCCTTTGGATAATCTTTAAGCATTAGAGTCTCATTTCTACTGGGTACCGCGTGGATGGTGGGATGGTGGGATGGTTGGGATGGTGGGATGATGGGATGGTCTGTGCTCAGCCCAGCCTTGTGGAGACAGCGTGGTAGATTGGCAGAGCCATCTCCTACTGTGGTGTCTTGTGAGTGCCAGGGCCATTGCTTCTAGCCCACCTGAGCTGTTGGCCTGAGCTGTGGCAGCAATGAGAACACACTGCCGCTCCTGGCCTCAGGCCTTGCCTAGTTGGGAACATGGCGGCACGGTAACAACAAGCCAGATCGGGCACTGCCGGTTTTAATATTAACCATTAACATATGGGGACTGATGAAGGCACTGATAGTTTTTAAATGTATTCTTCTCTAATGTATTACATCTTGACTAGAGTTTCCCCTCCCTCTTCTTCTCCTAATCCCATCTTACCCCCTCCCCCTTCCCCAGATTCATTCTTCCTCCACTCCCTTCATAGAAGAGCAGGCCTCCTAGGGATATCAAGCAAACATGACATAACAAGCTACAATAAGACCAGACGACTCCCCTCCTATCTAGGCTGGTGTTTTTAAGAGAGTGAATGAGGGGGAGAGAAATGAACCTGGGCATTTCCACTCCACTGAGTCTGTGTAGCATCTGTTCTCGCGGCTCTCGGGGGCTTTGGCTGCAGTAGCTCACAGGCTCCAGGCTCACTTTATCGCTTCGTCCTGAAGGCACGAAGTCCGGTTCAGCATAAACCGGTGATGTGATGGTAAACTCAGAAGCACAGCCAACATCGGGTAGTATTCTCTCACCCCATTTAATTAATGAATCCTCAAAGATTTACAAGAAAGGAGAGCTCAGATATGTGGCTAACCCTTAAAGACAGATAATCCCTAAATCTTATTAATTAAAACTCCTCATTGGTATAGAAAACACAGAAATTATGCGTGTCATTATTCATGATATTTCAATACTGTATACATTGTGCCATCAAGTTAAACCTAGCTATCTCTCCAATTATCTTTAATTGTTTTAATGACAACATTCAAAATCTTCTCCTCTTGCATTAGTAGAGAATCTACCTCTACTCTTCCTGCCTTGCAAAAGCCTACTAGAACACTGGGTTTCTGTATAACTCCTGCTGAGGACACACAAAGTCTTAGCAGGGTTTAGGTCTGTTGTATATATGTTCAACAGTATGTCTGGAAAGCTTCTCAGCTGTGTCAGGCTCTCAAGTAGCTCACATGCGAACGAGCTCTTAGTTCTAATCCCAGCGTTGTCATTCCTTTTTCTAAAAAGTATTTTTAAAATTATATTTCTTTATTATGGGATGCGAGGGCCCACACAGGCATAAGCATGCCGCAGTATACATGTGGAAGTCAGAAGACAACTCTGTGAGTCAGAGCTTCCATTCTGCCACGTGGGTCCCAGGAACAGAACTTGGGTCCTCAGGCTTGGTGGCAAGTGGTGTTACCTGCTGACCCTTCGTTTCTTCTATGTTTTGTACTCCAGTCCATTCTATAAATCGACCACAGAACAAGGATGTGAATGGAAGCAGGTAACTGGGGAGTCGCTGCTGGGGAGTCTAACAAGGAAAGGAAAGAGGTTGTAAAGGTAGGTGTCCATATGGGCAGCTGAGAGGCTTCCTTGCTAGACAATGTGTAAGAGTGTGTAAAACACGATTCAAGGTGATCTTCCCCAAGGTCTGGGGTGCGTGCAGGCCCCACATTACTGGAGGATGCTGTAGAATTAGGGCCATTGCATCTCTGGCTCACTGCCAGGCACTTATTTGTCAACTTGACACAAACTAAGATTCTTTAGGGAGAGAGAACCTCAGCCGAGGAGATGCTTTCTCCATCATTTTTTTTTGTTTGTTTGTTTTGTTTAATGATGATTGTGGGAGGGCCCAGCTCACTGGGAGTGGTCCTGGGTGGAATAAGAAAGCAGGCTGAGCAAGCCATTGGTAGCAAGCCAGCAAGCAACGTTCCTCCTCAGTGTCTGCTTCAGGTCTTGCCCTGGCTTCCCTCAGTAAGAGACTACAAGCTGTAAGATGAAGTATGTTAACTTTGCTCCACAAGTTGCTTTTGGTTATAGTAATTATCACAGTAATAGAAACCTAAGATACCCACCCCCATGTGGGGGGGAAGGGATGCTCTTATGTGGGGAACTATAGGTCCATGCTATTGGAAGGGTGAGGAACTATAGGTCCATGCTATTGGAAGGGTGAGGAACTATAGGTCCATGCTATTGGAAGGGTGAGGGACTATAGGTCCATGCTATTGGAAGGGTGAGGAACTATAGGTCCATGCTATTGGAAGGGTGAGGAACTATAGGTCCATGCTATTGGAAGGGTGAGGAACTATAGGTCCATGCTATTGGAAAGATGAGGAACTATAGGTCTATGCTATTGGAAAGGTGAGGAACTATAGGTCCATGCTATTGGAAGGGTGAGGAACTATAGGTCCATGCTATTGGAAGGGTGAGGAACTATAGGTCCGTGCTATTGGAAGGGTGAGGACTGAGCACAGATAAGTCGTCATTGATCTAGGATTTGCTATGTGGAGGAGGCAAGAGGAAAATCTGAGCCTTGGTTTCCTTGCCTGTAAAATGAAGAAAACCGTCAGCATCCACCTGATAGCCTGCTGTGACCATTGAGAGAAAAGATAAAGTACAACAGAGGGAGCCATCGAGCTGCTGCTGGATGACAGACTCCTCCAAACACGTCTTAAATCACCAATGCTCACTTACTTCCTGTTCTGACTAGTCTTTGTCAACGACACTCAAATTACAGGTATCTAAAAGGAGGTTTAAAAAAAAAAAACAAATTGAGAAAAACATCTCCATAAGATCTGTCTGTAGGGCATTTTCCTAATTAGGGATTGATGGGAGAGGGCCCAGTCCACTGTGGGTGGTACCAACCCTAGGCTGGTGGTCTTAGATTCTATAAGAAAGTAGGAAAAGCAAGCCAGTAAGCCGCACTCTTCTATGGCCTCTGCATTGGCTCCTGCCTCCAGTTTCCTGTCCTAGCTTCCTCCATTGATGGCCTACATGACAGTATAAGCCCATTCAACCCTTTCCTCTCCAAATTGCTTTTAGATTCTGGTATTTTCTTGAAGCAATAGAAACTTTAACTAAGGAACTACACTCTAAGGTGTGTGGATAAGCCCACTGAAGCACAGTAGAGACAGCTCATCCCTGCTCAGGCGACAGAAGTTACAGCCAGAAGGCACAAAAGCTAGAGCTGAGGTCTGTTGGGAACTGATGGGCTAGAACACCCACCACTGAAGCAGCTTACACACTCTGATTGGCAGGGTGGTGTTAGTGGTGTTAGCTATGCTGTCCTTTGTTTCTATCCACATGGGTTTTTCTAGGAGGCTGCTTGGGGTGTCCTTCCAACATGATAGCTGGCTTCCCCCAGAGCAAACTAACCAAGAGGTTGAGGTTGGAGCCACAATGTCTTCTACTAACCTTAGGGTCACATGCTGTCCTTTCTGCAGAAGTCTATTAGTGACAAATAACGGTTGGCTCTGGTTCACTGTGGGAATTAGCAGAACCATATGGGGCATGGTCACCATGAAAAAGAATGGCAGGTGCATAGTAATAACTTAGAGATAGGAACTAGTTTCAGGGTAAGAACAAAAGAGAATCCCTTTTACAGTCTTACCTATGGAGAGATGAGAGTCAACGCCCCATCTGATGTTCTCCCTCCTGCTCCTCCCAGACATCTCTCCCTGGGGCAGACAACTCTGCTCTGTGTGATGAAAGGTTTTCCTCTCCAGCCTTTCCTAGAGCCAAGCAGATGGTTCTTGGCTTTGAGCAAGTATCTCAACAGGCAAAGCAAACAGAGAGGTGTGGATCTCTCCATGTCACTGTAATTAAGCAGAAAAAGGTGCTAACTATGAATCTGGAGCCCCACGTGTCCTCCAAGGGATAGTTAGGGCTGTGGAGAATCTGTTAGCTGGCAGTAACTTTGAAAGGAGGCTTTGCCAGAGCAAAGGCAGCGTCGGCATAGATTACCTGCAGAGGACCGTGGGCTGACTGATCATCCAAGCTCTAAGACTGCAAGCACTGAGCCAGAGTCCAGCTGGGGGCTGAATTAATGATGCATACGAATGAAGCCTGGCATGGCTTCCTCACAGAGAGATGGGCATTTAATGAATTTTTTATGGCCTGCTCCTGGTACCATTCCCTATGCCAGCTTCTAAGAACACCCCTGTGTGGTAAAAGAACTGGCTTGGATGAAGGGTACAATGATGGCTTCTGTCCTTGCTCCAGTGTCATCCATTCTGGGCACTTTTAGGGTGCTTACTCATTTTAACAGCCATACCCCTATGATAGCTATTTCCAAGGTCCTCTGACCACAATACAGGACAGAAACAACTGCTTAGAAGATTTATTTTAGTCCATGGTTTCAGTGGGCCTCAGTCCATTAAGCCGGGATGGGCAGGGCTTGTAGTGGTGGAGGCTTGTTCATATAGTGGAAAAGTAGCCAGTACTAGGGGCCAGGCCAGAGTCATCAAATGCCTATTCCCACTGATCTGCCTCTACCAGCAAGGTTCCATGTCATGAAGGTTCCACAGCTTTCAAAACATGAGCCTGTGAGGGCACATTTCAAATCTAGCAACGTGATAATGTGTGGTTCCCTCTCATAACTACAGGTAAGAAGATTTCAAGGGTCTCTTAATAAAAGACTCTTGACATTTAGAGGTTCTAGCAGGGGAATGCAGCTACTAGTATACCCTTGATGGGAGACCACTCCTCCTCTATTTAGGGAAGGTCTTCCTCTTGGACCAAGGATGCAGCTGACCAAGTGAGAAGCTCCAGGAGGCACACACATGGAGCCGTGCAGTGAGGGTGGAAGGGGATACCCGCCTAGCCAGCCAGAGCAGCCTCATAAACCTGACAGTCTTAGCTGCAGCCCACACCTTTAATCCCAGCACTTGGGAAGCAGAAGCAGGCGATCTCTGAATTTGAGGCCAGACTAGTCTACAGAGCAAATTCCAGGACACCCAGAACTATACAGAAAAACCTTGTCTCTAACTAACTAACTAACTAACTAACTATAGTCTTGCAAGAAAAGTGCTGTGAAGCAGAGAATCATGAAATGGGACTAAGGGAGTTACTCTCTTGGGATGTCTAGATCTTTCATTTGTGTTCTTGATAGATGGGTGAGGTGCTTTTTTTTTTTTTTTCATGAAGTGGGGAAGAAAGAAGAGAGGGAAAGAGATGGAGAGGAAAGAGAAAATGGGGGGGGGGAGAAAGGGGAAGAGGGATGGGAGGGTAGGGAGAGAAACAGAGGTGGGGGTGGGGGAAGCATTGAAGGAGTGAGGACCAGAGAGGAAAACTAATGGAGACTTTCTAATTGTCACTCTGGTCCCTTCAGAGGACCACATCCATG
Organism: Arvicanthis niloticus; assembly: GCF_011762505.2. Classification (NCBI taxonomy): domain Eukaryota; kingdom Metazoa; phylum Chordata; class Mammalia; order Rodentia; family Muridae; genus Arvicanthis; species Arvicanthis niloticus. The sequence continues at coordinate 39,387,706 of NC_047666.1, forward strand.
TTCTCCCCTGAGTTCTCACAGGCATCTTCATGTCCTTCTACAGCCCCATTTCCTGTTTAAACTAGTATAGACTGGGTTGGGTTTGCTTCTACTTTAATGGGATAATCTCCTCATCAGGTTCAGAAGTTACCTTGTTAAAAAGAAAGTAACTAGGATAATAAAATCAACAGGCAGATAGACAGACACAGTGGAGGAGGGGAGACAGAAAGGCAGGGGGAAGGGAGGGGAGAGAGGGAGGGAGGGAGCCTTATTCTTTCTCTTCTCAGTGGTGGTATCTGGTGCACCTGGTGCCTGGAACCAGCAGGTTTTACTGCACAGAACCAGAGAGGGAAAAGCCATTTCTGAAGGCACACCTTGGTTCACCTCCTCAGATTCTGGTTTATGAGGGCATGTGACATCTTGGCTCAAGTTTGATTTTCTACAGTTGAGAGAAGTTGAGGCTTTCATGTAAAATGCATTGGGCTTACAGTGTTGTAAGACAGTCTTGCAGTGTATAAAGTGTTTTGAAAGTCAAAGGAGCACGCACCTCTGCGAGCAGTGGCCAGCCTGCCCCCTCCATCTGAGGTCTCGATGGAAGTGTAGAGGAGGCTGGTTTGTAAGCCAGGTCATCCTGTGCTTCCCTCTCGGTCCTTCATCCCCACACCTTCACAGAGCAGAAACTCTAGCTGCACGCTGCGGGCAGTTTTAGTTATAGGATGCCTCTGACAGGTCTTTTAAGTTGAAGGACAGTGAGAGTTGCTCACGTCCTTGTATACCCAGGGAACTGTGGTGCATTGGGTTTGTGTCCATGGCTTCCAGTTCCTATCTGTGAATAGAGGTCTGGTGGAGTTGGATCTGAGGCTGGGGTGACTTTCAGCGTGGTCTCTTTAGAACCCACTCCTGACTGTCAGAGCTGATTTCCAGACCGTCTTAAAACCCAGCATGCCCCTTTCACCTGGACCTCCCTTTCCTTTCTCTGGAGAAATGTTTCTCTTCAGTCAGGCTCCACATCCTCCGTGGAAATGTCTCAATGCAACCCCATGACAAACTCTGGCAGTAGTCAGAGCATAAAACCACCCTCACCACTGACGAGGTATCTCTACTGAGTGACTTAAATACAGAGGAACACAGAGGTGTCTACGTGATGTCAACCGCAGCCCCTACTTGTCATGTGCTTATAATGTATTTGAGGAGACAGCTCATTCTCTCATTCATTCATTCATTCATTCATCCTGTGCAGTTACTGAAAGTACAGACATAGCATGATGTACGAAGAATACACATTCATAGGCATCCATGCATAGACACCTAAATAAGCAATGTCATGGACACATCCTTTATCTAGTAACATAGTACAACATTGAAGGAGAGGAGGGGGGGAGGGGAGAGAAAGGAGAGGAGGGGAAGCAGTGGTGAGGTGGGGTGGGATGGCAAAGGAAAGGATTTGGTCCAGACCCCAACCCTATTGCTACTAGGATTTTGTGACTTAAGGTGGGAACATAACTAATGCTAATAAATCTAAAAACTTTCTCTCTTATAAACTTATAAACATTCTTATAAGCATCAAGAAATCAACCTGAATCCACCTTTCATAGTTTGAACAGACTCCAGAGAAATACTCCTGTCAACCAACAGCCTGTTTCCCCATCCGTCTATTCCTGAGGGTTGGATCTCTCCCCCTGTCCCTGGTCCTCTCCCCCTTTCCCTGTTCTTGGGACTCTCCTCTCCCAGCTACCAAGACCATGAGCCTAAAAGTTTCAAACGTACATTTAAGATAGATTTTCCCCCAAACTCCTTAACCTTACAGTCTTCTGTCCCTTCCTAGTTTGTCCCAACTGACTTCAAACCATCTACAAAGTACTCCAGCAAGTTGCTAGCCCCAGATGTTCCCTCACAGACTGCATCCTAGACATCCCCAAAGCCACTAGCCCCAGACAATTCAACCTCATTATCTGCTCCAACACCATTCCCTAGCCCAGATAGTCTCTCAGAGCCTGGACAGCAGCTGACACCACCTGCTCTTTCCGGACCTGACCAACAATTCAGTTCCCTTGGGTTCCTAACCATGACACCCCAATATCAGCAGGAAGCAGCCAGAGAGAATGGTGCCCACTTATCCAACACCCAGCAAGCCAATAATAAAATTTAAAAGGTGGGAATGAAGGGTCCTTGAACACCGCAAACATGGTGCTGACAGGTTTTGCCAGGCCCAGGCTTCACAGGTGCCAGCTCTCCCGCTTTAGACAGCTGATCTGAAGCTGTCTCCCAGCCTCCGCTGCACTCTGCTGTAAAGTGGGGGTGCATACAACAAGAGCAGGCACCAGACTGCCGTGAGGTGGCAATGAAACTGCTCTGGGACCACCTGGCAGGAAGCCTAAACACTGTCTGGTGCTGTGATTGCTTTCTGTAGAGTAATGGCGCCGACAACTTTTTTTTTTTTTTTTTTTTTTTTTTTTTTTTTTTTTTTTTTTTTTTTTTTTTTGAGACTGTTCTGGTTTACTATGTGGCTTTGCTATAAAGTGTCCCTACAGAGGCTCATCGCTTAAAGCCTTTGATCCCAAAGGTGGCAATATTGATTGGACTGTGATGACATTAACCCCATCAATGGATGGGCCCATTGATAATGCCATCAATGAGTCAGAAGCAGGTCACTGGGGCATGTCTCTGAAACATCTGTTTCTGAATCCTTTCTTGTCTTCCTCTCTTTGCTTTCTCTGTACCATGAATGAGCCACCTGACCCAAGCTCATGTACCCCCATGTTGTCCTGTCTCATCATACCAACCAGAAGCAGCAGAGTCAAGTGACTAAGGACCAAAGCTGCAGAATCCAGGACCCAACAAGCCTTTCCTTTTAAGTTGATTTTCCATTGGCACTTTGTCACAGAGATAAAATATACTAAGAAATTCCACTCCAGACTAACAGTGAATGTCCAGGGATTACCTAGTTTTACCATGAATCCCTCTAGAGGGACAGAAATGAAAGAATTAATCTATCTATCTATCTATCTATCTATCTATCTATCTATCTATCTAAGGGAGTTATTACAGTGGCTAACTGGTTGTGGTCCAGCTAGTCCAACAATGGCTGTCTCTCAATAGAAAGTCCAAGAACCTAGTAGTTGCTCAGTCCACGAGGTGAGTCCTAAAGAACTTGGCCCAGAACCCAATGAAGCGAGAGAGAAGGTAAGCAGACAGAAAGCTAAAGCACTTTTCTTCCCTGTCCCCTATATAGGTTGTCAGGGGAAAGAATGACCCAGATTTACTGGGGTCTTCTTGCCTCAAATGGTCTAACTAACTACAGATCCCTCACAGGTGTGCCCAGTGACTTGCGTTTTTAGTTAATGTAGAGGCAGTCAAGTCAACAATCAAGGACAGTCACCGTAACTCCCCAAATCCCAGTTCACCCACAGTGAGGCCTGGGCCAGAGCATAAACCAGAATGTCCAAATGGACAAGAGAAGATGACGGACATGAGAGGTGGAGTTGGAGTGGGAATCATGAGGAGTGGGAAGAGAAAGTGAGCTGAAAGAGAGAGGTAATGAAGAGGAGAGAGGGAGGGAGAGATTGGAGTGGGAAGCTCAGGCTGTCTCTCTCCTATTGGCAGTTACAACCAACCTCTCAGGAGCGACTCTCCGCTGGCCTGGCTGCTAAATCACCGACACTGCCGTAATTGAAACAGAAAATCACGGCCGGCAGAACAGCCTAGCAACACCACCATTAGCGGCTGTGGTTCTCTGCTTCCAACCAGGGAGCTAATACGCCTCTTTATGTATGCACAGGCACTGCCAGGTGTATATATCTTCACCAGTATTTTAACAGGGACGGGGCCCTTTCCACTCCTTCCTACCTCCATGAGGTCGCTCACTCTGGGAAGACGGAACTTGGCTGTGGGACCCAAGGCTGCCCAGCTGTGGGGCTGATGCAAAAATCTTCCCTCCCCCCTCCTTCTTTTCCTTTCTCCCTTCTTCCCTTTCTCATCCATCACTGAACTTACATTCTTTCGTGCGGAGGAAGCTGAAACTGAGCAAATAATCACAAAACCTGAAGGTAAACTGCACCAAATGCCCTAATTAAGCAAGGCGCTCTCCAAGGGGATCTGACACCTTGGAGTGAGGGAGGCAATGGTGAGAACGGAATAAAGAAACCAGGGGATAAGGGAGAGAAGACCGTTCTACACACCTACATCCTGAGCAAAGCTACTAAGCTAAATGGAGCTTGGCTTGTGTGATGAACTAGAGGGGACTGGTCCAGGGCCAGGGCACGAGGAGTGGATGGTAACTGTACAACTTAACCTTACCTGGGGATACCCTGGACCTGCTGGGTAGTCCCAGTGCCTGGCTCTGGTTGTTAGCTCTCCAGTCCCAAATTTCTACTACCAATCACCATTATGGCCATTCTCACAAAGAGGGGACTGTTGGAAAGTAGGGGTGCTTTGGGATTTCACAATGATGGAGAAGCATCCCTGGCATTTGATAAAGCAGGGACGGGTCTACGGGATAGCAGAAAGATATGTGACACTGGGCCAGATATTGAACGTCATTGCACACAATTAGGTGTGTGCATGGCCCTGGGGCGTGCACGTATGTGTGTTAGAGGTCAATTCTAGGTATCCCCTGTCACTCTCCACCTTATTTTTTTTTTGAGACAGAGCCTTTTACTGACCCTGGAGCTTGCTGATGAGGCTCTCGAGCCCTCAGTTTCTACATTCCTCCATCCTGCAGGCTCGCAGCTCTGAGATCACAGACACACGATGTCCTGTCTTGGTCATTTTGGGAGAGGAGGTTTCTGGACTTCGGTTTCCATACTTGTGCAGCAAACACAACTTTATCCACTGTTTCCTCAGACACCCCCAAACTGTGATCTCTGAGCAGATTCCACAGAGGGGAATACTCAACTCTGGGTTCTCTGGGACATGATGTTTGTAATACATGATTGTATATGAATATATGTTGTATATGATTGTACATGTATGCAATACATGTTTGCACATGATGCTATATGATTGTATATGTCTATATGATATTTGTAATATGATTGTCAGTATATATTGACAATTCTCCAAACCACAGGCCTAACCTCCTAACCTGGGTGTAAACAGTCACAGAAGCTCTAATTTAAGGGAAAGCATTCGGCAGGGAGAGACAGTGTGGTACATGAAGCTGAGGGATGAGGAATGGTTCTGTCAGATGGCTCAGTGGTTAAAAGCACTTCCTCTACAAACAGAAGGAGGACCTGAGTTCAGATTGCAGGAGCCGTGTAACAAGACAGTATCCCACATACATCTGTAACCCCAGCTCCAAGCAGGGTGGAGATAGACTTCTTTGATTGGCTGACTTCCAGCCTAGAGACCCTACCTCAAAATAATAGGAGAGAATGAAAGAGGAACTCTGAGGCCTTCTTCTGGCCTCTGTGGGCACAGGCAAGCACACGCATACGGCTGCACATGCATTCACACATACACACAAACAAATAAATCTTTAGGAAAAGAACAGTTCTATGTGCCCCTAATCTCTTGAAAGGCTCACTCTGGGGAAGCCAGTGGCCTTGCTGTGGGGACACTCTAGTAGCCTTGCAGGAGGCCTACACAGGGAAGAACTGAAGCCTCCTGCCTGTTGTAGGGCTGTTGTAGTTTGGATCTTCAAAGGCCCGTGTGCTGAAGACCTGGTTCTAAGCCTGTAACACTTGTTAGGCACCTGCAGAGGGAGGGCCTGGTGGGAGGAAGGTAGTTGCTGGTGTGGGGTATGGCCTGGAAGGGGATAATGGCATCCTGGCCCCTTCCTGGTTCTCCATTGTTTCCTGGCCACCCCGAGAGGAGAAGTTGGCTCTGCCACATCTTCCCTGCCATGATATGCTATGTCACTATGTCCTCCAGAATAATGGGCCAACTGACTAGGGATGCAGCTTCTGACACTGAGCCAAAATAAACCTTTCCTCCTTTGGTGTGGAGTTCTGTCAAGTACTTTGTGCAGTGGCAGAGAGCCTACACAGTTATCTGAGCCACCTAGGAAGGAGACAGGCTGTGTAGACAGCCCAGGCAAGCCTTCAGATGGCTGAGACCTCAGCCTGTGGGGAGAGGAGGGGGTCCAGACACCATGGATCAGACACCAGCTGTCCCACGTGCCCCATCTCCTCTCCTACATATAGGCAAAGAATGTTTCCTCAACAGTTTCAGTATATATGGAAACTTCTAGAAGTATATCTACTGTGTAAGTCAAGGGGACAAATTAGTTTTGTTCTGAGTGTCTTTGTGTATGGGAGCCAGGGTCCCACTGTGGTGACTAGGTTGTTCTGGAAGCTGCTATATAGTTGAACTCACAGCCCTTCTACTGCTACTTAGGTACTGGGATTACAGGTGTGTGCCACCGTGCCCGGTTTTGTTTGAGGTTTTACTAAAAGCTGTTCTCTCCTTGGAAAGTGATTAAAGTATCATGATAAACCAAGCATGACACTTGTCACGCTTACAGCTGCTACAGTTACCTCTCAAGTAGGCGAGGGTGCAGTGGAACTGGGCTTGGTATGTCTTGGGTCCAGTTGTTTTCACTGGGACGGATGAGAACCTGACTCTTTCCTGATGTCCCTCCAGGCATCCAAGCCTCTGCAGACAGTACCATAGACAGCCTTTCTTTAACTCCTCCTTTATCCTGGACTTGGACTGCTATATCTATTTTTAAAACTCGTGAGTAGGCAGTTTCTGTTTTTAAAGTAGATTTCATTTCCTGTTAGTGAAAGGACATTATGAAATATCAGTTAAGGAAAAGAATGTGGGACTCTGGGGCACTTCCTAGAGAATATTTTACTGGCCTAGGAAATTATGATTGCTTGTTCTTTGGCTTCTAGAACCCCTTTGGCAACCTTCAAAATTATTCCCTCCTGTCTGACTTAAGGAGTTTTCTTCTTGAGTTCCAGGGGCCATCTGCTGTCCCTCAACATTCTGCAGTCTCTTCTCTATAGGGCTTTCTTATCTTGACCTCTCTTTCCCCTTGTCTTTTGAAATCTCTTTCAGCCCTAGCCTAACACAGTCACTCAACAAACAAATACAGAGCATGCATGTCTATGTCTATACACATGGGGCTCCAGCACAGGGAGAGGAGCCAGTTGCCTGTCACCCTTCCTCCAGGACTTGGGAGAGATCCCTCTGCTCACTGAAGACATATTTGAAAACTAATGCGCGTAGAGAACCCCCAACAGGCCTTTCACCTTCACTCTGTCCTGAATTGCTCTCTGCTGGCATTCACTATTTCTCTGGTCACAGATACACTGTAGCAACTGTACAGCTTCCTGCATAGCCTCAGGGCTTAGCAACACAGCCAAAGTCTTTCCTCCTTCTGGCTTAAACATCTCCCTAGCTTTCCATTCTTTTCTGTATGCACACACCTGATGTGTGAGTGCACCTGCCGGTTCTCCACATGCTCCCTACCGGAGGGGGATTGGTACTTCCTGCCACTTCCCTGTCCTGGGGAGCTGAAGGCAGTCTGGGAAGTTTAGACCCTGAGGCTGCTTCTCTTTAGAGACTGCCCAACAAAGTAATGAGTGACTCGAGAGAATGTAAAGTCCAGTTGACTAGGACCATTTTAGAAAAAAAATTAAACACCAAAATAACCCCACTGCCACTTTTCCCAGTGTTGAACAACAGTCCACTGGGTCTGGACAGCTTCCTGGCCATTGCCTGCCTTCTTTCTGAGGGCTGATGTAGCTTGAGGCCCTTCCCAGAGACTGCTTCATCAGCATTCTTCACTGGGCTGACTTTGGAAAACACAAACACATATACATACATGCACACAGAAACATGCGTGAACACACAAACATAGACATGTATACCCAAGATGCTCTCAGAGGTGCTCACAAATGTGCTTCAAGAAGCAGCCTCACAAGACCTTGCTGAACTTCTCTTACTTTGGAAAAACCAACTAACCAACCAACCAAACAACCAACCAACCAAACAAACAAACAAGACAGAGTCTCTAGAAGGTTTCTGTAGCCTCTCTTCACCACTCCCATCCAGATCTTTCCAGATCAGCCAGAAATTTGGAGGGGAGCCAGTGAGGACAAATTTCTGGCCACAAGAGGGCACTCTGCAATCCTGAGAACAGAATATTTGTAGCTCTTTTTCTTTCTTTCTTTCTTTCTTTCTTTCTTTCTTTCTTTCTTTCTTTCTTTCTTTCCTTCTTTCCTCCCTCTCTTTCTTTTTTTAAGAGCTGGCAAATGTATATGATCCCCAATTAGCCATCAGCAGACAATCTGAAAATCCATTTTGCAGAGACAGTGGTGACAAATGGGTTTTAAGATGAGAGAGGGAAGCCAGGCATGACAGCTGGCAAGAAGGGTAAAGCTGAGCCAGGGGCCTCATTCTTTCTTGCAGGTAGATCATGGAGAGCCTAGGTTTTGTTTGTCCTTACTCAGGAGGTAGCTCTGTCCAGCCCAGAGGCTCTTATCTGGGGGTATCATTAGTGTGTCCTCTTCCACCCTGAGGCTATGTGGCAACATCTGCAAACATCTTGTTGACACTGCCCTTCCAGGGTGGGAGTGGAAGTCAGAGACAATGCAAAATGTTACACAGGCTCTCTCCTCACCAAAGCATCGCTTGCCTCCAACCTCCGAGCTTGAGAAATCCCTAGTCATCTCTGCAGCAGAATTAAGCCAGGGTTTAGACAGAAAAATAGTCCAGGTTCCATCACTGTCCTGAGCTTCTGGACTACTTGGAGGCAAATTGATGACCAGCTTGGTTTGGCAGATGCTGCCACAGTTCCTGGTAGGAAAGGCAGCTTGGGATACCAGCTGCCACCTCTTCTCCATCTAGACCAAAGCATTGTCCCCTAGTGGCACAGCTTCAGATGGAGTGTGCTCTAATGGTTATTTGGAAAGGACTCCAGAAACTACTTACGGTGGGGATTGCAGAATAAGAGACTAGATGTTCTCTCATGAAAGGTACCACCGTGGGAGCTCAATTCCTCTGGGAAGCTCCTGAGCCAGTGCAATGGGCCACTCCTACAGCTGTCCTTAGTTTTCAGCTGAGCACTCCAAGGGGATTGGGGCTGGCAACCTTTCTTGCTGGAGAGATGGGCCCAGCCTCAGCTCAGCCCATTGCAAAGTTCTTAGGCAAAGATGTAAATGTGTAGGTCTGGGGAGCTGTGGGAGAGCACAGGTGGCTTCTGTCTACCTCCTGCCTCCCTGGTTTCAGTCAGCCAACACAGACTACTCATGTCTCTTTACTGGTTCTGACTTTTTCTCTAGACTGCACTAGGGCATCTCCTGTCTCCCAGGCTTTCTCAGAGCTTCAGCCCAGGGCTCTCAAATTGACACCCTCTAGCATTAGGGATATTCAAATCATACTTATTATACCATCTGGGAGCGGAGGGCAGATTCACCCACAGTGGGAAGCAAGTTAACTTCAAAGCTCTTGACTTTCAGGGAGCGGGGTCACATACTAGGTTTTGGTAAGGTTCCACAAGGTTCTGGGTCTGCATCGTGCTCTGTCTATGAGTTAAGGCCATAGGACCTTACTGCAAAGACAGACTTTGGCTTAGTGCAGTGGTTCTCACCCTATGAGTTGAGCCCCCTTTGGGGGGGTCACATATCAAATATCCTGTGTATCAGATATTTACATTATGAGTCATAGCAGTAGCAAAATTACAGTTATGAAAGAGCAACAAAAATAATTTTATGGTTAAAGAATATCCTAACATGAAGAATTGTATTAAGGGATTGAGCTTTAGGGAAGGCTCAGAACCACTGGCTTAGTGGGCTTAGTGTGGGACTCAAGTTTCCAAGTTTCTAACTAGCTCCCTATACATGCAGAGCTGTGGTCCTCTGAACCAACAGGAGAGGCCTGGTTGTAATGAACCAGCACATCTGTGTGAGCCCTTTGGCAAACTGCCTAAAGAGATGCTGAAGAAAAGGGATCTTGGAGTCCCCAGGCTCTAGTGAGAGACTTGGTATGATTTCTCATTCTGGAGAAACCATTCATACCTACTTTTCTGGGAATGTTTCCCCCCATAAAGGCTGTTTCTCCCCACAGCAGTGTACAGGTCCTGGGTCCTATGAAACCTGACCTCCTCACCTGGGAACATTTGAGCACCAGCCTAGCTCTCAGAGTAAGGAGCTTCGGCATTTTGATTCTTCCATCAGAATTCTGGAACTTTCCATGTCCATCTCCTGCTCCCTGAATTTGGGCAGCCTTCAAAGCAAGAGGCTAAAGGAGATATCAAAGGAAGGGAGAAGATGAAAGGTCACCTCAGAGGTCAGACAATGGACATGGGATGCCTACAAGTCCCACTGGAGAATCAAGTACGAAAGACCAGTCGTGGTTCAGGGGACTTTTATTCATCTGTCCACCCAGCAATTCTTTCCTTGAGCTTCTTTTATGTGATAGATATTGTTGTGGGTACCGCCAAGGATAAGATGTTGAACAAGAGAGACAAAAGACTCCAACTCCAAAGAGTTAACAGGCTGCAAATGGATAAGGGACGATCAGTAAGTCATCTGTGTGCTCCAAGTGAAAGAACCGGGTGACGCAGAAGCCTGTGAGAGATGGTGGGGTGGACTCAGGGAGACAAGGCAGGCAGGGAGGACACAGCTTGTCAGGAAGGTGACATTGAGCACAGACTTGAATAGATTGAGAGTTTAGGTATAGAATTTTAATTTTAGTCAGTTAATTAATTGGACTTAAGATTTAACTTAACAGACAAGTTCAACTTTTTTGTGTGTCTTTTCATTTTCTTTGCTGCCTTAAAGAGTAGAGTAAAATGAACGTTTCCACACCCTCTTGCCCGTTTTTCTCATGATGTCTGGGAGGAAAAGAGGAAGTCAGGGTCTTTTTATTTAGTGATAGATTAGTTATCAAGGTTTATCATCCAAGAAGAAGTGCATGTGTATCTGTATATCTGAGTGAGCATGTGTGTGTGTGTGTGTATCTTTGTGTGTGTGTATGTGTCTGTATATCTGGGTAAGCATGCATATGTGTGTATATATATCTTTGTGTGTGTGTGTGTCTGTATATCTGTGTGAGCATGTGCGTGTATATCTGTATGAGCATGTGTGTGGATGTGGATGTCTGTACATCTGTTTGTGCATGTGTGTGTATCTGTGCATGTATCTGTGCATGTGTGTATATGTGTGTGCATGTGTATGTGCGTGTATCTGGTGTGTATGCATGTATGTATCTGTGTATGCATGTATGTATCTGTATGTGCATGTGTGTATCTGTATGTGCATGTATGTATCTGTACACACACACACACATGCACTTGCACACGCACCCACATGTACGTGGCATGCTCACATACTTGCCAAAGGCTATTCCTAGAACTGAACCTCTACAGGAGAGGAAGTTGGAGATTCCTTTAGCTACCAGATGCCATCAACTTCCCACTGTAGAAGGGTGACAAGCCCCTAGATGACTGTCAGCTTAACTGCTAAGATTGACCAGAAACCTTTGATACAGAGGGATGCCTTTCTGTGGAACGCTAGACACACTGTTGGGGAGGCATCTCAATCCGTGGAGGGCTATCCTTGCCACTGTTCTGTGAACTATCTCAAAACTGTGTTAAGGGGGGAGTGGTAACACTACAAATGAGTGTATCTTGCAAAGAAGGCCCCTGGTGGTGCTGCCTCTGTAGAGAAAGAAAAACTTCCCCACTGCCTTGTCCAAGTTCTTATTGACCCAGACATCTGTGGCAAAGGGTTGAAACCCGCAGAAGCTTACCAACAGCATTCAGAGCCTGGCTTAGCCCTCATGGACCTGGGGAGACAGCCTAGAAATTAGTTCCCAAGGTTGATTCAACATTACAAGGTACCCTCGTGAAGGGTGGGGACATTTTAGAGAGTGACGTGACAAGAGTCAAGGGCCCCCAGTCTCCAGGAGACAAAGATTTTAAAGATGATTAATAAAAGAGGACCAGGGAGAGGGCTTGGTTGGTAAAGTGCTCCTTGTAAAGGCATGAGGACCTGAGTTCGATCCCCAGAACCCCAACAAAACAAACAGGTCGAGGTTGTTTTCTGACTGTCACATGCGGGGACACACATATACAGCGGCACCTGCATGTACACAAACATGCACATGCACACATATATATAATATATATACACACATATATTTAAGAGCCAGTGAGCATGTTGGCTGGTGGCTGCCTCTGGAGCCTTCCTCAGCCTTCATCTAAGGTCATCTTCAGTGCCTAACCCTCGCCCTTCCTGGCAGGGGAGGATACTTTGTACTTCTGTATCTTGCTTGTAGGCAAATGGAGAGGGCCATAGTTGTTCCTCTTTCTACATCTTATCACCCAATTTGACCCTTCTATCAAGTGGCAGTTTTTATGATGACTTCCGGTTTCTTACACATTTTCTAGCTAACCCATCTTGGTATTTCTCACTATTCATTTGCAGGCCTTGTTTTGGCGAATTAATGAAATGGCTGTGTGAGTAAAGGTCCCTGCTGCTGAGTTTGATCCTTGGAACTCACATAATGGTGGACTTTGTAAGTAATCTTGTGACCTTTACACACACACACACACACACACACACACACACACACACGCATGCACGTGCACATGCATGCACACAGGCACACACTTGCAAACTAATATTTTAAAGTAAAAATTGATTTTAAAAATTTAATTTAAAAAAAATAAAACTTTGACCTGTGTTCATCTGTCAGCCATGATATTTACCTTTTCAAAAGTATTTTCCTCCACTGTGGTCCATCTGCTCACTCACTACTATTCCTCAGAACCTGATCGTTCCTCAAACCCCCGGATTCTGAGGAGTGAACAGGAAGCAATTGCCTCCAGTCCTCTTCACAGCTGGTATAAGAAGTCCAGGGGTGCTGGGCCAGTGCTAAGAACCAAGGCCTAGGACTCTGCCTGGAGGTCTGCCTCACAGGATCAAGGGTCAGGCCTCAGAGCCTACACCTGCTTTAGACAATCTCATGTATCTTCCCAGCTACATGGTACTGGAAGGGTTACTGTTGCGGGTTGTTGCTTGGTGATACTATCACCTGTGGGCGGGGCAGGATTAATAGAGCTCACAGGTACACCTGTGAGAAACAGGTGCCAAAACACCTGGAGATGCTCAGCCCAACATCTGAACTCACCACATGCTGATTTGGTGGCAGCCACCAGTCTCTCTGTACTATCATGCCCTCCATATTGCTGGTGCAGTTTCCTCAGATCCCCTTCTTTCTGTTCCCCTTCCTTGTCAGTGCCTTTCCTCAAGTGCTTTATCCTCAATGATCTGGGGTCTGTCAACTCATCCTCTTCCTGTTCTGGAGTGTCCCTAAGTGGACAGTACCCATCCAAGTCAGTCACCCCCCACAAGTGTCCCTGCTTTCAAAGTGTTCCTTCAAGCATGGGACCAGGCGTAGCTCTCAGTGCCAGCTCTGGGCTTCTGCATATCCACCACGATCTTTCTACATTCGTCCTCTGCCTTGCAGAGGCACCCAGGTACCCACACTGAAAATACCTTTGCTCAAGACTCTGATTGATCCTTGACTGACACTTCTAATATCCAGTACCCTGCGCCTTAAGGGAAGAAACACAGCTTTGGAGCTTCAAACAGGGAGAGCAGGTCCTAGTGTGACTCAGACATGATCCTTGGCAATGCCTGAAACACAGGGAGGTTACACCAGGGTGCAGCCCGGAGGCCAAGTTCCTTTCCGTGACAAGCCTCAAATGCTCACATACAAAAAGAGCAGAGTGAAGAGATGAGGGTCCATGCCAAGATGAGTCCACAAACAGATCTAATCCACTCCCACTCCCTGTTTTATACCTCTTTCTCTCAATTTATCATCCCTCAGCCCCAGACATTCAGTTCTTGTTAAAAGGGAATAAAACCTCCCCCAAAATCCTCCTTAGAGCGTCACTGCCTGTCTATGAATGCTCGTTTACATGAATAATAAAACCCATGTGCCAATCGCCTGCCCAGCCTACCTGCTGTTAGTTTAATTCTTAGGCTCCCAGCTAGGGAATTTCAGAAGGGAGGGGAAAGTTACCCTTTCCCCCAATACCTGTGCTCCTGCCTGCACTGCATAGTGAGGGAAAAGGGGTGAGGAGGTAGGAGGGGCATAGTAGATCATTCTGGAGAAGTGTAAGTAAGTAGTGTACTTCAGACATTAGCATCTTTAATCTTCAAATCTGACAAGTCCGTCTCTTGGTAAACTCCATCAATGCGTGAGTTGGACCAGTTTCCTGGGCCACGCACTCTGAAGTCAAGAAAGGCACAAACTGTTGGACCTTCTCTAATGCAGCTGATCAGTGTTCAATTCCCCCCTCTGTGTGTGTGTGTGTGAGAGAGAGAGAGACAGAGAGAGAGAGAGAGAGAGAGAGAGAGAGAGAGAGAGAGAGAGAGACTGTTTTGAGGGAGTATATACATGTGTGCACAGTATGTTGAAAGAAATGTACACATGCGCATTGTGTGTGTCAGTATATTTGTGCATATGTGTGTGGCAGTTAAGCTGGTGGGTGCCAGGTGTTGTTTCTCAACTTCTTCTCAGCCGTATTTTTTGAAACAGGGTCTCTCACTAAACATAGAGCTTTCTATTCCAGCTAGATGGGCTGGCCGGCAAGTCCCAGGGATCCTCCTGTCTCTGCTTCCCCAGTTAGGGATATAGATGTGCGCCCCCATACCTTCTGGGGATTGAATTCCATCATAGAAAGCACGTCACCCACTGAGCCGTCTCCCTAGACTTGTCTAGTTCCCCCTTATTGAGAGTCCAGAAAACCCCATCACTTTTGAGCTTCAAAAGCTCAATCTAGGCAAGTTTGAGCTTTCAGTCCTGCATCTCAATTTGATGTTCATCTCATAGCCCTGGAAACACACCTGGGAAGTGTTATGGTCTGTCCCCCCAGCCTCTTTCTCTCCATCTCCTGGACTTACTCCTTAGTGCTTTTGGGTTGAGAAGCAAATTGGGGAAGAAGAGATGGCTGCATCTCAATTGATGGTGCTGTTTCTGAGGCTCTCCTGGGTTCTCTGGCTATGCCTTCAGCTGGGCTTCCAGCCAACCTGCCCTCTCCTGGGGCAGATAACTAAGTTATGCCAGAGTTCCTAAGAGAGGGCCTCCCTTGACCTTAAACACACATTCTGCCCAGATAGTCATCCAGTACCGCAGGGACGGATAAAGACTGATGAAGAGTCTGCTTCATTTTCCCTGAAGTGGGGGAGGGAGTGCCTTCCCTTATCCTTAAAGCTTAGCTGACAAAATGAGAGTTGGAAGGGACATTCTGGGACTTGTGTGGTGAAATTCTGAAAGCTTGCAGGGCCATTGGGCTCTCAAGGGTCCCTGAGCTAGCACACAAAAAACCTCTCTTGGGATAGCCAACCTGGGAAGGCGACTGCAATCGAAGTGATCAATACTACCAGCTGAGCCTGCCTTGCCTTGCACCTTCCTGTCAGAGCAGCAGGCCCAGCTGCATGCCACCAGAGGGCCTACACCAAAGCCACACGAACATGATAAATTCCCAGCAGAGCCCCACCCAATGTCTCACAAGTGCAAACATGATGGATGTACGGTAACACGGTGGTTCTTTTACAGTGCTGTTTGCAGGGAGGGAAGCTCAAGAGTCAGACAACTCCAACCCCAGGCCTCATGTCCTTGGCTGTGGAGATCTTCCCTGAAAAAAGGATGACTAATGGCTAAGTGTCCTAAATCGAGACACTCATTGGCAAGAAGGTGACAATACCACTTCCTATCTCTTTCTGACTTCCCCCCTTGTGTGAACAATCTCATGGTAGAGCTTTTAAAGTTCTCCCTGCATGGCTGTGGGGATGAAGTACCACCCTCCCATTCTGGGAGAAGTGAAGGAACAACACCATCCCCTAGATGACTCGAGACCTCTGTGTGCTCTGGTATTCCGCCTTCTGCTTATACAGGCTAATGTGGGTGGGAAGGAGCTTGGGGCAACCAAATCACTTAATGAGCCTCCGTCTCTGCCTATGTAGGACCAAATAGCTCTTTGCCTTGTATTTGGATCTCAGCAGCTAATTCTGAGGCTAAATATATACAGCTTTTGTTTTCCCTTTTAAGGCTGGAAACTGTAGAGTAATAAATAAACTGGTAGAATCAAAATATCAGTTATAGCTAACAAAGCCAGATTTAGACATGTTTAGGTCCAGTTACAGGCTTACTAATACTGTATCCCAGAATGTGCCATGTGTACCTAGCTTCTGATAATGTTGGAAAATCATGGTGCTTTCTCCCAACAGGCAAGGATTTCTTACAAGAACCTCCAGGGTGCAATAAGTGGATTTCAGTTTGTGCTTTGTGGAGGCAAACACAAGGACGGTTGCTGGTGACAGGGTTGGACTATAGTGTTCTGTCACCATACACTTTCTTACCAGCTAATTATTCTCTCTAAACCAGCAAATGCAGGGCATAAGAAAGCCAAGACTCTCCTAATTAACACAACACAAATGGGGAACAAGCATTTTCCCCAACAGTGGGCTCTTAGGACACCAGTTAGTCTCAAGATGGCGTTGCATATGTCCCAATTTGTCAGCCTGTTGTGCTAAACGATTTTCTGATTCTTATTTCAATCTGTTCTTCACACTTGACCACACTCTTTGCCCAGAGGGGAAAGAGTGCTCTGCACACCTGGGAACAAGGCTCCGTTGACCTTGGGGTGTGGATTAGGCTGGGTGGTAGAGGCACCACAAAGAGAGAAAATGGTAAGAGTTGAGCTGGGTGGTGTTTCCCTTAGCTTCATGCGCATTTGCCAGGCTGAATGTCTCTCTCCAGGAAAGTCATTCAGGAGTCAAACCTCTGCTCACATTTTCCTCTGAATCTACAGAAGCTAACACCTCTGGCTTTTGGTGGCCAACAGATCCTTTGGTAGAAACAAGAATCAAGAATACCTGAACCTTTCGAAAATCTTAGTAACTGAAAAGCATCAAGTATAACCCTCAGCATATCATATAAAAACACACACACTTACATGCACACATGTGCACAATTTTAAAAAATTTGTTTTGGGAATGAATTTTACTTTTTAATTAATATTATACTTCCATGAGATGTACAGACATTCCTAGTGTTTAGGGAGTGAATAAGAAATAGGTGTTTTGGTCAGGAATTTGTTAGATGGATGATAGATAGACAGATAGACAGACAGACAGACAGACATAACTGAGAAAATACAAACATACAGGAGAGATTTTGTAGAGGGACTGGCTTCCTTGATTAGACATGTTGAAAAGGAAAGCCTACCACAGACTTCTGCAAGCCAAGACCAGAAGCTGGTAGCATGGCTTAACCCAGATCTGAAGGCCTCAGTATGGATAAGTGCCCCGTGTGGCTAAGTCTGTATCTGTTGATATGAAGCTGAGTTTAAAGGTCAGAGACCTGATATCTAAGAGATAGGAGAAGGGCATCCAGGGCTCAGGAGGTATGAGATAACAAGAGTCTACATTTCTCCCACATTCATTATGTTCTACTTGTAACACTGGCCATTGAATGTGCCCATGCAGATAAAGGTAGGTCTTCCTATTCACTCCAGAGACTCACATGCCTGTCTCCTCCACTCTCATGCCCAGTACCCAAATATCAAATGTTCCACCACTGGAGGGATGCTTCAGTGCCTACAGAAGCACTGGAAATAAATAATGCCTTCTCTATGCTCCCCTAAACCTGGGCAAGTTGACCCTAGTGTCTACCATCCTTATAGGACAGTGGGGACAGCCTTGAGCTGTGGTGTAAGTAGATGCACACTTGACTTCTCATTGCTGAGTGGTCTCAGTAAGCCACTCTCCCTCTCAACCTATGCTTCCTATCCCTGTGATGAGGGCGGGAATCAGTTGTCAAGACAGAGTGAGGTCACACTTGGATCCCTAACAAACTCATTAAGCATCAGAAAGGATCATCCACACAATTACATAGACACCAGATGCTTAGTAAGGGGTGAAGGGTGGCTGACATGTGGCCAAGGGTTCCCAGGCACACCATGCCAGATGTCCACAACTACTCCATACAGGGTAGATGTACACACGATTAAATGTCTATTGAATTGTGGACTCTGGAAGTTCATCAACGATTATTCCTTCTGTTCTTGTGGCTCTCAATCACCTGAGCCTCACCAAGATGGGAAAAAAAAGGCAGTGACAGGCAGAAGGGTGACTCTCTTCAGTGCCTCTGGCACATGTGTGTGGCTGGGAAGCGTCATTTGATTGTGAGATCTGCAATTTAGTGGCTGGCAAGGATCGGGCACCCTCAGAAGCACTGCTTCAAGCGTGGGATGGGTTCTGATCCCAGGGCTGATGGGTGAGCAACTTTCATTACCCAGGAGCTGTGTTAATGGCCCTTGGGGTATCTTATTGCTATTCTGACACGTGGGAACATGGCACTTTCCCATTAAAATGCCAATTATCTTTGAGTACTTCTGCAAATCCATCAGCTGGAGGCTGCTGGATTGTCAAGTGATTCGGTCTGACGGTTGGAAGCACACCTGTCAGATTAAGGGCATCTTATCTGGAAGTCCATGGCTATTCAGAGCGTCATAGCAGCCCTGCCTGCTTCTCTCAGGCCCCAAGGAGTGCACATGAATGCATACATGCACACACATGTCCCGTTGCTGCTAAGCAGAAAGATCTGAAGAGAGGAAGGAGAAAAATCAAGATTTGGAAAAGAGCTTTCAAAATGAAATGTTTTTTTCTGTGTGTCTCTTTCTCTGTCTCTCTGTCTCTGTCTCTCTGTTTCTCTCTCTGCCTCTCTCTGTATGTGTGAGTGTGCATTAGCGCACATGCACTCACATGTATTTACAGGCGCAAGAGTACCATGGTGCATGTGTGGAAGTCAGAGGAATTGGTTCTCTCTCTGTGTACCATATGGGGTCTGGATATTGTGCTCAGTTGCTTGTCTTAGCAGCAGTTGCTTGTCTGTCGAGCTTTTTTACTAGCCCCTACTTTACCCACATTTCATGTGTAGCACAGTAGCACAGGGCTCACTCATTGAGCTGTGCACCCACTCTCCAGAGCTTTCTCAGCTTGCAAGTTGGAGATTTCATATTCATTAAAGGACCTCTATTTCCCCAGCCTCGAGCCCCTGACAACCACCTTCCTGGTCCCCATCTCTCTGAACTGGGCCATTCTAGGTAACTCACACAAGTAGAATCATGTCCCACTTGCCTTCTTGTGACTAGTTTATGTTTCTTGGCACAATGCTTTCAAAGTTCATGCATGCACCAGGAGTCACAGTCCTGCCTTTTAAAGTCTGAGTAACATTCCATTGTGTATGTTGCTCCTATTCTATCTGTTCACCCACCCGATGGGATGCTTGTACCTTATAGCTATTGCCAGTGATGTTGCCCTGAGCATCTGTACATGAACTGATTAGAGCTGTTTGAACCCTCCCAATCAGGTTAAACAAGAGATAACTCCAATGGCAGGTGGAGAGTGTTGTATACCCACTGGGCTCTCTTCTTCTGGGCAGGACCATCTTTGTGTCACAAAATGACACATGACAGCTCCCCCTGGGATAGTCCAAGCGCTCCCCTGCCTTGTCTGGACTCTTCATGGAGTTGCTTTTGAAGCCCTCATTCCAGATCCCACACAAACAAAACCTTTCATCCTAGGCTTGGTGTCAAAGCCACTGACTGATACCTCATGGCCAGGGTGGTCATGGGTAATTGAAGGAATGTCAGAGTGGTGGGGCAGCATTGCACCTGACAGTATGGTGGTTCTTAGTCATTCTTCACTCTTTTGGAAGACTGAGAAGCAACTACACTAACAAATGCAATGATTAAAGAATATTTCTTTGTGCCCTGCTGGACACAAATCCCAAATCTCCAAGTGGTGTTAGCCCTGAACAGGTTGGGCAAGTTACAGCTTCCTGCCTTAATAGACATGGGCTCACTCTCTGAAACTCTCAGAGCAATAAAATCTTCTGTAAGTTCCCTTGGTCATAGTGCTTTATCACAGCATTAGAAAAGTAACTATGATGAAAAAGTTTGTGTGGTTAGGTTTGTACCAAGAGATCCAGCATGGCAGCCCATGTTACCCAGGGCAAACTAGTTTCAAGCTATCTTGTGGAATTGCAGCCTGTGTTCCTGGGGTTTCAGCCTGCCTGCATCCTTCCTTCTCTGGCAGCCTGCTTCTTGGACTTCAACCCTTGATATTGGCCCTGGCATGACCTTATAACCAGTTTCTTTTCATTCTTCACGGGCACCTGAGTAATCTACTGTTCCATTTTAACCCCGTCCCAGATATTGAGCCATCCTAGAAACAGATCCTCTACCTGAGCCAAGCCTCTGATGAAGGCATTGCAGAGGACAGCATCTTGGTTACCACCAGCTAAGAAATGGAAACAGAACGCCCTCCTTCCTGACTACCAGAAACTATAGGATAGGATAGGATAGGATAGGATAGGATAGAATATCTTCATTATTTTAGGCACTAAGCTTCATAGTAATTTGCATTCATAATGTGGTGGTAGCACCATGCCTGCCTACCACCATGTTCTTTGTCATGATGATAATGGACTAGGTCTCTGAAATTGTAAGCAAGCCCCAATTAAATGCTTGCTTTTTTTTTTTTTTTTTTTTTTTTTTGAGTTGCCTTGGTGTCTCTTCACAGCAAATGAAAAGCAACTAAGACACATAAGTAGCTGGAATCATGCAGGCCCTTCCAGGGACTCTCCTGAGTGGGCCTCACTACCATGTTCCTAGTTTATTAACAATGTTTTCCATTGCTGAAGCAAAATCTGTAACAAATGTAACTTAAGGAAGGAAGGAAGGTGTTCCTTGTTTCTTCCGGAATCAGTGTAGATCCTCCTTCATTTAATCCCCTCTGGAAATGCTCTCACAGTCCCAGAGAGCCACATCTCCTATGTTCACTCTCAGTCCCAGCAAATTGGTGGTGACTGAGTCCAGCCCCCACAGCTGGCATTGTGTTTCATCACATCACCCTCCTGGTGACAGCCCCGTATTTGTCTCTTTCTCTGCAATCCTTTGTGTATTAGCATGCTCACTTATGTCTTATCTGACTTGCCCACTAAAGCCTTCTGAGGGTAGACACGACTTCCCTGTTTTCTTCATCTTAGTACTGAGGCAGCCCACTTACCTCACTGCTTGTTAGTCACAAGGGAAAGATCTATTCTGTGCCTCAGTTTCCCTGGTGTTCAAACAGGGTGATGATTTAGTAGCGTCCATCTGATTGGATGGCTGTGTGTAGCTAATACGAATCAATAGCCACGAAGTGCTTCAAATAGTATCTTGCACACGGTGAATACTCAGGAAGCATAATCAGCTGGTGTTTTTAATAGTGCCACATCTTAACAAACATATACCAGCTGACTAATGGAGGAAACTCATCGACCGCCTTGTCCCATAGTCTTAAGCATCCTAGACACAACTGAGAAAGTCCCAAAGGCCTCCAGACAGCTAAAACAGATGTCCCAAAGGCTAGCTACAAAGCCCATCTAATTAACTTACAGGAGCTCTCGGGCTATTACTCAGGACCTAATTACTTAATAGTCTTAGCAGATATTTGTTAGCCACCTAACATATGTGAAGTTTTATGCTAGGGGCCGGGTGTGGGGGGGGCGGGAAGGAGGAAGGGGACAGACAGACACAAAGGTGAATTAAGCTCATTAGCACCCCACAAAAGCACATGCCTGGTCCAGAGGGGGAAGACAGATACAGCAGCCACCAACCACACGATTACAAGAGAGAGCGAGCAAGCCTAGTGGGGGGACAGAGCGACTATCAAGGTGGCCAAGCTCAATTAGCCACAAATTATAACATGCGTAACGCGCCTAATTATCTGGTTGCCTCATCCATAATGGATTAGAAACGGCGTATTAGAAGAGGAGAAAGGAGGGGTGCAGCCAGCGGCAGGTACAGACAACAGCGCTAAGTGACAGCCAACAGAAGAAGAGTCATCCTTTTTGAAAATGCTGAAAACAGAGACATGACACAAGGGTAGAGTAGCACTCTGGGTCAGTGTGACCAGCTTTGTACCTCAGCACTGGTGCTTACTGTCCCTAGACTAGGCTACTAACTCAATGGGTTCTAGCTTTTCTTATCTATATATTGGCAAGAGTGGTGTATCTATTTCACAAGGTGGTTGGAAGTAATAGTTATATTGTTGGGCTGGGAAGATAATGGCTCCTTTGTACAGAAGTTGGCTTGTAAGCACGAGGACTGAAGTTCAAATTCCAGAACCCAACTTGTTAAAAAAAAAAAAAAAATCCATAGTACGTGCTTGAAAACACAGTACTGGAGAGGAAGAGACAGGCAGATCCCCAAGGCTTACAGGCTAGCCAGCCTATCTGTGGTGGGTTGTATGTGCTCAACCCAGGGAGTGACACTATTAGAAGGTATGGCCTTGTTGGAGTAGCCATGGCATTGTGGGTGTGGGCTTTAAGACCCTCATCCTAGCTGCCTGGGAGTCGGTATTCGGCTAGCAGCCTTCAGATGAAGATGTAGAACTCTCAGCTCCTCCTGCACCATGCCTGCCTGGATGCTGCCATGTTCCTGCCTTGATGATAATGGACTGAACCTCTGAATCCAACCAAATACTGTTCTTATAAGAGTTGCCTTGGTCATGGTGTCTGTTCTCAGCAGTAAAACCCTAACTAAGACAATATCCTAAGCTCCAGAATAATGAGACACTATCCCAAAATGGGGTGTATGTACTTGAATAACAACACCTGAGCCTGACCTCTGTTCTCCACAAGTGTGTATGTTAGAGCGTGTATGTATATGCACACATGCACACACACAAACACACACAATTTAAATGAGTTATATTGTAAAGCATGTAAGAAGAGTTCCTGGTATACAGCAATTCAGATACCCTGTATCAGTCAGGTTGGCTGGGTTGCTAAAGTAACAAACGATTCCTAACTCTTCCCCATAATAAAAGGCTACTTTCCTTCCAGACTTCTGTGCAGGGGGATTTGAAGTGGGTTCTGTTCTGAACTGTCAGTGTCTGTATACTGGGAAAGCAGGCTGAAGGAGCTGCCATCTTCCCTCATCATGTCTATTGCTGGGACACAGGACAGAATGCCTCATGGGCCACTCATGAAGAAGTAATTGTTCATCCTGGGAGCGCCAAGGCTCCTGGCTCACAACTCACTGGATCGCTCTGACTACACTCCTCTCAGCTTTCTGTGCACCCAGAAAGGGGGTGGTGGCAATACTCAGGCAGCAACACAGGGTGCTTGGCAGGGAGCCCCCTGCACTAAGTCCTCCCACAGTCATGGATAGGCCACAGAGAGACACAGCTATGGTTTCAGTAGAGAAGGCCGTTCATCAGAGAAAATGAAGACCTACAGGGATTCCAAAATGAATCTGGCATTTGGTGAACTGAGGAAGGGAGGA
The DNA here is from genome assembly GCF_011762505.2 of Arvicanthis niloticus. Taxonomy (NCBI): domain Eukaryota; kingdom Metazoa; phylum Chordata; class Mammalia; order Rodentia; family Muridae; genus Arvicanthis; species Arvicanthis niloticus. The sequence continues at coordinate 39,410,984 of NC_047666.1, forward strand.
AGGAAGGGAGGGGCCGAACGTGCAAATTGTTCGCTTGTGGGACATAGTACTGGAGGACTTTAAGCACCCCTAGCTCCTGCTTGCTAAATGTCAGGAATGAACTTCCCGCAAGCCATTAGGCCGTCAACAGCAGACTCATCTACTGCTTAATCTACTCCCCTGGGGGTAGAGGGTGGCTCCATTTCTCACTGACTCAAACCACATACAAATGTTGGATTTTACAGTGTATTCGAGTCACTTCTGGCACCTGAACCCAGCTTCCCTCACAGATTATTGATCAGGAACCCCAGTCATATTGGTAATAATCAAGGAGAGGGCTGGTGCTTGGCTCAATGGTAGAGTTGCTTGCTGAATGTGCATAATGTTCTGAGTTCCAACTCAGTACTTCTAGGAAGATAAACAAAGCAAATGTAAGACAGAATGAATGACTACACGGTTCCTAATAACACAGATTTGACAGCGACTCCTGTGATGCTCTGTCTGTCCCTTGGGAAAGAACCTGACCATCTAAAACAACGTTTTTATTCCTGTATTCCACAGTCATCTGTATCTACTCTGTAACTCTCCTACTTCGCTTAAGCTGATCTCAGTAGATTTTTTTTGTCACTTGTGACCAAATTATTTGTGCCTAGGGCATGTACCTTCTACAAATGTTTCTTTCAAATATGATTAAAAGTTGTAAATGCCTTGCTTGCATGGGTAAGCACCGCTTGGCAGAATAATTTACTTTTGTAGGACTGTTTCTTCCTTCAGCCAGCCAATCGATGGGCTATTGAAGTGCGGCTATGCAAAATCAGCTCTCAGACACAGAGGAGAGTGATGTATGTTCTGATAAGGAAAGTTCTGGAAATAGTCTCATGAGGCTTCCAAAAGGTGGCAAGGTTGAAAACTCAGAGTACCTTTGTATCCTAGACTTAAATGGGAACATGAAACAAACCTTGGGTTGAGCCCCTCTCCCTGTGACAACTCCCCCTTATGTTAATGGGCCACTGTAAGTATTCCTCTGTGTGTGTGTGTGTGTGTGTGTGTGTGTGTGTGTGTGTGTGTGTGATTCCGCTGATGCTGTTTACGTTCATTTGTAAAGAGTCTCTCCCTGCCTTGGAACTCTCCCAGCAGGTTAGGCTGACCGCTTATAAGCTATAGTGACCCACCTGTATCCACTCTCCAGCCCCCAAATTATAATTATGAGTCACCAAACCTGGCTTTTTTCTTTCCTGTCCAACTTATACTTGTAAAGAGAGCACAGAGACATTTTCTTGACCCCTCAGCTTGGCTCTTCAGGACACACCAACGTCTGTCACTACCTGGACACAAGATGCCCCAATATCCCAATAAATACAACCTGAGGGTTGGGGGGGGGGGGTAGTTACTACTTTATGCAACAACGCTTCAGCCCCTAGGGGTCAGGAGTTGAGGAGCAACTGTCGCTCTGACAGCACTCAGTTCTGAGGTGTCTGCCAGCCCGTCAGAGGCCAGTGACTAGAGATGCTTGTCCTCTGGTCTGCTTGGCACATATCATTCACACACACCTCAGTCCCGTTGTCCTCTCTCCAGGTTTCCTGGGATTGCACTTTCCAATAGGATAACAGGACAGAATCATTTGCCTTTGGCTCTGCTTCCTGGAGTAAGCTGGCTAAGACAGCTTGCCTGCAAATGCCCCAAGGAGGCTGAGATTCAAAGGATGTGGGATGTAGCTATGTTTTTTTTTTTTTTTTTTTTTCTCTGCAGACTCTTTATATGACTCTGGATTTCTATAAGATCCACACTGGATCAGAACCCAGGCTAGATCTGTTTAAGAAGCTTTTTCCACAGAGCTCTTCTTTTTTGCTCTTCAAATTTAAAGTCTGGGAAAGTCCGTGAAGCCATGTCTGTAGCAGCCATGGGGAGATTCGGACTGTTCTTTAATCACTGCAAGAGGGTCACAGGACAGTCTCCTCTGTAGTCACCCTCTCTGTTACTGGCCTCTCCTACTGACTACTTCCCTTCCTGTCTTAGCTCACTGGGGACAAGAACCTGGAAAGTAAACGGATCTAAGATCTCACTCCCTTAACAGCTGTATTCTCCTCTTCTCCAAGAGAAAACTAAGCAGGGCCTGCCACCTCTGGCCCTGTGCATGCAGCATTATGGGTCAGGGTCCCTTGCCTCCCATGACAGTCCTTTGACCATCCTGGGTAAGCAGGCTGCACATGTCTGACTCTGTTCTTAGTTACAGCTGGATGTCTCATATGTACCTAGATTTCAGGATGTATCAAAAGCAAGTGATTCATCCAACGCGGCAAGTTGGCTGTGCCATCAACGAGTGTGTAACACAGCATGCTCTGCTGACCTCTCGTTGAGCTCACTGATTGGAACCTTGGTTAACAGGGCTGCACTTATCCTAGGAGAGTACAAAAAGGTCTGGCCCTGGTGCATCCCAGGTCTGTAGCTGGTCTTTGCTACTTTGTGGGTACTTCTTTTTTCCCACCCTTTATTCCCCTGGTTTTGCCCCCAATCCTAGATAGGAGAGGAAGAAAAGGGAGAGAAAGAAAGAGATCCCTGAAACTAATTTCTTTCCTTTAGTTTCTTCTTTGACCATGGCTACTAACAATCTACAACCAATCTACCCGGATGACCAACCATCACCAACAACCTCTCAGGCCCTACCCTTTATATACTCTCTGAAAAAGTCCCCAATATTCCAAATGTCACACAACCACAGAAACTATCTGCAGCTGGCAAAACCATGCCTCTGCTAGAACACAAGGCAAACCACAGTCAGCTGCTGTGGACAGTCCAAAGAAGCCCCATATCTCTATACCTGGGATTAAAATGAAAGCACATACTTATAATATTTCTGTGATTTTTAAAGAAAACAAAATTCCGGAATTCCACTACACACATCAGTGTCTCACATTCAGTTAAGGGCAGATGGTATCCTCTCCCATTTACAATGGAGGGAAAGAAGCTTCAGAGGCATATAGAACTGGGCAGAATTCCAAAATTGGCTGGACTCGGGCTTTCTAACCCAAGAGCTTGCATACCGCACACACCCTCCTTGGCTCTTGATTTCAGACACACCTACCCAGAGCACCTCCTACCCAAACCTGTTGTTCTCTGCTCAGGCCTTTCTCTCCTGTCACCCTTGGGCTACACGTCTTGAGATGTCACTCTACCCACAGTTGGCTTCTTTCTCTGCTTCATCTTCTTGTCTAGCTTCTCTGGATTTAGCTCCCAAATCAACAGTATCAACGTGTTTTAGGTCTCAGAGTCTGCTCTGCTCCCGGGACAGGCCACATGTGCCTGGAGGCAGAGCTGATGTGTGTGTGTGTGTGTGTGTGTGTGTGTGTGTGTGTGTATGAATGTGTGTATGTATGTATGTGTATGTGTGCGTGTGTACGTGCATGTGTTTGTGTATGTACGTGTGTCTCTGTGTGTGTGATTGTAGGTAGGACCAGCTTCCAAGGTACAAGCCTTGGGTAGTGTCTTAGAGTTTCTATTTCTGCACAAAACATCATGACCAAGAAGCAAGTTGGGGAGGAAAGGGTTTATTCAGTTTACACTTCCACATTGCTGTTCATCACCAAAGGAAGTCAGGACTGGAATTCAAGCAGGTCAGGAAGCAGGAGCTGATGTGGAGGCCATGGAAAGATGTTACTTACTGGCTTGCTTCCCCTGGCTTGCTCAGCTTGCTTTCTTATAGAACTCAAGCCTACCAGCCCAAGGATGGCACCACCTACAATGCTCCCCTCCCCATCACTAATTGAGAAAATGCCTTACAGCTGAATCTCCTGGAGGCATTTCCTCAACTGAGACTCCTTTCTATGTGATAACTCCAGCTTGTGTCAACTTGACACACAAAACCAGCCAGTGCAGGTAGGCACAGGTTTCTGCTACTCTATGCCACTGTGATGGGAACAACTGAAGGGAGGAACTGTCTAGTTTGCTCATGGTTTCCGGACCACAGCCTATGGTCATATGACTCCATGTGCTTGAGCAGAATATCATGGTGGTTGAAGTATGTAGTAAAGGAATATCTTCGCATCATGGTAGATAGGAAGTGAGGTTGGGGGTGAACAGAACAGAGACATCCCTGAGGACACAGCCCTATCAACCTACTTCCTCCAGCTGGACCTCAGCTCCTAAAGTTTCTAGAACTTTCCAAAATGGCAGCACTGACTAGAGAACAAACCTGGAACATATGAGCCCTCGAAGAGGACACTCATCCAAATCTTAACACCACCTCTGGTTATGCCTGGCTGTTAACAGTCTCAGATTTTCTTTCTCCTACTACGACCAAGGAGATAGTCAAGAAAATCTGGGCCTCTGACCTGTTTCCTTCCAATCTCAGGCCCTTCCAGGATCATCCACACTCAAGCACACAGGAGCCAGCTGCAGCTCAAGAGGCCTCATGCCCACTACTGCTTCACTATAGAGGATGTCTCAGAAGCCACAATCTCAGGTCCCTCAGTCATCGTTCTCAGGTTGGAGAGCCTTCAATTACTCAGCTGCTTCTTCAGGTGACAGATTGCTAGCTTCAGATTGCTAGCAAGAGAACGACATATTTTGGGAGTGGTATGTCATTTCTCATGTTTGGTCTGTTTTACTTCAGCTCCAAAATACTCTTTTGGCCTCTGATCAAGACTGTATTGATGGTACAAGTTCACTGCCTGACTCAGACCACATCAACCACAGCTTCCCAACACCTATCCTCCACACAGGTGAAGACAACGGTCACATAAGAGCCATCCTGACCTGGATAGCCAACATCTAATACAATTAGTTAGTTAGTTTGTTAGTTAGTTGGAAAGCAAGCATTACCATAGTGGGTTTTATAGTAACCTCCTAAACATACATTCGCCTGGCAAATGTGACCTTATCACAAGGAAAGAATATTTGCAGATGTGACTAAACCAGAATCTGAAGAATAGGTCATTGTAGATAACTCAGTTATTCATAAGCAAATTACAAGTGTCCTTCTGAGACACAGGCAAGAATACAGAGGCGGAAAAGGCCAGGTGAAGAAAGGTGTATAAGATGTTCCCAGGAGCCAAGGAATGCCAGATTTATCAAACACCAGGAAAGGCAAGGAAGAGGACCCCAGCAGAGCACCCATCCAGTGCAGCAGCCCTGTCCATGCCTTGGTTTCAATGTCTGGCTTGCAAACAGTAAGAATACAATCTCTGTTGTTATAAGCTGTGTGGCTTCTGGTAATTTATTATAGCAGCCACAGAAATATGGACAACTAACAAATTTTGGTGCTAATGATGTTTTGAAGGCTGTAACCACTTAAGCTTTGTACTGTTACTCTAAGGTAAGGATTTATTTTGCATTTTAAGGGCAAGAGAATTGAGAAACGGAGTTCAAAAGACTTTCCCAAATCCACTTAGTGAGGAAATGGTGGCTCATGGCTTTGAATCCAAACTGATTCCAGAGCCTGCTAACCACGAGGCTCTCTCTCCTCCTTCTCCAAGGGGAATTCCAAGTTGAATCTGACACCTCCGCCCAGCATGTGCAGTGTTAGGGAAACACAGTTCCCTGCCTTGCACCACAGTCCCCTGGCCCTTCTTGGTGAGCAGGCTGCACACATGCCTGAGCAGGCTGAGTTAATTGGGCTCTAAATCTGCAGGGAGGGAGACAAAAACCACAGGGTGGTTAATTTATTCCTGGTGGCGGCAGCGGTGGCATGCTAGACAGATGCTTTCTGTTAGAGTCCCTGTGCTTCCCACTGCCCACTCACTACTACAAGTGCTTGGTGCCTGCCCGAGCTCCGTCCTCTGGTCCCAGTGTTCATCCTGGTTCCCACATCACTTCAGTTTAGTTCAGAGCCAGTTTCTGTTATATCACAGCAAGAGTTGGACTGGCTCAGATAGAAGCTTGTGAGAGCCAGGGAAGACAAATACCTCAATGCCATGATCAGCTTGCCTCATGTCTACAAGGCCAGCACTTGGGCAGACCACACTCCGTCATGTCTTTCCATTTTGCGATGGATGGATACTCAGAGGTCATGGCTGCCCTGCAGCTCATTGCAAGGAAAATGAGCGAGAACTCTGACAGTCCAGAAAGAACTTCAGGAAGCCTTGTCTCCCCAAGCTCCTCTGAGGGACATAGATGGCTGTCATCTTCCCTCATCCCCTTAATTACTCTTGAAGTCCACTCTAGCCGTCAGTGCACACTTCCTACCCACTAGCCCCCTGAACTTAATACTCTCACAGCGGTGCATTGAACACACAACACGCCCCTCACCCCGCACCTTCAGGCTGTGTGAGAAGATCCCATCAATCTGCCTCACTGTGGCCACTCAGCTCCGCTGTGCTGAGTCAAGTTCTTCAGTCATTGGGAGCCAAATCATCCCCAGTATTCCCAATATCCCCAGTGGAAGCACATGCTTCCTGGGTAGCTGCACGTATGCTATCCTAGAGAAACACAAGTGTCCTCTCAAGGTCCTTTCAATAAAACGTCAACATCCATGCTGGGGCACAAATCTTAACCTCCCACAGAAGTCTTGTGTTTGCCAAACTAAAGGCAAAAGCTTCACACACAGCCTCTGTCTCTCCTGACCTGGCGGCCATGACTGGCTCAGCCCATCTGTACTTTGACTTCTCACCAGTGCTGGCCCAGGAGCTGGAGAAGCATCATGCTTTCTGATATAGACGTCTTCCTCAGCAGCTGCTGTGTGGGGCAAATACAATCCAGAAACACATTGATCAGACTCAACTTGCCAGTGGTGAGTTGACTTTGTGTTTTGTTCCTTTCCTGGGGTTTTTTGAACCTATGTATTCCTCTTTACCCTGGGACACCCCACCACCACCACCACCACCACCACCACCAAAGAGTGATCAAGCAACCCATTGTCTATCACTGGGCCAGCTTGGTCTTGTTCCAGCTGTTGACAGTCCTTCCTCTCTGGTTCATGGTGAACTTCTACAACATGGAGGATATATGGTTGAAAATCCAGCTTTGCCGGAGTGCAGACCACTGACTTGAAAAGTAAATGGGTTTGCATGGAGAAGGGATTCATTATCATTGTGGCCATTGTGACTGTCACCACCACTAACACGTTCTCAGAGCAGAGCATAGGTACTTCTAAGCAAGAGTTCAGTGCATCCCTATGACACACTGAGGCCATTCATAGATGAAAAAACTAAGGTTCAGAGTCATTATATACTCCAAATCACAGGACTAAGAAGTGGGGCGGGTGTCGAACTCAGGCACTCTGGCCCCAAAGCCCCGGCTGCAACAATTCCAACTTAAAGTCTCTCCTCCTCTCATCTGCCTGTCAGCAGTGGAGGCATGGATAAACGGGAGTTCTGAGAGACTATTCTGGATGCCAGTAAGTCATGGGCCATAAGAGTACAAAAACAAGCAGGCTGCCTTTAATTCTAGCACTTGGGAGGCAGAGGTAGGCAGATCTCTGAGTTCCAGGACAACCAGGGCTACACAGAGAAACCCTGTCTCAGAAAAACAAACAAACAAACAAACAAACTACAAAACCAAGTAGAATGTACCACTGTGGGCCTACAAAGAGGACCAACCAGAGTCCTCAGCAAAGATCTTCTCATGAGAAATAATCCTATGAAAAGTAGATAATTTATCATTAGTATTTCTAACATGACTTGAGGGCAGAACATAGCTTTCAAACTGAGATTTTATAAGGAGAGGAGCTAAAAAGAACAGATGTGACAGCAAGGTCCACCATAGACACCTTTGCTGGGATGTCTTAGAAACTGGTATCAGGGGACGAAAGACCAGACCTAAACTAGGTGTGCTGGCATGGTGACTCGTGGCCATAATTTTAGCACCCAGGAATTTGAGGCAGGAGGGTTGTTTGTGGCCAGTCTCAAAAGAAAACAACAAAAGGAAGCTGAAGAATTTCTCAGCTGTCTGTGGAAAAGACAACAGGACAAGTGACTGTGGTAGGTCGGTAGGCTCCAACCAACCACCTGGGAGATGTTTCATGTCTCAGCATGGATGGCACTGTCTGGAGTGATCAGGAGCCTTCACCAGGCTGGGCCCCCTGAAGAGTCAGTCCCAAGGTTGGAGCTATTTGCTTACGTCTAGCCTGCCACACATGAAAGGGTATAACTAGATGCAGTGCATTGTGGGAACCTAGCCCTCTCCTGTCTGAATTCTACCACAAGATGCATTTGGTGATCTTTAGGATATCATGAGGAAGAAGAGAATTGCCTGAGCCTGCTTATCAAGGATCCGGCAGTGGACTGAGGCCTTGGGCTGCTCAGATCATCTGAGGACCGGTGTAAGGAAGGGACCCTCACAGACACTAGCCCATCAGCAAGTTAACTGCTAGAAAAATTCGGTTCCCTGAAATGGTCCACCTTCCAAGGAAGCATTAAATCTCTCCCATACCATCCCAAGATAGACGGTTACCTCAAGTGTGAAAATTAAATGACCATGAGATTAATTTTTCATTTTGAGATCACTTACAATTATATTCAGATCCACAAAGAGAGTGCCCTGGGGATCGGTTGGGCCTTGGTTTGAGTCCTGGTTTTGCACAACTTTGCGGGAGGAGACGGGTGGGGTTAGAGGACGGGCTCTGGTAGCTGGTGACCTTGAACCTCTGATTCTCCAGCCTCCATTTCCCAAGGCTGGGATTCCAGATGTGTACCGCCATACCTGGCTCCCATAGTGCTAGAGATAAGCTCTATGCATGCCAGGCAATCTCTCTACCAACGATCTACATCTCCAGTCAGCTCCTCGTGACTTATCAATCGGTTCACCCTCTCTAAGGGGCCTGGGTCCTTGTTGGCAGCACGGTGACGTCAGAGTTCTTCAGCTGCCCCACACACTGTGGTTCAGTCCTGGGACATGGCCCCTGAGTCTGCATTTTCTCACAGCTCCTGGCTCCTGCTGTTTCTGCTCTGTCGGGAAGGAGGTCATCAATCTAGAACACTAGTCAAATTTTGTTTCCCTTACAAGTGTTGAAACTATAAACCAACCAACCAAAGCAAACAAAAACAACAAAAGAATGTTTAAAACTGTTACTGTTTGTACTATCTCCCATGAAACCTTGCTGTTCCCATCACCCCAAAGGCTTTTTCCAAAAAAGCTGGCAGCCTCCCACCCAACGACTTGGGCCTGTCTTCTGCACAGGCAGACTGTTTGAGAGCTTACTGGGGTAGCTAGACAGCTCGCTCATCTGTCCACAGTAGTGACTTCCCAGCATAACTCACTGTAAACCGGTTCTGGCTGGTACAGGGTATGAAGACCATGGCTGCATATATTCCCTTTGGATATAGACAAGCCTATAGGCCAATTACAGAAGAACTATAATTGGCCACTGTGGCCTGGTTTTTGGCAGAGAACTCATCAAGTGCTACCAATGAGAATGCTTCTTGAGGCTGCCAGAGAGCCTGGTGGTTAGCATGTGTCACCAGGTTGACCTCCTCATTTGTCTGTCCTGACATTGCTGCTCAAATAAACCACTACCAGGAAGCCTCACCATCTCTTTCACAGTTAGAAAACTCAGGCTGGGGGTAGAGCTCAGTGGTACAGAGTTTGCTCCAGCCTGTGCAATGACCCTGGGCTCCATCTTAACCACAAGAAACAAGACTCCTTTAAATCAACAAACTTATGGTGACCCCTGACTTCAGAGGTCATGCTCTTAAACACACCACTCTGGGACATTTCCACCCCCAATGCCTGTCGCAGATGTCACGGTGAGAAAGCAGTCAGCCGGACAAGGGGAACCTGTGTGCATTTGTGACAAATGCCAAGGGAGCAAACGTCAGGGGAATGCTATAGACCACCTACCAAAGTCAGAACAACTAGAAGTGTGTGTGTGTATGGGGGGGGGGGGAGATGGAGCAAGACTTGATCCTACCACAAACAGCAAGGCATGCTGTGGAACTGTCACAGAACCAAACAGCAGCACAGGAGAGGTGGCCCCACTAGGTAGCAGAGTTTACTTGAATGTTAATTTTCTGATTGGGTAATTGTGTTATTAATGTAAGCAGACTTGTTCTTAGGAAATAAACATTGAAATATTTAGAGATAACAGACCTACCCCTCTGCCCCTTTCCTCTTTCTGTCCCTTCCCGTTCCCAACCACAGACAAATGTCATAAAGTATGAATAAACAGGAAATCTGGGTAAAGGCATCAGGAAGTTATTTTGGGCTTCATTCCTATAACTTTTTAACTCATCTTTTATTAAGTCTTGGGGGAATTTTCTACAATAGATTGTGAGCATTTTCACACCCTCCTTCAACTGTTCCCCAATCCATTTCCTTGCTCCCTGAATATATATACATACATACATACATATATATATATACATATATATATATATATGTATGTATGTATGTATATATATTCATATATCTTATATATTATATATTGTATATATTATATATAAGATATATAATAATATCTTATATAATATATAAAATATAATATAAATATATGTTTAACGCATCAGTTACTATTTGTACTGCTGATATACACTTGTGTGTATGGCCTCCCATCGAAGCATGGTTGACTAGTTTTCTAGAGGTCTAAAGTTCTTCCAAAATAAATGCTGCCACCCAGGTCCCACCCTTCAAAAGCTGTAAAGAGCTGTGGGCAGGGAAATGCACAGCTCTGAAAAACAATGAAAGGGAAATGTTCAGACAGAAAGACAAGTTAAGCTGTGTAATGTCCAACCTCCTCCCTTCACATCCAAAGACCTTTGGTAGTCCCTGAAAGGGTCACTCCTGCAGGTTGAGGTCAGGTTGGGGGCATCCAAGTCTGTTCCTTAGCCTTTCTGCCTCTGTATCCCCAGCCTGTTACCCAACAGCTCCAAGATGCTCTAGACAGTATTCAAGGCATATGACCCCTAAATGAACATGTCAAGTTGAAGGACTGGGCAATGATGGGTACAGAAAGGACTCCCTGACCTTCCTGTGCAGCCAGTTCTAAGACCCTTAAGGTGGATGGATATCCTCCCAGTGCCCCCCATCTGCTCTGTTACAGGGGACTTTGAGACATCAGTAGCAGCAGTCCATACTGTCCCCAGATCACTGTGATAGCTTTCAGCCCTCACCGTACTGTCAGCTTCCCATGACTCTCCACTCCCCACCACACCAAGTGTAAGAACATGCAGACTAAGCCATTTCTTTAGGTCTTCATTGCCTCGTGAACTCCCATGCCTTTTAAACCTCATGATAAGTTAGTATGTGCTTCTTCCTTGTAAATTCATCTTGAGTTACAGGAGCCCAAGCCAAGAACTTAATAGTGTACAAGAGAAAGCACTTGGTCTGCTCTCGGTACCATTGCTAGTTCCCAGTACCCTCATTAGGAAAATGACAGGATATGGGCACTTCCTGCGGAAGAAAGAAGGTGAAAAGGGGGTCTTACTCGGTGGCTCACAAATAGCTACTCTATAAAGGATCCTCCAACACCAGGCATGGCAACTGCCCAGGTCATGACTGCTAATGTCAATATCATGACTCACTGCCCATAGCTATGGAGGAAACTGACTTATGTTAGAATGTGTGGAGATGAGAGAGAAAGAGAGAGAGAGACAGAGAGAGACAGAAAGAAACAGAGATAGAGACAGAGATAGAGGCAGGGAGAGACTCAGAAAATGGGAAGCTTCCCAACATGGTCAGACCTGAGTTCAAATCTCAGCTCTCCCACGTATGGGTTATGGAAAGTGGAGATATATTTAATTGCTCAAATTCCATGTCTATAAAATGGAGAAATCACTCATATCTTTTTTTCCAAAGTCCTAGATGCTGTGTGGCCTTGGCACTTAGTCTCTGATCTCTCAGTGACTCTGCCTCCCAAGCTTCTGCTCCCACACTGAATAGGCATGCCTTGTAGAGATGTAAGAACAAGATTTCCAAGTATGTGTCATAACCAACACTGAACTTTCTACCTCCTGTGTCCCCCAATGACATTCAAATACCACAATGAAAGACCAAAGCTCCCAGACCACAGAGGACCAGTCAGAAGAGTAAGCCATCTGGACGTGGCCCTCCAGTCCCAGTCACGCCTCTGTATGACCATGGACAAAATGGCTGATATTTTGCCTATAACCTGAGAGACTCCATGCACCTGAGAGACCTGGCCAGGTAGTACTTGATTTCCCAATCCATTAGAATTGTGTGGAATCCTCAAGCTAGATGTGGTAATGACTTTGTGCTGTAACCACTTTCCTTCATGGGTAATAAAAGGCTTAATGTCACATACACAAACTCATTTCACAAAGAATGGCCATTGCTTGTTTCTGTTATTACAACTTACCAGGACACCTTCAACAGGCTCAGCTGCTGATCCCCGGTTCCAGCTGATCCCCAGCCAAATGTCCATTTCCAGCTGTCAACTAAACATTTACACTGGGGTGTAATGGCAGTATGCCCTGCCTTTCCTGGTGCCATTTCAATAATTATGGAATGACATCATCTCTGACTCACCCAGCTCTCCTGTACCGTATATACGGCACTCTCACCTATGACCACGGATCTCACCTTTCTAGCTGAATTTGCTTTCCTGTGGCTGGGACAAGATTTACTTACTTTTAGCATATATTTTTCTTTCTTACTCAGTATTGTAACTTCATTTGACTTACTAGCTTTTGTGTGTGTGTGTGTGTGTGTGTGTGTGTGTGTGTGTGTGTGTGTGTATTCCATAAAAGGCAAGCCCTCTATCACTGAGCTGCACCTTTGGCATTTGTTTTTAATGAGTCCACTTTACTTTAGTTAGACTGGAACTTTGGGGTACCTCTCTGTCTTCACCCCTCCACCATTCCTCCCATAGAGCCTTGTGTTGGGAGCCAGCTTTTAGCAGAAAGCGGCTATCAGCTTTGCAGCCATCTTGAGCCATATACCCTGACATGAGACTTGGATTACAATAGCCTACAACAGCTGAGCACACTCGGATAATCTTGGTTTAGATACCTTGAGATTAAAGGTGCGTGAGATTAAAGGTGTGTGACTTAAGAGTGTAATTTAGAGATAAGATTTAGAGACAAGACCTAAGGGCATGATTAAAGGTGTGACCAAAAGGCATGGCTTAGAAGTGAGACATATAAAAGGCAGAGGCAGATGGAGAGAACCAGACACAGCAGACATTAGGGAGACAGAGAAGAGAGAACCAGACACAGCAGAGAGAAGACAGGTAGCAGGCACTTGGAAGAGAACTTGGAAGAAGTAACTTGGAACTTGGAGGGACTAGGAGCTAGGGACTAGGCACTAGGAACTCAAGACTTAGGACTTAGACTGAAGAATAAACGGGATTGAATTACACTCTGTCTGGTCTGCATTCTTCGAGTCCGTCCTCACTCTCGCTCTTGCTGAACCCCGACCCGTGGACCGGAGCCGCAGCTTGGACCAGGATACAGTGGCCGCCCAAATGTGGGTCGGCCCAGGCCTCAACATTTTGCTTGGGCTGCGACATTTTTTGACCGCCCCAACGTGGGGCTAGTGTGGACCCCAACAGCCTTGCATGTCCCATCCTTATCATGATCTTTGGCTCTTTTCTAACTTAGTTATATGCAGGTGTTAGCTGCAAATTATCATTGGCCATTGATACCAGTGATGAAGCCATTTTCTGTGTGTCTTGCTCTTCTGGCAGCTTGTTCTCAATGTGAGAAACATGATTCTTCTCTCTAACTCACAGAGCCTGTAACATGAGTTGAAAATATGAGGCAGTTAACCATATAATTCTAACAAATTAACCTGGAAACGTGCTTCGTGAGTAGGAACATAACCCAGTAACAAAGGGCCTAGAATTTCACTCATGTTAGGTATAGAAGCACATTTCTTATCTGTTCAAGTTGGCATTACAGAGAGAGTGTGACTTGGTGACAATTCCCAGATGCCTCCACTAACGATAGAGTCTGGAGACGAGATGAAGGGATGGTGCTGGTTTGTGCAAGCACAGCTTTGTCTGTACCCCTTGCACAAGCCAGGATCCTCAGGTGACAAGTGACAGAATGAGTCAATATACCAGACTGAGGTCTTGGGAGTTGTGGTTCAGTCAGCAGCGCTTTTGCCTTCGGTGCTCACAAAAGTGGACATTTGACCTTTGGTGTTTGACCTTTGGCATTGTATAAACTGGCTGTGGTGGTATACACCTGGGATAGCAGCCCTCAAGACGAGGACGCAGGAGAAGCTTCACAGTAAGTCCAAAGCCAGCCTAGGTTATATGAGACCCTGGTTGGTTGTTTGTTTATTTGTTTGTTTGTTTGTTTTAAGAGGCCAAATTAAGGAACAATAAACTATGTTTGAAGAGTCTTGCACTGACAGAAAGGTAGACATGAGACTTTGGACAAAAGTAGAAAAATCAGGGACTTCTGGTGCTGGGAACTAACAGTTGGGCATCTTTATTTGCAAGTCCCAGTGGAAAGAGCCATCAGGAGCTTTGACAGCCTCCTCCCCGTGCCTATCACCCACCCATGTGCCCGTTGGGAGTTTCTGTCATATGGGTCTTTTCACTGTTCTTCCTCTAGTGCAGTGTTCCTCAGCCTTCCTGACACTGTGATCCTTTAATGCAGTTCATACTGCGGTGACCCCTGAACATATAATTATTTTTATATGTTTATATAAATTATATATTTATATATAATTATGATTATTATAATTATGTTCCTTCATACCTGTAATTTTGCTACTGTTATGAATCATCATGTAAATATCTGTGTTGTCCAGTGGTCTTAGGTGACCCTGTAACAGGGTCATAAGACTCTAAAGGGTTCATAACCTACAGGTTGAGAACCACTGTTTCAGCATGAATCCTTCGAAAACTCTATAAATTCTGTAATAGGTGCCAGAGAGGGACTCAACAGCCATTCATTACAGACTCTGCCCCTGTCCAGTCACTATATTTCTTCTCAGTACAAGTAACAAAAATCAAGCCTCAAACCATCAGCGGGGGCAGATCGAGCTGAATCAAGCTGAGTCACGGCAATGTAGGCTGGTGAGGGGTTGGTTGAGAAGTAACAGAGAAACTGTAGCTACGTCTTGGTAGCTGTGTCTTCTGAAGGTCAGAGTGCCCTTTGTGGCTAAGCATCCTTAAGTTTTAGGCTGCTGTGAATGCGTCAGAAACTGAGGCACAAGGGCATCCTCCCACGTGCGTGCACTGACAACGGTTCTGCACTTTTGAAACATCGGACACTATCATATATCACTTGAATTGTGATTTTGGCACTTCCCTGCTTTGACGGGTACAAAGAACAGTACCCTGAAAGAAAAATCCAGTTGACTATGATTTGGGAGGGGAAATGATTACGCCACCCATCTCATAACAATTCATGAAGATGTCTTTAAAATCTATAATGCAGAAGCCAGTGCGTGGCTCACTGCCTTGAACAGTCTCTCTTTGAAGTGTTTGCTTTGCTTCATTTGCTAAATAAACTGTATACATCTCTCAATACAATTGCTTCCTTCACTTCAACAAGAAACCAAGAGACCCAGCAACAGTAGCCACCAGTCAGGGCAAGGAGGCTCTTTCCTACCTCATGCCCCGCTGCATCCTCAGGCAAGCTCTGAGCACAGTGCCTGTGTTTTTAGAGACTCTCAACAGCTCCCAGCTGCAGCTGCTACAATCATCGCCTTGGGGGCTTATCCTGTTACAGGATCTTGTTCAGTCTATAGAGGGCTGGGAAAAGTCCCCCTTGGGGGAGCTACTGAGTTAGTAGATTCAAAACTGAATTGCTATCTCTGGATGGGTATCTCTGCTCACTGTCTACATTCTTCTCTGAGTGTCTCCGGCTCACCCAAGCAGCGCCTATTCCTCCATACACTCTGCTTCTTACTGTTCTTACTTCTTCACTCTGGCCCATGCTTTCTGGTATCACTGTTTAAATAAAGCCCTGGCATGCACGCATACCTTCCTTCCTTAGCCTCTTTCTCAGAGAGGCCAGTCCAAGGCAGCCCAGCTGTTTCCTAGTAAGATAGCTGCAAGGTTGGGATCCGGCCAGTGACTGGCCCAGTGGGCACAGTTCCCTTCCACGACCAGCCACTTAAAATCCCAGGCCTGATTACTGTTCAAGTTGGCCACATTCCCATACCTGGGTTGGCATATGTCTGTTGATCAGACTGGTCACTGACTTCTTAGAAAGCCAAGAAAGGTGGAGCTATTTCCATGCAATTTTTAAGAGATGTGAGGCACGGGCCATAGCTTCCTGATGGAGAACAAGGATGCTGTCACTGGGTCAATGCTGAGGGGACTTCGAGCAGGCCAGACTACCAGGTGTCACTGCATGTGGCCTTTAAGAGGGGCAAGCATACTTCAGAAGAAAATAATCTAGGCTCTACCTTGGTGGAGAGACCTGTATGAAATGGAAGTGTGAGGAACCAAAATGACACCTTTGGAGTTTCCTGTCTTCTCCCTCTGTGATGGCTATTCCTGGTTACCAACTTGACTATATCTGGAATGAACTATAATCCAGAATTGGAGGGCTCACCTGTGATGTAGATCTTGAGGCTGGAAGACACAAGTTTCTGACCTGGATCTTGGTATGGAGATCTTGAGACATAGTAGCCATGAAAAGCTTAGGCCCAGGCAAGGTAGTACAAGTCAAGAGACTGAGGCAAGGAGATCTCCAAGTTCAAGGTCAGCCTGGGACAAGCAAGTCCCAGATCCAGGCATGGTGATACACATCTTTAACGCTGGAGGCCTACATAAGGAAGTTGGAAGAAAGAAGACTCACTCTTCTCTGACTGCTTGCACTTAGGAAGAAGAAGACTCACTCTTCTCTGCTTGCACTTATTAGCCAAGCACATCTGTTGGAGTTACTTCTACAGAGCATCAGCTGAAACAACTAGCCTCATGGGACTGAGCAACTACTAGATTCTTGGACTTCCCATTCACAGCTGACCATTGTTGGGTTAATTGGGCTACGCCTCTAAGTCATCACAACAATGCCTCAATATAGAGAGACATTTCATAAGTTCTGTGACTCTAGAGAACCCTGGCTAAGTCATCCTCCCATGTTTTTATGTCAACAAGTTGTTTGATTTTTCTTCTTCTGAATAATACTTTGGTTTCACGTCATCAAAAACAAGTCAGCGTGCGTGCGTCATGACTCATCTAAAAATCAATAAATTGAATATGAATTGAATATGAATATGAATAAATTGAAGAATATGTTGTTACTAGAAACATTAAGAAATGGCTCATCTTATCCTTCTTATCTTTCTAGCCCCTAGGAGGACTCCCTCACTTAATAACTGAGGTCCCCAGTTGTTATATGTATGGTATGTATAAAACTCCATGGGCAGAATGGCTGTTGATTTGGATGACGTAATGTATATCAATAGTCTTTGTGGCTTGGTGAATGAAGTCCAAAGGAGTCCCCATGCCTCACTGTCATGGTGTTTGTGTCTTAAAGGGATTGTGGCAAGATTATGAAATTCATTTAATCCCTGAGAAAATTAACATAAAGTGGTGGACCTGTGCTCACACAACCATTTGTGAACCCCACATCTTGGCCTCTTTCATGCGCAAGGAGGGTGCTGTAGGGTCTTGGGTGCAGGGAAATGAGCAGAGTCTCTGTGGGTGAGAAGGAGAAGATATATAAGTCTAACAATAATCATTTTTTGAAAGGCATAGCTGGTTTCTTATCCAGCATGCAGAGAACTTGGCAGCTCCCACATAACAACTAAAAGGCTGAACAAACGAAAACCACAGCTGTTCTCACATCCATCAGAAACTTGTGACTACCTGGCCAAGCTTCCACCTTAAAAATTGAAGAGAAAGGTGGGTACATAGAGTCACAGCCTCCTGGGGCAGAAGTCAAGGGCTAGAGCCATTTGGAAGCACACTTTCACGTGATGGATTGTACACACACATTAGTGTATAAGCTGGAAAACCAGGTTTAGGTTTTTCTGCTTTCAACCTAATGTCTGCATCCTATGTAAATGGCTAATACTAGAATTAGCTAGAAAAAATGTATTCAAAATGAAGAAGCTTTTAAGTGCCTCCAGGCCTGGGAAGAGAAGAAAGCGAGTCTGCAGTGATGTAGTCTGTGTACAGACTAATAGGTGTTAATCCCGTTTGCTCTCTCCTGGCTGATTCATGAGCCACACTCTTCTTCTCTAATTCTCTCTCTTTTCTGCTCTGAAGAAAGAAGATAAAACAAACAAACAACAACCACCACCACCACCACAACAACAAAAACAGTGCCTCTGGACAGGGGTTATTGACACAGTTATATTAAATGAGCAGAAAGATTGAGACCTCCCCCCAATACATTCTTTAGTTGTTGACTTCAGAAAATGGCACTCAACTCACCTAGTGCAGTGTATCAAGACCAGATTTAAAAGAAAATTCTTAGCTAAATGTTTTAGTTCATTTCCATTGCTATAACTGAATGCTACACTCTGGGAAGCTTATAAAGAATAGAGGTTCAGGCCAGATGTGATGGCACAGACCTGGAATTCCAGAACTTGGGAGGCTGAGAACTTAGAAGGATCAAGAGTCAGAGGCCATCTTGGGTTGCATAAAGAGACTGTCTCGATCCCTAACTCCAACTTCAACAAACAAAGAGTAAAGATTTATTTAAGCCAGGAGAATAGAGCCTAGAAACCCCAAGGTTGAAGGGTCACACTGCTTACTTCTTCCTTGAATCTCATGTTTCTCAGGATGTCTAGAAGATTCTATCCTGGAAGAAATGCTGAACCTGTGCCTTTGTTTATCTCCACCACCCCAACCCTGATCCCATACAACTTTCTCTTATTTGTTTACTACAATGTACCCTAACTTGTCTCTCTGTCTTCCTTTGCTCATACAATCCCCGCCCCCCAACAAAGCAGCCATTTGTAAGCATTGAGTGTGATGGGACTGTGTAATTCTCTAGTATAAATCTGGCTGTGTAATTCCTTAGTTTGAACCTACCCAGTGGTTGTCCTTCCCATGAACCTCCAGTGGAATTCACGGTCCGCGCTTCTCTGATTTGCACCAGCCTGTGCTCCCCTTCCTACTCCTCCCCTCATCCTCACACGCAGAGAATGGCTCCCACAACTTGCTTTCCACCTTCCAGAACAGCCCTACTCTGGATGTATACACTAGAGCAGACTTCTATGTGTGGACTTAGAAGTCAGTTGTGACACTTTCATCAGCTCTTCCTTAGGGTTGTGACACAGGCAGAAAAGTAGATGTGCTGGGGTCTGCACTGTAGGTCTTGTGCTTCTAGGTCTATCAGAACCAAGTCCACCCTCAGTTAGCTGTTTGTTTAAGGAGTACAGGGAGGATGCACTAAGGGTCAGTCCAGGAGTCTACAGAGCCCTGCATGCCAAAGATGAACACTCATTGTCCTAAGCTGCTAAGTTTTGGGGCGGTATGCACTGCTATAGAGAGAGGGATCGTGCACGCACTCAGCCCTCTTCCTCTTTGTTTTCTAAAGTTTTCTTCTTCTTTGCCTGACTTGAGTGGGGTTTTTTTTGTCCAATACAGAATCTCTCACCCTTGGTTCTCTTGGCAGTGAGGGCTGGACAATTCTGTATTGGGTATGCATGAGGGTAGAGGGGCATCCCTAAAATGTACATTTTAGGGAATTTAGTCAGTATTCCTGGCTTCTATTCACTAGATGCCACCATCGGTCCCTTCGTATCCCCAGTTGTGACAACCAAAGACAAATACAAACCCTGCCAGATATCCTGAAGGAGGGACAAAATTGCCCCAGTGGTGAGCTACTAGTCTAGACCGTTTTCTTCCCCAGTCTTTAAGCTAGCTCCTTCCTGACATTTAAACCCCACCTTTAGTGTGGCTTCTTGGGTGGGCCCACACTTAACTGCCAGTGACTTGCTCATTCTCTTCTGCCTCCCCTCCACCATAGTGCAATACCAGGACCCTTCAAAAGCAAGACTGCTGCCTGCTATGCTCAACTTTCCCGGCACGTGACAGGCATCTCATAAATCCATTCCAATGAATGAGAAAGGTCAGAAGACACCGTAGACTGTAAAGGGTGAATGAATCATAAAAGTGAAAAAAGGAAATAAAAGTCACGAGAAACAGGTCTGCACAGAGTTTGGCAGCTAGGAAGTGTCAGAGCTTGTAAGTCACTGTTCTGTAGCTGCTGCTGCTCTGTTTTACACTGAACTACCAATGACACAAATGTTCTGGGAGCCCTGGTGGGTTGATTGACTGAGAAATAATCCTCATGGGTCTTACCATGTCTCTAGAATGGATTTAAACAGCACAATAGTTCAGTGGGTGTGGTTTGATGTATTGCTCCACACAGCTGTCCCCACTGATCTCTTTGATTCTCACTGTGTCAGTAGCATCTGAATAGCTACAAGCTAATAGACAGATGTAGCTGAAGGTGTGTGCCAAAGTGGCCGAATTGGGTAGAGAGCTAGCCTGTTTACTATGCATGTGACCTACTCTCCTCCCCTTCACGCTATTATATCTCCTAGTAACAGATGATAAAGCTAGTTTCCCAGGATGCCAGCTCATCTGAGATGGAGACTTTACTTAAGTACAAAAGCAGCCACTTCAAATAGTGTGCTGGGGGTTTGGTGGCTCAATGAGAAGACAGGAGGAATCCCCCAGCCCCAGCCCCACACTAAAATCAAACTTTGATCTGCAAGCCTGTCAGGTAAGAAATGTCAGGCTGTTCTGGTTGAATGCCTTGAATGCCTGTGTGTGTGTGTGTGTGTGTGTGTGTGTGTGTGTGTGTGTGTGTACATATGTATGTCCTGGGGACCTAAAAAAGGAAGGTGGAAGACAAGATGAATGGTTAATAAGATAGACCCAGAGACCCACCGTGACAGACATGCTGCCATTCAATCTGATGAGACCTGCTACTTCCCTACAGATTCTCAGAGCCACACTGTCCCCAAATGTCTAATTTCAGTTCCCTGGGGTCCAACTTAATCCTTCCTCATCTCAGTCTTGCTTTTCCAGACCTGTCCCAAGTCGCCTCCCATTGGCAATACAAATTCCACCAGCACTGAAGGGTCAAGAATGACTTTATCTCGACTCCTTCAGGAAGTCAGCAAGTTGCTGTCAGACCCTGTTTCAAGGATCTCTGTGGCTCAGCCCATGCAGAGCATGGTTTTGCTGACTCAGCATCGCTTCCTTCCATCTGGCCAGTGGGAATGCTCCCTCTGAAAAGAGGAGGAAGCAGAGAGGCTTGGCAGCAGAGCTCAGAAGGAGTTCAGGCAAGGCCACCCTCAACACACCCTTCTTTGGTGCAATGATTATTTTGAACAAGGTGCCAAATTACAGCCAGCAGTCTCCAAACCACCTCATTAAAATCATAACTGATGGAAGGTGTTCACACGTCCCAAATCCTTTCCCTGCCAGCCAGGGAAGGTGATTCTTATCAGGATGCTGCAGTTTCTCCCTTGTTTCTACCAGGCACACAGATTTATTGAGACAGGTAGGAAATGAGGAAAAACTCTCAGGTGCTAGGAAAGGCTGAGTTCAGAAGGTTTTAGAGGCTTAGGTGGGCTCTGAGTGGCTGCTGTGTATATGCAAACTAGGTGAAAAGTAAGGACCAATCAGAGGAGAGACTCCCAAACCGGGAGGGTTCTCAATTAGGTCTGAGGTTCTATCCTTTCTTGCCCTATTTTTTAGAGAAGTGGGGGAGGTGCAGATAAAGGCAGGGTGGAAGTTTATATCCAACTGTTCTCAGGATTCATTTCTGACCACTGGCTTTAGTGACAGTGGAGTATAAGGTGACACCATTACTAGACAAAGCTTGCCATATACTAGTGTGTCTGGTGACATCACCCCTAGACAAAGCCAGCCATTTACTAATGTATCTGGTAACACCACCCTAGACAAAGCTTGCCGTTCACTAGTGTATCTGCCCACGTAACTTCCCCAGTATCCAGCCATTTTTTTCTAAGGAGCTCATGTCCCTTTTCCTATCTTTATGAAGATACCATAAACACTACCAAATCTTAGGGATAATGGCCTTTCTCCACTGGCGTAAGTATGCTTAAAATTAATCCACTTGTCTGCCTCCAGGCTATGTGAATCTTGCTGGGGCCAAGAATACAATAAACCCACTGTGGACCCCATCACAGGGGAAGGGTCTCTGCCCAAGCAAAATCTATCAACTGGATAGGTTGGGCTGGTAGACAGAGTTCATCTGATGGGGTAGCTTTCTTAAAAAGTGGGAACATTACCAATATTCCAGAGATATTTATTTCTCCCACAAAACTGGAAGGTCTGACCACAGTGGACCTGGGATCCTAGAAGGAGCAATTAGCAGGAATTAAGCTATGACCCCTTGGTGGAGACTGCCCTAGTTCCCAGCAGCCTCTTCTGAGCCTCTCTGATTCTGCTGCCTTTGTTTCCCTCCTCCCTCGTGCACAGAAAGTGTGAAATCTGAGTTCCTCCCCGGAAAGAACCCTAATGCCACCCTGACACCCATCAAGATCTGTTTGGTTGCCGTGATGGTTTGTATATGCTTGAACCAGAGAGTGGCACTGTTAGAAGGTATGGCCCTGTTGGAGTAGGTGTGTCACTGTGGGTGTGGGCTTTAAGACCCTCATCCTAACTGCCTGGAAGCCAGTCTTGTCCTGGCTGCCTTCTGATCAAAATGTAGCACTCTCAGTTCCTTCTGAACCATGCCTGCCTGGATGTCGACATATTCCCTCCTTGATGATGATGGACTGAACCTCTGAACCTGTTACCCAGACCCAATTAAATGTTGTTCTTATAAGAGTTGCCTTGGTCATGATGTTTGTTCACAGCAGTAAAACCATAACTAAGACAGTCACCCTGATATTGCAGTCAATGACACACCAGTGAGGCTGCTGTGGGCTGGATATCCCCCCCCCCATACCCATTCACACATCCAAGTCCTAATCCCCGGGGCCTTGGGTTGTCCTTGTATTCAGAGAGCAAGTCTTAAAGAGATAACTAGGTTAATGGGATCAATTAGAGTGGTTGATATGACTGAACTATCAGATGGAGAGATGGCCTATGATTTGGTGGCACCACTTGCATCTAGTACTTGGGAGGTGAGGAGAGGAGGTTTACAAGTTTGAAGCTAGCCTGGGCTACACAGTTAGACCCTGTTGAGAAAAGAATATTGGGAAAGGAGGGGGAAAAGAAGAGAAGAAAACAAAGGACAGGAAAGAAAAGATTGAAAATAGATAAAAAGAAGACAACACCAAGACATCAGGAGACCTGTGCCTCTCTGTATACACACAAAGAATCCACATGGGGACATAGGGAAAGGATTCTCTCTTTACCAAGCCATGAAGAGAGGCATCCGAGTAAATCACCCTTATCTCCACTTCTAGCTCCCAGCACTGTGAAATAGGACCTTTCTGTTGTTTCAGCTATGTAGTGCTTGGTGCGTGTTTGTTACAGTAGCTGCAGGAAGCTGCTTACAGTATTTGATCAGTGAAATGTCCTCTCCTAGCCCCTGTTGTCATGGGAATCAACTTGAAGTTTTCCCATTTCTTGCAACCAAACAGTCTCAACTTTATCAGCCTGTTTTCCTCCAACATGTCAGAGTGTTTCTCTCAAGCTGCTGTGGCCTCTGTCAGCTATAGTTATGGTAAGCACTACAGGCAGAGGTTTGTAAATACTGTGTCAAGGCCTTGGGGTGGAGCTGGAGTATCTCTGTGGTAGAATGTGCATTCATCATAGATGAGGCTTTGGATTCAAACTCAGCAGGGCATAAAAGCACACAGACCTCAGACTTTGAAAAGTCAGAGATGGAGCCAGGTTTCTGGGCCACTTTTCAGGGCTGGGTGATAGACCCAGGCATTGTGATTGGACAGACAGTAACACCCACATCACTGAGAGACCTGGTCACTTGTGTGAAAGAGCTCCAGATAAGGAGATCAGTATGCTGGTTGGCTAGTTTTATGTGACTTCACACACACACACACACACACACACACACACACACACACGTATCTAAAAGGAGGGAGCCTCAATACAATAGAGAAGATGTTGCAATAAGATCTGGTTATAAGGCATTTTTAAATTAGTGACTGATGGAGGAGGGCCCTGCCCATTGTGGGTGGTGTCATCCCTGGGCTGGTGGTCCTAGAAAGCAGGCTGAGCAAACCATGGGAATAAGCAGCACCCCTCCATGGCCTCTGCATCAGCTTCTGCCTTCAGGTTCCTGACCTGTTTGAGTTCCTATTCTGACTTCCTTCCATGATGATGAATAACAATATGGAAGTGTAAGCCAAATAAACCCCTTCCTCTCCAACTTGTTGTTTCATCGTGATGTTTTGTTACAGCAATAGTAACCCCAACTGAGAAAATCAGGCTGGGGGCAGAGAGCAGTCAGAGATACCTGCCCTGGAGGAGAGTAAAGTATAGTTTCCAGTCTCTAGACACACAGTTTGCCCAGATAATGCTTCTGTTGTTTTGAAGTTGTAGAATGCATCAAGAAGAACCTATTTTGAAGGCTTATTTTATCTTTATTCATATGCATCTGCATGTATCTATGTGTGGTTATGTGCACACGTGTGAGTGCCTGTGAAGACCAGAAGGGGGCATCAGATCCCATGGCACTAGAGATATAGGCTGTTTGGGAGTCACCTGATGTAGAGTCTGGGAACTGAATTCAGATCCTCTGGAAGAGTAGTATGTGCTTTTAATTGCTGGACCATCTCTCCATCCTCAAGAAGAATCAACCTTTAAAAGTTCTTTAGGGGCTAGCCACTTGCAAAATCTTAATTTTTGCCTGGGGGGGTATCAATGGCCCTTTGTAGAGAACACAGCTTTGTGGGGTCTGTCAGCTTTAGAACTTTTACATGGTGATGCTGATGGCATCTAGATTATAGACAAAACATTTCACCTTAAGCCCAGGTGACAAGAGAAGGTACTTTTAGGGGGTGGCAGACACTGGTATATGTCTGTCTGTCGTCTTCCCTCTGTCTCTTTTCTTGCCAGCAAAGTCATCCAGTAGGAAGTAGCTGGAAACACTAAATGCAGGTGTGTTTCCCAGGATCAGTCAGAACATCCACAGATGGCCCAGTCCCCAGGGTTGGAACGTCTGGTGAAAAGATTCTTAGATATCAACAGGAGTCTCAAGAGAAAAGTACTCTCCAGATGCCTCCTGTCACTTCCTGTGTGTTGCCAGAATTGCAGCGGCCATCTTGTGGCCATGGGGTCATGAGACCAAGGAAGCAAAGGGTGAAGGACTGAGAATTTGAAAGTTCAAAAGATAGGGTTATTAAAGAGACTGATCAGTAAGGGGGAAGACAAGGGGGTGGGGTGGGGGAGGGTAAGAATAAAATCAGCCATTTCTTTCAGAAAAAGCTTCAAATGTGAACAAGTGAACTGATTTTTAAAAGAACCATATGCAAGGAAGTCTCTGGATTGGTTCTGGTTCTGGTACTGGCCTACAACAATAGCTTTGGGCCAGTAAGTTCCTGCTCTTGGGTTTAACCATGTTCCTCTTATCCCTAAATCTAAACCACACACTCATAAGCCACCTTAAAGTTTTACTATCAAAACCTAATTCTTAAGAAAGCTGAGTAGGACAGAGAGACAGCCAGGTTGTTGGAGTGCTTGCTGTTACAAGCATGAGAACCCGAGTTCAGATTCTGGCACTCGTGCAAAAAGCCAAGTGTGTTGGTAAATGCTTGCACGCTCAACACTGGGTAGAGGAGCTTCAGGGAAAGACTCAGGTAGATCCTGAAATTGCTGGCTGGACAGCCTAGCCAGTAATCGAGCTTCAGATTCAGTGAGAAAGTCTACCTCAAAACGTACAATGGAGAACAATTATTGAGGAATACACCTGCTGCCAACCTCTGGCATTCATACATTAGCACACGCGTCTGACTATGTAACCTTATCCCACGTATGGGAACTTGTGCATGCTGACACACACACAGAAAAGAAAAGAAAAATAAATATTCCAGCTTTGTTTATCTCTTAAACTTTGCTTAACTTTTAAACCCTGGTGTGACCTAACCTCTTGAGTCTCAGAATGACACGTGCAGATAGCTCTAGTAAGCTTTCACTATCATCATTATTCTTGATGCTTTTGATGTAAAAGCTCCTAAAGACTCTGCCTGTATAGTCACCATACGAAGAGACCAGAACTAAATCTACCCAGATAAAGACCTTGGCCAGGATCCTACAGCTCAGTGGAGATCCTCTGGAACCGAGTCTCCCATTTCTAGTCCTAGTTCTTGTGTGCATGTGTGCATGTGTGCAGATGCATTCCCATGTGCAGAGGCAGGAGTGCATGCACACATATCCATGTACATGTAGATGGTTAAGGATAACCTCAACCATTGTTTCTCAGAGACAGATGCCTTCCCTTTTAGAACCAGGTTTCTCACTGGCCTGAAGCTTACCCAGCTCAGCTAGGCTGATGTCTTAGCTTGGATTTCTATTGCTGTGGAGACACCATAACCATGCTAACTCTTACAAAGGAAAACATTTCATTGGGGCTGGCTTACAGTTTTAGAGCTTCAGTCCATTAATCATCAGGGCATGAAACACGGCAGCATGCATGCATGGTACTGGAGAGGTAGCAGACGTTCTACATCTAGGTGTACACACTGGCCAGACTTGAGCTCAAAGCCTATCTCCACAGTAACACATTTCCTCCAACAAAGCCACACCTCCTAATAGTGCCACTCCCTATGGGCCAAGCATACTCACAGGAGTCTATGGGGGCCATTTTTATTCAAACTACTATAGTTTGCTTTCTGGGAAGCCCAGAGGTCTGTCTGTCTCTGCCTCCCCAGCACTGGGATTACAGGTGCATACTTTTTAACGTGGGCTCAGGGATTGAGCTCATATCCTCCTGTTTGCCTTGTAACCAGTTCCCCCCCCTCTCTCCTGTTTGGCATGTTGTTGAGGCTCTGCACTCTCCACACTTGGCAGCCCCACGCTTTGGGAGCCACTAATGTTGGAGACCACACTGCCCCGCACTTTGGGGCTAAGTGCTCTGGTCAAGAGAGAGAGTGGGGATAGAGGGGCAAGAGATTCGAAGAATGGAGACAAACCAGAGTGTATAGTCAAGTCTGGTTACTTCTTTATTTTCCCTATTCATTCTATTACAAGAAAATCCTGGGTATTTATAAGCGCAAGCAGGAGAACACAGGTGAAAACATTCTACCACGTGCACCATGCAGCTGGGGTCACTAAACAGTAAAACAAGCTATGTGGGATAAACAAGATGTTTGTCAGAGTGTGCTTCAGCTGTTGTAGGCTGTTGAAAAGTCTCTATCAGGGCATATGGTTCCAGAGGGATGCAAAGTTGATAGCTGCTTTCTAGTTGCTTTCCACCCAAAGTCGGCTCCCAACAGCATGTCTCTAACCATCCGTGGCCCACCTCATAGAGGAAGCATGGCTACTTTGGTTTCCAACTTTACACTTCCAAACTTCAGCTGTCCCAGGAAGAGTCATTTTCCCCCAGCTGATGGTAGCATGGTGTCCAAGGCAGGGGGACACTAGGTTCCAACAATCCTGTGCCACAGATTTGGGACTGGCAGGTGAGGTGGGGAGAGTTGTCTCCCCTGGGACCACAGGGAACATTAGCAAGACATGGGCTGGGGGGAGTGGCCAGGCAGAGTGCTGCAGGGAGGGCTTGCAGAGTGCTTGTTACCGGTTCCTGCTGATCCTTACAAGGTATCTAAATGAAGGCAGAAGAGACCACTGCAGAGTAGCAGGTGATGTATTTAAAAGTATCGGCCGTGTTATTAAATATTTATGACCACTTAGTTTGATGTAAAACACCCATCAACCATTTTCCTGGAGCCTGTCTGGTGTTCCTGAGTTCTGTGTGTGATAGGCTTCTGGCTGCTTTCTATCTCCAGCCCTTTGTCAGGACCCTGTGCCTGAGACACCATGTGCTGCTCCTGGGTGACATCCCACGGCAAGGAAAGGGGAAACAAGAAATCAGCTGAGCAGAAACCATCCTGCCCTTCTTGACAGTGAGAACTATGGGATTTGCCCTCTGGCCTGCCTCTTCTTTTAGGATGACTAATTTGACATTGTCAAAGTGTTCAATTTCCCTCCAGCCTTCTAAATTCCCGGGGTGGGGGAGGGGTGTCCTCCCCAAATGAAAGGCAGATTCTCAAGAGAAAAGCAAACAGGGCATATGGGTCTGTAGCCATGGGGAGTAGCTGAGTGACTCAGAAATGGTTTCCACTCTCACTTAAAATACTTCAACCCAAAGGAGGGTGTGGGAGAGGAAGCCACTGGGCATCGCCTGCTGCCTGAAAGCTGGGGAAAGGGTCAGGTGTGCTGTAGAGAACTGCAGCTGGCATCCTCTCCACTGGACAGAGCTTCTGGTTAGGGTTGGGGATGTAGCTCACTTTTGGCAGTTGGTAGAATGCTTGCCCAGCATGCACCAAGCCTCCGGTTCACTCGCACCGCACAACATAAAACAAGGTTAAAACAAGGTATTGTGACACACACCTATAATCCCGACACGGGGCGGGGGGGGGGGGGGGGGGGGGGGAGGTTGTGGGGGAGAAGGATGCAGAGGTGAGGATCAGTTATCCTTGGCTACAAGGCAAATCTCAGGCAGCCTGAGCTCATGATACTTTTTAATAAAAAGAAAAATCCTCCCATCAGGCTTTGATTGAAACAGAGACTGTGAGAGAAGGGATATCGCTTATGAGACCAGATCAAGACATGGGATGCTTTCTTCACTAATTTTCCTACTGTCCTGCCCAAGCCATTGCCCACCCCTAACCCTAACCATTATCTAACCTCTGTCCCCACAGATGAGATTGCCCTTTCCTTAGATTCTACATAAAAGAAACGCAAACAAAATGGAAGTCTCTCTCTATGTCTGACTTAGAATTGTTGGCTTGCATTGTATGTAGCCATAACATTCGTTCTCAGGGCTAAGTATTTTTCCATCGTATCACTTTTCTATGATGTTGTTCTTCATTTTTCTACAGCTGAACATATTTTAATATAGTTTCTGGGTATTATAAAGACAATGCTAGATACATTCTCACTTAATTCTTTTTGTGAAGTATTGTCATTGCTCTTGAGTAAGTATCCATCAGCAGAATTGCTGGATCGATCAGAACAGCTGCACAGCGCCCTAAAGCGGTCTCACCATTTCAAACTTAGCAGGAGTGTGGAAGGAACCTTGAACTTGTGGATCCCATGGGGGTAATTGTTCCCTGGGTGAAGGGGGACAGCCACCTGTGGGAATCTAGAGGTGGTGGCTCCTGGCTGACAGCAGTGGGCAGTCCTACTCTATTTTCTCATGGGTCTTATCTTATAAGGTCAATGTTCCCTTGCTGGGAAGAGACACAATAACCATGGTAACTTGTCAGGCTGGCTTACAGTTTTTGAGGTTTAATCCATTATCTGCACAGCAGCATGTAGGCAGCCATGGTGCTGGTGGAGATGAGAGTTCTTATACACCTGGATCTGAAGGTAGCATGAGGAGAGAGGGAGAGAGAGAGAGAGAGAGAGAGAGAGAGAGAGAGAGAGAGAGAGAGAGAGAAAGAGAGAGAACACCTCCTAATCCCTCCCAAATAGTGTCACTCTCCGATGGCTAAGCAAGGGGGCTATTCTTATTCAAACCACCACCGGTCTCAATCTCCATTGCCCTGATCCACAAAACAGGAGGTGGACACCTGCAGGCTGTCTCAGGAGTCTGGTTGGATGTGACTGATGGTTGCTACTGGGAAGATTAGGCTGGGTATAGGAAATTGGAGGTTCTGGGTGTTGGCCACTAAGAGGTGGGTTATACAGTAGATGTGGTCAATGAAAACTACTGGTTTGGATGTGGCCAGTGAAAGGTATCTCCTAGGAGGCAATTAGAGAGAAGGGAGGAATTAGGGAAGCTATTTCTCCTATCATTGCCTCTGGTCACCTCTCTTTGCAGCATTGAACTGCCCCCTGCTATGATTTCCATAGCACAGGCTCACTGTGACTTTAGTCCCACAGGCTGCCCCTAGCTCTTCACCACAGCACATCTCTGAGTCACCAGAGGCCATTCGGATGCCCACAGGCCCTTGTGTGTGACCTGGAGCTGGTGAGAAGGACTTGCAGTCACAATGGACACTGGCTCTTGCAGCAGTGGCTTCCAAAAACCTCTGCCGAGATGTACAGGGTGCCAGGAGTTCCTGGGAGAAGGGATTGTCAGCACTACTCACCCAGCAGTGGAGGATGGGAGAGGAATGGGGACCCTCCTACTGGCCACATTAAAAGATGTGAAGTTGAATTGTTTTCTCCTAAAGTCTCTCTCCGATTTTAAGTAGGCTTCACTTCAAATTGTTGAAGTAATCAGAGAGAGCTGGGAATACTCTGTTGGACTCTCCCAGTGGTGTCACTGTGTAACTCACAGTGGAGTGACATTGATATAAACAAACATGGGCCAACACTTTACTCCAGACACCCCAGCTGGCCTGACCCTTTGCAGGTGTCTGTGCGCATGTTTCTGTGTGAATTTTATCATACATGTAGGCCAACAAATCACCTTCAGTCAAAGCATAGTATACACACACATATACACATATACACGTGCTGACACAAACACATGCACACACATACACTGACACACAGACACAGAGAGAGAGAGAGAGAGAGAGAGAGAGAGAGAGCACAGACACATTAAAAAAAACAATACTCACATGCACACATGCTGACATACACACATACTATGGTGGTTTGAATATGCTTGACCTAAGGAGTGGCATTATTAGGAGGTGTGGCCTTGTTGGAGGAAGTGTGTCACTGTCGGAGGGTGGGGGAGGTGCCTTTGAAACCCTTCTCCTATCTGCCTGAAAACAGTCTTTGGTTTGCCTCGAAACAAGATGTAGAACTCCCAGCTCCTCCAGAGCCATGCCTGCCTGCACGCTACCATGCTTCCCTCCATGATGATAATGGACTGAACCCCAGAACCTGTAAGCTTAGCCCCACTTAAATGTTGTCCTTTATAAGAGTTGCCTTGGTCATGGTGTCTCTTCACAGCATTGGAAACCCTAACTAAGACACATACACTGACATAAACACACTAACATACATGCACATACAGGACAGAAATTCCCATCCACATGTGAATCCATGACCTTTCTGTGTCCATATCAACCTCCCCCCAGCTGACCTCCCCTCCATTCTCTGGTCCCCATCCATGTGTCCACTCTGCTTGGCAGGTCCTATTCTGCCCAATATTGAGAGAGCCTATGGAGCTTAAAATCATCAAGGCAGAGACCGGGGCAAATCAAGAGAAACTGAACAAGAGGGCTGCGAATGGTAGTGTGTGTTCTCATGGAAAGGATCAAGGAGAGAGGTGCCTTGTGCTGGTTTAGGTGGTCTGAAAGGCTCTCTGTAACTTCTCATCTGTTACCTCCCTAACCCGAGACTGGATACCCGGTCATCACCTTCCTTCCCACAGGCATCCTCCAGCCTCGGGATCCTTCTTAACTCCCGGCTTCCACAGCATAGAACAAAACTCTTTCATCTCCTTGGAGCTGCCCCTCAGTGAGCACTTAGGAGGAAGGGGAGGAATGAGGGTGTTGATGAGAATCAGCAGATTGATAAAGAGAAGTTGTAAGGGAAGCCTTGAGGTTGCCCATACCCTTCTCTCATACCCAGCTGAAATAGAACAAGGCTCTGACTGTAGCTCTGACAGCTACTGGCCTTCCTGTGCTGCTCCTAACCCTGCTTAGCAACAGTCCCAGGGCATCCTGGGTATAATGCAGATTCCCAGACCTCACCCCAGAGAGGCTATTTCAGACAGTCTTTGGTGGGACTTAAAAAATGACCTGAGTTTGCATCCTGGGTATCTTTAACAGAAGTGATCTGTAGCTATATGTAGTAGATTACAGCTTGGTCTTCATGGGGTCCTTCAACAACTGGACCAGGGGCTGACCCTGACTGTGTTGCCTGCCTGTCAATCCTGTTCCCCTAACTGGACTGCCTTGTCTGACCTCAATAGGATACGCCTAGTCCTACAGTGACCTGAGGTACCAGGGTGGGTTGGAACCCAGGGGGGCCTCCCCCTTCTCAGAGGTGAAGGGGAGAGATGGGGGGAGGAGCTGTGAGGAGGGGATGGGGGATGTTGTGATCGAGATGTAAAAACAAATAAATTAATTAATGGGGGAGATGATCTGTGGCAAAGAGGCTTCATCACTGAACTGAATATAGGCCACCATTTGCTTTGTCTCCACACCAAAGGGACCCTGGCCAGCTTGGGAATGGCAGGCCTGACTCTGGCAGGTCTTGCCCTACTCCATGATTCCCTCTGCCTAAAATTGCTAAAAAGAGCCCACTAATTACATCCCTAAAGCTAGCCACTGAGGTCCGTTCCCTTATTGGGCCAATTCCTTTCCCTGAGGCTGACCATCAATGTCCAACTATTGAAGTATTAAGTCCAGCAATCAAAAGCCCCCGTTGGCTCACCTAATTAACATGCCCAATTAAAATTAAACCCCTCATCCTAACATGGGGTTTCTCCTTGTACTTTTATAAGCTGCCATTTTCCTATGCGCTATGTCTGTCTCCTCTCTATCCAGAAGTAGTCCTTTGTGCTCCAGGACAAATACCCCTTCCCCCCTCCCTTGCCCCTGTTTCTCCTCACTCTCTTGTTCCCTTCCCCATCTCCCTCTTCCTCTATCTTTTGTCTTTGTCCCTTATTCCCTGCCTTTTGTCCCTCTGGGACAAACAAATCTCCTTTGTTCTGAGAACTTGGTCTTGGGGTCCTGAGCCATCTAGTTCCTTCTAGGCACTAGCCCTAGGTCCTCCCATAGCTGTTTCTGGTTCACCCACCTGTGGCTATCCTGTGTCCTTGGTGAGCAGCATCACTGGAGAGCAGCCCCTATGTATCCTCTCAACAGCCCTGGGTACCCTAATCCCATTCTCATTCTGGAAGCAGCCACACGGGCCCCTTAGCCACTAGGATGCCACTGTGGCAGCCAGCATCCGACACTCCCTACATCTAGGCCTTCTGCCTGGCTTCTCTTTCCATTCAAGCTTCTATCTAAACTACAAGTCCTGGGAGAGAGACTCTGGGGAAAGAATTTGCCCCTGGTCAGAGCCCCACCAGACCATGGGGTTAATTATGTGCAACTTACAGCATGGCATTCCTTCCCTAATTGGATTCCCAATTTGGATGCCACCTTCCAGAAAACTCATAATAACCATAGACGTCTACAGTGTCCGTAAGAAGACTGGCTTCCCCTGGTGCAGTACATATCTTGCCTAAACCCATGAAAGAGTCCTAGTGGTAATTCCCATCTCTCTGCTTCTGGCCACATTAAGAACTTCCCTGGGGACTGATCTAATTAATATTGTAAATATTAATTAATGTGTCTTTACCCCATCAAGGTATAAATATAGAGTCAGTCAATTTTGTCCCTGTTTGAATCCCCAAACCCTAGATAATGTTCACAGTAGTTGATTAGTTAACTTGGGAATGGCTTCTGCTCTTACAAGCCCTCAAAACCTTTCTAAAAGAATTCTTTCCCAAGTGTCTCCGTCTTAGTTACTTTCCTATTGCTCTGGGGGAGGTGGGGGAAGCATGACCAAGGCAGTTTATAGAAGAAAGAGTTTGTGTGGGGTTTACAGTCTCAGAGAAACAAGAGTCTATCACCATGGTAGGGAAGCATAGCCGAAGGCAGGCACAGTGCCTGGAGCTGGAAGCTGAGAGCTGAGGGTTCACAGCTTGAGTTGCACATAGTAAATAGAGACCAACCTGGGAAACACCAAAGCTCACCCCTAGTGATGCACTTTCTTCTGCAAGGTCATGCCCCCTAAGTCTCTACAAAGAAGGCTATCAACCAGGGACCAAGTATTCAAATGCGCAGGATACAGGGGACATCTCATTCAAACTACCTTACCAGGCCCCTAGCATTTTCTCCATCCTTGCTGTGATATCGTAACATCATGAAGTGCTGCTACTGCCTGACTTCTTTTCTCTATTTGAGTGGTTCTCAACCTGTGGGTTGCAACTCCTGGGGGCGGGGGGGTGTCAAACAACCCCTTTAAAGGATATCAGATCTCCTGCATGTCAGATAATTACATTACAATTTATAACTGTAGCAAAATTACAGTTATGAAGTAGCAACAAAAATAATTTTATGGTTGGGGATGACACAACATGAGGAACTGTATAAAAGGGTCACAGTGTTAGGAAGGTTGAGAACCACTGCTCTGTGTGTGTGTGTGTGTGTGTGTGTGTGTGTGTGTGTGTGTGTGTGTTCATTTGACTTCAGGTACAGGATGCCTTCCACCTTTTGTGGGGAGCTGACAGAAGGCAGCTATCATCTTTGCAGCCATCTTGAGCCATATACCCTGACAAGAGACTTGATTACAACAGCCTACAACAGCTGAGCACAGTCTAATGACATCTTGTTTTAGATACCCAGGATTTTCCCTTGGGTGTGTGAGACTTAAAGGTGTGTGACATAAGGGTGTGACTTAGAGATCAGATTTAGAGACAAGACCTAAAGGCATGACTTAAAGGCGTGACTTAAAGGCATGGCTTAGAAGTGAAACATATAAAAGGTGAGAGGCAGACAGAAGAAAAGATTATTAAGTATTAGGCACTTGGAGTAGGCACTTGAGACTCAAGACAGGCAACTAGGATTAGACACTAGCACTTGGAAGAAGGTTACTTGGTACTTGAGACTTGGAGCAGCTAACTTGTAACTTGGAAGGGTACTTAGAGAAAGGACTAGGAACTAGATACTTGGACTAGAGAACTTGAGACTTGAGACAGAGAATTAGAACTTGGGACTAGGAACTAGGGACTTAGAAAGAAGAAGAGAGACTGAAGAATAAACGGGATTGAATCACACTCTGTCTGGTCTTCATTCCTCCCGTCCGGCCTCACTCTCTCTCTCTTGCTGAACCCTGACCCATGGACCGAAGCAGCTTGGGGCAGTGCGGGCTCTAACAACTTAGCCCCCAAGGTTTTTGGTAGTGCGGGTTCCAACATTGACAGAGCGGTCCATGACATTTTGGCCCCCAAACGTGGGATAGAGCGGCTCTCAACATTTTTGGCGCCCAACCTGGGGCAGTTTGAGCCATGACAACCTTTCATGTGTGTACATGTTCATGTGTGCATATAGGGCTAGGATATATGCATATGTGCCAGGGGCTGGGGGTGGGGGAATGCAGAAAGTAACCTGATTTCTTCTTGAGATAGAGCCCTTGGCTAAACTGGAAGCTCACTGTTTTGGGTAGACTGGCTGGTTGGAAAGCACTGGAAATCTTGTGTCTGCATCTGTGTCTGCGTGTCTGTGTGTCTCCATAGCCCTTATTTTTTCATTCTTTCTCCATCCCTTTTCCTTCCTCCCCCTTTCCCTTCATTCCTTGTCTCTTTCCTTTCTTTCTAGGATCTCTTGTTTGTCCAGATCTCCATGGTGTGGCTGGATTGGCTAGCCAAGGCTCCCCAAGGATCTCCTTAATGCTGCCTCTCCAGTGCTGGAACCCCAAGCACACACCTCCAAGCCTGGCTTTCTTATATGGGTTCTGGGATCAGAATTCAGGCCCTTGTGGTTGTGTAGCAAGCATGTCACTGGTGGAGCCATCTCCTCATCTCCCAGCTCTCTTTTCTCTATTAAAAAGAAAAATCTATCTACCCTCTAGTATACCAATAGACTCTAAGCTCTCCAAGAACAGGGGCTGTCCTGTGACCAGTCTGGTGGTTGTAGAGGCAGGTATTAGATATCTGATTGGCACATAATCCACAAGCCTGCCTTTTCTATGCCTTGGCAGTAGAAAAACTATTTTAAGGTCATCCCTTAGCTCACTGGAAAGAGTGGACATCCTACTGTGGTGGCAATCACTATAAAGCCAGCCACTTGTCGCTCTGGCCCCATTAGTTGATAAGGAAATGCACTGATGGCATTGTCTTCTGAAGAATATCTTCATTCAGCTTCTGCCAGTTTCTGACAATGCTTCCCCTTAACAAGCCCGGGAGACTGGGAAGCTGGAGGCAATCAGGTGCCCGAGTGTGTGAGACTTTGGCATCCTGGGCAGCCCCTGGGCCCAGTCTTCCTGCCTTCCCAGTCAGATCCATGCTGAATAATAAGACCCGCAAATCTTTTGTCTGGAAAATTATCTTCGTGCAACACTGGAAGCTGTTGCCATGGAAATAAAATAGCCTATTAGCCTAAATCTACCCAAACATGGGAGAGACCCAGCTAGATTGCTGTGGCCCGTCATTAATAAGGAGAAAAGCAGATTAACCTTTAAGAGAATGGACAGGAATGGCAGGGACTGTCGGGATTATGAGTTTTCATGTGGAGTTTATCTGAACATCCAACTCTGCTCAGAGCAGCCATGCTGAAGAAGACGTGAAGACATGGCGTGGAAATTAGACTCGACTGCCAGGCCTGGGTCACGTGGTGTGTCCTAGTCTCTGGCTCTTGGCTTCTGTAGGTTCTCCCTCCCTCTCTATAGTTTCCTGGGGGAAGCCCCACCTCACCCACTCCTACCCTACTCACTGAAGAGTGTCCAGTCATTCTGTCTCCTGTTGATCAGGTACTGAAAGAGGCAGGGACCTGCATAGGCCCCCATCCCACCTCACAGCCAAAAGGCCAGACAGGAGCTGGAGACAGATGGAGCCAAATCCAGCCCAGTCTGGCCTGCCTCCTCTCCCACGGGCAGCCCAGATGCCAAGTTCCTGAAGCTCAGGCTGCCAGGAACACAGCAAGCATTCTGATTCTTCCTGTAGCTGGGTAAGGAGTTGTCTGGCACTCGTCAGGGACATCCTGTGGTCCTAGCAGCTTATAGAGAGCTAGTCCTACCCAGCTCACTGCTTATACACCTGGATGGCCAGAGCTGTTGGCAGGCATTCTTACTCCAGGAAGGAGGGTTGTGCCAGGGTCTTGACAACCATCTATAGAGTCTCAGCCAAGGGAAGCCCATACTTGCTTCTGACAGCAGGATATGAATCCCCAGGCTTTCCTTTGCTTAGTTCCACCAAGGAAGAAAAGTGAGAGTGTCCTTGTGCACAGCAGGCATCACGATAAAAAGCTGTCCTGCCACAGGGACATTATTACACACCTCCTGTCTTTGCTAACCCCTGTTGCCAACATCAGGAAATATAAGACACCTGCGACTGTCAGCGGTGGCCTTGTTTGCCTTGTGGCCTGAATCAGAAGTGGGAAAGAGACAAGTCTATGCTTCCTTCTGACTGTATCTCACAGGGCAACATGTGTGAGGGGGGTGGAGTTTGACTCTGCCTTCCATCTGCAGCAGTGGCTGGCTGCAGAATGAGGCACTGGGTTCAGTGACTTCCATGGAGAGGCCAGCTGACTTCCTATGCCTGTCGTGGTCCCATGAAAGGCTTTGATTCTTTTCACCTGACAACTCTCTGTTCCCTAATAATTCCACTGGGCATCTGGGTAGGACTTAATGAAAGCATGAGGACCAATTAGAGAGCATCCAGAAAGCAGGCCACCTGCAGGCGTCTGCCTTCAGGGGAAAGACACAGACCTTCTCCTGGGAGTAGATGGTGAGAAATGGGGAATATCCAAGGTCAAGAATGTCTCAACAGAAGGCTCAGACACACCTGTGTCCCCAACTGATGATACCCAGCAGATGCCTACAGCTAGGTGTTTCTGCAGGAACCTTCTCCCACACACTCACAGTAGAGATGCTGAGTGTACATGTCAGGTGGGGACCTGGACATTGTGTGTCATTGGGGACCTGGACATTGTGGCACCCAACATTGTCTAAAATACACATGAGGAATTCAAGATCCTCAGAAAACAATCTCCTTGAACACACATGTTTGGCATGCATTGAAGACTTATTCCTCCAGAATCTGTGGGAAATGGGAATATGGAATGGCTCTGACAAACCTTGTGTTCAAAAGCTTTTCCTTCATCTAAAACATTGCAGAGCTTGAAAGGCATCTGACTTGCAAACATGAGAAACAGAGTTTAGTCTTTGGAACCCACGTGAAAGAGCTGGACACTTGGCACAGTCTCCAAATCCCAGTGCTGGGGGGTGGGTAGGATGGCCAGTCTTGGTTGTCAACTTGACACACCTGGGAACAGAGAACCTCAACTGAGGAACTGTCCTGTGGGCAATGTCCGTGGGGCATTATCGAGACAACTGATGATGGACGTGGGAGGTCTCAGCCCACTGTGGGTGGCATCACCCCTAGGCAGGTGAACCAGGCTTGTCTAAGAAAGCAGGCTGAGCATGGGCAGAACAAGCAGCACCTTCCATGTTCCCTGCTTCAGCTTCTGCTGTAAGTTCCTGCCCTGACTTCTCTCAGTGACAGACTGTGACGCAGATGTGGGAGCCAAATAAACTGTTTTCTCCTCCAAAGTGCTTTTGCTCAGTGTTATATTACAGCAATCGAAAACAAAACAGGGCAGGCGGAGAGAGGGCAATCCCTGGGGCTTGCTGGTGCTTGGTAAGCTCTGGGCTGATGAGAGACCCTGTCACAAAAACAAAGGAACAAGCTAGCTTCTGAAGAAAAAACGTTCAAGGTTCTTCTCAGGTTTGTGCGCTCTCTCTCTCTCTCTCTCTCTCTCTCTCTCTCTCTCTCTCTCTCTCTCTCTCTCTCTCTCTCTCACACACACACACACACACATTCTTGACCATGGACTTTTCATCACTTTGTAGTGGCAAATGGGAATGATGCTTCTTGGAATTAGAACTGCAAGGGACATAGTTTGAGCAAACACACCCAATACCAATGTGCTGCTTAGTTTTTTTTGTCAACTTGATACAAACCAGGGAAATCTGGAAAGAGGAAAACACAGTTGAGAAAATGCTTTCATCAGATTGGCTTATAGGCGAATCTGTCAGGCTTTTTTTTTTTTTTTTTTTTTTTTTTTTTTTTTTTTTTTTTTGATTGATGGGGGAGGGTTCATCTCACTGTGGGTAGTGCCACCCTTGGGCAGGTGTTCTGGGTTGTATAAAAAAGCAAACTGAATAAGCCAGGCAGAGGAAACCAGTGAGCAGACTTCCCTCATGCTCTCTTCTGCCTCCTGGCTCTTGCCTTGAGTTTCTACCCTGACTTCCTGTCATGTTAGACTATAAACATCTAAGCTGAAATAAACCCTTTCCTCCCACCTTGCTTTTGGTCACTGTGTTTAGCAGCATAGCAATTAAAAGCAAGCTAGAACAGTTGTCTTGGTTTGTTGTTTTTGTGGACCGAGTTAAGGAAAGGCTCATCCTGTGTAGATGTTTCAGGGCCCAGCCAGAGCTCAGGTAAAATGTCTGTTCCCTCAACTTCTCAGCTCACAACCCTGGGGACTACAAGATCAGCTGGTAAGTGAGCCTCAGCATAAATACAACACATCTTGCTGAGAAACAGTGTGTGTGTGTGTGTGTGTGTGTGTGTGTGTGTGTGTGTCTGTGGTGTGCGTGTGCATGTGCCCGTGTCGTTTATTGGTTTATTGCTTCATTTCACAAATAATGGATAACCAGTGTCTCTATTTCCTCATTTGGAAAAATGAAGGCACAGTAGCCCCACTGGGCCAGGTGACAGGCCTGCAATCCCAGATACTCAAGAGGCTGAGGCCAAAGGATTAATATTTCTTGGAATCAGAGCTACAAGGGACATGTTAACAAACAGACCACAGAGCATGTAGGTTTATTTAATGCTCTCCTAGCATAGATGTGCACTGAGCTTCAGAATGAGGGCCTGACTTAGTCCAGGCCAAAAGCTTCTCTCCTGCAGGCCCAGCCAGAGCAAGTTTCAAGGCCAACCTGGGTAACTTTGTGAGACCCCGTCTTAGAGGAAAAAGGACCAGAGTTGGCTCAGTGGGTAAGGGGACTTGTCATCAAACCTGGCAGTCTGAGTTCAATCTCTGGGACCCATATTGTAGAAGAAAAAGAACGGACTCCCCTGAAAGTCATTCTCTGATCTCCACATTTGCCCCTTCCCCCAGACAATAAATAAATGTATTTTAAAACATCAAATAAAAAAAGGGGGGGCTGGTGATGTAGCTCAGTGGCAGAGAACTTGCCTGGCACAGACAAGGCCCTGGGTTTGACTCCAGTACCACAAAAGCAAAACAAAACAAGCAAATAAGTTACTTGATGATGTAGCCCAGAGCTCATTCTAGGACTACAAGGTGATGACGGGTCTAGCTGGTCTCCTTCCAATTAACTGGAATGTTCATGAAATGTGCAAGACAGAAATTGCTTAAGAGACTGAGTGACAAGTGGGTGGCTCTATCCCAGGAAGTATGCTGAAAAGGATATGACAGCTCATAGTGCAATGATTCGGATGTAGAGTAAAACAGAAGTCTCCTGTGACCGTGGGTCAGGACAGGAGCTCAGCAATGTTGGAGGGCTGCGGGGTGGGGGGAGACGGAATTGTAGATCAGGGCTTAACATAAGTTTTCTGAAGTTCTCTGCCAGGACAATTCGAAGGGACGTCCGTTGTTCACCTTCAAAACACCTAAGGTTTCCTCGGCCCTGATCTGTGTTTAGGGGGTTAATTCAGTGGGACCATTTCAAAGAGCTCAGCCTAGGTCACTCTGCCCTGACACTCCTGTCATTGGGTTGGACAATCTGTCCTATGCATTGAGGGATGTTTAGTGACATCCCTGGCCTCTACTCATTAGATGCCAACAGCATCCTCCTGAGTCCCTGGTTAGGACAACCAAAAATACTCCTTCCTGGGTGAAAAACAATAGGATAATCAAGCCATTTATTTTCAAGATAGCAAATGAAAAAATTTTAAAAAAAATTTTTTTAAAAAGTTTTAGCTTAAAAAAAATGAAAACAGGAAACACACACACACAAGAAAAGAACAAATCAAACAAGGAAGACAGAACCTCCCCACTCCTCAGGCTGGTGTCATTCAGGCTCCCTGGTGTATTTCCACAGGAATGGTCCAAGTCTACTCGTCATCCTGGGGCACAAGCCCAGGTGTCCAATCCTGGCAGTTCCCCTGAACATCCTTGGGCTCTTCTCGCCTCTTCTCAAGCCTCCACAAAGGCTAAGCCAGCTCTGGAGAGAAGAAAGGAATGTTTCCTGGTTGCACATTCCAACAGCATTATTGCAACCTGAGCCCTTTGTATTTTTGACATCCTGTTTCTGAGTTCCCCCACTGGGCTTCTAGTACTGAATAAAGCTTCTTTGAAAGGCCAGTTCATTCCAGAGAAAATCAGGGTGCTCTCTGGAAAAAAAAAAAAAAAAAAAAGAGCCCGGCAAGGATGAGCTAGCAGCCGGTGAGCACAAGATGCAGCTCTTGCTTTCTGGGCCATCTCTGGCTGCTCACTTCAACTGAGACTGTTTCCTGATGAGGCTAGACAACACTCGGCTTGTCATTTACATGCTATGCTGAGCACTGCTTCCTAACACAGACTGCCCGGTACGGCTCAGACTTAGAGGGAGGGTTCTGCTGTACATTGTATATTCAAGGTTTTGTAAACTGTCAAGTGCATTTTAAAACATCCAAAATCTGTTTCAAATTATTATCTCCCTCAGATACTGAGGCTTCCTCTCCAACATGCCTCCAGAAATGGAAAAAACACAGTGGTTCAGAGCCCAAGTTACAAGAACAGCCAGCCCAGGAATCAGATCCCAGATAGGCACAGGAGCTGGGCGACAGTCACCTCCCTGGCTTCTGTTTTCTCACATGTAAATGAGAATTTAATATACCCGAGATTTAAAGCACTTAGCACTGGGCAAGCCATTAGAGATACTCGTCCATATTAGAAGCCAGTGTTGGGCACACTGGGAGCTTTTGGCAGATGGAGTATTAACTAGGAAAGCAGAGAAGGGGCTGGGGGCCTTGATGAAAGCAGCCGAGTGCTGAACCTGAGCTATGTGGGGAAAGTGCGAGTTCAGAAGATAGTTGAGCAGACCTCGCATCTGTGCTGCCAAGCACAACAGAGCTCAAGAACATTCTAGAAATGTATGTCTGCCTCTGCCACCAGTACAGACTCAGTGCTCACGTTTCTGTTTCCCTGTCCCATGTGAGTAAGAACTCAGCCTGGCCTCTGGAGCTCTGGTCTCCAGCCCTTCCCCTGCCGGATTCTATCGTCAAAGACTCTCACTCCACTTCCTGAAGAGTTGCATACCCACAGGAAGAAGAACCCTGGAAGCAAATTGTGGTGCGTTCCTGAGAAGGGTCTCCCACCTTCTGGTAGGATGTAGGTAAGGACACCCCCAAGTTTCACATCATGAGTCCTTGTGTTTCTGGGTGGTGTTTTTTGTTTTGTTTTTCTTGCGGTGCTGGGGATGTAACCCAGGGTTTTTCCCAGCACACAGCTGACTGAACCACAGCAGATCTAGCCCTGCATCATCTTTTCTGAGCCTTCCCTCACCCCATGCCATTGACACAACTCTCTTAGCTGGGTTTCTGTGCTGGTATGTAATCTGGGTTTGCGCTTTGGGGCTCTCTGGCTTGAGACTCCTCTCCGAGATCTTAGCCTGGGGCTTCCCATAAGCAGCCGTGAGTGAAGATGGATACAAACTATGTTTGAACAGAAGCTCAAGGGAGCGAAACATGTGAAATAGAAATGAGGGAGGAGGTGTCCCGGGCTCTGTCGAGACAGGATAGGGGCGGCAAATTCTGGGAGAAAGCAGGCCATGACCTCAGTGGTGTCCCAACAGAGGACACATGTCTAGGCATAGTTATCCA
Organism: Arvicanthis niloticus; assembly: GCF_011762505.2. Lineage (NCBI taxonomy): Eukaryota > Metazoa > Chordata > Mammalia > Rodentia > Muridae > Arvicanthis > Arvicanthis niloticus. Next base: position 39,453,394 of record NC_047666.1, read on the forward strand.
TATAGGTAGAGCGCCATCATGTAGAGTTTTAACTCTGTCCTGTCCACTCTGAGGCCAGGACATATATTCATAAACAGAGTCCTACAGTTGGCCCCTTCCCAACAGAATTCCTGTCATCTCTGCCCTGGTCTTGGTGACATGGAGCTGGTAGGAGGATGCTAGCAAACCTGGCTCTCCCTCAGCTTCCTAGAGGAGGAACCCTGTTGAAACCATTGGACTGTGGATAGAACTCAGAAACCTATGTGGAATCCACTAAGAAAACTGGAAAACACCAGTCATCGGTCTGTTTACTCTGGGCCTCTCTAACATTTTTCATCAGGAGAGAAAATTAAAACAAATAAAACCATGAGCACTTTCTCCCAGAAGAGGCCCAGAATTCATTTCTCAGTTCCCTGGCAGACTTCAAATGCTAATATTGAAATTTAAAAAGAGGAAGAAAGAAAGAAAGAAAGAAAGAAAGAAAGAAAGAAAGAAAGAAAGAAAGAAAGAGAGAGAGAGAGAGAGAGAGAGAGAAGGAAGGAAAGAAAGAAAGAAAGAAAGAAAGAAAGAAAGAAAGAAAGCAAGCAAGCAAGCAAGCAAGCGAGCTCTATTTTTTTACCCTTGATGATCTCCATTCCTAGACCACTGGGCTTACAGGCTGGAGTGGGAAGAGAGGTAGATGGGTCCCACAGAGTCCTGGAAAACATCTCCCAGCTGATAGAAAGCCAGGCCCTGTGTCTGGATTCTCTCTACCTTGCCACCTGTGTAACCTGGCAGGTACCAAAAACCCCAGAGACCTTGCTCCGCCCAGATGACAACTGTTGGTAATTGTTGCGCGCGCACACACATACACACACACACACAAACACACACACACACACACACACACACACACACGGAAAACAACAAATACTAGCTCTGAACCCCCTCCTTAGATGTAGAGGAGTGGCCTGAGCACCCACCCCTCCCCTTCAAATTAATCTTTTCTGCTCACACTCCTTTAAATGCTGACTCCCAGCTTTGGGATTCATTTGTTGATAAAGCTTGATGTTGTACAGTTCTATTGCCTTTTTATCCCTCTCTTGATTCCTAGGGAAAGATTCCATGTAAGGGAGGGCAGCCCCTTGGAGTCTATACAAGACACACCGGCACACCAAGTTCTCAGCACAAAGGAGACCTGTTACCCCAGAGGGGCAAGCAGGGTGGAGAGTAGAGGGTGAGGGGGCTATGGGGTAAGGACAGGGCAGAGTGGGGGTGCTGGATCTGGCCAAGGCTGACAACACGCAGCAGCAGGTGTTTTTTGTTGTTGGTGGTGCTGCTGCTGCTGCTGTTTCATTGTTGTTGCTGTGTTTTTGCAAAAGTTGGCTTTTAAGAAGAAAGTTAGAAGGGGTGTGTATGTGTCTGTCTGTCAGTCTGTGCTAGCGTGAGTTGGTAAATCCTGATTGACTGTGTTAACAGATAATGAATTTTGATTGTTGGACCTTGCTGTTCTGCCTCAGGAATGAGCCAGTGGCCAAATAAGTGAATGGACCTACAGTTGTTAGCGAGGCAAAGAGAGAGGTAAAGAGCAAAACCTGTTGGCACTATGTTTCCCACGCTCTCCGGCCTTAGCAGATACCTGGGAGACTGAGGAAGGAAGATTGAGAGGGGGAGGGGCATGGGGGGAAGAGGAAGAGAGACAGAAAGACAGACAGAGACAGAAAAGAGAGGAGAGAGAAAGAGAGAGTAGAGAAGGAGAGACAGAGGCAGACAGAAGAGGAGAGAGGGAGAAAGACAGAGACACAGAGAGGGGAGGGAGAGAGAGAGATTAGGGCAGGTTTGCCCACATGGAAGTCAAAAGTTTTATAGCTCTAGGCCTGTGACTCCCACCCAAAATTAGTCACTGACTCTCCCCAGTGTCTATTAAGTCTCTAAATAAAGCTCTGTTGGCTTGCTCCTACCCTGTGGCCTGTAGGAGTTGCCAAAGAGGAGCCTAGTGACACATTTTGTTTGTTCATTTGGATTTGGGGGAGATAGGGTCTTAAATGTGTGGCTCAGACTGGCTAAAACTCTCTATGCAGCCCAGGGTGGCCTCAGACTCAAGATCTTGCTTCCTCAGTCTCCCAAGTTCTAGGATCACTGGTGGCTGCTGTTGTACCAAGCCTGGAGTCCTTCCTCAGGAATCAAGAGAGGCCACTCAGTCAAATAACACCACACAATGTCTACCTTATTCAGCAAGTGAATCCCAGATTTGGGAGTCAGTCTTAAAGGGAGTGTGAGCAGAAGAGACTGATTCTAAGAGGTCTTCTTAGACCACACCTGTGCTCCTTAGATGCTGTACTCTGAGGGGCCCTGACAGATGAATACATTTTTAATACATAAGGATCCGGGCCAGGGAGATGGCTTAGAGGGTAAAGTGTTTGACAAGCAATCGTGAGGACCTGAGTTCAGATCCCTCAAAACCCAAATAGAACCAAGCCCGGACTGTTAGGATAAGTGAGTGTCTGTAATCCCAGCACCCTATGGTGAGATGGGAAAGAAGGGAAGCAGAGACAGGAGAATGCCCAGAAGCCTGTAGATCAGCCAGCTTGGCACACAGCAGCAGCAGACTGCAAAAAGACGCCCCAACAAGACGGAAGGATGAACACTAAGATTGTCTACACACACACACACACACACACACACCTCAGATTTATTTTTTTAAAGTATCTACTCTCTATGATTGCTTTACTGAAATGGAATGTGTGCCGACAAGAGTGGGCAGGTGAGGGTGAGGAAACCACTTAAACTCCTAAAGCACGCACTTCAAGGGGCTGAGGAACTACTAAGAAAATCACACTAATTAGAATATTAAACCACAGGCTGTGCATATTGGATCAGGCCATTTGCCTGTGCATAATCATATCTTAGCTGCAGGTAATGGGAAGCTCTTGGGAATTTTAAGCTCTAAGTGGAGGGGGTGAGGATGCTCTGCTTTCAGAAGACACTCCTGATACCTCAAACCATAGGAACGCTAGTTTCTCTCTGCCCTCACAGGGCCGGCCTACATGTGGAGTCATGCTGGTGACTGACCTGTCAAATTAACAGCTGTCATCCAGGATCAGGAATGGAGCAAGATTCTGTTCTTCCATAATTCTGTTTGTTTTGGCCAAGGCATTAGAAAACAGAAGTTAGACATCATCTCTGTTTAATTGTAGCCCGCATAGGAAACTGACTAAGAACTCAGCTATTTGTCACCATGAATATTCGTAGGGAGGATAAGAGGGACTGTGGGCATATAACTGAAGACAAACTCTCCTGGAGAGCCCCTGTCATCATCCCTCAGACACGCCCCTCTGTGGGAGCTGCAGCCCTGCCCTATCTGAGAGGAGAGTAGGAGCTTGCCGAGCTTGTGGCTGCTTGCTGGTGTGTTGGGGTTCTATTCCTACTGTCTGAGGAGTGTGTTTGATAAAGATTTGCTGAATGAAGACGAGAACCCAACAACCGCACACTTGCCGTACACTTAGTTCATCAGAACATCAGGCCTGATCAATTGACCTTTTTCATCATGTGCTGAGGTAGGCAGAACATGAAACCTGAACTCTCGGGATCCTTGGCTCACAATTGCTCAATAAGGTGTCTTCGAGTATGCTGGGATCACGTACGGGCAGCTGCTGGTTAGGAACCAAAACCCCAGTAGAATAGTCAGACACTAAGACTTACCAACTACCAAAACGGGCTGGAAGCCGAATGTTACTCAAAGCTACCTCCACGTTGGCCTTGCAAGTTGCAAAGAGTGCCCTGATGAACACACTTGAACTTCTGATCCGCAGAACAGTGAGCTATTAGCCAGATGCTGTTTGTGGTAGTTGGTCACACAGAGATTGAAAACAAAATTCAAGTGTGACCATAAAAAAAAAAAAAAATCTAGAAATTTTTCCTGGCATCTGTAGGACATGGACATCAAGCTGCTCTTCCTGGCCTTAAATCCCAACTCTGTCATTTCAGTGGCTAAGAGACTAGCAAGCTGAAGCTGCTCCTTGAGAACTGTGAATGGGTACACAGTGTGTGTGTGTGTGTGTGTGTGTGGAAGGTCCTGTATTTGTCGTTATTTTTTCTTGTTGCTATGATAAAATACCCAACAAATCAACTTTAAAAAGGAGGCATAGTTTTGGCTCACAGTTTGAAGGCTCAGTCTGACATGGTGGGGAAGTCAAGCAGCAGGAGCTTCAGGCAGCTGGTCACATGGCATCTCCAGTTGAGAAGCAGAGGGGACACTGCCCACCGGCTCTCTTTCTTTTCATTTTTGTCTTTGTTTTTCCAGACAGGGTTTCTCAGTGTATCCCTGGCTGTCCCGGAACTTGCCCTGTAGACCAGGCTAGCCTGGAACCCAGAGACTTACCTACCTCTGCTTCCCAAGCACTGGAATTAAAGGTGTGCCACCACTGCCCGACTTTACTTTCTCTTCTCATTGAGTCAAAGATCCCAGCTTAGGGCATGATGCCATCCACATACAGACTGAGTCTTCCCTTCTCAGTTAACCTGATCTAGAAACGCACTCAGGGATACTTTCAGAGACTGGGTCTATGATCCTAAATCCTGTTGACTTGACAGTGAAGATTACTTAATTGTCTCAGTCCCCCATATGCCCACGTTCCACATGTCTGTGAATTCAGCTACCTGTAATATTGAGAATATTAAATGGACAATTCCAGAAATTAATAATTCTTAAGTTTTGAATTGTGTTCTCTCCTGAAGTCGCATGCCATTCTTTGCTGAGGAATTTTAATCCAGCAACATGACTGCTCTGGAAAGGAATCACATCCAAAGATATGATCCAGCCAGAATGCAGACATGTTCTGGATTATAATATGATCTAGCGGAAATACAGACACAGCTTCAGTACACACTTCTAATCCTCAACAATGAAGGTAGAGTTAGTTTGTAGAAAGACAAAGCAGTGTTTGAAAGTGACATCTACTAAGGGTCAAACAAAGTGATAAATCAGAGAAAGATCTGACAAAATGACACCCAACTCTTATGAGAACAGCACAGGAAAGAGAAGCAACTTCAGAGCAGCGCAGGGAGAGAGCCAGTCAGTTCCGTTGAGTTTAGTTGAGTGCAATTCAGTTCAGTTCAGTTCTATGCAGTCAGTGCAGTATAGTATATCTGTGCCCCGTGTATAGTGTAGTATAATATAGTACATTATATTACATTGAAGTACAGTATAATACAGTACAGTACTGCAGTCAAATGTAAGTATCCCTTTTTGTACCACAAAACACAATAATATCTATGGAAACAATTTGAATCATCCAAAGAGAAGTAGGAAACACGACCTTAAATTATAAAATGTAAAAGTTCAATAATATAACTAGGGGGCACATTCACACAGCTTTCATTATGGACAACATTATCATCATTATGTTAATGCTGTTAATCTCTTCCCTGTGTCTTATTTATCTGTGGAATTTTATCATTGTTTGGTATGTATATGGAAAGAATGTAATATAAACTAGCTTCAGTAGTATCTGTGGTTTCACACATTCTTTGGGGGCCGTAGAACATATACTCCATGGATAGAGGGGACTCCTAAAGCATTTCCTCACAAGGTCATGGTAAGAGTCAAAGAAAGGAAAACACACAGAGAGTGCGCTGGCATGTGGTACCTCCTTAGGAAGCCCACCATTATTACTACTCAAAACAATAGTCTTAGAATGTCCCCCAAAGCCTGGGTCTGAAAAACACAGGTTCCCAGCCCTACATGTTCTCCTGCCCCTCGTGAGAAGCTGCCATTTTGCTGTGCTGTGATTGTCTATCCAGCCCTGCTGGCTCCTGTGCCTTCCCATGCCACTCAGAGGCACTTGGGCTTCCTGTTCTGACTCTAGGTAGACAGCTAGAAAGTGAAGCAACTCTACTTCTGACACAAACCTATGCAGCTAACGCCATCATGGGCAGACTATGCATGTCTCCCCATGATTCATTCCTCTTCTATTTCTTTTTCAGAGAATTCACAGGGCTGGCTGGCATTTGGCTCAAAAGTAAATACACAAAGACTCTTGTGGATCTGAAGATCCCGATAGGCGAAGGGTAAGTAGCAGAGAAGAGCTCTTGAGCTTCTGATCCACTTGGGGCTACTGCTGATTCCCCACTTCGGAACACAGTGGACAACATGAGGCCTATGAAGGACAATGTCTGCCTCTTGGTGACCCCAATGTCCAATGCCCTCTAGATTCTCAAGCATTGTAAGAGCAGGACACTCAAGGGTCCTCTCGCCTTCTTCTGCTGTGCTGCCAAATGAGCGCTGGGCCCTGGATCTCTGCCAAGGAAGAGGAAAATGCCACATCAAGGCCAAAGCCACCTCCCTGCCTCAGCTCCACTGGCTGGAATCCCTGGGGAAAGGGCTGTGTGGTAGAAGCAGGGTGGCTGAGTTGTTCTGTAGCCAGGGGCAGATGGCCAGGGAAGGGGGCCCTGTGTGCTACTTTCCACCACATCTCTAAGGGACAGTCTCAGGGGTTGATGGGTAGGGTGGAACAATAGGAGAAAAGCTTTCCATGGCCACACCTCCCTCCTTCATCCAGTTAGGGAAATGATAGCTAGCAACAAACAGTTCAATGTCTGGAGTTTGGCTTCACTTTGGAACAAAAGTTGAAGAGCTGACCGGTTAGCTACATCCCACCCCAAACTTGTTCCTAGAACAAGAAATTGATTTTAGTACAAGAATGTTAATTATTGACAATTGTTCTTCCTGTTCCCATCCCCCTCTCCTTTCTTTCCCTTCTTGCTTCTTCCCTCTCAGCCTTCTCTTCTTCCTCCCTGTCTCTCCCTTGTCCTTCCCTTTTTCCTTCATCCCTTCCATTCCCCTGGTTTCTCCATTCTTCCCTCCCTCCTTGTCTCTCCACTCTTCCCTCTTCCTCTCCCCTTCTTTTCTCTCCTTCCCTTTTTTCTGTCCCTCTCTTCCTTCCTCATCTTCTCTCTCATGCTCCCTCCACATCTAGATTTCTTTCTTCCTCTATTCCCTGTCTTTCCTTCCTTCCTTCCTTTTTTCCTTCCTTCCTTCCTTTTTTCCTTCCTTCCTTCCTTCCTTCCTTCCTTCCTTCCTTTTTTCCTTCCTTCCTTCCTTCCTTCCTTCCTTCCTTCCTTCCTTCCCTCCCTTTCCCCTGCCTCCCTCTCAGCTCCCTCCTCCTTCCCTCCCTTCTTTGAGGGAGCCTTGAGCTTCTAGCATTAACATTGCCTGAAAATTTTCAATAACTGTACTGTTTGACCTTGCTGCAGCCTGGTGGAGTCTGAAGCCGAGTGGTGACCTAGGAGGAAAGCTGGAAAAGCAGTCCCCAGCCCAAGCTTCTCTCTCACCAGCCAGACAGCCAGACAGAGACACCCACTGCGTCGGGGGAAGCAGTCACTACGGAACGAGAAAACACTGTGAAGGGGAGGGCAGAAAATCTACAGTTTGTCTTTAAGGCAGAGCTAGATGTGTGCACACATGAAGAATAAACACATTTTCCCTAGTCCCAGACTTTTTCTAGTCCCAGATACACAGAAAGACTCCACCCTTGGGAGGGGAGGGAACATAGGACTATAGGGACAGAGCCAAGTGAGACAAGGGCTCCAGGTCTCTGGGAAGCCTGCCATCCACCCGTGCCAGGGAGCCACATGGCAGCCAGGCTGTGCCCAGGCGTCTTTCTCATGGCCATCTGCTGGGAGGCACTCGTGGCCACATTGTCAGCCAATCACACAGAAGGATGTAGGTTTTCCATGCCAGTGTTTGCCTCAGCCTGTGTCTGACTCCCTGTGGCCCCCTGAGTCACAGTCTCCTGCAACTGAGTATAGAGTTGCCTACTAGAAGAAGTACCATGATCCCTAGGCCCACTGGGACTAAAGTGAGGCAAGCAGCAGCTCCAGCTGTCACCTCTGTCCTCAGCACAGATATCCATCAACCTGCCTTACACTTGTGCTTTGATTCCTGCTTTGCGAGGCCCACCGTGGGAAGCCAGGGCTTGGCTCCCAGCTTCAGTATTTATAGGAAGAAACAAACCTTGAATGACTTATAGGGTAATGGACTGTCAGAATTAGGAAGGTATTTTTCCCAGCCTTCCTTTACTTGTTTCTTCATTCATTTCTTCTTTCTTCCTCCCCTCCCTTCCCTCTCTTCTATTAGCCAGATACAATCTTTGCAGAGTCTCCTACAAGTACAGGATTATTATAGACACTAGAAGAGCCGGTGCTGATCACTGCAGACAGAGCTTGGCCTTGTGTATCATACTCTTGGTTAATATATTATGTAATGTACTGTATGTATGTAATATACTGTATGTACTGTATTATGTGATATACTATATGTACTGTATATACATACTGTACTGTATTATGTAATGTACTATATGTACTATATGTGTGTAATGTGCTGTATGTACTGTGTATATAGTGTACTATATGTAACATGCTGTATGCACTACATATATGTAATGCTCTGTATGTACTGTATATATGTAGCATGCTATATGTACTATATTATATAATACACTATATGTACTATATGTTTGTAATGTGCTGTCTATACTATATTATGTAATCTACTGTATGTACTGTATGTAATAAATTGTATGTACTATGTGCATGTAATGTACTGTATATACATTGTATATAATGTGCTGGTAACATGCTGTATGCACTACATATATGTAATGCTCTGTAGGTTCTGTATATATGTAGCATGCTATATGTACTATATTATATAATATACTATATGTACTGTATGTTTGTAATGTGCTGTCTATACTATATTATGTAATCTACTGTATGTACTGTATGTAATAAATTATATGTACTATGTGCATGTAATGTACTGTATATACATTGTATATAATGTGCTGTATGCATATAATGTACTATATATACTATATGTATACAATGTGCTGTATGTAATACAGCAGTGAGACAACCAGGGAGGCCCCTTATATGCAGTCACTGATCACTGAGGGAGGAGACGTTGTCTTCAGTGGTATAGCCCCTGAAGAGTTGCCCATGCTCTTCTAAGTAACTCTAACTGAACTCACTGGTGCAAGAGAAGGGAGTGAGGGACACAGAAGTAGAAGGGTGACCAGGCAGGAAGAGGATGGATGGGGAGGGGTGAAGAGACGGTAATGAAGAGTGAATATGGCTAAAACACATTATATACATGTACACAAATGTAATAATGAGGACCAGGGGAATGGCTCAGTCGGTAAAAGGGCTCAACCCAAAAGCCTCGTGATCCAAGTACAATCCCTGGAACCCACCTTTTAAAAATTGGCTAATATAGTAGCCGTGCTATGCATCGTAGGAGATGGCAGGTGGAGACAGGAGAGTTACCCAGAAAGTGTGGGCCAGCTAGGCTGGAGTACATAGCTCAGCAGTAGAAATAAGAGAGACCCGGCCTCAACAGGGTAGAATGGGGGAATCTATCTATCTATCTATCTATCTATCTATCTATCACTAGCTCTAGCTCTATTACATATACAAAAATCAAAATGCTTATTATTATTTATAGTTATTATATGCTGTTATGTCGCACTGGCTAGTTTTATGTCAACTTGACCCAAGCTAGAGTCATCAGAGAGAATGGAACCTTAGTTGAGAAAATGTCTCCATAAAATATGGCTTTAGGCAAGCCTGTGGAACATTTTCTTAATTAGCGATTGATGCGGGAGGGCCTGCTCATTATGACCAGTGTCACCCCTGGGCCAGTAATCCTGGGCAAGCCAGTAAGCAGCACCCATCCGCGGCCTCTGCATCAGCTCTGCCTCTGCCCTATTCGAGTTTCTGACCTCACTGCTTTTGATAACGAACTGTTGTTTGGAACAGTGAAATAAACCGTGTTAGTGAAATAAATTCCCTTCCTCCCCGTGGGGCTTTTGGTCATGGCGGTTCATCCCAGCAATGATGACGCTAATGAGGACACATGCTCATTCAAAAGTTAAAAAATAAAATAAAAACCAAGTGTGAGGAGTGTTTGGCTTGAATGACACTGGAGCCTTTCTCATCCCCTCCCCCACCACCAACAAGCAGCTTCTGTGCCCAGGGGCCCAGGTATTTACGGAGGAGAGTCTGCAGTGAGTAGCACACTGCAGACTTTCTTCTGCAACTCTATCCCTGCCAAGAGGCACCAAGAGAATGGAGGGGTCACAGCTGCCCGGCAGGACCACCTCACAGAGTAGCTGAATAGAGTTCTGTGTGAAAAGTTAGCCAGGGCCGGAGCCAATGCAGGCAGGCTCCCGGCTCTCTGGCGGCAGTGCCCAGCACTACCAGCTGCCAGCTGGCTCTGCTAATCACCTGTCACCAAAGATGGGGCAGGAAGCAGAGAAAGAACTGAAGAGGCCCAGACAGAAGGCACTGGAGCACAGCAGGCTGGCATCTCAGAGATGTAGGCTGCCCAGCTGGCCCCCTGGTAATAGCTCTGCTCTTGCAAGGAATCATTTGGCAGGTCCCTGCCTTCTTCCTCCCAAAGGCTCCCTGGGCCTGCTTGTTCCTGCTCAGAGCAATGTCTCCAGTTTTCCCCAGGGCTCCACAGGAATTGTTGAGGGCGAGTTTTGGGAAGATGCAAAGCGAGTAGAAGCCAGGGACTCTTTCTAGGCCAATGCTTGTCCAATAGCAACTTCATGTAAGCCACAATGTAACTAAATTTTTTTTTTTTTTTTGAATTTTCAAAAGGAAACAGTAAGTTCCAACTTTGGCGGTATGTTTCGCTGAACCTGCGTTGTTCTATATCTAAATAGAAAGTACTACTTGGTGTTATTCCTTTGCATCAAGTCTTCTCAAGCTCTAGAAGGCGTCACTTGTCTCTTATCACTGAGAAATTATATCATCACCATCTTTAATGTTCACGCTGGAGGGTTGTGTGACCCAGTCACACATACAAAAGTGAAGTCTCATAATGCCTGAAGTAAGTTTACCATTTTGTCTTGGGCCACATTCCTAGCTCTCCTTGGCCTTCCTTCAGCCCACAGGCCACAGTTTGTACACACCTGCTACTTTATGTTTTGTGCCATAGCCCACTGCTCTCCAGATTGGCTGTATCAGCCAAAAATACCTCTCGTGCTCAGGGAAGCTCCTACTAAGGCCCTCCATTTGTCTCTTCCCAGACTCAAAATCCCTGTGTGTCTTAAGTGTTAGCCCTTGACTCTCCCTGACGCCTTCCAGAACAACCTCTGGCTTCTGCACATAAGCAGACTAGGGGAGGAGGAACCCTGCTGAGACTGAGTTAGCATTGCTCAGCCTGCCTAACAGCTGGCGCAAATTCACTTACTGCAAGTTCACAGCTTGCCTTTCTGATTTGTACCTTGCCTCAGACTCCCAGGCACAAGGGTTGGGATGGGGTGTGTGCCTTGGTTAATGTAAGCCTCTCTCCAAGCTGGGTCAGCTCAGGATTCTCCCTTGGAGATGTTCTAGGTAGACAGAAAAGAGGGTCTGGGAGCTGCACCAAGCTATCCCACTATGAAGCTCCAACTGGCTGGACTCTTTTGCTATCTCTCTGTGTCTTTAAATGCACCCAGAAATTCTTGGACAGGATATCTAACACACATGATTTCTGCATAGCCAACCCCCTAGTATCCATGGGGAGTTGATTCTAGCCTCCCTTTATAGATGTTCCGGGTCCTCATATATGACAGCATGGAATCTGCACCAAGCCTATGCACCTTCGCTTACATGCTAGGAGTCATTACTACTGATGAAGCCTAGTGGGATGCAAAAACCATGTTAATAGTATACTCTACAGCTTAGTGAGTAGTGAGGAAAAGAGAAAGGATGCTCAGAAAAGACACAATCTTGCCAGCTAAGGGTGTGTGTGTGTGTGTGTGTGTGTGTGTGTGTGTGTGTAAGCCAGAGGTCAACCTCTGCTGTCAACCCTCAAGTCTCTTCCCATCTTGTATTTTCTGAGACAGACTCTCTTGGTGGCCTGGAGTTCACTGAATATGCTGGGCTAGCAAGCCAGCGAACCCTGGGGATCTTGCTGGTTTTGCATCATTAGCACTGGGGTTGCAAGCATGAGCCACCATAGCTCTTTTACATGGGTTCTGGGGCCTGGGTTCAGTCTTCACACTTGTGAGGTGGTAAGCACTATAATGGCTGAGCCGTTTTTCCCACTCTGACCTGAGGGAAGGAGCAGAGAGTCTTCCGAAACCAGCAAAAGGAAGCTCCCAAGCATGGAGACAGAGGAGCTGGCAGTGAGTAATCAGGTCAGTAGGCACTGAGGGATGGCCTTGTGTTGGCCCCAAGAGCTTCTGTGTCCACCTAGAACCTCTGCATCGTGAGCTGTACCACGCTTAGAGAGTGGCTTACATTATTTGAGATCCCCACCCCATCCCCACTCCCCCTCCTCCTAGTCACCCCCCCACCCCGCCTCCTGGGAGTCTGAGGCAAGACACACATCAGAAAGGCAAGCTGTGAACTTGCAGTAAGTGAATTTGCGCCAGCTGCTAGGCAGGCCCAGGGATGCTAACTCAGTCTCAGCAGGATTCCTCCTCCCCTAGCCTGCTCACATGCAGAAACCAGAGGTTGTTCAGAAAGGCACCAGGCGGCCTTAAAATCTCTGTGATCTAGAAGCCCCCATGGTGTGATTGGTTAACATATGGTACTTCTATAAAGGTCCATGTCACTTGTATGAACACAGGAGGATGGAAGGAATGTTGATGAATCGGAGGCCAACTGATGGAGGAATGACCTTTGTTTAGCCTTCCCAAAAGTGGTCTCTGAGATCAGGTCAGCAGTGCTGGTAGTCCTTTAAAAGGAAGAAGGCATCTGGAGACAGGCAAGGATAGAGAGAAGGGACCGAAGTAAGAAAAATGCTTTTAAGCCACCACCCCTGTGATTGATGGGCACTCAGTTCTACTTAAGAAACTCTTGGGGTCTGTGTAGCAATGCACCTTCTGACTGTCTTGACTGGGAAAAGGGAGTTTCTTGTACATCCACATCTATCAACAATCAGCTGAGGGGTGCTCAGAAGGAAAGCAGCAAAAGGCAACTCCCCAGCAAGGAAAGAGAGTTGCTGGCAGCGCACAGCCAGGTCAGCAGGCACTGAGGTAGTAGCAAGAAGGGCATAGGTGGGGCATGGCCGTGTCAGTGTAGGGAAGCATGACTTTGACCAGGCCGGGAGTAGACTGGCAGCTCTGCCCCAACTCTGGCATGCCTTCAGAGCCATTCTGCTCACTTCAGGCCAAGGGTCACTCATACAACCAAGTTGGAGTGAGCTGAGTTTCAGGCAATCATCCCATAGAGTGACTTGTTCCAGACAGTGACACACAGGTGCCTTTGGGTGGATTCCTGGAAATGTCTGACCCAAACTCACCTCTTCTGTTGGTGACTGTTGGCTGACTTGTAGGCACAGCAGGAAAGCCAGGCTCTTCCAGAATGTTGGAGTCCTGCGTTTCCCCTTCTTGTGGTTTTCAGCTTGACAGGCCAAGCCTGCCTGGGCAGACACCCTCTAGCTCTAGTGTTGAGCTGTTTTCTGGCATCTCTGTGTTGAGAGCAAAACCAACTATGGAGGTCACAGGAGGAGGGCCCAAAAGGCTTCTATTACCTATCTAGATATGTTTGTGTCCCCTTCTACCTATCTATACAACCACTTAATTATATGCATGTTATAGGTATTATGTACATATGTATCGGTCTGTCTGTCTGTCTATCTCTCCATCCTATTTTGAAAAGTACATTGGGGGCAAAATCAGGGAGAGGCCTTGTTGGTCCTCAGGGGACCTTGTTTTATTAAATCCATGCGTGTGAGTTGCTGTTCAGTCATATTTCTTTCTAGAATATGATGCACCTGTATCCATCTGTGGTTACCTTACACATCTACCTCATTTTAATCTTTTCAAGGCAGCATGCATTTGAGTAGTTGAGGAATAAAAGAAAGGGAAAAGACATAGGAGATGAAGGAAAGGAGGGAGGAGATGAGGAAAGAAAGAAACAGTAACTCCAAGTTGAAAAGTAAGTATGATACATCCCTTTAACACAGCAAGCTAGCAAGGGCCTCCATTTTCCAGTGTCACAGAGTCCCAGGTGCTCTGGCTTGTGGGGAAATAGATACCTCTCTTGGGACTGAGGGTTAACCAGTACAGTTCTCCATGGAAGCTGCAGTGCAGTGGGAAGAGGGAGAACAGAAGTCTATGTATGGGGTGTGTGCATGTCACTTTCCAGAATACTACAACAGGAGGAAGGTCCAGTCACAGGAGGCTTGATGGCCCTCACTGGTCTGACTTCTCTCTCTTGTCCCATATCTCCGTTTCTTCCCCAGGGCCTCCCCTGCCTCCCAGACAAATGGTCTGTGCCTAATTCCCGGCTTGGGTCCACCGAAGAAACCCTACCCAAGGGACAGAAGCCACCTGGTTTTCTTACCATCTGGAATATTTTTAGAATGGCAGTTTAATGTTCTAAGCCTCAACATTCAAGTCTCAATTCAAATGCCCGCACTTGAGAAGTTGTCCCTGTAGACACCTGTCCCCTCATAATCTCTCTGTTTTGTGTGTGAACTTGGCTAGCATCTGGTCCCTATTTATCTGGTAGAGCACTAGTCTAGACACTGCTAAGATGGCTTTGTAGATATGATTAAAGTCCACACACAGGTACTTTCAGCAACTTAGTCCATAAGTAGAGTTAGGAACCCAGCCAGAGAAAAGACCTTACAAACAAGGATGCCAGGAAGAAGACAAAACTCTGTTTTTAAGCTGTGGCTTTCATTATATCTTGAGGTTTCCAGGCCACCTTCCCAGTGGCCAGCCCTACAGATGCTGAACTAGCCAGTCCTTGTCATTATCTTAGCAGAGTTTTGCAATAAATTACACAGTATTTATGTCTTTCTGCTACTTTCCATCCTACTATCCGTGTAGTCTTCTGCAGATTGCTTTAGGGTTGCTGATTTGATAAACAAGACCCCAAAATCGAGGCTAAAGAGATGACTCAACAGTTAAGAGCACTGGCTACTCTTCCAGAAAAATCCAGGTTTAGTTCTCAGCAGCCACATGGTGATTCAAAACTTCTGTGTACCTAGTTCCAGGGGATTTGACATCCTCTTCTGATCTTCTCAAGCGTGATGTGCATGTGATACACAAACATACTCACGAGCAAAACCCTCAACCACATAAAATACAGTTTAAAAATAAGTTAAAAAAATTTAAAGAATCCAGGATGTAATATTATATTGGGGAGAGTATAGATATTCTAAAATACTTGTAGATTATCTGAAATTCAAATTTAATTGAGTATCCTATATCTGCTCTTCCTGCAATTTCAGCTTATCCCTTCTTCAGCTGCTTCTTTCTGGCTTGGCTCCCAATCTAGTCAGTGAGCACTCGGAACACAGGAGACGTCTTGCCAAGTTCATGGCTCTTTCCCCAGGTCCCGAAACAGTGCTTATAAAGAGGCAGTGCTTACTGGGGATTTGTGGAGTGGATGAAATCAATGAATGCAGTTACATTATCTACATGCCAGCTTGCAGCCTTGAGAGTCTCAAGTCATCCCTACGAACATACAAAACAGGGCCGATGTTGGCTGTGGTGGTGCACTCTAATCCCAGTGCCCCGGAAAAGGGGGCAAGAAGACCAAGAGTTTATACCATCCTTATTGACATGGTGATCCAAAGCCAAGCTAGGCCATATCAGACACTGACTTAAAAAAAAAAAAAAAAAAGGTGTGGGGTAGGGGTGGGCGTGGAGAGACAACTCAAAGGTTAAAAACACTGGCTGCTTATCAGAATACCATACCCAAGTCTGATTTCCAGAACACACAGGGGAGCTCACAACTGCCCATAATGCCAGTTCCACAGGCTCTGACTCCCTCTGGCTTCTGCAGGTGCCTGTCCATATGTGACATACACTCACACAGATACATACATAAAAATAACATTAAGCCAAACAAACAAGTGGCTAAACAAGGCATCAATGTGTGTGACCTTTGAACAAGACGTCCACTTTGTCTCTACTATGATTGTCACATTGTTTGATTCTTTCAAGAGATTTCAGCTTTTGTCATTTTATGCAAATGGATAGAAGCTGAGAAATGAGAGTGTTATAACAGCTAGGAGACTCGTCTCCTAAACTTGAAATCCCCCCATGGAGGAAAGTGTGGGATGTAAAACTATGCCAGGAAGTTTGGTAAGGTAGAGCAGGTTGAGACCTGGAGACTCGGTGGCCCCCTTCCCGAGGTTTAGTCGACTCCCAGTTCCCTGCCAGACTCCTGACTTGGAACAAGTGCCATGCTTCTCACATAAAAGAAATGTGTCCAGTGGTCACGAAGGCTCAAAACAGAGTTCTCCATGGTAATGAGATACCTAGAGACCCAGAGGGCTTAGCCAATAAGCTTCCCTTTCCAGACATTCCTTCCTGGAAAAGGTATTTAATCTCAAACCCACCCTGAGAAAGGGAGTGTGGTTTTTTACAAATCCATTTTCTGCCATGACAATAAACTGTTTAGAACCCTGGACTGTTTCTTTTCATCAAGATTCTCAGTGGGGACCCATGAGGAAGGCCTTTGTCTACAGAGCCACAGCTTCTACTCCTGTAGAAGGCCTCTCTGCGCCCCCAGCCACAACTGCCACCAAGCCTGCCTCAAGGACAATCATCCCCTCTGGGACAAGCTGGAGCTCTTCTTGTTCCCTCAGCCCCCAGCTAGACATTGTCCCCAGCCCTTGGGTCCCTGACTCCATTCTCTGCTCTTCTGTGACCTGGATGTCCAAGAGTACAAGAACACTCCCCGCCCCGCCCCCCAATGGCCCTGGCCTCTTTGCAGGCCCAGGAACCCCTGAGCCAGCTCCAGAATTCCCGCATCTCAGACTGCTTTCCCATCCTGGAGAGCTGTCTCTGTGCTTCCCTACAACCCAGCACAGGCCCAGGGCGGCAGAGGTGTGGGATAAGTGCAGTCAAACTCCCTGAATTCCACCTCCCCAAGTGGCCGTGCCCAGTGGGCCTACAAAAGGATATCAAGACTGCTCTTACCACACATTTCCCTCCCCAGTTAGAAGCTTGCCTGCTCCTTTGGGAGGAGGAGAAAGGTATAACACTTATGACACTACCTATCGACTACTGAAACTACTACCTGGAACTACTTGGTGTTGGATCTGGGTTTGTTTGTTTATTTATTTATTTATTTATTTTTGAGCCAGCAGTAGCTTACAGCAAGTCTTGAAAGCTATTGTTTGATTTGAGGCACTGACCTTTTGTTCTGCCTACAATAAGCCAAGCTCCAGTGACAACTCTTCCATAGCATTTCCCAGCTTTCCAGATGCTTTCCCCAAACCCCACCCCCAGAACCTTTTTGGCTCTCCATACCCACTCCTAGGACTATACCATATAGAGGGATTAATGCACTAGCTAGCCTTGCATAACACACCTGCACTGCCGGCAGCCTTTTCTCGTATGGCAAACACCTCCTATTTCCAAAAGGAACCTTTATTTACTGGGGGCTTAGTGCCAGTCAGGGTAGAAATGAACCTGAACTCGATGTTAAAAGACCTGGCTTTGAAACCCATCTCTGTCCTTGGCAAACTGTGCACCCCCTGATCAACCATCTTACTGCACTCTGAAGCTGTCTCTTTGTCATCAAATGGGATGCAGTGAGGATGCTGAGAGATTTGTGTGTGGTCCTCTGGGGAGATTGTAATGAGGCAGACCTTAGCAAAAATAGGGTTTGAATGAATGTCTGAATTAATTTACAATCTCTTCAAGAGCTGAAAAACAACAGGAGAAATTCTCTACTTGAGAATATGCAGCTTGTATGTTGGCAAGAGTGTCTGGGACATTGGATGGGACGGGACATCCACCTGACCCTCAACTCCCTTACCAAATGAGACTGACCATCTCTGCACGTGAGCAAACTAGATGCCAGCCTGCTCTGGCACCAAAATGTTCCATTATTATGTCCCCACCAATGGGCTGGCAATCCTGACTCTTTTCTCTGGGCTGAGACACAGGAGTCTCAAGACCTGCCTAGTAAGAAGGGTTGGGTGGGGAGAAGCATTGTTGGACTTCGTGCCCAACACCGTGCAGTTCAGCCCTGCTCACCCCTGTGTTCCACCCTGTGTGCCACTTCAGCTGCTTTTCCTGTTGCTGCAATAAAATACCCCCAACAAAAGCAACTTTCAGAAGAAGAACTATTTTGCTCAAGGTGTAAGGTGCCAGCTTATCATCATGGAAAATTTGTGGCAGCAGGAGCCTCAGTCAGCTGGTCTGTCACCCTGTATCCAAGTCAGGAGGCAGAGACAGGTATGGTCCTCAGCTGGTTCTCTCTTTTACTCAGCAGGGAGCCCCAGGTCATGGGATAGTGCTGCCAACATTTAGGATCGGTCTTCCCACCCCAATTAAATTAGGAATCTAATTTAGATAATCCCTCCTAGGCATGCTCAGAGGCTTGTCTCCTAGGAAACACTGAATCCTGTCAAGTTGACAATCAATTCTATCACATATGATAACCGAAGACTCCAGCACTGTTGACTTTTTAGACTGATAATCGCTTACCCTGTGTACCGCACTCTCCTGTCTACATCCAGACAAAAGCAGCACCACTGACTCCCGCATACAATGCCTCCTATCAGTGATGCCAACCAGGAAAAGCCCCAGGGGGACAACATTGTCTGTAGTCAGGCATCCTTGCAATAACTGTCAAACTTGATGATTACTTCATGGGCTTTCATGGAGTTAAGAGCCCTGCACAGGGGGTAATTTTAAATTATTTTGCTCTAATTCCAAGGAAAATTAAGTTTCCCCTTCCTGGGATCCCTTGACATTTAAAAAAAAAATTAACTGCAGGCCAGGGATATAGCTCAGTTGTTGGTGTGCTTGCCCAGCATGCATGAAGCCCTGGGTTCAGTCTCCAGCATTAAATAATGATGGGCATAGTGTAATCCTATAATCCTAGCACTTGAGGGATAGAGGTAGGAGGATCAGAAGTTCAAAGTCATCCTCAGCTACACACTGAGTTAGATAAGACCAGCTTGGCCTAGAGATGCTGTCTCAAAAAAAAAAAAAAAAAAATACTGCTTTCAATAACAGAATACTTTTCATTTTATGGTTTAAAATGTATTCCATAGGCTTGGGTACTTAGCCACTTCTTCCCTAGTGGCTGTAGTTCTGTAGTACCTTTGCATGGGGAAAGCTGGTATGTGGTGGGGGCAGGTGGGGAGGTTCTGTAGCCTGACTCCACTTCTTGGTCACTCTCTGCTTCATGACAGCAGGAGCAATGTGGGCAGCCACTTCCTGCCTGCATGCCTTCTTCACCATGGCGGACTGTATCTTCTCAAAGTGTGAGCTAAAATAAACCCTTTCTTTCTTTTGTGTTGATTCTTGTTAGTTACTTGGTCACAGCAAGGGATCTGCAGTCAGGCTCTGACATCCTTCCATTCAGAACCTAAGAAAACACAAGCTCTTCATATGGGCATGGTGTATCTAGGATGAAATGAGGAGGAGCAAGAGGAGGAGGAAGAAGGGGAAGAAGAGAAGGAAGAAGAAAAGGAAGAGGAGGAAGAGGAGGAAGAGGAGGAAGAGGAGGAAGAGGAGGAAGAGGAGGAAGAGGAGGAAGAGGAGGAAGAGGCAACCTTATAAAAACTATGACCTATGCTACAGAGTTCTAAACCCACATACTCAACCTGCTATCTACCTGTGGCTGTACAGCATTTTAGCAGGTGACAACAGTGCACACTTGTGAATTCACAGCTTCTGGGAGTTATAAGTTTAGGCATGGCTTCTGGCATCCTCTGCACTACTGTGTTCAAGACAGTTTCCTGCATTTGGGGGTTCACGGGACTTGACTGGGAAAGTTCCACTTTCAAGTTTGCATAGCTTTTGGCAGGGTCTGACACTTTGCTCACGGAGAGTGTTGGGTTTTTCTTGCTGTCATTTGGAGGTCACGGTCAGTTCTTGCTAGATGAGCCTTGAACAGCTTTCAGCATGGCAGCCAGCCTCCCTAGAGCTGGCAAGGGGAAGTTATTATAGCAAGATGGGTGTAAAGAAACTGTGAATGGTACATCTTCACCTTGGCTTTGTTTTGTTGGGTAAAAGCAAATGGCTAGCTCAACCATATTCAAGAAGAGAGGATATCTCCTGGGCATAAGTACCAGCAGAGGAAAGTCACCAAGGTGGCTTGCCAGACTGCACTGTCCTATCTCCTATGCGGCCCCTGCATCACATGTGCACAGGCTGGCTACAGCTGTGACTTCAAATGCAGCTTTGGGACTTAGATTTTACTCTATATATTCCCTTGGTTGTGTTGGCTGCTATAGTTAACATCAAAGACTGGGTGGTGTAAATCACAGTTGCAGGGGCTGAGAAACCCAAGACCAAGTTGCTGATGGCTTCCTTTTCTGCTAAGGACTCTTCCTAGCTTCTTGCAGATAGCTTCCTTCCCCCCGAAAGATGGTATTTATGCTGTGTGTGTGTGTGTGTGTGTGTGTGTCTACAACATGGATGGAGATGTGTATTTTATCAGTGGCTGGTATTTTTCAGAGGAAGAGATGTTGATTCATCTGAAATAAGCATCTTTTTAAAAAAGACCTACCTTTGAATGTAAAGCAAACCTAAACACTTGTTAAGTCTTAGAACGTAAAACAGACTAACAGAAGCAGTGGGAAGCCTCCAAAGCTTGGTGAAGATCCAGGAGAGGTGAGTATGATAAGAGGGATCTGTAGGGGGCCCTCTGAAGCCATCATGATGGGGCTGTGTCCAATGAAGGCAATGTAATAGAGGAATGTGGGCTCTGGAGCCCATCCCTACAAGCAGCATGTTCCAAGATGCCTGTAAGGATGCTCACACCTGCCCCAAAGGACTGTGGTGAACACTGAGAGAGACGTGCCCAGAAGCCCGCATAGTTTATGTCTAGAGTTGTGGTTGGCAAAACTTGTAACAGCCTCCTCTGTTGCCATCACAAAGCACAGCACACTAAGTGGGATTAGAGCCAGCGAGATGGCTCAGGATGTAAAGGCATTTGCTGCCAAACCTGACAGGCTGAGTTGGATCCTTGGGACCCACCCACATGGTGGAAGGAAATTGCTGACTCCTTCCTGCATATTATCCTGTGACCTCTATATACATAGTAACACACACACACACACACACACACACACACGTGTGCATGTGGGCGTGCACACACACATATGTGCACACACAAGCACATACACACATACATGCACACACACATGCACACACAGAATTAGAGTTTTAAATTGCAGCAAACTGAAAATAATATGTATGCACAATACATTTTCCTTACAGAGTCAAAAGAGGGCTTGAGTGAAGGTGCTGGCAGGTTTGTCTTTCTTCTGGAAACTAGGGAGAATCTGTCCTTGCTCTTCCAAGATCCAGAGGCTTCCTGCATCCCCCACTTCATCTTACAAGCCAGAAGCTAGGCATACAGCATCTTTCTCCCCTGGCCTCACCTCCTTTCCATTCCTTAATTAGGAAGGCTTCTTGCAAGGAGCCTTGTTATTGGGTGCACTATGGTCATCTACTATCTTGAGTCCTCCTTTGGTCATAATCACAAAGCCCACTATACCATATAAGATATTCTGATCCCCAGGGTTTGCATGTGTCTCAGCTTCACTCATTCCATTCCTCAGAACTCTCAGCACATTCCAGCACTGGTTCGAGTCCAAAGTCTCACCTTGGTCTAATTAGTCAACTCTCAACTCTCATCATTTCATCCCATTCAGATGGGAGTAAGATTCAGGTAGATCCTAACTAGGGGTATAGATTCTTGTTATCTGTGCACCTGTGAAAGAAGTCAGTGAGTAGTCAGCCAGCTGTTCCTAGATAGAGTGTGTCCTGTGGCTTTACCTGGGGAGGTGTGAACAAACACCCATTCACCCAAAACAGGGCACCAATGACAAATCCAAGAAACCCTGCCATGCAGGTCCAGCTTAGTGAGCAGTAAGTTTCCTGGGGTGACTCACAGGCAGCTGCATCACTGAGAGTCTACACAGATGCAGGCAACCATTCAAGGAAACTGCATCCCTGGGGCTGTGGCATGGCACAGCAGCTGGCTGCACTGAAAAATCTCCTCTCCTTGGCAGTCATTCTATTTATCTAAGATCAAGGAGGAGACTTCCGCTCTTGGGACTTGTGACTTTGTGACTTCATAAGCCTGGTAAGTTAGGTGAATTCCTCTGGTGCCTCCAAGAGGGAAGGTTTCAATTTAGAGGAAGTGACTAAGTAATATATAATACAACCACACCCACAGGCTCTCAAACAGGCAGGACCATGGAAGGAAAAGGAAGGGGCTAGCCCCAAGCAGGTTGTAAATCCAGCAAAACTCAAGCAAGTTGAGGACCTGGCTCTTGGCTCTACCCTCTGGGTTCATGGCTTACTCTCAGAGTCATCCTTCCTTCCTCAGGAAGGGTTGCATGACTTTCAATTGTTGTCATAAAACATGGACGAAAAGCAACTTGGGGAGGAAAGACATTATTTGGCTTACAGTCCACCTCTGAGGGAAGACAGGGCAGGAATTCAAGCGGTGTATCAGGAACCATGGGGAGCTGATTACTGGCTTGCTCCCCATGGCTTGCTTGTTCAGATAACATTCTTATACAACCCAGGATTGCCTGCCTGGGTATGACACCACCCTCCCCTTCCACATCAACAATCAGTCAAGAAAATGTCCCACAGACATGCCTATGGGCAAATTCCTTGATCAAGGTTCCCTCTTCCCAGGTGACTCTAGTTTGTGCCAAGTTGATAAAAACAAACCACCAAAATCACTCCTGCTTGCAGCTGGATTGTTCCACCAGCCTGTTTGTTTCGTGTGTATAGAGTTTTGGAATTTGATGGGCCTCCATTCTTGTCCCCTCTCTTACAGTGCAAGCTGGTAGGGGTTTCTGCTGACATGTACACAGGCTCATGTTTATCCTTCAAGGCATATTGTGTCTGTTACCTCTTTTTATAAATAAAGTTTTATTGAAACATAAACACAAGTGCTTGTTAGTGCTTTGTTGTTACTGTATTATTGACCGGCCAGCAGGATGAGAAGGGCTGCAAGAGGAACAGCCTGGCTCACAAGCTAAGACTCTCTCTCTCTCTCTCTCTCTCTCTCTTTCTCTCTCTCTCTCTCTCTCTCTTTCTCTCCAGCCCTCTGTAAAGAATGCTTAGTGGTGACTGGCTCCGAGTCAAACCTCAAGAAGCATTGGGATTTTAGAAACGACAGGCTTGAGTGGGTTGAAAAATTGGTGCTGCGTGGCCTCGATTCTGAGGTCGTGGGATGTGAAAGGAGAAGAGAGGGGAGAGCCATGAGGAGAGAGAGCGCTCAACTTCAAACGCCAACTTAATCTTCTTGGCCAGTTGCCTTGGAAGCCTGGGGCTGAGATCATTAAGCAGCAAGACAACGAGGAGGAAAACAGTCAATCAAATGAAAAGAAGATGAACGTCATGATGCCCATCTGTACTCTGCACTGGAGAGGCCCAGGCAAGAGGATTAAGAGTTCCAGGCCAGCCTGGGCTTTAGAGGGAGATGCTGTCTCAAGACAAACAAACAAATCAATCACAGAAGGGAAAAAATCCAAGGTGGGCTTGATTGAACGAGGAAAATCATAATAAGAGCAGTGCAGCGGGTTCCTCGGTAAAAGCAGCTCTATATGATTCCTGGCCATCCTCCCTCCCTCGGAAGAGTCCCATGGGATAACATTTTGGCAAGCAATTGCTATGTCCTACCTGCCAGAGCCAGGCCTAGGCATCAAACAAGCCTTTCCTTTTGCTGTTATTCAGTAGAAGTGGAGCGTGTTCACAGTGAGGGGTTGCTGGGTTTGTTCCTTTTCACGGAAAGACAGCTTGATTAGCTACGTTAAAAAAAAAAAAAAAAAAAAAAAAAAATCCCTTCACTCTAGAATGCCTGCTCACACCCCATCTCGGGGGATTGTGCCTGACACAGGCTCTCTGCTTGCCTGCTTGTCAGCTCAAAGTGTTATTTGGCCAAAACGAACCAGGACAAACAAGGCACACACATCAGATCTAGTTGGGGACCTAGACGTTAACGGACACTAATGTTCTCTTGAAAAATAGCTCAGTCTGGGAGTCATAGATAGGACGATCTGCCCACTCCACAGCACTTTGGAAACAACTTGTTAGAAGGGGTTTAGTTAGGCTTGGGGTTTGGGGTGGAGACAGCATGTCAAATTTGTGGTTTCTCTCTAAACATCCACCAGAGGCTCTGGTATCAGATCTGAAATGAAGGTCCTCCCCAACTCCACCACAGGCTCCCCCTACACAGCTAAGGCACGAGTGCAGGGGCAGCTCCCCCTCTGTGCTGATAGACTATCTGAGGCAGACCCTGCATTCTATTTTAGGAAATCAGACCAAATAAAACTCATTCCAATTAAAAAGCACCACAGGCCAGAGGAACAGCAAGCACCCACCTCACACAAAACAGCCCAGCCGCTAGCAAAGCCCCTCGCAGTGTCGATGGCAGAGTCCCTGGCTGAGGTGAAGGTTTGTTCAGTGAGATCAAAGCTGCCTGGTAAATTGGGCTGAGAGGATTATTCTCTCCCACATCGCCATCGCAAGGCATCTTGATGTGTATATCATTTACAACCGCCCAGAGGAGGAGAGGCAGCTACAAGAGAGCTTGATTCCAAACACTACAGAGCTAAGTTATCATATGGCTTTTAAATATTGAGCCTCAACTCATCGCTTCATCTCTGGATAGGACAGATTTTAAGCAGAGAAACACACACACACATACACACACATGCATGAGCACACACATGTATACACACAGGCCCACGTGTGTATACACACACACACGCATGCATGTACACACATGCATATGCACACATACTCAGCTTTTTTGTGTGCTTTGGTAATGGTCTGTTGTGGTGTCTTCTAATTCAGGGAATTAGGTTCTATTGTGGCTCTGCTTTGGATAGAAAATGTTCTCCTCATGATCCCCGACCCTGCTCCCCAGGCTCACAGGTAGGAGCCTGTGGTCTCCAGCCAGAGGCAGTGTTTGGGAAGGTTGTGTAATCTTTGGGATGTGGGGGCTTGTTTTTGATTTCTGCTGCGTTCCATCTATCACTACGAACTGAACTGCTGCCATGCCTTCCCAACCAGGATTGTTGTATTTTTAAAAAGACAGAGAGAGAGAGGGGATATGTTTTGATGGAGGAATAGTCAGGTATGGATGGCAGAGGGGGTGCCTCAGCGGGCCCATGCTGAGGCATCCCTTTTCCCTGAGGGACCAGAGTTTATTTAGGGCATGGGGAGGGGGCGTTGAGAGGATAGTAGAGACAGAGAAAGGCAGAGAGAGAGAAAGAGAGAGAGAGAGAGAGAGAGAGAGAGAGAGAGAGAGAGAGAGAGAGAGAAGAGGAGTAGAGGCAAGCCATGAGCATGTGGAGAGAGAGGGAGAAAGGAAATGGTGAAAGAGGAGGAAAAGAGTGAGAGGACAGAGGGGAGCAAGAAGGCAAGAGCAAGAGAGAGGAGGGGGCAAGCAGCCCCTTTTATAGTGAGTCAAGCATACCTGGCTTTTGCCAGGCAGAGCTTAGACATGCCTGGCTGTTGCCAGGTAACTATGGAGCTGAGCTTAGACAAAATGCTAACAAGGATGGCCAGAAGCCTTTGAAAGTGAGCTACAAGAACCTGTTCTCCTCTTGACTCATGTCTCTCAGGTATTTTGTCACAGGAACAAGGAAAACTACTAACACCGGGTCAAATGTTCACAAAGGTCAAAGGTTCTAAATGTTCACAAAGGTCAAAATCAAGTTCAGTTAAAACTGCATTTGGAAAATTCCTTCAGTTGTGCCTAAGGGGGTGAGATGAACACACAGTAAGAAGCAGGAACTGGCTTGTCTCACGCTGAGGATGACACACAGAGCCAAAGGCCTGCTACTGCTCTTATTCTTGTGCCAAAGGATAGAAAGGTGAATCCACTTTAACCAAAGCAAAGGTTAGGCAAGGTCACCATCATCAACTGAGCAATGCAAGTCCTCTCTGCCAACACAGGAGGCTTTGGTGCTTTCTTTGCAGGGAAAGCTATTGGCCTCTGGGCTTCTCATTGGGTGGCTGATAGTAAAGACTTTCCATTATCACTTCCCATAAGAACACCACCACCATCCTCTGCCACGGTCCCTTCCCAACAGCCTTTTCTGTTGTCACACACACACTGAACTGGGCTTTGCAAGATCCACGTCCTCACTTTCTTGGCTCTCTCTCCTTGGCACTTCTATTCAATGCTAGAAGCTTTCCATAAGGACAGTACCTTGAAATCTGACCCAGAGGGCTTCTGGGTATAATATTCTATTTAGCAATTTCCCTGATAGGTGACTTAATGGATGTCATTCTTCAGATTCCTGTAGGTTGGGATACTAGCAAACCCCCCCCCCCCAAAGCTTAAGTAAAAGGGGAAATGTCTTGACTCATCCACATGACATTTGTGTGTGGCCTTGGCTTTGGGTTCTGATGAATCTGCTAATAAGGGGCACCCTCTCCCCCTCCCTAGGTCTGGCTTCTCATTCCTTCATAGCTCAGAATACTTTTCTCCAGGAATAGAAGTTCCTCTTCTCTGAATAGACTAGAGAGAGCTCACCTCGTCTTCCTGCTTTCAGAGTGATTAGAGAATTCTCCTCCCCTCATGGATAAATTCCAGAGGATTCTGACAGGCTGCACTGGGTACCTCCTGTCTCCATCAATGGGATTGAGGGTAAGCACTAAGAATCAGTGGTCCTCTCTCCCATCCCACTTATGTGCAGAAGGGGAAACTGAGCTGCTGGGCCACCTGACAGATCATACACGAGACTCGATAGCAACAAGCAATTTCTAAAAGAAAGATAAGGTCTGTCTCTGTCAGTGTTCTACTGCTGTGAAGAGACACCACTGCTGCAGCAACTCTCACAAAGGAAAGCATTTAATTGGAGCTTGCTTACAGTTTCAGAGGTTTAGTCCATTGTCATCATGGCAGGAAGCATGGCAGCATGCAGGCAGACATGGTGCTGGAGAGGTAGCTGAGAGTTCTGCATCCAGATCCGCAGGCAGCAGGAAGAGAGAAAGCCCCTAGACTGTCTTGGGCTTTTGAAAACCTCAGAGCCCACCACCAAAGACACACTTCTCCAACAAAGCCACACCTCCTATAGTGGCCTTTCAAATAGTGCCACTCCCTGGTGAATAAGCATTTAAATGTATGGATAGCCTATGGGGACCATTCACCTTCCAACCGTCACAGAGAAGGGATGCTGAGGGGAAGAAACAGCAAACGTTTGCTTTGGAGTTCAAGTGAAGGGGAAAACCAGACTCAATTGACGGGCAGTCAACCAACTGTCTTAAGGAACCTGCAGGCATAGCTTGCCTAACCTGGCATCGCTAACCTAACAAAGTAAGCTCCCTTTGCAATTCTATGGGTCATTCCAGCAACTTGAATCCATGACTCATCCCTGTCCTCAGAAAGCAGCAGAATTGCTTCTCAGTTCCAAAATCTCTTTGCAAGGAAGATTTTTTTTAAAGCTACTTAGTGAGAAAGCTTTTCCTACAAACCAGGTGATGTGTCCACTCTCGCTCCTTCAGGTGGGAAATCAGAAGTTTAGATGTGCTCCTCATGAAGGCTCTGGGGGAGGATGTGTTCCAGAACTTTCTCTCTGACCCTGGTGTTGCCAGTGCTTCTGGGTGTTCCCTGCAGTCTCTGCCTCTGGTGACCGGGTACTCTCTGTGTCTCTCCGTCACCTTCCTTCCCCATGTGTGTGGCTGTAGGTCTCTCTCTCCTTGTGGGTTGGTACCCATCCCTCATGACCTCTTTGTAACCCTGTCTGCAAAGACATTGTTTCCTAATCCCATCACACTCTGGGGCTGGGAGTTTGGACCTGAACCCCTGCTGGGGAGTCACAACTCAGCCCACTCGCAGGGACAAGTGAAACCTGGGGTGGAAGAAAAGGGAAAAACCAGAGTCATCCGTACCAGCATGCATTTAGCCAAAGGTTCAATGTTTTCCTCGGCACAGCAGATGTGGCCATGGACTATGAACAAAGGACAAATTGTGACAGGTGGTTGGGGGATGTAGTGTTCCGGGATGAATCACAGTGAATGAAGACACTGAAGCAGGAAAGCAGAGGGAGCCTCTGCCAGGCTGCAGGGGTGAAGACTTCACAGGTGGCTTGCAGGAGGAACCTGAACAAGACTAGTAATCTACAGGGAACAGACACATGAGTGCCTGAGGACACATGGAAGGGGTCGGTACCTGGCTGAAGCCCAGGGCCATCTATCTCTGCAGAAGAATGAAGGTGTGAGTTTTTAGGTGTGACCACACAGGCAGCAGATGGGAAACAGAGAGAAAGGCCTGTGGGACCCGACAGGGCCCCTGAGGGAAAATGCAGGTGTGTGGGCTACAGTGAAGGTCGACTAAGTGAAGGAGCTAAGTCCTGGCTGTAGGTATGGGTTCCGAACTTGTCCAAATATGGGGCAAATTAATACCCAAGAGTGGATGAGACCAAAGGCAGCAAGGACAGTGGGAGGGGAGAGGAATAAAAGCCAGGAGAGACCAGGTGAGACACACTGGTAGTTTGAATGAAAATAGCCCCTTAGGCTCACAGGGAATGACATTTTTAGGAGGTGTGGCCTTGTTGGAGTGGGTGTAGCATTGTTGGAGGAAGTCTGTCATTAGAAGCTTAGAGGCAGGCTTTGAGGCCTCATATACTCAAGCCAGGCCCAGTGTGGCACCCTTTTCCTACTGTCTGCCTGTTTGGATGTAGAACTCTGAGTTACCTCTCTTGTACCCTGTCTGCCTCTGTTTCCCACCATGATGCCAATGGACTGAACCTCTGAACTATAGGCAAGCCCAACTGAATGCTTTCCTTTCTAAGAGTTGCCATCCGTGGTCACCGTGTCTCCTCACAGCAATAGAAATCCAAACTAAGTCACACATCCATGCACTGGGCTTCTTTAACTGAGTGTCCCTGAATTACTAGATCATGTCTATCCAGGGCAAAAGCCAAGGCCTTGAGGGGTTTCATAATAACCTGCCTGTAAATCTCTGACATGCTTCAGGGACTGAAAAAAAAAATCCCACCTGGCTGAGGTTCATTTTGATAGGAGCCTTTGAGATACAAAGCCTTTGCAAAAACTTATGTGGGATGAACACAAGGATCACTGAGGTCTAACACTGGCCTATGGATTTAACTCTATCTCTTACTTACCTGGGAGGCCCTGCCTAATGGGTGAGCCTGACCAGTCTTTTTTCTCACCTGTGACACTTGAAGGCTAACAAAACCTTACTTGCTCTCAGGCTCACATTCAGCTACACCTCTTATGCCTCCCAGAACTGAATGCCTAGAGGTAGCAACATCCATAGAAGGCTGGAACCTCTCACATGAGTCATTATCCAAAAAAAAAAAAAAAAAAAAAAAAAAAGTCCCAAAGATATGCCCAAGGAAAATCGGATGGAGGCAGTGTCTCAGTTGAGGTTGCCTCTTCTCAGATAACCCTAGTTTGTGTCGAATCAATCAATCGATCAATCAATCAATCAAACAAAGAAACCCACCTAGACTGAGTCATAATTATGATTCCACGGTGATTCTCACTCCTGGCAAGCTGATGATGAAGACCAACTACATGTTTGCCTGAGTTATGCAGAAACTATCCTGAGACATGATGCATAGGTCATGGTCAATCTTGTGCTTGTGGTAAGGCCTCCAGAAGAGAGTTTTGCATGCAGTTGAGCACAGGGTCAAAGGGTGTACTTATAGTCAATAGGACTTTGAAGGTCCCTCTAGTCACTAACTAGCCCAAACTGAGGGGCAGGACTTCAGAAGCCAATGCTGACCGTGTAAGGTAGTCGCATTAGGTGTACACAGGACTCTTAGGGTGATGTCATGAAGATTAAAGAACTACTGGTTATACTATGCTTAGAATCATGCCTGTTACAGCATGGGTCCAGGAAAACTTCATATAATGCTGAGTACTTCTCAGCTTATCCTTCCATGTTCCTGTGTGACAGGGCCAGCCTTGTAACACACACACACACACACACACACACACACACACACATACACACACACACCTCCACAACAAGTCAGGGTCCCTAAATGCAGTATTCTCTAAGGATGGTCCACTCGACCAATGGGGCCAGTGGAGGAAAACTGAAGTGTGCTGTTTATGGCTTTACTGTGGCTCCAAGCTTTCTGCACGGCTCACTTTTATCTGACAGAGCTCTTGGCAGGAAGCCCAGCTTTGAGTCACTACACTGTAGAGGAAGCCAGATAAACACTAGGGTCCATGCAAGGCAGCCTCCGAGCAATGGCCAGTGGAAAGAAATACAAGCTACAAGTTGTGTTTTTAATTTTTGAGGTCTTCATTTGTTTGATTGACTTAGCTTGGGTTTTGGTGGTGGTAGTTTGTGGTTTTGTTGAGGTAGTAGCTCTGTAGCCCAGGCTAACCCCAGGGCTTCTCTTTTGTCTCCAGCTCCCCAGCGCTGGAGATCCAGGTGTGAACTGCTATGTTTGGATTTTTTTTTTTTATGTGAGTGCTGGAGATTAATTGAGTGGCAATTTTACCCAGATTCATCTCCCCAGAGATGCCATTGTTGGCTTACAGGCAATTCTGCTAGTCTCCTCCCAGGGACCTAGTAACAGCGTATGTCAGCACCTACTACCATTACCTGCTGCCATGTGCAGGCTGCATACAAAAGGACTATTCGCCACCCCAGTAGGCTCTCATTTCCTGTTCCCACATGTTCCCCCATTCTCTCTCCCCCTTTCTGTCCTCCTCTTCCCTCATGGCTCTGGTCCCATCTGTCTGCCTCTACCCCTTTGCCAGGCTTTCACTCTCTTCCCTTCCCCCAGTATTCTCCTTTATACCAGGTCTGTTGCATCTCCCGATTGCTCAGGGGGACACCTTGGCACGGGCCCAACATGTTACCTGCCTGCCACCCACATTATATTTCATAACAGCCACGACCAAGGCACCTCTTATGAAAGAACACATCTAGTTGGGGGCTTGCTTACACTTTCAGAGGTTTAGTCCATTGTCATCATAACAGGGAGCATGGTGACATGCAGGCACTGGAATTGTAGTTCAGAGTTACATCCTTACCCATACACAGAGAGATTCGTAGGCTTCCTCCAATAAGGCCACATCTCCCAATCCTTTCACATAGAGCCACTTCCTGGTGACTGAGTATTCAAGTATGTGGTCTACAGAGGCCATTCTTTTCAAACTATCATACTCAGCATCAACATTCTTTTTCCAGAGAATTCTCTACAAAGGAGAGTCTCTGGAACAAACCCTCCCTCTTCTCTCTAACGTCCCTTAGAATTTGTTTTAAATAGCGTTTGTCATAATTTGAAGTCCTGTAGTTTGCTGCTAGGTCACTCTTGCCACACCCCCAACCCTGCCATTCTGTTTAAATTCCAGGCTCCATGAAAACAGAGCCCACACGGAGACATGCCCAGGATGGGGTTCTAGCCAGGAGCTTACCAGTCAAGTCATAGAAAGTCAAATGACTCAACCTCTGTTGCGTTCTGCAGGTGAGGATCCTGGAGCCAAGGTGCTCAGAAGATGAAGCTGCTGAACTGCAGATTCCAGATTGACTTCAAATCCTAAAATATTTGCGTCTCCACAGTCAAAATATCTTAGGGATGGCACGAAAGTCTACAAACAAACTCCACTCATGTTTCACCCACACCTATGCTCACAACCCCAAGGGGACTTGTTTCAGTACTTCTAGCATACCTTCATTTTATCATATCTCACTTGAAACAGCAGTAGGATATTCCATGTGTAGGGTCATGTCTGAAATTTGTTTGTTTGTTTGTTTTTCAGTCTAGGAATGCTTGGCTCAGGCAGTGGTAAGTGTGTGACCCTGGGAAGGCCACCGACTGATGCTGGGCTGTGTTCTCCTTTAAAGGTGAGGTTAGCTCTGGCTCCTCCCCAGGTAGTCATGAGAGAACCCCAAATAAAGGTGCTCAGCTTTGGTGACAAGTTGATGAGCTGAATCCTCACCGTTCAGGAGATGTCTGCAGTGATCTGAACATCAGCCAAGCTTGTGTGAGGCCATGTGAGAGAACATGGTCTGTGGGCACATCTACTGTGAGGGCTAAAGTTGTGTTTGAAGTTTCAATTGCTGTGTTTAAGAGACCTATAAAAGAAAAACACCTCTAACCTGTAGTCACCACTTGCCCAAGGACAGATAACTTCCTGGGATGCTGGGCCTGTTGGTCATGTAAGATAACAGCTCAGGTGTTTCCACTTCTATGAACAAGTATTGGTTGTCCCAACTACATAGAATGCTCTTGATCACACTTAGGCGAGAGGCACATAGACAAGGAGTGTGTCTGGATGAATGCTTGCCCCCATTGGATGAAAGCAGAAAGTACACAGCCTTGTGGGTTTTGCCTTTATAAGCACCTGAATAACATAATGTATGTCCATTCCCTAGGAATCCCAGGCATGTGCCTGGCCAATCTTCATCATTCTGGCCAGTAGTTAGTAAATCTTGCTTCTAATTTGGCTCAAAACATTGTGACGGTGGTCTTTTTCCTCATCTGGTTGGGTTACCACCATCTGTTGACTTACCCCTTCTGACCCATGGGTACCTTGGAAGACACACACCCAAAGACTTCGTGGTAAAGACAATGCCAGTTTGTACCTCACCTACTCCTGGCTGCCCAGGTGGCTGGCTTAACGAGGTGTAACTCTAGCAGCTGGGCTGCAGTGTCATTATCTTATTACACAGCTTAGCCTGTGCTGTGCAAGGAAACCTCACCCTCCTTTCCCCTGGGAAAGCACAGGTTTGGCTCTGAGGCCAATCCCTTTCTGCCACCACACCCTCAAGGGGATACTTAATTCACACCCAACCTCCTCCCTGCTTACCTGTTATTAACTAAGTGCATGATTTTTATAGCTGTGCCCGGACTCACACATCAGTCACCTCTGGCCACTAAGTGCATGTCTGCATTGTGATGAGAGGGGAGTGTATGTCCAGCCAGGAGGGGAGGATGGCTACAGATTATGACAGGGAAAAGTGGACCAGCAGGAACTATCTTGCGAGCTACTCTGGATCCTGAAATAGATCTTGCTTCTCAAATTTCTCCCTTCTATTTCTATTCATGTGTCTCCACCCACAAAATGCACTTATTCAGGGTGTGGCTCGTTTTCTTTCCCCCTCCTCCTTCTCAACCTACTCTTCCTCCCCTCTCCCCACCCCTGCTCCACTTCACTCCTTCCTCTCCCCCTCCTTCCTTTTCCATCTTTTCCCCCTCTTCTACTTCATCCTACTCTTCTTCCTCTTCCTCCTTCTCTTCCACCTCCTCCTCATCCCCTTCTTTTTGTTTTTGGATACAAGATCTTGGGGTTTCAGCTCTCAGGCTTCGGCCAGCCTCAAAGTCACAGAGATCCTCCTGTCTCTGTTTCTGTATCTCCAGTGTTGGGAGTAGAGGCCTACGCCATCACATCCGGCCTTCTCTGCTTCTTCTTAAATGTCAGGGATTGAATCAAGGTTCCCAAGCAGGTTAGACGGCCACCAAGCTACAGCTTCAGGCCAACCTTGCTATCCTTTCCTTTTGTGTGTGAAGTAATTAAACTGACCCAGGGCCTCAAGACACTAGGCAAGCATCCAAGCACCCAACTCCACCTCCCTCCTGTGTGCTTGACTTATTAAAGATGCACATAACTACAAACAATGTTGACACACCCTCAGTGTTGGATGTATTTTATTTTTATCCCATCCAAGGGGATAGTACCATCTGTCTGTATGTATGCCTGCAATATTTAAAAATCAAGAATAGTTCTAAGATAG
The DNA here is from genome assembly GCF_011762505.2 of Arvicanthis niloticus. Classification (NCBI taxonomy): domain Eukaryota; kingdom Metazoa; phylum Chordata; class Mammalia; order Rodentia; family Muridae; genus Arvicanthis; species Arvicanthis niloticus. The sequence continues at coordinate 39,487,045 of NC_047666.1, forward strand.
TATGCTATCCGATACAATTTCTGGCAATAGAAATATTCTCTCTGCCCTGTCTTACATCGTGGCCACTAGCCACATATGGCCACTGAACATTTGAAATGTGGCTGGGGCCACCAAAGAGCCAGATTATTCATTTAATCAAAATCTAAACACTTTGTGTAGAGCAACCAGAGTCCTAGAGAGTATGATTTGAGAGTGGTGCTTTATATTGTGTATGTGTTATGTGTATGTATTTGTGTATGTGTGTATACATATGTATATGTATGCATACATGCACTTGTTTGTACGTGTGAATGTATGCGTGTGTTACATTTCTGTGTGTATATGTGTATGTATGTGGTTTAGTGTGTATACATATACACATGTATGTGTTTGTACGTGTATGTGCATGCATGTGTCTGTGGGTTAGTTTTTGTATATATGTCCATATGTACATTTATGTGGCAGTCAGAGGTCAGGGTTGAGTGTCTTTCTCTATCACTCTCTCCCTTATTTTTTAAACAGGATCTCTCCCTCAACCCAGAGTGCACCATTACAACTAGACTGGCTGGGCAGTGAGCCCTAGGTGTCCTGTCACCATGTCCCCAGTGCTGGGATTACAGACACATGTCACTACACTTTTACTTGAGTGTTAGGGATCTAAACTCAGGTCTAACATTTTGTTAGTGGACATTTTACCAACAAAACCATCTCCCCAGCACCCAGCGCTGCTTTTCCAACTCAACTGGGGACAGGCCTCACCATGCTAACACTCAGACTCTCTGACTCAGGGCTTCTAGGGTAGGAATTGAGATGCAGTTTCTAACGGCCTCCCCAAGGATGCTGATGCCATTGCCATAGGGCAGGAAGAGGCTGGTGGCTCTCAGATTTGACTACACATTGGGCTTTAGCAAGAACTTAATACACACTGATGTTGGGTCCCACCTGGAGACTGATGTAATTGTTCAAGGGCCATCTGGAACCCTGAGATTCTTTCAACAGCCCCCCGGTAATTCCAGCAGACAGCCTTAAGCACACACTGCACACGACCCAGTTAAAGCATTTTAAAAATAACTTGTCATCATTGAGAACAAAGCAACAGCTTTATAGACTGATCTCTGAAGAGCTCTGACTGGCTCCTAGCCAAAACTGGGGCCAGTTCACACTAACTCTGTCCAGCTAGCTAGAAGAGGTCTCCACGGACACTTCTACAAGATCAGATGTGAGTCCAGAGCCAATGGACAGAAGGGCAGGGCTCTGAGCATCACCTGGAGACCCTCAGGCTGTACCCACCTACTGCACCCTGACTGCCCCCTCCTGCTCCCAGTGGGGGCTGAAGGAGGTAGCAGTCAAAACTACAGATGCTGGAGTCCCAGACTTCCATTCTCGTCTTGCTGCTTGTACAAGCTTGGCATCTTTACCTGTAAGTTAAATGTAGTGCTTTCTCTCAAGAGCTGGGCAACTGGACTAGTTCCCATCCTTTGGGGAGCAGCTCCAAGTGTCATCTGCTCTGGTTGCTTCCCACCCTATCTATACCCAAGCCTCCGTGCACAAGTCCTGCTCAACTCCTAGCTCTTTAAGCAAACCACATTCTTGTTCACCCCAGGGCCTTGCTATGTGATCCTGGTTTCTTGATAGAATTATTTGTTCTCCTTTTGGTCTAGCCCCTGCCTCCTTATCTTCCCAGATCTTCCCAACTGTCTCTTTGGTAAACCTTTCATCCCTAAGCCTTCCACTCATGCTTAATTATACTCAGTACAATTCAAAGTTTACACGCCCAGTAAATGTTTGAGCACACATTATATGGCATGGGCTGGCCTCTCTCCCTCTCCCTCTCCCTCTCCCTCTCCCTCTCCCTCTCCTCTCCTCTCCCTCTCCCTCTCCCTCTCCCTCTCCCTCTCCCTCTCCCTCTCCCTCTCCCTCTCCCTCTCCCTCTCCCTCTCCCTCTCCCTCTCCCTCTCCCTCTCCCTCTCCCTCTCCCTCTCCCTCTCTCTCCCCCTCTCCCTCCCCCTCCCCCTCCCCCTCTTCTCCCTCCCCCTCTTTTCCCTCCCCCTCTTCTCCCTCCCCCTCTTCTCCCTCTCCCTCTTCTCCCTCTCCCTCTTCTCCCTCTCCCTCTTCCTCTCTCCCTCTCTCCCTCTCTCCCCCTCCCTCTCCCCCTCTCCCTCTCCTCCCTCTCCCTCTCCCTCTCCCTCTCCCTCTCCCTCTCCCTCTCCCTCTCCCTCTCCCTCTCCCTCTCCCTCTCCCTCTCCCTCTCCCTCTCCCTCTCCCTCTCCCTCTCCCTTTCTCCCTCTCTCCCTCTCTCCCTCTCCCTCTTCTCCCTCCCCCTCCCCTTCCCTCTCCCCCTCCCCTCTCTCTTTCTCCCCCTCCCCTCTCTCTTTCTCCCTCTCTCCCTCTCTCCCTCTCTCCCTCTCTCCCCCTCCCCCTCTCTCCCTCTCCCTCTCCCCCTCCCCTCCCCTCCCCTTCCCTCTCCCCCTCCCCCTCCCTCTCTCTCCCTCTCTCCCTCTCTCCCTCTCTCCCTCTCTCCCTCTCTCCCTCTCTCCCTCTCTCCCTCCCCCTCCCCCTCCCCCTCCCCCTCCCCCTCTCCTCCCTCTCCCTCCCCCTCTCCCTCCCCCTCTCCCTCCCCCTCTCCCTCTTCTCCCTCTCCCTCTCCCTCTTTCCCCTGTGCTCGCTCTCTCTCTCTCTCTCTCTCTCTCTCTCTCTCTCTTTCTCTTTCTCTTTCTCTTTCTCTCTCTCACACACACTTTTTTTAAAAAGAAAAATTGGGCTAGGGATATAGTGGTGCCTGGTACCATTAGGGTTCTGAATTTCATCCCTAGCACTGAAACACAGAATGGGAAAGAATGGAAAGAGGGTGCAAGAGAGAGAAAGAAGAGATATACACAAAATTACAGAGAGAGGAGGAAGGGGATAGACAGAGAGGGGGGGGAATTCTTATTCTCGTGAAGTTGGCATTCTGAGGTTGATTAGCCACAGACAGGGAACATAAAGATACACAGAGAGGGAGACTCAAGGACAGAGCAGCTGGTCCTGAAGCCACCAGTGACACCTGTGACAAGACATGGGGACTCATGTATATTGTTTAATTTTGGTTATTACTGATTGGATCTGTAACCAACTAAGAAACAAGCTCTAAGTGGGTCAGTGAGGGTGCTCCCTGAAGCATTAACCGACGTGAACGCCCTTCCCAGAAATGGGCAACACCTTTTGACAGCCCAGATGTAAAGAGGTCTTAAGGGAAAAGCAGTGCATTTTGCCTGCCCACCCGTGCTGGGGCTGGTAAGGGCATCTACATCGTTGCTGCAGTTTTGCTGCCAACCTTCATGGCCATCAGCACCTGGCTTCTTCAGCCATCCGATGTGAACTGAGGACCAGCTGCTCTATGGAAATGCTCTAGGTCTTCAGAGCATGCTGAGACTGCCGAGGCTTCTGGCAATGGCCCAGTTCTCAGTCCTAGTGAGAGACAGCCATTGCGGGACTCTCCAACCCTCTATCATGAAGCCATTCTTACAAAACCCCTTTGTAACATAGACTCAGTCTATCATTTCTGTTCTAGAGAACCTTGCTTGATCCATCATGTGACCTAGGGAAAAGCATCAATGGCAGAGAGAATGCAAAATAAATAAATAAATAAATAAATAAATAAATAAATACAGAAAGACAAACAAATGAACCTCATTCTGGGTTATCAGGGTCTCGGTCCCTAAGCCACCAGCACAGATCAGAAATTATGTGACCATAGGCAGGAGCCCTCTTTCTGCCCTTGGCACTCTGTTGCTTAGCATTCAGTAGGCACTGGGTCAATAGCTACTGAATGACAGGACTCTGATCTCCTGGAGCTCTACAGGGTGTGAATTAGTGTCAGGCATATGGCAGGATCTGTTCTCACTGTCCATACCTGTCACCTGTTGAAAATTACTAGGACAAGAGGGAAAAAAAAATCTTCCCAAAGCTCTGCTCCCTGTTAGGCATCTCCTTAGCCACTGCTCCGCACCCAGCCAGTAGATCAGGATTCTGTGCAGAGCAAGGAGCCTCAGTAAACAGAATTCCTGAAACAGAACCTTGAGGCCTATTTCCTAGAACACAATCCTCCTGAAAGGCCTGGTTCCTACTACACAAAGCCGGGGTTTGTGAAGGGAAAACAGTGAGTGACTTTACAGAAATGGCTTTGTTCTTCCTCCAAACCCAAAGGCAAAGTTTTGAAGGGGGTGGCATAGAATTACCTGCAAGGAATGGATCTGAGAGCAAAGACAGCACAGAATGAATGCCCAAAGAAGGGAGGAATGGAGGAGAAAGCTGCAGGGGAGAGAAGGTTGTAGGGATGGGGAGGCTCTAGGGGTGTGGAAGCTGCAGGGATGGAGAATCTGGAGGGGTGGGGAAGCTGGGGTGGGTATCTGCAGGGATGGAGAATCTGTAGGGGTGGAGAAGCTGGGGTGGGAATCTGCAGGGATAGAGAATCTGGAGGGGTGGGGAAGCTGAGGTGGGAAGCTGCAGGGATGGAGAATCTGGAGGGATAGGAAAGCTGTGTATGTATACTGCAGGGGCAGGAAGCTGGATGAAGAAGCTGCAGGGGTGGAGGAGCTGTAGGGGTGGGGAAGCTCCATCGGTAAGGAAGCTGGTAAAGCCCAGAAACTGAAGGGATTGAGACAAGAACTCCTTTAGCAGGAGAGGTGAGAGGGCCACAGTGTCAACCTGAGCACCCAACCATGACACTGCAGTGAGGCCAGGAGAGAGCCCCCCCCGGCCCCCCCGGCCCCCCCCCCCGGCCCCCCCAGCCCGGTCTCCCATGCAGCTGGGTGCTGAGGCAGGGAAACAGGCTGAATGAAGGAAGTGTCCCAGTTCCCTCCTGCTGACTTCCTGTGCTGTTTCCCTTGGGCCAGCACACCTTCTGAACATAAAATCTTTTGAGGTGCCCACCCTATATACCCTGGGCTTCCCTGAGCTCAGCTGAAGCACCTCATAGACTCTGCCAACGACAGGATGCCAGACATGTAAAACCTTCAGCTGTGCAGGAGCGCAGCCAGTAGAGAGTGCCTCCCCTTAGGCAGCATCTACCCATGCAGCAGCCCAGGGGCACCTGGCCTCCTCAGAAGGCCTCTCAGAGGCTTCCAGTTGCATCACACACCCTTGAACTTGCCTAGCCTTCTTCCCTTCTCCTCAATGGAGCCTGAAGACAAGACAGATCCTGAAGACAGCTGAGGAGACAGATGTGGGCAGGGGAGAAACTGGAAGGGATGCAGTCTCAGCAAGGAGTGGAGCTGGGTACACCCCTTAAGGGGCCACATGGGCAAGTCTACAATGTGGCCCATTTGCTGTCTGTCATTGAGACAGAGATGTCTGCTGGGTAATTAGCCTGACAAGGAGTCTGTACAGAGATGCTCATGTTCTTCACAGTCCCTTCAAGACAAAGGCTGACTTCTGTCTCAACCTGAAACTAGGCCAGGGGGAGCCCAAAGACATAGGTAGTGTGGTTGAGTGGTTACCGAGACAGAAGACCCAGAATAGATCTTGGGGTGAGGGTAGGGCATGTACACCCATCCAGCAATCCCTCCTTATTACCAGTGCTGTGGAGCCCTCTAGGGCTATTCTGGGTACCCCAGGCTATCCTGCTCATTGACTGAGATATCCTAATTCCAACCCTGCCCACCTGTGCCTCAATACACTACTACAGACCACAGCCTTCCCCATGTGATACACTTGGGACTCTCAGGAAATATCCCAGCTGCTTGATACATACCCCAAAAGGCCACAGAAGCAGATAGTAAAATCTGCCCTCATTCAGGTACTGTCACTGACATGTTTTGGACATCACATAAATGGAGGTATAAATTAGTGGGAGCCTGCTGGGACTTCTGTCCCCTGCCTTCATGTCCCACTTAACAGCTACGGAAAATCCAAAGTCACACGGCCAAAGCCCAATAGAGCAGGATCTGAACTTCACCCTCCAGGTTCATATATAACAGATAGTATGAAGCCCAGGGTTTGTTTTTTGTTTTGTTTTGTTTGTGTGTGTGTGTGTGTGGGGGTGTTCTTTGACTGTGTACCCACCCTTCCTACTCCCTGAGGCTGAGCAGCAGGCCAATCAGGAAGCTCCTAGGTGTGGGATGTCTTTGTCAACAGCCCAGCTAAATCCCTTCAGCTCCTTAGCCTGTTGGGCCTGTCTTCAATCACTCTGCAACACCCCAGCCTGTTCATCACTGCTCTCCTTCCTGTGCCTCCTCTAATTTCTCTCGTATCCTTTATGATAAGCCATCACACTGAGGGTGATTTACAGTCCCCACTCTCATCTGCCTAGCATTTAAAAGAAAAAAAGAATTCAATTGGAAGGCGCGCCCCGGGAGTCTGTCTGTGGCTTCAGCCTCTCTCGTTACTGGAGTTGGATCATGCTGCGTTCTAATGGTTTCCTAATGGGAAGCTTAATCTGCCATTAGACCCCTCACCCAGTATCTCTGCCAGATGCCTTGGCCAGTGGGCTGCTGACTGGATCAGGGCTTCAACAAGGTGACATCCCAGACCTCGTGCTGAGTGGCATCCAAAGAAAAGGGTACCCCAGGACTCCAAACCCATGTGGCCACAGCCACCAAGTGCTGAGAGACACCTGTGTATGCGGAACCCTGTGCTACCTTCAGGGTGCCCCCATCAACCCCTCCACCATGGATGGGCCAGAGAAGATGAAGGCCTAGAACACCCTATTTTCAGACCCAAGCTAGAGATGCAAAATTGGCTGTATAGCATACCCTGTCCCCTCCCATCCTTGCTTTTAAAATGTCAGCATCTATTTTAAAGCATTGTTTAAACACACACACACACACACAGAGAGAGAGAGAGAGAGAGAGAGAGAGAGAGAGAGAGAGAGAGAGAGAGAGAGAGCCAGGCCAAATCAAATATGTGAGCTGGCAGCTCTGGTCCCATCAGCATCTTCTAGAGAGGCCCAGAGGCTCCCCACAGTGCTCTCAAAGGTCTCCTCCTGCTCTGCTCAGCGTGAATAAGAGAATAATAAATCGGCCTCTTCACCATCCAATTAGGCAGCCACTGTATTGTCCCCATGCTCACCCGAGGAGAAAAATGAGCAGAACCATCCAGCTCTGCTTGATTCAGATCAGACCAGTGATAGCACACCTCTTTGTGGCACTCTGTAGTTTGAGAGGACCCAAGCTTGAGCCCTGCCTTAGAATGACCTCCCTGTGGGTCTTGAGCCCGACCCATGGCTATCTCAATCCACCAGTCAACCCACCTCTACCCAGAGGCAAACGTGGGACCCCATAGGGGTGGGGTAGGCTGTCAGCCCGTTGCCATGGTAACCTTCAATTCCCAGAACCATGCAACCTTTAGTGACCTCCTGTGTGAGGCTCCAGGGTTTGAGCTCACAGCCAATCCTGTCCTCCAGATTAGGTCGCCACCACAGGGACACATTCCTGAAAGTGTCTTTCTCAAGAAAGAGTGTGGGGAGTGACCCTACTTGCAAAGCATCCAGTTTCTGCCCAAGCTAAGATGCACTCTCTCTTTGGCTTCCGGTTTTTTTCATCTGTAAAATGGAGGTGTTCCTTGTGCCTGAGGTCCCTTAAAATTGAGGTCTGAGGGGCTTCCACCTCTGAGTGCTCAGCAAGTGTAAGGCAGGACCGCCCTCTGGTCTGCTGCCACTAGCCAGAGCTCAGGAGGATCGGCTACCTGTCGGCTCTCTTCCAGAGACTTGAGTGAGCTGTCTGCAGCATGGTATAGGACTACCGCTCTTTTTATACTTTTGTAATTAGTTTAAATCTGAACATAGAGGCAGGTGCCCAGGTGTCAAGAAGCACCAGATCCGGAGTGATGCACTGTCCGGAGTGATGACTGGTGGTAAACCCCTCCGTTAGGATAAGCGGTGAAGAAGTGGTGGGCCTGGGGCCAAGGAGGTGCGCAGCTGAGAGATTGCAACTTACAAAAGATCTAATGCAAGAGGTTTACTGGCTGGGGTGTGGCGGGTGTGGGGTGTGTTCAAAATGTGGTCTTGAAATGGGAGACATGAGACAGACTAGGAGACAGAGAGGAGAGAGAAGGAGAGCAAACGAGATAGAGAGAGAGAAAGAGAGAGAGAGAGAGAGAGAGAGAGGGAGAGAGAGAGAGAGAGAACACAACAGAGAGAGAACACAACAGAGAGGGACCTTTTAAAGGGGTCGCCTCTCACATAGGAAAATACTCAACCTGGTGGGGGGAGGGGAGGTGATGACGTAAGCGGCTGCACTGGTGTCACTGAAAGGCAGGCTGGCAAGCACCTAACCTACAGCAAGCTCGGCACAGATTCTAGGACTGGAACTCCAGTCCTCTGCTAAAGCAGCAAGTGCTCTTAACCACGGAGCCATCTTGACATCCCAGGACTGACACCCTGTTTACAGTACTGTCCTGCTCTGCCTCCTCCGCTTCCCACAAAACTTAGTCCCCTGAAACTCTCCTCATTCACTTAAGCCCCACGCTCCTCATCCTGCTCTGACCGCTCTCAGGCTTCCTTTCGGTATCCAGCGGCATGCTCACCGCCGTTTCCTGGAGATGGAGCGTTGCCGAGTGGACGTGTCTTCTCTCCTTGGAGACAGCGACCTCATCGTATTCTTTATTTCTACTGTAGCAGTGTGGCTTTGACATAACAGGTGTTAAGTCAATATTTGCCAAAGATCTGTTAAGTGAATAAATCAATTAGATTCCCTGAAATAACCAGGGAGATTCAGTGAGTGTTAAGTCAGAAGCTTGAGAGCGCTTAGCGTTCGTGATAGATTTGGACTCAGCCAGGGAAATCTCCAGAGCTATCAGTAATACTAATAGACCTGTAATCCCAGCACTTGGAGCACTCGAGGAGGAGGATCATAGGTTCCAAACCAGTCTAGGCGCAATGGTGAAACCCATCAACAACAACACACTGCTCTGTGCGGAGGGCTGCTTTAGATGACATGAAATAGTCTCCCAAGTCTCTCTTTTGACCCGCGCATCTGTCATCTGTAGATCCCAGCCAAGGCTGCTGAAGATTGGCAGAGTGATGATCCCAGGATCTTATCAACAGACACCAGGCTAGAACCAAGTGGAGCTGGGAGAAAAAAATTATCTGTGCGCAAACCCTTAATTTGGGAAACAGTTCCAAGAAGCCCTGATAGGATGCCTCTGCAGGTGACTGAGAGGACACACCTCGGAACCAACCTCCACCCAGCGAGGCAGCATGGGTGTATATCCACCAACTCTCACCCACTTGGGCCAGCAGAACAGAGGGTGGACATTCTCCTGTATGCAGAGACGGCACAGACAGAGCAGCAGGTGTATGCAGTTAAGTCGCTGCTGTTACTCATGTTAATGGTACCTGCCACAGGATGGGATGGGGGCCAGCATCCTCTATACCAAAGGTAGGCTGGTGAAGAGAGGAACATCTGGGAAGCAAGCATCTAGGGCACATACATCAAGGCGCCTCCTTGTGATGCTGAAGCATGCTCCTCTTTCCAGCAGGGCTGTAGTTCAGCCCTGCACACAAAAGGCTCATCAAGTTCATACCCGTCTCCCAACTCTCGTGTCTCTTAATGCTCTGGACTAGGTCTGGGTAGGGGATACTTCCTCCAGGGCATTGTGGTCAGTTCAGAACATTCCTGATTATTATTTCTATCACTTCCTCAGCCTCTTTTTATGTGTCTCAGAGAACACTTCAAGGGTGGGGAGATGACTTGGTGGGTTCAAATCCTGGCATGGGAACTTGAGTTCACTCTCTACCAGTCACATAAAAGCCAGATGCAGTAGAGTGTGTCTATAATTCCAGGGATTCTATGGTGAGATGGGAGTAGAGATTCAGGATCTCTTGGAAGTTCCTGTATCTGCCCATCCTGGGTCAGCTACCCAGGATCAGGCCATGCAACAACAAACAAGAGAGACCTAGCGTCGAAAACAAGGAGAAAGGTAAAGACCAACACGCTCACACTTTAAAACTATATTTTAAAAAGCCCCAGATATACTTTACCAACATCAGTCTGTGGAAGGAAAACGTTTACATTCTAGGAGGAAGATACAGAACCTACAGGGCTAATGTTGCTTGGGGTCACTGAGGCAGCTAATGTCAGACCCACACTTGAGCATCCCCAGAGTCAGAGACAAGTTCCAATTTATTTCCACGTCCTTATTTGAAGAATGGAAATACTGGCCTATTGCTTCCCCTGATGACTGTCAGAAAGGAGTTTTTCCCAGTGCAACTGCTGGTGGCCATCCAGGTCAACAACCCAGATGATCCTCTATGAAGAAGGCAGAGGCCTTTCTTGTGCATGCCTGGGGATCCAGCTTTTCTCTCTGCCCAACCTGACTACCCCGCTGTCCCTGGGTGATGAAGCTGAGGCACTCCCTAACAGACCTCCACTCACTAGTCTCTGTTCTAAACTCAGCTTCCTGGGGAATCCACGTGGCCTAAGGAAAGGACATAAAAATCTGAACTTGAAGGAAGGAAAACCATTCCTCTACCTCCTAAGAGTTCTTCCTCAGTCTCATAAGCAAATTGACTAAGACAGGTTAACAGGAGAAAAGTGTTTGTATTTTCTGAGCCATGAGAGTCTCTGGAAGGAAGTGAGGACCAGAAATGCCCAAACCAGAGTGTTTTCACACCAGGTTTGGTAGAGAGCAGAAGGCCAGAAGCTAGGCACAGTGGTACAACCTGTAATCCCAGTACACAGGAGATTGAGGTAGAAGGTCCCAGAGTTCAAGGCCAACCTGGAAAACAGGGTGAGATCTTGTCTCAAGACAAAGTAAAATAAACAATGAATAAGTGAAGGTTATAAGCTAATCGAGTGGAGACATGAGTGTTTGGATAGGCTGTGTTTGCGCGCTCCGTGTTACATGTACAGTGATGTTTTGCACTGTACTATGTCCCCAGGAACTCCATTTCATAAGCATCTTTTAACTCCATTTTGAGGAGAGAGGATGACGATACACCTGACTGAGCACATGAACAACACTATCTGCCTGCCAGCATCCATGCAGCACAGCCTGATAAATGACTTGTTCCTATGAGTAGAAATGGTGTCACCTTGTAAATTTAGCAGGAGACCTGGGAGTGCAGGAACACATGAGCAGATTAAAGTTGTCATGAAAACCAGGTGCAGGAACTTACCAGACAGACCAGACCAAGGGAAGACTAGGAAACCTTTACCTGGACCAGTAAAGAGATGGACATCTAGCACTGGGATGGTAATGGCTGGTCTGTCCTTTAACCTCTCACTGTGTCAAGGGACTGATAGGCAGAGAACTCCAGCCTATTCCAGGGGCTTCAGCTCTGCTGGTCCATGCTCTTAATACAGCCTGCTTGACTTACCATCTGCTCCTCTACCTGTTCACCTATCTGGACCTGCCATCCATATGTCTGTCCATCTGTCTGAGTCCTGCCCTGCCTTTTCATCAACCCTGTTCTAACCTGTAGCCTGGTTATAGCACACAGCAGGAGCAGCAGCAGCAGCAGCAGCAGCAGCAGCAGCAGCAGCAGCAGCAGCAAGGACTCTCCAGGTTCAGCCAAGTAATCGGTTATCTCACTTTGACAGACTCCTTTGTGTGTCTCCTAGTTAGGTCTCTTTGCTTCTTTAACTCTTTGTAATCCCACTGTTGACCATGTAGATGGATGGATGGATGAATAGATGGGTAAATGGATGGATGGATTTATGGGTGGATGTGTGGATGATGAATGGATGAATGAATGGATGGGTAGACAGATGGATAGATGAATGGATAGATGGATGGATTTATGATGGATGGATGATGGATAAATGGATGGATGTGTGGGTGAATGGATGGATGGATACTTGGATAGATGGATAAATAGATTTACTGAGTGTCATGTGACATGTGATCTGAGAGTTAACATTAGTAGTCAAGACTGAAATTTAAAAAAAAAAAAAAAAAAAAAACAAAAAACGTGCTTGCCTCAACCAGGGCCATCAAAGAAAAGCAGGAGCATCTGGGAAGCTGCTGTGAATGGAAACACCTCACCTCAGGAATTCATTGTTAGTCAAGCAAGTCTGACATCTAGAAGAGACACAACTACATCCATCTGTGTTTCATACACAGTGCACTTATGACCCTGAGCAAGGCATCTTGGTCTGGATTCCTTATGGAGTGCTTGTCCATACACACACACACACACACACACACACACACACACACACACACACACAAATAAATATGCCGCACACAGAAAAAGGTAATGTCCTAGATTGCCTCTGTCCCATGACTGACCAGGCTCCCTACTGGTAAATGCTAAGTAGAAAATGTGTAATTACAAATTCTATCCTGCTGGGCCTATTAGAAGAACTTTGGGGCAGTCGGGTTCCAAAATCCTTACCTGCAGATGTTGGGACTGGGGAAGGTCTTGCAGCTGGCTTTCATTCAGCAGAGAGAGGATAAAGTGGGTGGTGGGGATGGATGGGCTTCTGATACACAAAGTAATCTTGCCTCCCAGGGCTCTGTTATGCTGCAAGGAGATGACACACAGGAGGCCTTGAAGATGCTACAAGGAATGAGAGGTTCCACTGCAATATTCACCATCTGAGAGCCAGTGGTGCACCTGAGCCTTGCCTTGGATAGTACCCAGCTGCAGGAGGAAAGGGAATGTAGAAAAGAGATCCTTAGACTTCAGGGAGCCACATGGAAGCACAGCGAGTTTCAAAACCCGTGTCTTAAGCCATCCCATGGGGTTCGGCCTTTGTTGCTGTATGTTTAAATGTGCTAATCTGTGGGTGCTCTTTATAACTTCTGACTGACCAAGGGACCTCAAGTTCTCATATGCGCTGACCTGACAGTCAATCTTGTCTAGAAACTATGTTACAACCCAGAAAACTAGTGCCACCTCCAGGGTTTCTGACTCTGTAGGTGTGAACTAAAGTACAAAATGGATGGATGGATGGATGGATGGATGGACAGACAGACAGATAGACCGGCTGACTCTATGTTTAGGGGTTACATGGCTGACTGAATGGTTAGCACTTTTGTGGTTGTGGAGTTGGTAAGATGGCTCAGTAGTTAAAAGTACATTCTGCTTCTGTAGAGGATCCAAGTTTGATTCTCAGTTCCCAAGTGAGACAGCCTCCACAGCACCTGAATTCACAAATACACTCCCCTGCAGACACAGACAAACAAACACTAAAAATTAAATAAGTCTTTAGAAAAAAAAAATCTTGGGCCAGACATACATGCTGGTACATAGTTTTAATCACACAGCTTTGGAGACAGAAGCAGGTGGATCTCTGTAAGTTCCAGGCTATCCAGGGCTACATAAAGAGACTCTGTCTCAAAAACCAAACAAACAACCCCTATCCCAAAAGTTCAATTTTGTGGTTGTGGAGAGCTGGAATGTTGCAATTTTAGAGCTGAATTATTTGGGGCTATTTTTAGGTCTTTTACTGGGATATATGAACAGATTTTTGTTTCCATGAACCCAACGACCAAGAATATCAATCATTAACCCAAAGGACAAGAATGTCATCAGATGCCAGGCGGTGGTGGCGCATGCCTTTAATCCCAGCACTTGGGAGGCAGAGGCAGGTGGATTTCTGAGTTCGAGGCCAGCCTAGTCTACCAAGTGAGTTCCAGGACAGCCAAGGCTACACAGAGAAACCCTGTCTCGAAAAAACAAACAAAAAAAACAAAACAAAACAAATAAACAAACAAAAAGAATGTCATCAGATAGCATGTGAGGCCTATAGCAAAGATTCCCTGTTTTGCTGAAACCCACCTTCCTGATGTTCCCACCAATGCCTTTTTAAAAGACTTGATTTATGACTTTTCTTTGTTCCGATACTATAAAAATCTTCATGAAACTGTTACAGTGGCAGAACACAATACTGGGGATATCCTAAACATGTGTTCCTAGGACATGGTCATTCATGTCTGACTGGAGGATAAACTGTCTCTTATCCTCTTTGAGGTCAGAGCAGCATCTGCCACCTGCTGAGAGTGCATAAGCATTCCTTCCAGAGTGAAGAAGCCACAGATCCAGGTCATTGTCACAATGAGCTTGAAAAGCTCCAAGCACTCTACAGGAAAGATCTAACATGAGTGTGGGGGGTTGAGGAGGGCAGGAGGCTGCTAATTAAGACCACAGTCTACTGTGACTGGATAGCTACTCTGAGCTTGGTGCACAATGGAGGACTCCCTTTGCCAGCAGGGCTTTCCCTTCTCTCACCTCCTCTGGGGATCCCAACTCCTGAAGGTTGAGTAGTCCTTAGCAGACCTACACCCCTCCCTAGAGGAACCCACCCAGCAGGTACCTGGGATTCCTGGAGTGCCTCTCCATACAAATGAGGCATTCACAGAACTTTAAACTCTAGCCAAGGATTCTCGTTTACCTTGAAAACTCCTTCCCACTCTCCAAGGTCCATATATACCCGAGTTACCCAAATAAAGTGTACACATACAAGGCTACCCCAAATAAAGGTATGTGCACAAGCTAAGATCATCTAGACAAGCTGTAATACTAAGATCCTGGGAGAACCGCCCTCCTCCCCACACACACACTCCTAACCAGACAGGGTTCCTACAGAACCCCACCCATTCTAGACTCTGCTTCACCCTTCCAGCCTCATGGTGCAGTAGTCTGGACACCCTGAGAGGGAGGAAGTAGAGAATGTGAAACTACAGCTGGTGCCTGGAGTATGGGGCACAGTCAGCTGACACATATGTACGTGTGTGTGTGTGTGTGTGTGTGTGTGCGTGTGCGTGTGCGCGCGCGCGCGCGCGCACGCGCACACACATGAACAGTATCCATCTATTTTTCTGAGACAGCATTTTTCATTGGTCTGGAGCACACACAAGCTGAGCTGGGTGACCAGTAGACCTCAGGGCTCTGCCCATCACCAGTTCTTCCGTGCTTGGACTATGCGCACGTGCCACCATGCCCATCTTTTTATGTGAGACTAGGGGATCCACACTCTACTGACTCAGCTATCCCCTTAGCCCAGGGATTAGGAATCCGGTTCTCACCACTTAAAGGTGTTCATTGCTCAAACTGTCAGAAGATAAGAATGGGATGGAGGTTCTGTTTCTGGCTGTGCCTGGAGTATTTGTGGGATTCTGGGTGAGACACATTCTCTCTGCCTCTGTGGATTGGGTGCTGGCACCATGTCCCTGCACCTTGCTCATGGCTCTGAGGGAGCTGAGGCAAAACACTTCCCACTGGCATGCTAGCATCACTTAGCTACCAAAGGCCCAGCGGCCTGTCTGCCCAATGTGTGGCAAGCCATGAAAATTCTTCCCCAATAGAGGTCCTGAGAAAGTACCTGGATCAATATAGTTGTGGGGCCATGGTGAGCAGGAGCAAACAGTCTCTGAAGCAATTCTTGCCTCCTATAGCATCTCCATCTTCCCCCCAACCCCCACCCCCTGCCCAGCTCTAAGCAGCATCCCTCCAGTCTACTGTCCTACTGTGGATGACAACTCGCCCGGCATTCCTGCACAAGCCACAAGCTTTCCACTCTTTGTCCAACAAGTGTAAGCTCATCATGTCTGGGTTTTCCCTTTGGACTTCACTGTCCTGTGAGAATGAGAACTTAATACAATTCTTCTCCTTTCCTGGAGTGTCTCAGCTCATCAGTCTGGTCAAAAAACCTATATAAGACTTAAGCAGGCAGAGATGTGCTTGCTCTCTCTCTCTCTCTCTCTCTCTCTCTCTCATAGGTTTTGGATATCTCAATATGAAGGCATTTTCAGTAACATTTTTACTCTAAATATTGTTCATATATATATATATATATATGCATATTATCTTACTATTTTCCAAATTCTCTGTCTTCTAGGTAACCTGTGACATGGTATGCTTTGGACCCCTTTAAACAACCTTTCAAACAAACAAATGAACAAACATCCGTAAGTCCCCTAACAACTTAACAACCCATGAACCAGAAGCAGCAACAGGGAAGAGACAGACAGGATAAAGGGCAAGTGAGTGGTACAGGGACTGGGTTGCTTCAGAGAACCTTCTAGAAAGTGAAAAACAAGAACTGGTAAAAAAAAAAAAAAAGTATCTGGTAGTGATTACAAATATATGAACATGTACTCTACAGTAGAGTGAAGAAGAATCCTGGGTAATATGACGTGACATGGGACATTTCATTATGGAGTCCTTAGAGCCACTAAGTTGCTAAGCCGATCCATTTCCACAGGGAGACTGAGGCTCCAGGTGAGGAAGCAGGTCAACCAAGTACCTGGTCACAAACAACAGAAGTCATTTTCCTAAGGAAACCTGAGGCACAGCTCAGGCCTGGGTGGGGGTGGGGGTGGGGGTGACGCTGACAGTTGGGACAAGGAACACCTAGCCCACCTGTAGGCAGTCCCACCCTGCAAGCCTCCTTCCCTGGAGTGCTGTCATAATTCATCTTTAATTTCTGCCACTGGGTCTGTGGAGCAGCTAATCATGAGAGCTAATTACTGCGACAGGCTTCTCCCTTCTCTTTTTATGTTTCCATATTAGCCTGTTTAGTATGCTTTGTGTCTGTTTATTTTATGGCCGGAAATACTTTTAATAGCCTAGTAAATTGAAAATGGACTTCACGACCATCTGACTTCACCGGAGTTTTACAACCATTCAATTAATGGTATCAGTAATCTTCTTTCATAATTAGGCGGTTAGTAGCTTTGTCAAGCACTGCTGTTAACTAAATTAGAACTCAGTAACCACCTAATCGTATTTTGGGGGGCTCCAAATGGGAATCCAGCCAGCTTGGGGGCTGCCAGAGTGGAGAGATACGATTAGCTGGCTGTAAATACCGCCTGCAAATATATGGTTTATTACGGTGATAACGGGCTTTGTAGCTCACATAAATCTGTGGGTTCCCGCTGACAGAGGAGAAATGGGCTCGCCTTGGTTGCTAGGAAATAGAGTTAGTTCCTGGGTCTCACATGCTCCATTGCCTTCTCCTGGCAGCTGATGGATTCTCTACATGAGGGGGAGCCGCCAAGAGTCACCCCACAGTGGAGGGAGAAAGCATCAAATTTGGTTCCCTCTGGAGTCTACACCCAAGTGTGTCTGTTCCATGCAAGCTATGCCCGTGCAGAGCAAGGCTGCTGATAAAAGACACTGGGGACCGGAAGCGAGATAAGAGCCCAGGAGGCCAGAGTGGATGACGAGAGCGTCAGAAAACAATCCCATCCCATCATCTGCCCAAGATTTGCTGCCAACTGTCACATTTTGAAAGGAGACAGATCGCTCCAGCGCATGAGAACTGGTAACTGCTGCCTCTCAGTCAGCTGATCCTATTTCCATGTATTTACACCAACTAACTCCCCCAGATGTGTTGGACAAGGAAGAAGTTACTTTTAAAAATATATACAAATTTCCCTTGTTAGATATGGTTTAATAGCCTGAATATTTTTCATAATGGAAAAGCAAAAAAGATTAATTGTATAAGGCAGGCCCGTTTGAATGGTGTGGTAATTTATTCATTTAGATATGTGACATTTTCCCAGATGTCCAGAGAGCAGGTTCAAAACACTGGCCAGTTATCTGTGCAAAACCAACCAACCAACCAAACAAACAAACAAACAAAAACAAAACCTCCAAATGGAAAAAGACTCCTGGCTTTCAAAACTTGTGAAGTTGGTCAAAATTTGAACTTTGACTAGCTTGGTTTTTGTCTAACAAGAAATACTGGGTGAACATTTGGAGACGAAGTATTGGGGGGGGGAGGGACAAGGAAAACCACATACAGTATTTGGTTCACACCATTCTGTTAACATGTATTGGGAAGTTTGTGTTACAGAAGAAAGCTGTCTGCTAAGATAGTGCCCTGCACACTGGCTGTGTGACCCTAGGCAACTTGCACACCCTCTCTGAATTACTTGTAACATGGGGATTCTCTTTTCTTAAAAAGTCATCGTGCTGGTGAAAGGCAGTGACTGAACAGAGAACACTTGCCCAGGGAGAATCGCTGCCAATCTGAGGGGAGCATCAGCTTCATTTCTGCCTCCTTTTCTGTCTCCCTAAAATACCCAGGCAGACTTCACTCTCTTCCATCCAGCGCAGCAGATATCATGTTCTCTAGGAGGCTCAATGACTCCTGTGCTCAAGACACTGTTGGTCCAGTGGACTTCCTAGTTGTCCATAAAGGCATGGCAGGGTCTCAGGGTGTCTTCTCCAATCTGCATAAAAAATCCCTGATGGTTCTGTTGTGGGCTCTCTCTTAGAAAAAAAAAAAAAAAAAACTCTAGGAAAGATGCAATATTTCATGACTCCAGGAGACAGAAAAGCAGAAATCAACTCTACAACTGAGAAACTGAAGAGAAAAGTCTGTCTGCAGCCAAGGGATGGTGACTTAGCCCGTCTCGGCAGAATCATATTGAAGGACACAAAATCCCCACCACAGAGGACTGACTTCTAAGGGCTGCAGAAAACCCCTCTATACCTCAAACCCTGCTTATCTACTTTTAATTTCCCTCCTTTTTTTATGTGTGCATCTGTGTGCACATCTGTGTGTACTTACCTGTGTATCTCTGTATATGTGTACATACATATGTGTACATGGGTGTGTGTATATATACATATATGTGTGCAAGCACATACACATATATATGGAAGGCAGACCTTGGGTATTTTTCCTCAGGTCTCTTGTTTTTTGAGACAGGGTCTTTCATTCTCCTGGAACTCACAATGTATACCAGGCTGGCTCTCCAGTGAGTAACATCTTTACTTCCTCAGTCCTGGGATTACAAGGACACACCGCCATTTTGATTATTTTTCTGTGGACTTGAGCTTGGGTCATCACCCTTGCCTTACTAACAGTTTACTGACTGAGTTATCTCCCCAACCCTCGATGCTCTTTCCTTATTTTTGAAACAGGATCACTATAGTTTGCTCAGGCTGGCCTTGAACTCATGGGCTCTGGCAATTCTTCTGCCTCAGCTTCTCCAGTAGCTCAGACTACATGGTGTGCACCATCATGTCTGGTTCAGTTCAACTGTATCATTTGGAGGAAACAAAGGAAGAGAGAAGACACAGGGAAGGCAAAGGAGGGAGAGCAGACACTGAATGTAAAGGACTTTGTAAGTTGCTCGAAGAAAACCATATTTTATTTTAAGACAACGGAAAGCATGGAAGTGTCTAAGATGGGTAAGTGGTAAGGTCGGAGCGTGTGTACAAGTGGGATACAGGGATGAAGTGGGGAAGAGTTCAGAACTCTGCTGTACATGGAGAAAAAACCCTCCAGCCATCCTGGGTACCAAACTTGCTGCATAGGATGGAGTGACAGCTGAAAGCGCCCAGCAGGACCAGCCAGCTCAAGAGTCTCTGAGTGCACAGCCTGTAAAACCATGCAGGGTACTCAGCTGTGTCAGGCCACACTGAGGAATGAGGCTATGCACCAGTAATTTATGTACGTGTTTGAACTCTGGGCTTGCAAATAAATTTAGTTCCTTGGCCAACAGCCTGAGCACGTGTGTCGGCTGGAGGGCTGCCACAGAGGCAGGCAGAGTGGTAATTGAGAGCAGATGACATCCTGCGGGGCTGCTCTTGGAGGAAAAGAGCCACCCACCACCACCACCACCACCACCCCCTGCTTCTCCTGCTCCACTCCAAACCCTGGGGAGCAGGGACCAGGCCAACTAAGGGGCAGAGCTTAGCTTCCCCTGGGTAGTTCTGTCTTTTTTTTCCAAGGTCACATTTACATTCCATTCTGCGTGAACCTGAGCAGATGAATCTCTTAGAAGCTCAGATTGTTCACTGTCAGATGGAACAATGCAGCTACCTACACTCTGGGGCCATTGCAAGGATGAACTAACTCAATATATAGTTGTGTGGTGCCTGATACTGAATGACAGAAACACACTGAGAAGAGTGTAGGGGTGGATCGTAGGGCAACTTCACACAGTCCTGGCTGCTACAGCCGGCCCTGCCTTGGCTCTGTGGCATCTTCATGTGGCATGGTCCATTGCTGTCTGTATCAGGATGACCCAAACAACAGGAGCTTAACACAGGGAAACTGAGGCAATAGAGATTCAATATGAGATGACATGAGATGAACAGGAGTGCATAGTAAAAGGAAGAAAATATGGTAGAGACAAGGTGCAGTAACGTAGCTGCTCACTGCCATGGTTGATTCTGATGATGCAATGCTCAAAACTGCACTGTTGTAGATTTGCATGCATGCAAGTGTGTGTGTGTGCGCACACGCACGCTTGTGCAAGTACATATTCTTTATCTATCTATCTATCTATCTATCTATCTATCTATCTATCTATCATCTATCTATCTATCTCCTGTTGTTCCTCAGGTGACAGCCACCTTAGTTTTTTGTTTGTTTGTTTTTGTTTTGAGGAAGACCTCTCTTATTGACTGGAAGCTTGCTGATTAGGTTGAGCTGACCAACCAGTAGCCCCAGGGATGTACCTGTCTCAGCATCCCCATTGCTGAGATTGCAAGTATGTACCACTATGCCAATTTCTTCATGTCACCTCTGGGGCTTGAACTCAGATTCCTATGCTTGTATGGATAGCACTTTCCAGCTGAGCCATCTCCCCAGCCCCGTGAAGTTGAACTTTTATGTGATTGGTGGCTCTGCCACCTATATGTAACACCTCATGCTATGACTTCATAACAGGTCACTTG
This sequence comes from Arvicanthis niloticus, assembly GCF_011762505.2. Lineage (NCBI taxonomy): Eukaryota > Metazoa > Chordata > Mammalia > Rodentia > Muridae > Arvicanthis > Arvicanthis niloticus. The sequence continues at coordinate 39,507,590 of NC_047666.1, forward strand.
GCCACTGGGAATTTTCAATTCTTTGTAATCTTTCTAGACTACTATCATCCCTACAGTCTACCAGTAAAATATCACCACATTGTGTGTGTGTGTGTGTGTGTGTGTGTGTGTGTGTGTGTGTGTGTGTTCTTAATGATTCCACTAACTGAGTAATATTGGGATTTCCACATGATATCCCCACTCCTGGAACTCAGGTCCCAAATCACTGTGGGGTCTGTTGTCTCCAGGTAACGTGTGTTGGTGGGAAGCAAGGAGCAGCTGGCATGCATTTCAGCAACAGTAATTAAAGTAGGGACTTCTGAGAATAGGGACTAAGATGGATGGGCAAGGGTCAACAGGGGACATGCTGACACTCTCCATAAGTTTAATGTGTTCTGTCTAGAGGCAAGAATTCAATTAAACCATTTCTCAAGGTGCAGTACTGACTTCTAGCCCCTGGATGCAGGCTATTTTGTCATTCTGCGCCTTGGAGTTCATTCTTGTTATTTGCTTGTCTACTTTTGTTACTTGTGTTGCCTCTTTTGTCTTGGCCTAGATACCACATAGCACAAGGACATCTCCTGGCCAAACCCCCAGAAATAAAAAGTTGTGTGCACAGCTCTGAGCCCTGCGAATGCTTTAACACATGATCCATTAACCTTACAGTGGAGAAAAATAGGTAAGCCTTAGACTCCGGTGCTTGCAGGTGGCTACAAGAAGGGTTAGAGCCACCTGAGAGTGCTAAGAAAGGGATGCAGGTAGGCATGGTTGTCCCAAGGACTAGGAGGCTCCTCTGGAAGACAAGCCAAGACTGCTAAGCCTCCTGCTATGTGTGTGACAAATTTTCTTGGTGTCTTAGTCTGGTTTCTGTTGCTGTGATAAACACCATGAAAGCAACGTAGAAGAGGAGATTTATCTATCTGGCTTACAAGCTATAGTACATCATTGAAGGAAGCTGACCTGGTTCTCTACCTCTTTTTCTATCTCTGTAGCTCTAGCTCTAGCTCTATAATGTCATAAGCTACAGTCATCTGAGAAGGGAGAAGCTCAGTTGAGAGACTGCCTCTATCAGATTGACCTGTAGGCAAGCTTATAGGGCATTATCTTAATTGATGATTGATATGTGTAGGAGGAGCTAAGGTGGAAGGAGTAAGGAGAGGAAGAGGAGGAGTAAGGAGAGGAAGAGGAGAAGGAAGAGGAGGAGCTAAGGAAGAGACGGAGAACGAGGGGGGAGGGACATGGAGGCTGATGTTCGCTTGTCTGTAGCAGTCAAAGGTAGTTGGTATATCTAGGTTGGATATTGGGTTACACCTCTGATTATAAGGGCATCTTGTTATTGATCATGACCAAATATATAAGCCTTTGGATACTCTAAGCATTAGAGTCTCATCTGTACTGAGCCCATGTGGTTGGTGGGATGGTCTAGGCAATGCCCAGCCTTGCAGAGACAGCATAGAAGATTGGCAGAACCGTCTCCCATGCTGGCGTCTCATGGGTGGCAGGGCAGTAGTTTTAAAATAACTACTACAACAGATATGAAAAGGCATTGTCCACTGTGGGTAGTACTACCCCTGAGCAAGGGGTCCTGGGTTATATAAGAAAACAGATGGAACTCCTTCATGGTCTCTGCTTCACATCCTGCTTCTAGGTTCTTTGCCTTGGATTCCTCTAATGACAAAACATAACCTATAAGCCCAATAAACCCATTTCTATCCAATTGCTTTTGGTCATGGTCTTTATCAAAGCAACAGAAACCAAACTAAGACAGAAGTCCAGATATGGCTCTTCCCACAGTGAGCTGAGCCCTCCCATTAAAGAAAACCTCCCACAGACATGCTTTACCAGCCAATCTGATTGAGGCAATTAATCAATCAAGGTTTCCTATTCCCAGGCGGCTCTAGTTTGTGTCAGCTTGACAAAACTACCCAGTATACTTTGCAAGGCTTGAACATGTGGGCATCATTAGGACCCCAAATTCCTCAAAGGTATCACATGGCGTCTTAGGGTTTTATTGCTGTGAAGAGACATCATGATCATGGTAACTTTTATAAAGGAAAACATTTCATTGGCGCTGGCTTAGAGTTTCAGCTATTTAGACCATTATTGTTAGATATTTAGTCCATTGTTGTCATGGTGGGCAGCATGGCAGCATCCAGGCAGACATGGTGCCAGAGACAGAGTCAAGAGTTCTACATCTTGATCCACAGGCAGCAAGGAGAGACTATGTGCTACACTGAGCATAGCTTGAGCGTAGAAGACCTCAAAGCCTGCCCCCTCCACAGTGACACACTTCCTCCAGCAAGGCCACACCAACTCCAAAAAGGTCAGAACCTACTAATAGTGCCAGTCCCTGTGGGCCAAGTATTCAAACACATGAGTCTATGGAGGCCATTCCTATTCAAACCACTTACATGTGGCTAAGAAATGCACCAGGGCAGAAGCCCAGTTCAGATCATGTAGCTGGGGACAATAACATCGATCCACCTACACAATACTCCAGGATTCACTTTGCAGACACAATGAGATCAGCCTTCCATTAGCTTGCAAACTACTGAGCTTGGACTACCAAAGACTAACAAATGCAAACCGACTGGTGGCTTAAGCAATAGGTATTAATTTCTCATAGATCTGAAGGCTGGAAAGTCCAACATCAGGGCTCTGGTTCTGATGAGGCACATAGTTGTCGCCTCTGCTCCCATAATCTCTGTGTTTGTCAGGAGAAAATCAGGAGGGTGGGGACAGGGAGAAAGTTGGAAAGAGGGGTAAAAGAAGAAAGAATGAGAGGCGGAGACAAAGAGGGACAAAAAGAAAGGGAGAGAGAGGGAGAAAGCACTGTCTGTCTATATCTTGAGAGATCCACCCATATGACCTCAGTTGACTTTGATTAACTCTAAAAGACGCTATATCCTAGTGCTGCTACACTAGGGGATCAGGGGTCCGTTGTCTGAGTTATGGTGGCCGCAATTTAGTCACATCAGCATCTGTGGGAAGTGTGACCAGTGACTATTTGAAACCAATAAAAGGAAAATTATATGATACCTTCTTCATGTGAAGTCAGGGGCTTCAGGCCAACAAGTGCATGGCTACAGGTCTCGGCCACAAAAGCACCAGCCAGGCAGAGAGTCTCTCTCTCTCTCTCTCGCTCTCTCTCTCTCTCTCTCTCTCTCTCTCTCTCCCTCACTCCTCATACACACACACAGGCATCATATCCTGTTAATGAGTCTTATCAATAAACCACAAGGTTCCACATGAAGCAACTGTGTCCTCTTCCTCAAACACTTGCTTCAAGATCCAAGTTGATGCTGATGGTGCCTGCCTGGCTTCATCAGACCCCTTCAGTTTTCACACAGCAGAGTCTCCATTCAGTTACCTCAGCAAGAACTAGAATTAATGAGCATGTGACACTGGATAGGAAAACTCAGAGGTGCTCTGGCTTTGTGCACATCTGGATACAGATGTCTCAACATCATCAATAGGCTGGGGCCCCATCTCTGTGTTTCTCTTTCCTTTCATTGCAGTTACTTCCTCTAGGCAAGCATCTACTCTTGGGGCCGCAGCTGTTCCAGCAGGGCAGAACTTGGTCCTCACAGCCTCAGGAGCACAGGCATCCTCCCACATGGGGCCAGTGAAAATCTGAGAGAGGACTATTGTTGGTGTTTCTTGGTCTTCAGGTTCCCGGAGCTCCTGACCTGATTTCCTTTCACAAGAGATGTGATATAAAAGTGTAAGCCAAATAAACCCTTTCTTCTCTAGAGTGCTTTTGATCATGGTGTTTGTTACAGTAACAGAAAACAAACAAGGACATTCTCAGAAGAAGGAACTGGGACCCTTGGCAAGTGACAACTCTGAGTCTGCACAACACATTCTCCTGGCCACCCATATCTCTAAAGAACCCCACAAGTTAGAAGAACCTTTTTAGGTTTTTTTTTTTTTTTTTTTTTTTGAGAAAAGATCTCACTGTGTTGCCAAGGCTAGCCTTGAACCCCTGAATTCAAATAATCAACCCTTCTGCCTCACCATGACTTACTTAGAACTAAAGTATTTGCCCCCACTTTTTAAACCCAGAAAGTGAGTCCAAAGGCTGAACTAAGAACATTTCTGCTTTGAAGTGGAAGCTACTACCTTAAAACTTTAATCCCAGCATTTGGGAGGCAGAGGCAGGCAGATTTCTGAGTTCGAGGCCAGCCTGGTCTACAGAGTGAGTTCCAGGACAGCTAGGACTACACAGGGAAATCCTGTCTCAAAAAACCAATATATATATATATATATATATATCAGAATACGAACCTAGAACTGAGACTTGTGGGCAGGAAGGTCTATGTTCCTGGTTTGTGTCCAGGGCTCTCCGGCCTTCTACAAGCCAAAGAGTGAATCTGATTTTGTGTGTGTGTGTGTGTGTGTGTGTGTGTGTGTGTGTGTGTCTTGTACATTTATTTTTGCCAGCACCGGTGTACATATCAAAGTCAATCTCAATGCTTACCTCTGCAGCACAAATAAAATAAAAAAAGTACAAAAGTCTATTTGACAAGTTAATCTCCAAACCACTACAAGTGATTAAAATCTCATCTAAATCCTCAGTGCCTTAGAAATCCAGCTGCCTCGGTTCGCTAAAGGTAAGTGAGGGACTGGTAGGGGGGTGCTGTGCAGAAGTCGCCTTCCTAGGACACATTTGAGCTGCTTCAAACACAGCAAACACGTCCGTGCCCCAATTCTAAGCAGTCTTCTAGACCAAGTCTTGGTACATAGAAGCCCTTGCGTCAAATCTGGACCGCTGTCAGGGGTTGTCAATAAAGTTTTACTGGACCAGGCCCTAAACCATTTATATACACCGCATCATTATCTTATATATCTCTCTGCCTTATGCATCAGTGAGGCAAAGAGCTGCCACAGAGACTATGTGGCTGGCCAAGTCTGCAATGCTCACATCTGGCTCTTCAAGCAAAACCTTGCCAAACCTCATTCTAAACTACCTTCGAGTGATGAGAAGTAAGGAAAGGAGGGGGTATCAGAGAGAAGGAGAGAAGAACAGAGCACATGCTTATGTCCCTTAACTGGTATAGCAGTCCCTCATACTGTGCAGATGCAATATCAGGAAACTAAGACACTGAGGCACTGAATGACTGGCTCAACGTCTAGGTCACATGACTAGCAAACAATGGGGCTGGGGTTTGAACTCATCTCTCTCTCACTCCAAAGGTCTAGCAGACCTCTTCAAACACAGAGGTATCCAATCAGACTTCCTCAGAGAACTTGACTGGGTCACAGCACCCATCACCTGGGCATGCCTGCATGGGGCTTTTCAAAGAGATTATTAGCATTCAACAAGCAAGGTAAAGCTGATGAAGCTCTGACCAGCATGGGTAGTAGAGCTAGAACTGCCCCTTCCCACCCACAGCACTCCTGACTCTCAGTCCTTAGATTCAAACTATGATCTACACCATCAGCATTCTACTTCTCAGGCCTTAGACTCGACACCAGCCTTTGTAGAGGACAGATGGTGGGATCCTCAGTCTCCTTATGTGTGAGCCAACATCTTACAATGAACCTCTCAATTACATGTGATATATAATGTATTGGGAAATGTGTGCAGATGAGTGTGTATGCCTGACTATATTCATATGTGTATGTAGGCCTGAGGTCAACATACAGTATCTTTCTTTATCATCTCACCTTATTTCTTGAGACAGGATCTCAAATAAAAACCTGGAACCTATTGATTTAGCTAAGCTGGCTGTCTAGCAAACCCCAGAGAGGATGCTGTCTCTACCTGCCTAGTCCTGGAATTATAAATGGATGACACCATGTCCAGCCTTTCCTTTTTAACATGGATTTTGGGCAACTGCCATCAGGTCATTGTTGGATGGTAAAAGCATGTCAGGAAGCTTGGTAAGGGAGGGCAGGTTGAGACCTGGAGACTCAGTGGGCACACATCTGAGACTTAGGTGACTCTCTGCTCCCTGCCAGATCCCTGACCAGGAAAACATGCCATGCTCCTCACATAAGGAAATGTGACCTGTGGGGCCCAGAACAGAGGTCTCCATGCTAATGAGGTACCTAGAGGCTCTGCCGGCTTAGCCAATAAGCTTTCCTTCCCAGACATTTCTCCCTGCAAAAGATATTTAATCTCAGGTCCACCCTGAGAAGTAGGTGTGGTATGGTAGGCATCCATTTTCCACCATGAACATCCAATAAGCAGTTTAGAACCATGGACTGTCTCTTTCATCAAGATCCTCCATGGGGAGTCATGGAGAAGGCATTGGACAGCAGAATCACAGCTTAATTCTCTTGTAGAAGGCCTCTCTGCCTTCATTCATCACTGAGGCAAGCTGGGGCTCCCCTTTCCCTGGCCCAGACTAGACAATGTCCTCAGCACCCCCCCCCCCCACTCCCACTCCAGTCTTGGCTCTTCCAAGACTCCCTTCTGTGCCTGGATGTCCAAGAGTTAGAGAACCCCTCTTGGCCCGGCCTCATTGCAGGCCCAGGCACCCCAACCTGGCCCCCCCACACACACCCCATCCCCAGAACTAGCTCTGGCTTTCCCACCCCTGGACCTGTGCCTCGGAGCTTCCCTGGAGCCCAGCACCCATGCCGACAGTGACATGGGATAAACACAGTCAAACTCCCAAAGCTCAGCCTCCCCAAGATGCTGTGCCCAACAGTGGGGTGGATGTGGACCCATAGGTCATAGGTCATGGTGACTCATGCTTGTGAACCAAGTATTTTACCACTGAGCCACCTTCCCAGCCCACAATATCTTTATTAGATACAAGCAATATTTATTTCTGTAGATACTTTACATAGAGATATAGAAGAATCTTATTCGCTTTATGCCTCTAGAGAATCCTAATGCACTAGTCAAATAAAATTTTTCTTTAATATGGAAGTTTCTGGAATATTGTAAAAATTTGAAAGACAGTCCCCTTTAACTCCACGAGAAGCCTTGTGCTCACTATATAAACAAGGCTCTAATGAACTCACAGAGCTGAGTGATCAAGTCAAACCTACAAAGTCCCTGTGCAGAAACTCTGGGCCCTCTGCAGTGATGACTGCATGGCTGTCACCGGAGCCATCTGAAAAACACATCAAGGACTGAATGCTGTCTGATTGTTCTTACCTCCTGCCGTGGCCACCCCACAGGTTAACCTGACATTTTCAAGCTCTGCCTCCTCCAACTAAACATTGGGAGCATTGAGAACACACAGAGCCCGAGGTTCTTTCAAATCGGAGTAAGAAAATTCACACAAGGCCTTGCTATGTGCCCCAGACACCATAGGTGCTCAATAAATGCTGTCTCTGAACCCCCGAGCTTTATAACAGAATGTCACTACACATTATGGTTTCTAATCTGATGAAAACAAGTCCATGCAGCCTTGGCTCCCCCACCTCAAAGTTCTGATCTGTTCTTTCTAGCAATTCCTCAGCAGCAGGGATGGAGAAGATATGTAAAATACATTTTATTTTCTATATTGATAGACAATCTTATTTCTCTCTATATAGAAACATAAAAATCACTTCTGACAGGGATGAGAGTGTGGCTCAGTTGGTAGAGAACTTGCCTGGCATGCACAAAGCCCTGTGTTTGATCCCCGACACCACATAAAAGGGCCAGTGGTACAAGACTGTATGTAATCTTACCACTCTGGAGACAGAGGCAGGAGGATTTGAAACTCAAGGTCATCTCGTCCTCAGTTAAACTCAGCCAGTTAAAGGCCATCCTGGACCACACAAGGCTCTATGGGAGAAAGAGGGAAAGAGGGGAAGGAGAGAAAAGAACATAGAGAAAGAAGAAAAGAGGAAAGGGGAGGGGAAGGAAGGTGAGGGAAGGGCAGGGAAAAGGAGGGCAGGGGAGGGGAGGGAAGAAGGAGAAGGGAGACAAAGGGAGGGGAGAGAAGGAGAAGGGAGGAAACAGGAGGGGAAGGAAAGGGGAGAGGAGGGAAACCAAGTCTCCTACAAATGACTTTCATGCTCCTCTTTCTCTAACTCCTCCATCTACAGAGATGTCACCATTGTCCCAAGCTTGATCCATTCTACACATGTTCAAAGCCCAGCCCCTCATTTCCAACACGCCACTTCCCAACCACCCCCACCCCCACCCCTTTCCATGGCTCTGCCAGCTTTCTGTCAGAGAAGTCTGGGCCCATCTCTAACTGATCTCTTCTCTCCCTTTCTTTTCTCCAACTCAGCTGACCCAGATTCTAGCCAGGTGCTCTGGGGTCGAAACCCAGACAGCTCCTTTGGCCTTGAAACAGGTCCCTTCCCCAGACAGGCTTAACTCTACAGCCTCCCCGACAGCGAAGGCCATCGGTTGGCTCAAGGGCCAGCCACATGCACTGACTACAGATTGGAAGTCAGTAGTGCCAGGGTCAACCCCCCTACCTTTCTTGGACTGGGCTGCTGGGGTCACCACTGGAACAATTCTCTATCCATGAGTGCAGCGATCTGGCTGACACCAGATGAATGTCAGCCTCCATGGGTCACACGGAAGCATTGATTATGCCACTGCCATGGCTTTCACACTCTCAACTTACCACCTAAAACTGTCACTTTTGCCACACGGGGCCACACGGAAGCCATCTTTCTCTGTCATCCTGGATTACCACAGTGTTTTGCTAACATGTCTCTGTCCACTCAGAACTTGCATGTTTCAGCATGGACCTATTATACCCTCCCAAGGCGACGACTTGGGTGTCCCTACATCCTCAATCCAGCCTGCAGATCCTTACTGAGCTGCAGTGATTCTTTTTATTTTCTAATGAGAGTGCTCTATTGTAAAGCTATGTGTTTTGGCTTCTTTTGGAGTACTGGGCCGGTCCAGCAGCCACCCGGGAACATTGTAAAATAGACGCCCTACCCTTGGGAAGAAGTGGGTGTTCAGATTCCCAGGAGTTCACAACCCAGCCTGCTTCAATTCTTTATGCCCCTTGCCTGTCCTCCCTTGAGTTTGCATCTCTGCTTAACAATTTGAGTGTGGAAAGTTGCCCTATTAATCTTGGTGCAGTGGGCCTGTTAAAAGGAAAGGCAAGCCAAGCCCTGGAGGGTCCCACTTCCCAGGAATGTGCTAATGTGCTTCTCTCTCTCTCTCTCTCTCTCTCTCTCTCTCTCTCTCTCTCTCTCTCTCTCTCTCTCTCTCTCTGTGTGTGTGTGTGTGTGTGTGTGTGTGTGTGTGTGTGTGTGTGTGTGTGTTTACCATGGACTCATGGACTATTTCCTCTTTGGTAAAGCATAATACCTAGGTACCTACTTTATAGAGCTCTCAGGATGATTCAGTGGAGTGGCAGATTAAAAAGTACCTAAAATTGTGCCTGGTAGAAAGGAAGCAACCGGTGCCAGCTTTACATCCTAGGAGAAGCTTTAAGAGACACAGTGGGACGTTTGTCACACAACTCAGCACGTCTAACTGGTAAGTGCCCGTGGTTAGTAGAAGAAAAAAAATTAAATAATATTCCTAAGAGCTTCACAGAAACTTCAGGCCAACCCAGGTGAAAGCCCTATTGAAATAAAATTTCCACCATTTGGTTTCTGAATTAAATATTTGAGTGACTAAGAGACACTATTGTATTGTGTCTACTTTAGCCTGTGACACACAGTTACACATGTATCTAAGGGAAGAAAAAAAAAAAAACCCACTTCACTGGGTTAAACAATGAAGACTGTATATATGGTAAGTTATCTAGCTAAGCACACAAAGCTTGGTTTCAATAAAACCATATGAATTCCTGGCAGTGGGTTCTTCAGAATTTCTGACCAGAGATGTGCACATCCCATTAGTTCTCTCTCTTGCCTTATTGCTCTAGCTAAGGCGTCAAACATCACATGGCCCAGGAGGATAGAGTGGGTGCCTTTGTCTCGTCCCTGACTTTATAGACAGATTGCTTTTAATTCTTCCTACTTGTTATGCTGGCGGAGCCATCACATTCAGCCTTTATTATGTTGAAGTATGTTCCTTCTATTCCTAGTTTCCTCTGGGATCTCTGTTGTGAAGGATGTGTCAAAGCTGGTGTCAAAGGCCTAGGACAGTCATGTGATCTATCTCAGAGTCTATTCATTTGGTGAGTTATGTTTACTGCTTTCTGTATGTTTAACAGTCTTTGCACTCCTGGAACAAAACCAACTGGATCATACCCTGTGGTATTTTTACTGTGTTGTTGACATCCGTTATTACTGGAAACTTTTGTGTAACGCTCATCAGGGAAGCTGTTCTATAGTGTGTGTGTGTGTGTGTGTGTGTGTGTGTGTGTGTGTGTGTGTATCCTTATGTGGGTTTGACATCATATTAATACTGACTCTCTCAGGAGCTAGAGAGATGGCGCCGCAGTAAAGAGCACACACAGCTCTGGCAGAGGACCTGGATTCTGTTTTGAGACAACCAGGTACCTTTTTCTGGACTCCTAATTAAATGAATCCACATACACAAATACGCATATATACAGATAATTAAAATAAAACATATCTTTTGAAAGCACTGGTTTGACATAAGGAGTTTGATAGAATCTTCTTGCTATTTATGGAATGGTTTGAGGGGCATTAGTGTTTGTTTATTTTGTGTACATGATGTATATGTATGTATATGATGATGTATATGATGTATATGTATATGATATATGTGTGTATATGTGTGTGTGTGTGTGTATAGTGTGTTTGAATGCTCACAGAGACTAGGGTATCATATCCCTTGGAGCTGGAGGTATAGGCAACTAAGCAACCCAATGTGGTTCTAGGAGTCCTCTGAGTCCTCTGAAGAGCAGCAAGTGCTCTTAACCACTGAACCATCTCTCCAGCCTCCAGAGCATTGGTATAGATCATGATCATCTACAGAATGTAGATCATAATAAAAATGATAGCCACATCCAAGTGCAGAGAAAACTGACAACCAGCTGCTAAAAACAGCCATCTCTTTACAATATCATTCCGAAGAAAGACACAATGGTGACTATTCAAGTCTTCCATGAACCTTACCTATGCTAAGGGGTTTGAATTAAAAAATGATTGAGGGCTGGGAGATGGCTCAGTCAGTATAGCATCTCTCTCTCAAACAAGAGAACCTGTGATCAGACAGACCCCTATCACACGTGTAAAACTCGAGGCACAACAGTATACAGACAGTGGGGAGGAAGAGGCAGGCAGATATCCAAAACTCTGGGCCAGCTAGCCTACCATAATCAATGAAGTCCAGATTCAGGGAACAACTCTGTCTCAAAATAAATAAATAAATAAATAAATAAATAACCTCTGGTCACCATGCATATGCACATACATGCCCACGTAAACATACAACACACACACACACACACACACACACACACACACACACACACACACACACGTTTCTCCAGGGTGGTTACCTTATAGATGAGATTTAGTTAAGTTCAAACAGGAGCGAAGGTACTCAGTGTGGGAACTATCCTGCCCCCAAAACCCAACATCTGGAAGGGATTTCATACACTTTCCAGTCAAGGTAGATGCTCTCCTTCTGGAATTGCTTTGGGGGTGATCTTGGGAAGAATAATGTCAATGAGTCATCTTCTCCAGGCCAAAATTTCCCTCCCGTCTAATCCCAGGAGCTCTCCAGAACATCTCGGCTATCTTTTGGGTACCTTTACCCAACGGTCACAGTTCAACCATGAGTTAAAGAAAGGTGAGCTGTGATGATTTCTGAAAGCCCAAGTCTGACGTAACCTGAAATTCATGTGGCAACACGTTCCTGGCCTCTGATTTTAAAAGATCTCCAAGGAAACCTTTCTCCAGGGCATCAAGGATGCCAAGAGAGATTATGGCAACTGAGCCAGGACCCCTGATGAACACAGGAAGGTGATGACTGTTCAAGCATGTGATTTACAGTGGTCTGTGGAGAGAAAGAAAGAGGCAGAAGGGAGAAGCCAGTGAAGGCAGCCCCAGTGATGGCTGGCACCAGGCCAGGCCCAGGACCTGATGGTGAAGTTAAACTGTTGCAGAGGGCCAGAGACCCAGGGCCTGGTCCCGGCCTGACTGATTCTTTCCTATTCATCTCTTTACTATGTGGGAGGATTAACTGGGCCTGGCTGTCCTCCATAGCGTAGGAGTGGGGATTAACTTGGCAGTCAAATCTGAACACTTTCTCTGTTCAGGCTACAAGTATCAACACATGCAGAAAGCTTAAGTGAGGCCATAGGACAGTAGGGTAGAAAGGCAGTCTGTGACCAAACAGAGTGCCCACTTCCATTGCACTGTGGGTCCAGTACAGCTATGAGTCTACACACCTCTGTCTTGGCCAAGGTCACATTTGCTCTAAGTATCTCAAGACTCTTATTCTAAAATGAGTCTTATAAGGCCACAGTCATGTCTACATACAAAGAAAATGAAGGTCCGGGTAGATGCCTCAGTAGAATCTGAGTTCAATTCCCAAAACTTATGTAAAGTAAGCTTGCCATGGCATCATGAACTTGAAGTCTCAACTGCTAAGACAGGCAGATCCTCAGAGCTAGCCAGACTCTTCTACTTAGCAAATTTCAGGTCAGTCAGAGACCTTGTCTGCAAAAAATCAAAGTAAATGTACCTGATAAGTGTCAATCAAGCTTGTCCTCTGGTCCCTTTTAGGCTTGTGAACACACATGTGTACACATTTGAATACACATGCATGCACGTGAGCACACACATAAAAGGAAATGGCACCACAGATTGTTTGAATTAAGAACATGAGGTCTGCAATAATCTGAGGGGTGAGTTCCCTGCTTTGTCTTTAGGAATCTATGTCCTATGGTTTGTGCTTCCAGCTATGAAAACCAAAAGATTCTGTTGGTTTATGCAATCTTTATTTGGCCAAAGCATATATTCTTTTTAGAAAGGACTCCGATATAAGAGGTTAGTGGAGTTATTTTTGTCTTTTCTGCAAAAGGCCAGGCAGCGTTTTCTGCTTTGCAGGATAGAGATTCCCCAGCTCTACCAGCTCAGAAGAACAGCATTGTAGTGAGCATGGCTGAGTCTGTGTGAACCCTACTTTACATGAGCAGATGGGACTGACCTGGGCTGCAGCGTGGTGGCCCCTGATCTGTGGCATTTGTGTGGATAATTCCTTCCCTCTGCTGTGGAAACACCTGTGATGGATGAACTGACACCTCTGGGGTACCACAGAAAGAATCAGAGTACACAAAGACGTTCATGTCTTGATCCTTCCTGGGAAGGTATGACCTTGCACAGCCAAAGGGACTTGAAAATGTGATTAAATGTATGGCACCAGTCATAGACATATTATCCAGGAGGGTCTTTTAAAGAAGAGAAACAGAGAATGGCAGGACAAGGATGTGGGGACCCGAGTGGTGGTTAGAGAGGGTGGTAAGAGACCACAGTGCAGACTTTGAGGATGAGGCGGTCTGAGTTGAGAGATATGGTAGCTTCTAGAAGCTGGGAAGGTGTGATGGTTCTAAAATGACTGTCAATTTGACAGGATCTAGAGTCATCTACGGAGACAAGTCTCTAGGCATATCCAAGAGGGATCTAGGTTAGGTTAGTTGAGGTAGAAAGACACACACTAGAAATGGGTGGCACTATTCCATGGGCTGGGATCCCAAACTAAATAAAGGAAGAAAAGCAAGCTTAGCCCCACCCCCACCACCACCCACACCACCTCTGCTTCCTGGCTGTGGCCGCAATGTGAACTGCCACCTAATGCTCCTACCACCACGTCTTATGGGGCACAACAGACTGTACTCTCTGTGAGCCAGAGCAAAGCCTTCCTTCCTGAAGCTGCCTCTCAACCTTTGTCAGATTTTGTCATGGAAATGGGACAAGTAACCAATACAAAAGGAGCTCCCCCAAGGAACCCAGCCTTTCAGCTGCGGACTTTAGGTTTCTGACCTCCAGGAACTGAGGAGAGCTCCGCAGTTCCCTTTGCAGCACTTTATCCTTGTGCAAAAGAAATGAACAAGGCAGTGTAGCAGGAGTAAGCACTACATTTCCTTCCTAAAACATCAAACTTATCAAGCTGAGTACTCTCACCCCTTAGCTTAGACACTGATGGCTGCTTGATTCTAAGCAGCCCCTTGAATCTTGGTTCCCATCTGTTAACGGGAAGACATAGTGGCCCCAACTGTTGCCTTAATCCAGCATCCCAACTTCCACTTCACAAGACACTAACCAGCAAAGCCATTATCACTGAACATGTATCACAGGGCCAGCAGGAAGATGGCCAGGGAAGCCAACCAGGGTTTAGAAACTTATGGAAAGACACCACAGAGAGGAGAGGTCACCTCACTGTCTTAGTCACTTTTCTATTGCTGTGATAAGAAACCATGGCCAAAGCATCTTATAAAAGAATGTTTAATCTGGGGCTTATGGTTCCAGAGGGTTGGCATCTATGACCATTGTGATGGGGAAGTCAGCAGTGGGTAGGCAGGCACAGTGCTGGAGCAGTTGCTGAGAGCTCACATCTTGAGACACAATCGCAAGGTGGGGGAGGGAGGGAGGGAGGGAGGGAGGGAGGGAGGGAGGGAGGGAGAGAAGAAGAGAGAGAGAGAGAGAGAGAGAGAGAGAGAGAGAGAGAGAGAGAGAACAAGAGAAACAGAGAGGGAGAGAGAGGAGAGGAGAGAGAGGAGAGGAGAGAGAGAATGAATGAATGAATGAATGAATGAATGAATACTGGGAATAGCTTAGGCTTTTGACACTTCAAAGCATAGCCCAAATAATTCTACCAATTAGGATCCAAGCATTCAAATAGATGAGCCTGTGGGTGCCATTCTTATTCAAACCACCACACTCACCAAGCCCAGCCTTCTGAAACAAATGGAGAGGTTGGGAAAACATGAACAATTCAACTTCAAAAATTTCAAATCAGTATCAGTACAGAAAAGCTTTATTTGTGTGTGTGTGTGTGTGTGTGTGTGTGTGTGTGTGTGCCTGCTTGTCTGTATGTGTGTCACGTGCTTGCAGGTACATGTGGAAACCAGAAGGTTTTAGATCCTCTTGAGAAGGAGTTGAAGGTGTGTAAGATGCCTGATTTTCTGATGTGGGTACTGGGAACTGAATCTGAGTCTTCTACAGGAGCCAGAAGTGCTCTTAAACACTAAGCCATCTCTCCAGCCCCCAGTTCAGAGTCTCTTCAAGTTACAGACCTCTCAGAAGAAAACAAATCTCTAGCCACTCAATGAACCTATTCACTAGAAGCCTCTGGCTTCTCTGTTTCTTTTTTAGGAATTCTAGAAATCTCAGCAATAATAGTAGCCTGGACATTTGCCACTAGCCTCTGATGATCCACACTGTGTGCATTCCCAACTGCCTTGACTCACGAAGGCCGTAATTTAGAACTGAGTATTTCCTGAAGGCCCATGTTTTGAAAGTTTGGTGCCCAGCTTGTGGTGCCAGTAAAAGGTGGTGACAATTTCAGACAGTCACATCACAGCTGTGTCCACAGGACTACTGGGATCCTTCTCTTTTTCTCTTTTCTTCTCAGACACTATGGGCTGAGCAGTTTTGTTCTTCCAAGTGGTCCTCACCGTGATGCACTACTCTGGCACAGGTTAAAGCCATGGACCAGCTATCATGGGCTCTGGAACATGAGCCAGCATCAACCTTTCCTGCTTATAAGTTGTTCATCACTGGAATTTTGTTACAATGAAGGAAAGCTAACTGGTATCTCTAAGATGTCCCCCCCAACCATCCCCTAGTTTCCACAGTGTTCTAGGTTCGTACTGAGGTCACAAACATGTAACCAGAGAACACCTGAGAGATAGGGGAGAATAATCATGGGAGGGATGTCCCCAGTGTTTTCCCTGAAAGCCACCACCTGTGGGTGGCATCTCTCCTTACACTCCTGCCAGGTAAGCCAGCCCATGTAGCTCTCAGTACCACATCCCAGGAATCTCTGCTTTACTCCTCCTGACCCAAGATGCTAAAACATTCAGTGAGTACTAGACCTTTTGGTATCTTCACAGCCTCTCACACTCTGTAGCAATCCCTTTGTGTGTGTGTGTGCATGTGCATATGTGCAGAAGCCAGGGCACAAGCTCAGCTGTCCCTTTTCACCTTGTTTTTTGAGACAGGGTCTCTTGCTATCAAGTTAGGCTGGCTGTCCAGCAAGCCCCCAGATTTCACCTGGCTCTGCCTCTTCAGCACCAGAATTACAGGCACATGTCACCACACCTGGCTTCTGGGTATGGAACTCGGGCCCCTGCTTGCATATCAAACGCTCTGCCAACTGAGCAAGCTCTCGGCTCCTAACAGTCCCTTTATTAAGCTTGCCCAACAACACACAATCAGAGTCTGCCACGTGCTTCCCGCTGAGACCTCACTGACATAAATGACATGAACTTCATCAAGCACCTGCTGTAAGCTCTGCAGCCACTGTCACTTAATATCAAATCCCTCCCCCCACCACACACACACACACACAAATTCCAAGTGGTGTGCATGACAGGTGCAGTGCACAGATGAGGATTCTGAAGTCACAGTCACACAGCTGAAGGCAATCCAGCAAGAATGGCTCTCTGACCCCTTAAGCCCCACTATGCATGTTCAGCTGTGGTGCTGACAGACATGACAACAGCCCTCACGATTTCCGCACGCAATTAGCACACCACTGGAATCTTTTCGGAGACTTTCTCCAGCGTCGAATCTGGCAACGTGCTTAGAATCTGTCTATGTCCGGCGAGAGCCGACAATGTTGTAAGTGATGATCCTCCAAGACGCTCATACCAAGCAGCCTGGCCTCGCCTTTTTCAGACAGACTGAAAACATTTGGCGTCTGTGAGGTCTATAATTGGTGGTGGGTGAGGAGGAATGAGGGAGCCAGAGAAAGAGGCAGAGGAGTGGAAAGGTCTAGACAGGCAGGTCAGGCTTAAGCAGCAAATTGGAGTCCAGCTTTGGGATCTTTGCCATTCAGCAGGAGGATGGCAGCCACACGTGCAGAGGTCTGACCTTTGAATTAGAGAGTGGCTCTTGTAGACAGGACCTCTGCTCTGTCCCACGCAACAATGGGCCTGGAGTGAGCTCTAGAAAGAGACTTGTGTGTCCACCAATCAGAATAGCCAGAGAGGTTTCATCTTCAAACCAAGGTTCTGTAGATTCTACTAGTGCCATCAAAGATCTTTTGTGTGCTCACGTGCATGCATGTGTGTGTGTGTGCACGCATGTGGCATGCGTGTGTGTGTGTGTGTGTGTGTGTCTGTGTGTGTAGGCCAGGGGTTGATGTTGTGTCTCTTTCTCAGTCACTTTCCACCTCTCTCACTGAACCTGGAGCTCACCAAATTGGCTAAACTAGAAGGCCAGTGCATTCCAAGGATCTTGCTGCTTGCCTCTCCAGTTCCAGGATCACAAGTACATGCCACCAGTTTTTATATGGCTGCTGGGGACTGAACTAGTTCTGGTGTGTGCACAGCAAGCCCTTTACAAACTGGGGCATCATCCCTAACATCTCATCAGAGATCTCTGTGGTTTTCATTTTCTCTTTTAAAACATGGCTGATGGTGTGTTCATGAAGATGTCCTTGAGACTCTGCTGAGTGTTGGGGTCCACACTAGCCCCACGTTGGGGCGGCCAAAAAACGTCGCAGCCCAGGCAAAATGTTGAGGCCCGGGCCGACCCACGTTTGGGCGGCCACTGTATCCTGGCCCAAGCTGCCGCTCCGGTCTGCGGGTCGGGGTTCAGCAAGAGCGAGGGTGAGGACGGACTCGAAGAATGGAGACCAGACAGGGTGTGATTCAATCCCGTTTATTCTTCAGTCTCTTCCTCTAAGTGTCTCCTTCTCTGTCTCCTCTGTCTGCTGTGTCTGATTCTGTCTGGAGCCAAGTGTCTTCTACCTAATGTCTGATGTGTCTGATTCTGATCTGTTCTGTCTCTGCCTTTTATATGTCTTACTTCTAAGCCACGCCTCTAAGTTACACCTTTAATAGTGCCCTTAGGTCTTGTCTCTAAATCTGATCTCTACACTTCTAAGTCATACTCTTAAATCACACACCTTTAATCTCACACACCTTTAATCTCATGCACCTTTAATCTCACGCACCTTTAATCTCAAGGTATCTAAACCAAGATTATCGGAGTGTGCTCAGCTGTTGTAGGCTATTGTAATCCAAGTCTCATGTCAGGGTATATGGCTCAAGATGGCTGCAAAGCTGATAGCCGCTTCCTGCTAAAAGTCGGTCCCTAACACCTGAGCATGCTCAAACGACTCCAAGGAGAACCTGGATGAAGCAACGCGAACTTGGCTATTAATTTCAGTGAGATCCACTTGCTCCATCCAACTCTTACTAACTTAAGCAAAGAAAAACTCATCAGAAGGATGTCAAGGAGTTGGAGAGTGTATGGGGAGAGTTACAGAATTTGTGGGGGATGAGCTTGAGATGGGCTGAACCCTTAGGAAGGAGGGATGCTTCCTGGAACTAGAAATGATCTGATATATGACCCCAACCCCACCTTTAAAGTCTCTCATGTGGTCCCCACCCTGGAATGTCCAAGTGAGCCAAGGAAACATTCAAGACTCAGCCACGCTCCCTGACTTCCCTCTCCTATGTCTATTCACAAGTAAAGGCTGGACCTGCATTCCCAGTGGGAAGAGATAGCTGTGAGCTGTCCTTGGTAGAGATGCTGTCAGCACACTCTCTTCACCCTAAAGCCACCATCTTCACTCATAGGTCAATGGCTCATTTTTGTGTCTGAAGTGCCATCTAAGTCAAGGGAGCCTGGACTTAGGTGATCAATAGCCAGGCATCCTCCATCTGAACTTCGACATGGCCCACCTACTTCCTCATATTCCTATAGGTCCTAGAAGCCATGGGGATGATGCCCACAACAGTCACAGTATATCCATGCCCATGAGAAAGCCTGGCTGCTTCCCATCCATACTGCCTATGAAGGATATCCTGCATCTCCTTCCCAATCATATTCTCATCCCAGAAAGTCCAGGGTCTGCTATCAGGCAGATGAAGGCTTTCAGCCAGACTCTGTTCTAATGGAAGAGTAGAGACTGGTAAAAAATAAGGTTGTATGAGTTCAAGGGGGCTGATCACATAGCACAAATGGCTAGTAGTCCCCAATATCCAACAATAATCTGAGCCAAGGGGGTTTTGTTTTGAAGACTTCTTAAAGAGGAAAAAAAATCAGGCATGGTCCCTACTGAAACTTATTTTGTTGCTTTGTTTCAAGATGATCAGAAGCCTCCTCTAGCTATAGCCTTCATATGTGCACATGCAAACACACAGGCATGTCATATGCTCATGTGTATAGAGACCATGGGTCAACAGTAAGTGTCATTCCTTAGGACAGGGTCTCTTAATGGCCTGAAACTTGCCAGGTAGACCAGACTGGCTGGCCAGAGAGCCCCAAGGATCTTCCTGGTTCTACTTCCCCAGCATAGGTAGGGATTGCAAGCAAACACTATTTATTGTACATGCCTTGTTGACATGGGTTCTGGGAATCCAACTCAATTCCTTATGATCTCCTGAGCCATTCCCCCAATCCTATATATTTCATAGGTATGCCTGTATTTGTCATTACCTATGTTACAAACAGTCATTCCAATTCTCCAAATGTAGGGAAACAACAGAAAGCAATTTATTTGTTCGTAGGGTCTGTGTATCAGAACTGTGGAAACTACCACTTACCAAGTAGTTTCACCTGGGCCCCCTTATGAGGCCATAGTCATCTGTCTGATGTACTCTGTCCAGATGAGGCATCTGACTTCCAGCTGTACTCTTTATAAGGCTGTGGGAAACAGGCCTTAGCTCCTCCTAGCGTAAGTTCTCCTTCCAAAACAGCTTGAGTAGTGGTACTGTCACCTTGATGCCTGGCGTGAAAATGTTTCCTGTGCTCACAGCTTCAGAGTGTCCGGTCCATTGAGGTGTGGGCACTTAGCCAAGGAGAGTACCTCCCATCATGGCCGCTGGGAGGCAAAGAGTATGCTGGCTCGTGGTTACTTTTCTTCTTTTCCTCACTTCATTCTGCTCAGGCCCCAGCCCATGGGGGTGTGTACCCCTACATTCTCAGGTAAGTCTTCCCCTTCACTTAGAATCCTTAGTGAACAACCCTTCACACACACACTGAGAAGTGGGCCTCAGTCTACTCAGTGATTCCAAATCCTCTCAATGTCACTATGAAGATAAACTATGACCAGTGTCCTCCCAGCACACAACCCAGAGGAAGGTCCAAGAAAGGCATGGGATGGGGGTAGGGGAGATACATGGGATTAGGGGAGATACAGAGGTGCCTTTGTGGCCTTATCTCAGGTGACAGAAGCCAGATGGTCCTATATGTGATTGTCCAGCAGAACATGAGTATCAGGAGCAGGAGAATGTAGGGTCCTCTGAGAGGCTGCTGTGGTACAGAGTTCTTAATCACTGTCCGTTTTGGATGATTACATGAATCAGAATGACAAGTGAACAGTCCTGCTATGGAACAGAATCAGTAGCTCCCACCCCCAGCATCCTCCCATCTAGCAAGTTCATAACTCACGACAAAATAAATGCAGAGGCTCTCAACTCGGCATCTTGCTCGTTCACACTGTGAAAAGAGAGGACATGCACACAGCCCCATCCCCCTTGCACTGTGATTCTGGCCTGGAGTCAGCCAGTTTCTAGAGATGACAGTGAAGTGTGACACATGCTGGGCAGACTCGTTCTGGACCAGTCGTGCCTCCCTGCCAGGTCTCCTGGTCGACCCCTGCAGGGATGGGGGCTCAGCTCCAGCATGAAGTAGACAGAAGAAGCATGCCTCCGTGTACCCACGGGGATCTAATGAAAACAGCCATATGCTGCAGAAGCTGCCACACAGATTCCAGCACAACAGGAAAAGTCCCATGCCAGCCTTGGCATGCCACATTTCCATGAGGAAGATGGGTGACCCTCTCAACCCAAATAAGTAGACATACCCAAAGTATGAAGGGGCCATGTACATCTTAGAACTTGCCCTTTGCCCTCCAGACGGTAAGTCCAGAGTTAGAAAAGTGTGGAGAAGGGCTGAAGTTCTCTGTATTCACAAAGCACATAGGAAGCCCAGGCATCACCAGCTCTACTGACCTCCCCGTCAAGCAGAGATGACAAGGCACAGCCCCTTACAGCAGATAAGTCTCTCTGGTCTGTGCTTTTTCCCTCATATCCACTCCTCCGATACCTAACCTCATTTCTGCATCTCAGAGGACTCTGTGATAACATAGGACTTACAGGATTCAGGACCAACACCCAACTCCAAAGCCTTCATTAAGCACCCCTGTAAAATCTTTTTGCTCACATCAAAACATGGACTTAAGGACCCTGGAATAAGATGGAGTCATCTCTAGGGACTCTTGTCTAGAATGTCTACCTGATGTCCCATTGTCTGTCTGTAAAGGAAAAGCATAGTAAAGCATTTTGAGGTCCTTGAGCAAAACAGGACCCCCTTCTGGGCCTGGGCCCAGCTGTATATACCTTAAGGAGTATTTGGAACTCCTAAACACAGTGGGCCTCCCTGCCTTCCCAGTGGACTGTGCCTCCCACTCACTTATTCAGGATGGCTGTGTTATGTGGGAATGACGTAGGAAAAGGGTCACCATAGCCCTACCCTGCTATTATGCAGACTAGAGATGGGACTTGTGGCCCTCTCCCACCTAAGTTCCCCCAGCCCCATGCTTTCTTTCCTAGACCATGAACCCTGAGGGAAAGAGACTAAAAGCAAGCCCCAGGCCTTTGCTTTAAACCATCAGGCTTTTGTCTCTAGTCAGGAGGGGAGGAAGAAGCTGGCCATCTTGGCAGTTCACCATCTTTAATATTTGGTCGAAATCCCTTTCCCTGTCAAGAGTGCCTATCAGGGGCTCCACCTAACTCCTAGTCTCTTATGACCAGATTCCATTTGTCCTTATCACCAGTATAATTAGAGCCTCAGTTAACACCAAAGCTTTCTTGTCATCTGTGTTAGACATGAAAGGTGACTCTCAGAAGCCCCCTGAGGATCAATCATTTGGTTTTCCTTGGAGACAACTGGCAGGAATTTAGACTCACAGCATGACAGCAGGAATGACAGGTCAACTTGAGCCCCATGGTGAAAGTCAGGAGCCAAGGAGAGACCTCGGGAAAGCAAAGATCTTGCTGTGCAGACCAGGGCTCCAGACACCTGGAATTCTGTGCTTGGACCAGGAGAGCCCAGGCCAAACAGAAAGGTCTCGGCGGGTACTGGTCAGGTCCCCATGATGGCATATGCAAAGGAGATGCAAGCGCTGTGCCAGTTCTTCAGAAGGCCATGCACCTCCTGACCCAGTACCTTGAGGGTTGTCTCCTCAACTTACTAGTTCACTGCCATTCTTGGGAGTGTTTTCTCTTTTTTAATAAATTATTTCTATTTCTGTTCATGTGTCCTTGATCCAACTCATCGTCTTGGATTTAAGAACCTGGCTCTTTTAACAATGCCCTGAGGACACTCTGCCTGAGGACTCAGATCCATGACCTTTACACCTCCATGGTCAACCGATTAGGATATTAAAGTCATGGCCAAATGTGTCAGATTCCCAGTTGGCATTCCAAAAGTGCCTACTATCTGTCATCATTATATATCTAGAACCTAATGGCTCACAAGTGCTGGGAAATCTGGCTTTTAAGGTAGGCATTCTCAAGAAAAACCTGACTGTCCTCATGAGGGTCGACATACACTCAGTAATGGCACTGGTAATGAACTGAGTCCACAGTTAGATTACTGTCGCTTGTCACTGAGCTGAAATTTGCTCAAAATGAAAAATGTCACCAAAGACCAGAGGAATTTAATTTGATTGGATGAGAGTGGTTCACCTGCCCCAGAATGTAGAATGTAGGTATCTGAGACTATACCTTGACCCTCTATACCCACAGTGTAACCAGAAAACAGGAGGGAATAAAATGGCATGGTGTATACTACCCAGCACTGGGAAGGGCTGAAGCCTATCCAAAGCTCACTCTGTTTCTGTACAAATAGCATGGGCCAGTCACCTCCTGATGTATGTGGCCTTGAGATTTCCAGCAGAAAAGCTCTTTGACATTAACCCAAGACTGGTGTGCACACACAGCACAGATTGTCTGGGGCGTTAGGAAACCTCCCCCAAGGTCTTTGTGGAATCAGAATGGATCCTAGAGGCATAACAATGGTACCATCTCTGTAGACCTGGACCCAGGGCAACAGCAGAGTGAGCATGGTGATGGCATGCCTTCATGTCTTCAAAAAGACAGAGGGAATGGGGGGGAGAGTACAGGGCAGAGCAATCAGTACCCTGAAACCAGTCCTCTTTCACTTTCTTTTGTAAGATTTATTTTTATATTTTAATTATCTGCATGCATGTGTGTCTGCAGGAGAAGGATGTACACATGAATGTCGGTGTCTATTGAAACCAGAAGAAGACATTAGATCCCCTGGATCCACAGTTACAGGCAAGAGCCTCCTGACATGGATGCTAGGAACTGAATTTGAGTCTTCTAAAAAAACATAGGATGTGCTCTTAACTGCTAAGCCATCTCCCCAGCCCTTCTCCATCCTTCATGTAGATGGAAGGCCCCAACATGCTGCAGGTCTTATAAACCATCGATTCTGAATCTTGTTAGACAGTGGGTCTGAAACAGGACCTGGAAACAGTCTTTTTTTTCCTTCTTTCCTTACTCCCTTCTCTTTTAAAACAGGGACTCACTGTATAGTCCTGTAGCTAAGACTAGCCTCCAACGTGTGATCCTCTTTCCCCAGCAGTCTGCTCAAGAATATCAGGATTACAGGCAGAAGCCACCACCCTGTGGGAGCCAGCCTTCCTAACAAGCTCAGGGCCATACTGATCTTCACAGACCATTCTCTGAGAAGTGGGTCTATATTGATATCTGCCCTGAAGTTCAGCCTGCATTGGAAACTTGTCAAATCACCATTCTTATGGGAATGAGTGGGACAGGGACTGAAGAGGCTAAGTGACTATTTGGTGAAAGAAAGGAGAAGCGATACACTCCTAGAGGCCACTTTCCAAGTCAGCACTCATCCTGTAAGTGCTTGGCCTCTTACAAGGGCTGTGGAGAGCAATGTATGATATCTCCCAAGGTCCTTAAGGGAGGCATAAGGAACAGGACTACTACTGGGAAACTCTCAACTGAAGCTGTTTGGAGACATCCTGGTATGACCATACACCACGTGTAAATAGGAATGGTTTTTTTTTACTGTTGATATAACAAGCAGTGGTCCAGGGTGCCTGCCAGTCTACGTCCTGCCTCCCCAGGTGTCATGGGCTTCCTTGGCAGATATCCATCTCACTGGGGACTTTCTAGTACTTCTGACCACTCGGTCTCTGGTGGTCTCCAAAGGCTCAGCACTGGTTTGTTTAAAAGTCCAAATACCCTTTTGCCTTGAAGTCTTGCCTGCCCTTTTCCAGGGAGGGACTCCAGGGGTCACAGGTGATTTCCCTAGAGCTGGGCAACCAGGAAGGGAAATGAATGTAGCTTCTGATTTTCCTCTGCCATCTGGGGCTGAGGCCACTGGATCTTTTTTCTGGATTCTTCATTCTGCACTCTTTGAAGGTCATTCCCCAAGGCTCATTATTGGCCAATATTTGTAGAGGTTAAAAACCTGCGCATTGTCCCTGAGTCTCCTGACCCTTTAGTATCAGCCAGATGTAGACATTCATTTCTAGCAATAGAATGTACCAGATGTTATGTTGGGTTAGTTCCCAGGTGGGTTAGAAAGTAGGATCCAAATTTGACCTGGTTGTTTCTTGGGACCCTGGTCGTGGAGACCAAAATGATGCTATGAAGAAACCAAGCATGAGAAAGACAAGCAGGTTTGCCAAGCAATAGTGCCAACAGAGGACCCAGCTAACAGCAACATCCTCAGCAGACAGGAGTGAGGGGACCCTGAGCTAGACCTGGCTCCTGATCTCAGATTCACTCTAGCACTGATATATCAGGCTATGCTTTCTGAAAACTGCCCAGTCTACACTCACGAGCCATATGATGGGTATTTTTTTTTTTTTTTTATGATGTTGGTTCTTTGGAAACCCAGTTATGCTCTCCCTGGTACCCAATTCCTGGTCTTAGGCAACTAGTTCCAGTACAGCTTCCTCCTTTTCCTATCTCTTAGATCTGTGAAACACCTGACCCATGACTTCCACTGCTAAGTCCCTGTCTCAGGCCCCAACCTCTGACACCATCCACCCCCAAGCCTGCATAGCTCTACCCATATGGTTGTTAAGAAATGTTTTAATTAGGGGCTGCGGAGATGGCTCAGTTGGTGAAAGTACTTGCTCTGCAAGCATGAGGGCCTGAGTTTGGATCCCTAACATTCTTAAAGAGTCAATAGTGCTGGCGTGTGTCTGTAATCCCAGCACTGAGGAGGAGACAAGATCCATGGAACTCACTGTTAGCCAGTCTGACCAATGGGTAAGCTCCAGTCTCAATAAGAGACCTTGTCTCAAAAATTAAGGTGGAGAGCAATAGAGGAATATACCTAACATCAACCTGTGCTGTCTACATGGCCCCGCACACGTACACATACATGCACATACTCATATGAACATGCACACATGCTTATACTGCACACATATAGACATATACACAAATTATTCAATGTTTGCTAAAATTAGGAAGCTAAGATATTCCAAACAAAATGTAAGTCTCTGATTTCTCATGTATGAATCCTGGTCCCTAGGGCTGAGTCCTCAGTGTTGCTGACAGCTACCTCCTTAAATGGGCATGGGCTCCTCATCTTGTCTCAACCCTATCCACTCCCAATCACCTTGCTCCAGGTCAGAATCACTGTCTCCCATCCTCCATCTGACTGATGCAGATAACAGAGTTTGGGACTCTAAGCCTCACACGAATTTCACCCCACAAAGAAAGAAATAACTGAAGATAGAAACGGAGAAGTATATTTGGTGACCCTATTCCAAAAACTATGTGCACCAAGGTAACAGTTACAGATGCCCCGGTAGCTTCCAGAGGTGGCTCTTTCAAACTCTCCCCTCTGGGACACAGCATCATCCTGTCCTGACTTGTAGAGTCAGCCTTCTTGGCTGCCTTTCCCAAACCAATCAGGGATGAGACTCCATTTGGATACTCAGCCTGGTCTGGAAACCCAGAACCTGGGCTTAACCTAAAGGGGGGACTTCCCGTGGGGTTTACTTTACATTACTTTACCATTTGTTGAACTTACTTAATGAGATGCTTCCACAGTTCAAATATTTAATATTTGTGTTTAAGCATAAGATCACAAAACTTCTGAAAAATTAACCCTGGCTCTTAGAGGCTGCTACAGACTACCCTAGCATATTATGCAGAGGTATAAAGAACTCTTCCTGGCCCCTGAAGCAATGGCTCAGGTATTAAGGCCACTTGTTGCTCTTGCAGAGGACCTGGGTTCAGTTCCCAGCATTCACGTCAGAAAGCTCCTGACTACGTGACTTGAGTTTTAGGGAACCCAGGGGATCTAGGGACCCTTCTTCTTGCCTTCTGAAGGTACTGCACATACATGGTACACACCCAGACAAGCAGGCACATACATATGCACATGCACATACATAAATTAAATGTTTTTATTTGAAAGAACCTGGCCCGTGAGAATTAGAGACATACTGCCTTCCTTATCCCCTCATAAAATGTATGCAATTGCAATTTCCCCAAATTCTTGGAGGTGTTAGGACACTCAAAGGATGATTCCGATGATTCTGCGAGGGTAGACTATGTCCTGAGGAATGATGGGAAGGAGGACTGAAGGGAAACATTGTCCCAAGGACAGGACAATATTGTTTGCAGGTTCCCCCTTCTCTTTCTTCCTACTCTCTGCCACTCTGCCCAAGCCTCAGCTAGCACAGGGTACCAGCCCCGAGGGAGACGCCCAGCAAAGTCCTGATGGCTGTCAGCACCAAGCTTTTAATCTCCCTCTGCAAAGATCAGGCCCACCAGGCTAGTACAATCTTATCAGAAGCTGATGACAGCCAGAGTCAAGAGAGGAAACGGAGGTGGCTTATCTCTCTCCCTTGCATCCAGCTGGAAGGTGAGCTGTTTGTTCTCAGGAGGAGGACAGAGAGCCCCAGGTCACTGTATTTGGTCAAGAACAAATAAGAAGGTCAAATGTCCTTAGAAGGGGGGGGGGGGCTTTGGGAAGAAGGGGTCCTCCAGGCTGAGGGAAGAAGAGAATCTGTGTGCTTTAGAGTCGTCAGCACTTGCCTGTGAGTGAGGTGGACAGAAAGATCACCAGCACGTCTCAAAGGATGCCAAGGAAACATCTTGCTAGGAGGCCCACAGCCATAGAGCCAGACACAAGTGTGGGTCTGTCGGCTGAATGAGTGGAACAGCCACCATCATCCTCACACTTGATCCTCTCCCAGCTTCAAAAGAAAAGAGAGAGGTATTCGCCTAGATGCCTCAGGAGGGGCAGCCAGGCCTCCCAAGCAAAGTGAGTCCCCAGAGAAGGGATACGTTCTTTCTAAGATAGGGCATTGATTTCTGTGTAGGCAAAAAGAGATGAGACAGGGAGCCGGTTGGGTTGCGGGAGGGTGGAGAATAATCAAAAGAGGGCATCGAGAACGAGGGCAGCTGGCATACCTGACCAGCTGTTCTTGTTATGAGTAGGCGAGTGGAAAGGGAAGGCAGAGAGCAGAGCTCTGGCAATTACTGGGCACTGCAGCCGAGCCTAAGGACTTCCAGAGATAGCATCTCCCATTTGTTCCCATGACAACGAGGCCCAGCCCTTTTTCTAGGGGACTACAAGCAAATGAAGAACATCAAAGACAGTGACCATGGTAGTAGTTACCACCACTGGCCTCTATCATCCAGTCTGCACTCAGCGGTAACCATGGCAGTTATTAGTGAGAGCCATCACTGAAGATGTCACTGTCCTACCTAGTAGGTAGAGCTCAGAGACTCCATATCACACCAGGAGCCACCCCAAGATAGCCTCATAGTCTCTCTGGTCTAGTTCTCCATCTAATCCAGGCTTTCATGAGCTAAAGTCTACTTCTGATACTTGTAAACTTGAGCACGTGACCTAACTCCTCTCAGCCAGCGTCCTCACCTGTTCTCTTAAGCATCAGTTGATGGTGGTGGTATTAGCAATGTCATTATTCAAAGAATAGGCTATGCGAGTCACCTGCAAACAGAAGGTCATACCTGGCTGTGAGCCCTATATCTGAGGACCTGTGTTCTCTGTTCTTTACATAAGCAACGTTTTGATCTCAACTCTGGCCACGCACCTTTCTTGGGACCATTATTTGTCTGAGACTATTGGTTTGTGGAGAAGGGCAGGTAGAATATGTTTTTACAGGGTGAATATTTGGGGCTTTTTCAACAGTCTCTTCTGTGACTATTCAACTCCAGCCTTGTACTATTAAGCAACCATGACCGTAAGTGTGGCTAGGTTTTAATAAAAGTTTATTTACAAATATCAGAAGTTGGGCGATGTCTTTTAGGAGCTATATTTTTCTAGCCTTTGGGAGCATGCAGGTAAAACAAAGAACAGATTATATACACATTCAGCAACAGCAGGCTGCAATCACTATGTTGAGAAGAAACCAGGCCCCAAGTTCTCCTCAGCTCAGCTCAGCTCAGCTCAGCTCAGCTCAGCTCAGCTCAGCTCAGCTCAGCTCAGCTCAGCATCTTCCTTGCCCATGTTACATGTCAAGCAGACCATGCATGAACCTATGTCCGCATCCTCATCGCTTCTTCCAGAGCGGAGGATCTGCTACCCACTCACACCTGGAAGTTCAGTGAAACGTTAAATCCTGGGCCTCATCTCAGGTTGGCAGAGGCAGAACCTGCATTTGAACAAGGTCCCAAGTGCCATCTCTGCTCTCAGCTGTCACCAAACTGAACTTCCCCATGAGACCAGGCTTCCCATGGAGCTGGTTTGCTCCCCAACTACAGCTCACCAACCCTTCCTTTATCTGGGTACACACCCCAATTAGAAGACCCACAGTCAGCAGGCTCATGTGGAATCCCCTTGGTGGCACCCACAGAGCTTTTCCCAAGGGCATCAGTCAAGATGCCCTACACCTTGCTTATGAAAACTGTATCTCTTCAGCATCAGGTGGCTCAGACTCTCAGTGTTGGCAGTTTATCTAGGCTCCACCCCACAGTTACCTGGCAACAGCCAGCTGTGCCTGACTCACTATAAAAGGGGCTGCTTGCCCCTCCTCTCTCCCTTGTTCTCTTCTCCTCTTGCTCTTGTTCTCTTAGCCTCTTCTCCCTCTCTCCCCATTCCCCTCCCCTGACTCTCTTCACATGCTCATGGCCAGCCTCCTCCTCCTCCTCCTCCTCCTCCTCCTCCTCCTCCTCCTCCTCCTCCTCCTCCTCTTCTCTCTCTCTCTTTCTTGCGCGCGCGCACGCGCGCGCTCTCTCTGCCTTTCTCTGTCTCTACTCTCTCTACTCCCCTTCCCATGCCCTAAATAAACTCTATTCTATACTATATCATCCTGTGGCCGGTACCTCAGGGGGAAGGGCTGCCTCAGCATGGATCCGCAAAGGCATCCCCTTCCCCCACACCATACCGTGGCCTTCACCAAACATACCCCTTCCTCCCCCTCCCCCTCCCCCTCCCCCCTCCCCCTCCCCCTCCCCCTCCCCCTCCCCCTCCCCCTCCCCCTCCCCCTCCCCCTCCCCCTCCCCCCTCCCCCTCCCTCTCTTTTATAAAACACCACTCAGGGCCTCCCAGGTAAGCAGTCCTTTTATCTTTTCTCTGCCCACCTCTTTCCTGAGCACAAGCTTCCTGGCTTGAGCACCCTGCTAGGGAACAGCCCGGCACCACACTATTTAATACCCTTATCCCCCTTGGCTGCAGAGACCTTGGCATGTGCTCCCCTAAAGTAGGTACACGGGAAGTACAAATCATAACTCAATTTCCAAGCCTTGGTGGAAAAGAAAACGAAGCTCTATCTCCTTGATAATTCTGTGCTAGGCATAGTGGCTTATCCCTGTCATTCCAGCACTTTGGAACCTGAGACAGGAAGATTACTATGAGATTAAGGCCAGCCTGGAACACATAGTAAAATTTAAATTTAGAATGACTTTTAAGTACCCATTCCATGCTGAAATATCTCAGCTCTATTAGATAGGACTCTTTAAGTTCACATGCTTCCGTTTCCTCTTTGAATGTGACCTTTGTAGAGTGGCTTGTTGCACAGTTCCACTGGACAGCTCTGGTGGCCGGATGATGTTAAGAATTCAGGGGCCAGCTGCCTATGAAGAGGAAGATCTATGACTATCTCAAGATAGGTGTTGTGGGTCACAGGGTTGTGGGTCACAGGGGTTGTGAGTCACAGGGTTGTGGGTCACAGGGTTGTGGGTCACAGGGGTTGTGAGTCACAGGGTTGTGGGTCACAGGGGTTGTGGGTCACAGGGTTGTGGGTCACAGGGTTGTGGGTCACAGGGGTTGTGGGTCACAGGGTTTTGGGTCACAGAGTTGTGGATCACAGGGGTTGTTGGTCACAGGGTTGTGGGTCACAGAGTTGTGGATCACAGGGGTTGTGGGCCACAGGGATTGGTCACAGGAGTTGTGGGTCACAGGGTTGTGGGTCACAGGAGTTGTGGGTCACAGGAGTTGTGGGTCACAGGGGTTGTGTGTCAGAGAGCCTCACAAGTGTAGCCGGGATGAGTGGGGAGACTCTGGAGCCAGAGCGATAGAGTCAGGAGATGAAAAGTGATCAAGGAGAGACATAGAGGGTGAGACATAGACATTGTTATAGTGGCCTCAGTAAAAAGTGGATGGGTGACTTCCTTATACACAGGAAGTAGGGATGAAGCTAGGACCAATCAGATCTTAAGAGAGATCTTAGGAGGGTAAATGTAACCAACATGCACAGAACAGTATCCGGGCTGAATGGTATAGGGCCAGACCAGGAGCTCACTGAAGAGAGGACTCCAAAGAGCCTGGTTACAGCCTGGTTGAGGAAAGAATGTGTACCAGCCTCACTCCTGAGGGCTATTCAACTGTGGGCCTTGTCTGGGTCTCAGTTTCCTCACCTTGTAAATGGGTCCTCAGAGAGGACACATTCGCTTCTCTGCCAGCACTGTTATCCATTCATTATGTTAGATGGGCCTTAAAAATAGAAGAGAACACAGCAGAGCGTGGTCCCTGCCCTTCCATGGGTAACGTCAGCTCTGACCACTAGACTCACATGTGACCCCCAGCCCTCGGTGGAAAATGCCAGCTCTAGTCAGTGGATCCACATGTGTCCCAGAGGCCTCTGAAGGAAACCATATTTGCCCCTGGGCCATGCATGGGTCTTTGGCTCAGGTAGCTAAAACCCTCACTGTGCCTGAGACTTGCTGGGAAGGCAGGTTCTAGGACCTAGCCCTCAGGTCCAGAAACAAGTGTATCAGGGGATCTGTGATTTAAAAAACACCCAGGTGAGGCAGAAATTCCAACAAACTTTCCTTCTGGGCTCTGCAAAACTAGATGACTCCCAGTGCTGGGCTTCAGGTGGTCTGTTGGGTACCACTTACTCTATGCATACTAGAAATGAAGGTCTGAGGCCATAGGGAATATTTCTCCCCTCCCATGTCCACAGCAGAGACCTGCCTTGGCCAGGAAGGGCAGTAATCCAGTGTGTACTTGTTACCAGTGTGTGTGTGTGTGTGTGTGTGTGTGTGTGTGTGTGTGTGTGTGTTGGGGGGGTGGTATTAAGAACTTTGTTTCAATTGTGTTTCATGACATTCTTCACACTGCTGTTGCCTAGTGTGGTAAAGGGAATAAATAAATCCTCTGCTTCTTGTTCGTGCTCCTTAATCTTCCCCAAGGCTCCTTCAGCATTGCGCTCCACACCCAGCCTGCCATGGAGCCACCCAGACAGCTTTTAATACCAGCATTCAGCGTTTACTTCACATTGAGAGGTCAAAGTCTCCCGGGGAGTGTGGAACTTGAAAATTGGCTTTGTGACCACTCCATGGGCAACTATAACCGTAGTCATAGTCAGAAACTTCTGCTTGGTTTCCACCTGATTGGCCAATAGGTACCCTGGGAGCTTTAAATTCCTGATGATGCCCAGAGAATCTAAATGAACATGTCTGCAGGGCTTGGCATGTCTTCAGAATCTTGCTTAGTCAAGGGCCACTGCATAAGCACTCAAGCAAACTCCTGGAATCATTATCCACAAAGACATGCTAAGGCTCTCTTGGAAGCCTAGGACTCAAATTCAGCTCCAAGACTCTCTGATGCCCCAGGAACAGGGATGTTGGACACAAAACTCAGCTGTGCGCATGTGCGGTAACAGATGAATTAGCCAGGAGCAAACCGTGTAGGTCTGAGGTATGCAAACTCCAGGTACTGCTCAATCTGTGGCCCCTGGGCCAGCGGCAGCATGAAACATTGTTAGAAATCCAAGTCCTTGGGTGATAGCGGGGACCCAGGGGACCAGAGGGAATTGCTGAGGTGACCCAGATGATGGCATTTAAAGAGCACACATACAAGTACACGTCTGTGGATTCCATAGGAATCTCTAGGCAGCTCTGCTAAATACAAGGGACGTACCCTTCCTCTTGGGACGAGGGCCCCAGAAACACAAGGCTCACAGGAACCACAGATTAGAATGTTTCTAGCATGATACTTTGAAAAGCCCCAGAGAACCCAATTGTTTATTCTGCATGGTCTCTAAGATTCCCCCCTTCCCCTTCTTCCCCCCCCCCCCAAAGCTTGGAATCCTACCTAAATGACTCTAAAACACTAATATAAGTTGTCCCAATTCACAGGGGACCTATTTGTATACAGGGCTCCCCAGAAGCTTCTAGAAAGATAAAACTAGCCAGTAACTCCCAGACCTTGCTGAGTGGGACTCATTTGTTTATAATTAAGCTCCTGGCCTCGTACTTCCTGGTAGATCGGAACAGCACAAACTGGCCGGGTCTGTTCCCTCGCTTCCTCCTCCACCACGCCTTCAATGGGGCAGAGGGTCCTACTTACCATGTGCTCCACTCTGACCCCAAGTGCTTTTTTATGGCCGGTGCCTGGCAGCTCCCACATCTCCCAAGTGGTGCGTGCTGGCAGGGGCTGGCTCCCGTCCAGCCTCACAGAGAACAGCAGGCACAGGCTGGCAACTGATAGAGTAGCAAAGCCCTGTGTCTCCAGCTCAGACTTCCTGGGCGTTCAGCCCTCCTGCGCTCAGCTCCGTGGCTGCTATCTCTGAGGGGGCTTGCCTTTTAATTTGTTTCTGCGGCAGCCATGCTAACAAATGGGACCCAGCTGAAGAGCTGTCTCAGGAACAATGGCTGCTCAGTTCTGCAGCCAATTTGTCCCAGGAACCTTTTGTTATGAATCCTCAGAGCCCATTAACCCCTGAACCTGGGAGATGCTATCTCCCCAGGGATGAATTACCTTTCTTTCCAGACACGTGTTTGCTCATTTAGTTCCTGCTTCATAAAAGCAACCCAGTTTGGGGCTGTTTTCCAGCAATTGAGGGGAAGAGCTACCCCAGTGTCCTTAGGGCTCTCATAACTCAGATAGAGCAGCTAGCCATGCTCTCCAGTGACAGCTGGCATTTGCTGTGTTGCTAGTATGAGCGAAGGACTATGCAAAAATCATTATTTAACCCTCACCAGTGCCCTGGGTCCTGAAGGACAGAGAAGTTAAGCTACTTGCCCAAGAGCCCTCAGCACTTTAGTGACAGAGCAGTGATTTGGAAAGCCACCCTCTCGTCTGAGGTCTGCTCCCAGACTTCTTCTCACTGGGAATGTGCTCTGGGTTGGGCTTTTAAGTGCCAGGAAGGAAGAGGTGGCCAGTCTCTATGGGCCTCAGGAAGGCAATACACTTCACTTGAGAAAGGATGCCCGTTGACAACAGTGCCATGTGAGTTGCAGGCTTTATTTTTAGTTGTTTTTGTTTTTAAAGATCTGTTTGTTTATTTTATGTATATGAGTACACTGTAGCCATCTTCAGACACACCAGAAGAGGGCATTGGATCCCATTACAGATGGCTGTGAGCCACCATGTGGTTGCTGGGAATTGAACTCAGGATCTCTGGAAGAGCAGTCAATGCTCTTAACCACTGAGCCATCCCTCCAGCCCCTGTGCACACTGTTTTAATCATGTGGGTAAGGGGAAAGAATGCTCCCGAATGCTGTACATCTCTGTTACCAAATAGCATATTGGAACCAGGAGGAAATGGCCAATTAGCTTTTGCTCTGGAAATCTCTGAAGTGGCTCATCCCCCAAACTAAGCTTCTGGTTTGTTGAGTGTTGGGTTAGCTTGCATGCAAAATAAAATTAATTAAAATGTAAATGATTCTCTTATTCAATGGGTTATTTTTAAAACGTCTATGTGTGTGTGTGTGGTATGTGAACACAGCTTCTTTGTATGTACAGAGCAGCTTAGCATGCTTAGCATGTAGAGATGTTTGCATTCATGTGAGGGACAGAAGTAGATCTCAACTGGTTTCCCTAACTATTCCAAACCTTACATTGAGACAGGACCTCTCAGTGAAACTGGAGCCTATAGATTCGGCCAGTCTTGCTGGCTAGCTCACTCTAATCATCTCTCTCTACACTTCCTGGGGGCTGGGATTATAGGTGGCCTCTATACCTGCCAAGCCTCTCCAGGGGTGCTGGAGGCCTGGACCCTGATGCTTATGTTTTCCTAGCAAGCACTTGACCCACTGAGGCAGCCCTCCAGCCTGTAAGGGTTTATTCTTTAGCTTAGTATATTCAACGTTCACGTGCTATTATCATCAGGGGGTGACTTAAAAGAAAAATCGTGATGCTTAAGCTGTTCCCCAAGGAACAATTGTATCAGTATCTGGCCATGAGCATTCCTACGGTGCCCCGGCCCGCGGGGATTTGACAAGACCTTAGGGAAGGGGGCGAACGAATGAAAGGACAAGAGACACAAAGAATGAGAGCAAGTCTGAGGTTCTGATCAAGCTCTGAAACTTTAATTTTGGGGGCAGGTTATAAAGACACAGCAAACCAGGAAGTTTGGGCGAGG
This sequence comes from Arvicanthis niloticus, assembly GCF_011762505.2. NCBI lineage: Eukaryota > Metazoa > Chordata > Mammalia > Rodentia > Muridae > Arvicanthis > Arvicanthis niloticus. The sequence continues at coordinate 39,542,400 of NC_047666.1, forward strand.
GTCATTGTTTAGGGCTATCTTACTATGGGATCCTTACTGTCTAAGACCAGTCCACTGTCATAATCTTATCACCCTAGACCATCCCACTGTCATAATCTTATCACCCTAGACCATCCCACTGTCATAATCTGCTCCAAGGAAATGCCAGACGTTCTTTAGGTTCCTGGGACCTGAGACCTGTGAATGTCCTTTCTTAACCTTGTACTGACTAGACTTTATAAAACAGCAGGTAATTTCCTGGGCTTGGCTCCCGGCATCTGCTCCCTTTTAATAATTTTAACAATTTTAAATGAGGCTGGCAGGCAAATGCGGACATTAAGAAATCTCATTGGCAGATAAATGGGCATTGACCAGAGGGGGAAAGCATTGACCTGATCCTCCCAGTATCATTTGTAATCGTGTCTTTTTGGGGAGGAGAGGGTTATTTATCTCATGGGCCATGTAGGATATTGAGAGTCCTAGTCGGCTGCTTTGAGACACAAGAAATCAACACCAACCTCTATGCAATCAGGTTTGCTTTTCAGGGGACTCAGAAGCGGACAATTTGGGTCCTCCCCTTGCAGTATCTTGTCACGCACCCCTTGCAGGTACCCACGTTGTGTCCATGCCATGCCGAACCAACGTGCATAGATCTGAGTTCTATGCAGCTCCTAAAGGAGATATGTCAACGCAAGGCTCAGCCAAGCCTCTATCAGCCAAATCAAGTCTATGATAATGCACTTGTAGGGGTTTAGATGCCAAGGAGTCAATTTGTTGTTTTATAAAGCCAGTGAGTCTGTTAAAGACCCACGGGTGGAAAGCCAAAAGGCAAAGGGAACTGATCACAGGGCCCAGGATGGAAGGGAGAAGGGTAGTAAGCCAAGGAGAGGCAGAAAACTACTCTTTCTTGTTCTCACTGTTTCTTTTGACATTCTAATCTCTTTCTGATCTTGACCACACTATCTCTAACTATCCCAGTTTAGTCAGTTAGTATAAAAACAACATTCCTCCTTGGGGCGGCACAGAGCCCCCCTTGCTGAAGGAAAAGCAGATGAGAGATTTTTCTCTGATGCCAATCTCTAGCTGTTCGATGTCCTTGTCAATGGCCCGTCAAGGTTCTGAGTAGTACAAGTCCCGAGGCCTGCATCAGGATCAGAACTTCCAACAGCGAATACCATGGGTGGCTCATTTTTATCTGGAAAGGAAAAAGAAGGGAATTCTCAGGGAGATTTCTCTTCCCTGGATTTCAATTGTTATCCATTTTATCTACAGTTGGGTCTGGCTTTGTGGAGGTATCTGTTTGTTTCGCCAATCTTTCTGGCAGCCATCTAGCTGCGCCTTTTTTGGTATCAAACAGACATATCAATCCTCGGCCCCATATGAGAACTGAATCTAGGCCGTTCCACTTAAAGGTAAAAAGGTCCTTCCATATAACTGTGGCATAATTTTTATGGTGTCAAAGGCGATTGGCAGCAGATTTGCCATGAGCGTCCAGATTTAGAAAATTGAGAACAACAAGGCATGATGGAGAATATTTCTAGGAGACCCCTTCTGGGGGTATAACTCCCACTCTTTGGTTTTTTTAAAAGCCATTTTTTTTTTTTTTTGAGTTCCTTGCAAAACCAGGGCAGAAGCACCAGTAGCTGCTCCTTCCACACTCAGAGAGTTATGAAGATATTATTTTAAAGTTCCACGATACCTGTTCCACAATACCTTGTCCTTGAAGATTATAAGGAATCTCAGTAATATGGGTAATATTAAATTGTCAACAAAACATCTCAAATGTCCAACTGCAATAACCAGTTCCATATTCTCTCTTAATCTGATATGGAACACCAAGCATAGAAAGATAATTTAGGCAGTAACTAATTACATTTTTAGTTGCTTCTCCTCTTAAAGCAGTTGCAACTAGAAAGCCTGAAAAGGTGTCAATTCACATGTACATGTTTTAATTTTCCAAAATCAGAAATGAGTAACATCCACTTGCTATAATTGATTATGTATAAGTCCTCAAGGATTAACAACATTATGAAAAAATTGAGGACACAGAGAACAAGTTTTTGCAATTTTACTTGCACACTCTCTAGAAATATCAAATTATTGTCTTAAGGTATTACTATTTTGATGATATAAAGAATAAGATTGTTTGGCCAATTGTTACTGTGAGGCTTATAATCTGCCTGGTATACAAATCTGCTGTGGCATTGTCCTGAGGTCCAGGCAATCCAACCTGAGCTCTTAAATGTTTTATAAAGATAAGAAAAAGTATATGTTTCTTAAATTAAGCTGTATTTGTAAAATTTGAGAATTAGCAATATCTTAAAAATGAACAATTTTAAGCAATTATAAACCATGAGCTATAATATACTGGCTATGAGTATACAAATTGAAAGCTTAATTTTTTTTTCAGCATTTCAAACAGTGGCTACAGCACATAATTCAATTATTTCTGCTGAAGCAGGGGGAAACTTAAGAAAATGAACATGTGATCCAATTATACATATAGTCTTCTCATTAGGTGAGCTGTCTGTAAATATTTTCTGCCTTTAAATATTTTCTGGAGCAACAAGCACTCCCAAAAATTTGAAGCTCGTTGTGTGAGCGTGAAGGCTTGCATTAAAACTCCTTCAGAGAGATCAACTAATAAAATACCATGCAATGAATAATATACACTGAAAGATTCAAACTCTTAACTCAAGTGTGAGAGTTCTTAATCTGGCCCTATTTCTTGAGGCCTGGCCCAACGATTATCCTTCCTGTACTGAGGACAAATTCCAGGGGCACTCCTGCTTCCAGACAGCACTTCTGCTGTCTGTCTATGCCTCTATTTTTTGGACAGTCTTTCCAAAAATGACCCGTGTCTCCATACCTAGAACATTCCTTATCACCTCAGTGCTGTGAAAGCATGGCTTGGACTAAAGTTAGCATTCTCATAAGCCAAATGTGTAAAAAAACAACTCCTGCCTGGGGTTTCTAAAATTTCTACCAGCCCTTTTAGCAGACTACCTACAAATTCCTAAAATGATTTATCAGAGCCGTGTGTGTTCTAGATAAAACTCCCACTGAGATCTCAGTTTAACTATATTTTTGAGTTTCTTTTGCAATATTAGAGTGTAACCATAATTTTGGGAAACAAAACCGATTTTTAACAATATAAACAATTTATTTTCTCTAAAATCAACACCAAGTACATTACTTTCATGTTACTAAGTTTGGCTGTCAGTTCTTAAATATGAATGCATGATAGTGCAGCTTTTAATACCTCTTAAAGAGACATTGTTTTAAATCCTATCTTTATACATCTGGTTTCTGAATGACTCCAATCCTGAGTTACCAGTTTTAAGCCAACTTTCTGTTACCAAAGTTGCAAAAAAATTTTTAATCATACCCAATAACTTATAGCAAATAATCTATATCCAAGACATGCAGAACATTTTATACTTCTGAAACCAGTCTGAAGCAAAAATGAAGTGGCTGCACATATATTTAGACTAAACAATTTTTTCTTGCTTTTTCTAGCTGTAATTTCAAGAGAAGCACCTTGTCACCTGTTGAACCCAATAATCATAGTCACAGATTTTTCTAGGAGAAACATCTATTAGCTCCTTACCATAGAAGCCATAAAAAAACTGCGAGTCCCTTTAAGAGCAGCTTTTACATCAATGAGACCATGGCAGGGCTTCTCCATCTGTGCTAGACTCCTAACCACAAGTGCAGGGCTCCAAGGGCCAATTGAAACTGCTTTTTATTTTTACTTTTTCTTCTCTCTCTCTCTCTCTCTCTCTCTCTCTCTCTCTCTCTCTTTCTCTCTCTCTCTCTCTCTAGTTAAAAATTAAATCAAGGTCTGAACAACCAGCAGATAAAGTTTTAACCATTTTCTTTTAAACATGAAACAACATTCAAGCAACGAAACAAAAACACAGACATAAACTGACAGACATGGACAGATTGGTGCACCAAGGACAAAAAATAGACATAGAGAGCAGTACTGAGGGTCTCTCCCGTAGGAGCCAGAGAAAAGGCAGGACAGGCTCCTGATTTTCTCCTGCTCCCAGGAGGGCTCTAAAATCGCCTTCTTCTTTTCTTTTGTTAACACGGCCGGAGAGTGGACAACTGCATTAGCCCTTTCTCTCCCTCATCTCCAAGGTTTAATGTTTTTATCTCCTCCTTAGGAGGCGTAGCATTTTTTCATCAATAGTCTCCTCTTGGGGAAACATCGACAAACATCACCAATGAAATCTTTTCTATTTGGGAAAAGGGAAAAATTCTATTCTATCTCTATTTCTATCTTCTATTCTAACTTTCTATTCTAACTCTATTCTGACTAACCTAACTCACTATTCTAACTAACTCTATTCTATTTGTCTTTTCTATTTGGGAAAAGGGAAAAATTCTATATTCTAACTCTCTATTCTAACTCTTTCTAACTAATTTAACTAACTATTCTAAACTAACTCTATTCTATTTGTCTTTTCTAAGATCTTTTTTTTTTTTAACCCTTACTCCTCGTGCCTTGAGGGACTCCTTGAGACCCTTTAAGAACAAATCACGTTTGCTCAATGCTTATCCCATAATTGCGTTGCTTTTTCTTACCTTCACCGGATCAATCTCACAGGCAGGTGACTCTGTGGCGATCACAATGCGGATCTTCTCTCTTCTCTCCGGAGAAGCATCGATCCTATGCTTTCGGGACGTCCCTGTGGAAGCAACGTTCGATCGGACCCCAACCCACAAGGCCACACGTTGGGTGCCAAGCGCCCCGGCCCGCGGGGATTCGACGAGACCTTAGGGAAGGGGGTGAACGAATGAAAGGACAAGAGACACAAAGAATGAGAGCAAGTCTGAGGTTCTGATCAAGCTCTGAAACTTTAATTTTGGGGGCAGGTTATAAAGACACAGCAAACTGGGAAGTTTGGGCGAGGGTCATTGTTTAGGGCTATCTTACTATGGAATCCTTACTGTCTAAGACCAGTCCACTGTCATATCCTTATTGCCCTAGACCATCCCACTGCCATAATCTGCTCCAAGGAAATGCCAGACGTTCTTTAGGTTCCTGGGACCTGAGACCTGTGAATGTCCTTTCTTAACCTTGTACTGACTAGACTTTATAAAACAGCAGGTAATTTCCTGGGTTTGGCTCCCGGCACTACGGGCTTATTTCGGTGTTCAGCATGGTTGAGAAGTAAAGCTTTATTATAAAGCAAATCTAACGATTCCCTGTCGATGTGATAGCGTTGCAAAGTCAGCCAGGGTTCTCTCATCTTTCCATACTTCCATTTCAAACAGCTGGCACTTGTTCTCAAGGTGACTATTTGATCCAACATAGCTACTGAAGCTCTAGCCACTACATGTGGATTCCAGGTGTGGTGGTTTGAATGTGCTTGGCCCACCAGATGCGACACTATTAGGAGGTGTGTCCTTCTTGGAGTAGTTGTGGTCTTATTGGAGGACGTGCATCACTGTAGGGCTGGGCATTGGAGGTCCCCTCCCATGCTCAGGCTCCACCCATTATGAAAGAGAGCTTCTTTCTAGCTGCCTGGGGATGCCAGTCTCTTCTGGTTGCCTTCAGATCAAGATGCAGAACTCTCGGCCCCTTCTCCAGCACCATGTCTACCTGCATGCTGCCATGCTTCCTGATATGAGGATAAACCTCTGAAACTGTAACCCAGCCCCAAATTAAATCTTTGCCTTTAAGAGACTTGCTTTGGTCATGGTTTCTCTTCACAGCAATGGGAACCCTAAGACCAGATGAGAAGAAGGCAGAAGGAAAGACAAAATGTAGTAACACCTAGCTCCTGTGGGCTGAGTTGTGAACATTTATTTGTTCAAGCCTTTGACTGTGTTGGGATGAAGTAGTTAAGATTGATTAAATAAGGTCTTAGCCGTGGAGTCTTGACATCACAGGATGGATGCCTTTTCCAATGTGGAAAAAGTCTCTTTCTTATTCTTCCATGACAATGTAGAACACAGACCAGGGTAAGATCTGTCAGTGTGACAGCCTGGGCACACTTCGAGCACTGAGATTGTTAAAATCTTTGGAACAAACCCGAGATAGAGCCATCAAGACTGAGTCTACTCACAACCCTTCTGGGAGGCTCTATCCAGGTATCTATTGGTCAGTCTCACGACTGCAGAAGAAGCTGGCAAGAGACATCATTTCCCAGGTCCATGGCCACCTCCAATACAGTTGAGGTCCTGAGACAGAGGACAGAGGGAAGCCTGCTCATTGCCAATTAGCAGCATCTTGATCAGCAACCTAAAGGAGGAGGAGGACAAGAGAGTGAGAGAGATGAAGTTTAGAAGATCACCATAGAGTGGGAGCAAACTTGGGAATTTCCTGTGATTTAGGGAAAGCAGGGATAAGGAAAACAGGCCTCCCTCTCCCTCCCTACTCTTCACAGCATGCCAGCTGTTGCAGGACAACCTTGTACAGGATCCAGCTGTGAGAGATGCTGTCTATCCCTAGCCTGGCCTTGAGGTTACTGACATGCATCATCAGTGGTGGAGAAGGCCTGTCCAGGCAGTGTCAGGGGGCCTCTGTCCAAGCTGGGCAATCAGAGGTAGCCAGTAGGTACTGCCCGGAGCACAGAGTGGGAGTCCCTTTCTCACTGAACAAACATGTCATGATCTCAGCACACAGTCAGGATCTCAGTCTCCTGGAAATTACTCTTCAGATGTGAGGACAGACAAGCAAGTCAGTCAGGTGATACTCCAAGAGAGGTGATGGAGAAGGAATGAGGCATCTGTAGCTAGAAACTTAAGCCATTCTTGTTGGGAAACTAGATGACCAATAAGAAGAATCTAGAAGATCCAGGGAAAGAATGTTCCGGGCCATGTTATGACGAGAAGCAGGTATGTAGGAGAAATAGAAGGGAAAACAAAGACCACTACCCTGTGGTAAGGGGACAGAGATGAGGACACAGAAAGATGCATTGGATTTGAACAATACATAGATGATGGGTAAAGATTATGCCTTACATTGAAGTACATTGAGGAGGGTGGTACAGGACCATTCGAGCCAAGATATGACATCCCTCAATTATGGTTTCAAAACCACTGTGGCCACCATGTGATTGGTGCTTGGCAGAATGGCAAGGTTGGAAGCAAGGGACCAGTGAGATATTCTTACTTGACCCACATAAGACACATTATAGAGTCAGAGTTGGACAAGTAGAGTTTAGCATGCTTGGGACTCCTGTCTTTGTAAATACAATTCTACTGGAACATAGGCATGCCCATGTTTGTATATCATCCCTTACTTTATTGACACCAAAGCTGAGCTGAAGCATTATGTCAGAGATGCATAGCCTGAAAGTATTTCCTATATGGCCCTTTAAACAAAACACTGGCATGCTAGAAGCAAGAGTAGGCAGAAGATCAAGGATATCCTTGTCTACATAATGAGGTCAAGCCTGGGCTATATGACATCTGCATCCAATTGAAAAGTTTGCAAATCAGGACCAGAAAACGGTAATGATGACAGGAAGTGAGTGAGGTGGGAAGACACTGGGTTCATTCCAGAATCTGGGCCACAGGATCCATTGGTGGACTACATGTGGAGAAGGGAAGGGTAGCAGCGGACCACTGTCCTTTGTGCTTGAGGAACTGGGAGCAGGGCTGAGCCATGGAAGAACATGGAAAAAGTCATGTTTAGATGGGAAAATAGTTGGATAGGTGGATAGCACCTCCTGGCCCCAGACAGTTAGTCAGCCCCTGTGATGGCTGGGAGGTAGCCAGCCTTTCCCATGAGCATTCAGCACCTAGAAAGGCCAGAGATGTGACAGGGCTGACACAGGGGGATGAATCTCCCCAATAACAGCAGCAGCTGTGTTTTACACCATATGCAGCTACTGACCTTACACATCACTACCCACCTAAATTAGTCATGCAATGACATCAACAAGGTTAGCATCTCCCAGTTTGATCTTTGGGAACATAAAATAGAAAGAGTTTAAGTAGTGTGTGTGTCTGTGTGTGTGTCTTAACATGTATGCACGCATGTAAAGATTGCAGGTTCTTTGTTCAATCACTCTCCACCTTTTTTGGGGGACAGGGTCTCTCCCTGAACTGGAGCTTCCTATCAGGCATCAGTGTCTGGCCAGCAAGGCTCCCTAGCACTGGGATTTATAGCCATGTCTCCACAACTGGCTTTTTCACACAAGTTCTGGAGGATAAAGCTCAGATCATCATATTGACTTGGCAAGCGCTGGCTCAATAGAATTATGATGTCACCTATTGCCTTATCCACTCTCAGGCCTGTAGGATGGCATTGGCTTCCTGTCAGGGACTAAACTGCACCAAACACTTCTGACCCCAGGACCTTTGCACGTGCTGTTCTGTCTGCCTGCAGAGTCTGTCCCTTAGCTGTCCCCATCTCCCCAGTCTCAAGTAGGTATCTCTTCTGAGGCCCCGCATCAGGGTGGGAAGGAGAGAGAGAGAGAGAGAGAGAGAGAGAGAGAGAGAGAGAGAGAGAGAGAGTGTTTCTGGGGAGCAGGAACAAGCACTCTGGTCACATGCCTCAAACACATCCTCCAACACTAGGCAGTGTGGCTGTTTCGAGGATCAAAGCTGACTTGGCTGAAAGAGCTAGTGGCAGAGCCCTCTTCTGCACCGAGTAACTAGCACACACTGGCATTAGCCAGCACCCTCCCCAAGATGGCTCTGCTGAGGTAACCCTGGGCAGCTCTCCCACACACAGCAAACTCAGGAGCCCCTGCTTCCTGCCTCTCCTGCTGCCTTTCCATGTGGCTGGATTTATTTTCACAACAAGTTATAGTTACATTAAATATTAAAGACACTTTGCAGGTGGTGTTTACTGTTTGAAGAGTTAACAAATGTATGTTATGCTGGATAAAACAGCAGAACCTATTTGGAATGCTGACTGCTGGGGCTGGGCACAGGCAAGGTGACAACCATTTCCATATTTTCATGAAACAGTGCCTTCAGAGCAGCCCTTGGCTGTGAATGGACAGGAAGATCGCGCGGGAGACAGAGCTGGACCCAGAAGGGCCGCAGTACACAGGGCTGCCTGCAAAGGCCAGGGTTCACAGCCCAGCATGGGCTGCCTCTTGGCCTAACGAGATAATTACATGATGCTGTTTGTCCTGTGGAGTCTTCACTGTGAACCCGGGACTTCAGTGAGTCTCTCTATCATTATTTACATCATATACTCTTTCATTCCTATTGTGAGTATCCACCGAGTTCCCTAGCACTGAACAAAGGGAGATGCAGTTTCACCCTCTTGGAGCTTCCATAGGCAGATCAGAAGTCAACTCAAAATAAAAATGAAAACTGTCTGATGAAGGTAGACCTCCCCCTGGGGATTTGCCTAAAAGAGCAGGAATCAGCCCTGGGGACTGCCAAGAGACAGACTCTGCAGGCAGACAGAACAGCACATGCAAAGGCCCTGGGGCAGAAGTGTTTGGTGCAGTCTGACTCTGTAGGAAGCCAATGCCATCCTACAGGCCTAAGAGTGAAGAAGGGGATGGGTGACATCATAATCCTATTGAGCTGATAAGATAGCCAGAGGGTGGAGATAGATGTTAACGGGTACCATTGAGGTCCTGTAGACAGGAACTCCTTTCTGACTGAGGTTCAGGAGAAGCCTGAGTACCTAGATCCTGCTCTGTGGACCACTCTGGGGGATGCTGAGACTGATGGAGACTGTACAATGACCCTGAGGACAGCAGGGAGCCTCACTTGACATCTCTGCCACATTCTGGATGCTGTTTCTGTTCCAACTGTCACCAGTCATCAGCTGAGGGCTCACTTGTTTACCCAAATAGAAATCATGGTGAGCAACAAGAAACTGTTCCAGGGCTGCTCTCTGGGAGCTTCTCTTATCCTCGGTGCTTGGCAGCGACGGGCAGTGCGCAGTGGGCAGGTGCAAGGAGCACCCGATGATATTACCATCCATGTGCAGACCTTGGGGACCAAGACCTTGGCCTTGGGCCATGGCCAATGTTAAAACTCTTTCCCTGGGGTCTGGCAGCTGTCTGTACTCTTCTGGCAGCCAAGGCTGCTAAGTGCCTCTAGGTACCTGCCCCTTTGGTATCTGTGTTTAGAAACAAGGGCAGCCAGCAGGCCACTCAGAACTGGGCATCAGACATGATAAGCAGTCCTCGGGCATGGGCACCTACTGCCTGTGGGATTGGCCATCCTTGAAAGGAATGACCGTAGATGGATGGAATCCCTGGCAGACTGTCTATCTGCTGTCCGTCTTCAGCTGTCAATCAGCAGAAGCCAGATCCTTCATCTGTCAGTCTCTCAGAAGTCAGGGCCTGCATGCAAACTGGACTGTTGAGGTACACAGGCTCAGAGCTAAGGATTGAAAATCAGGCACAAGCTGCTGGACCCTCTTCAGCTGTCAAGCTGTATCAATCAGTTCTGACCCATTCTGGTCAATCAACGAGCTATAACATCATTCGGCTGTCTGATGTCTCTGTCATCTTCTGTCCGTTACTGGTGCAGTCTGTACCACTAAAACCAGGCATGGGAAGGTCAATGGGAAGAAGCCTTTTATGGGGTCTCATGGTACAAACCTGGGGAGGCAGCAGGGAGAAGTCTCTCAGATGGCTCGCTCACTCGCCCACCCTGAGCAACCTTCTTAAACATAAGGCCAAGAAGGGGTATTTATTCAATTACTGACATTTGCTGGAGCCAATCACAGCCTTGTCAGTTAGTGCTAATTATAGTCACTGGTCAATCACAGCCTTGCACCTTAGTACCAATCAGAACAATCTCTCTGACAGGGGATCTGCTCCCTGCTGGCCAAGGCAATAATGGTCACGAAATCAACCAAAGTCCACTAAGGCTTATACTTGCAAACAGTCTGACACAAACTATTTCAAATAGCCCTGGTTGGTCCTACGCCTCCTGAAGCCTTGGCTATCAGCTGCTATTGTTACACAGATATCTGCAAGCATCCACAGAACAATCAAGATGGCTCCCACGGGCATGAGTGGGCAAGCTGCCTGCTAGACACAGCATCCTTTTGCTCTAGACAGCTCACACACTGGACAGTCCAGTAGCTGCTAATTAGGGAGTCAATTACCCCAGTCCAGTGTCTTTGCTTGCTTACAGGAAAAAGACCACCAGGAGTGCTCACAATAAAAACTTACCATTAATGCAGAGAGTGATTTCTAACAGATGTTAACGCTGTCTAGCCCTGCCCAGTACTCAGGGGAAGGTGCTTTCCCTCTGCAGCCACCTCTGTCCATGTGTGGAGACTTGTGGAACATATGCGCTGAATTTCAGAGGAACCCTTCCAGACAGTATTGCTCTCTGCATATCTCTACTTCTATAGATGGGGAAACTGAGGCAGAGGAGTTAGAGAATTCTGCCTGTATTCCCATAGATAGTTTGTGGCTAAGCATAGACTTGAACCCAGCTATCCCCAGGCCTGCCATTCTGATTCCCCAAGGAAATGTGACATTTTGTCTCTGGTACGACTCCAACAATAAACAGAGTAGGGGTTAACCCTGCAGTCAGTCCCTTTCCCCACACCCCAAAACACTGAGGTCATGCCACCAACTGCTCCTTTCCCTTTCTCTCGGTCCCTTGCTGATTTACTTTGAGCAGATATCCCACAGAGTATACACATTCCCTGGGCTGTGCATCTGACTGATGGGGTTGTCACAGGCTCCTGGAAGGAGTTTGCCCCGACTGCCTCTCTATAGATAATGAACTTGACCCAGGAGCATTCCTCAGGTTTCCCTGCAGAGATTCTCCTCTGTTTATCCTGGGACTGATATAGACAGAGGGGTTAGGAAGGCCAGAAGTTCAGAAAGGGCTAACCAGCCCCTGATAGCCATGCTCCTAGAGAGAAGTCAGCTCCATGCCACCAATCCAGAAACCAAAGCTCAGGACAACAGGGTTGGCAATGGTACTTAATCCTCCATGTCTCTGGGCCCTAAACCCTACTCCTAACCTCTTTAATCCTATCAGTATTATCTCAGTGAAGGATTCACAGGGCCCAGAACCAGGGTAGCCTAGCCAGTGTCAAAGAGTAAGAAGGGAAGACAAAGAGCCCACCTCTGACAAGTGGGAAGACATGCCTCCAGGTGGACAGGATGTAGTTCTATGCTATGCACTGGGCTGAATAATTCCTTTTTGTAGTGTCTGGCTGTATATCATAGGACATACTTCGTGGCGTCTTCAGCTTCAATTCACCAGACATAAGTAATGGGCATCAGTCAGCCCTTTGTACCAGCCTATAACAATGTACTCTTCAAACTTGACCAAATGTCCTCTGGGGTTACAGGTGGAGATGGAGCCCCTGGGTTCCTTTGCTCAGATCACTCACTCACAGACATTTCCTCATGCTTCCAGTGGGTTCTCTGAATACAAGCCAAATTCTTGCTTGCACAGAGTTGCTTGCTTCTATAGAAGAGAAGGTTCTATAGTATCTACAGTGACAAGCAGTGACAGGCCTACTGACCTCAGATTTATCCAGCATCTCCAGCCTTCACCCAAGGTAAAACCAAAATAAAACAAAACAAAAAAATCACAATATCTGAATGAAGTCAGGTGGACAGGAAGGGTCAGGGTGAATCTAGGAGGAGTGTGGGGGGGTGTCAGGGTGATAAATACAGGATAGATAGATAGATAGATAGATAGACAGACAGACAGACAGAACAGACAACAAATACTCAAATTTTCTAGGTGCCAATTCACATTGAAGGTGACCATCCTCATGTCACAGAATAGAAAATAAAGGTTTGGGGAATTAAAAAACAACAACAACAAAAACCATAGAGCATCACAAGGTTAGGTTCTGGCAGCCCAGGGTTAGAAAGCTGGCATCCTTCAGCCTTCTGCTTGCTGTTTGCAACAGAGCCTACAGGAGCCACCCTGAGGGCTCTGCCTCCCAAACCCTTCTCTGAGCTTCTCCCTGCAGGGGGACTCCTTCTGCCTTTTCTGATTCCAAAAAGCAGGGACTATGCCTCTTTTCCACCCCCCCAGACTCCTGCACCCTGCATAGGCTCGGCCAGGCTTGGAGAATGCTCTCCTAGTGGAACTATCTTAGTCAGAAATCACTTGTGTGGTGCAGACTGCAGTGAAGGGATGGCCATAGGAAGAGGGAAATCATTGGCAGGTGATGATTCACACAGCAACTCCTCAACACTGAGGTTCTTCACTGGAGGTGGGTACTGGGAGCAGGGAGTTGTCGGGAAACAGTGGGCTGCAGCTCCTCCTCGTGCTCCTCGTGCCCCTCGTGCTCCTCGTGCTCCTCGTGCTCCTCGTGCTCCTCGTGCTCCTCCTGCTCCTCCTGCTCCTCCTGCTCCTCCTGCTCCTCCTGCTCCTCCTGCTCCTCCTGCTCCTCCTGTTCCTCCTGCTCCTCCTGTTCCTCCTGCTCCTCCTGTTCCTCCTGCTCCTCCTGCTCCTCGTGGTCCTCCTGGTCCTCTTCCTCTTCCTCCTCCTCCACGTCTTTGGCTGTCAAGACCCTTTCATTTTTCTGTTCCATTCTCCTCTTTGGCCCCTCAGAACAGATTCTCTGGGACTCTCCATAGCCAACGTGGCCCCTAGTGTCACCCCATCATCCCAGCATACACACCCCTCTCTTCCTCTACATCTGCTCTGCAGCTGATTTATTATGGTAGACTATTTTTGCTTGGAAACAGAAAGAACAATGCAGCTTCTACAACTGCTAAAGGGAAGAGAATTCTAATAGCCTCTTTAGAAAACTTCAGGCCGTCTTGATACACCACTACAACTCACTAGGTACTAAGGCTCTGTTTGTTTTGGACCTTTGTTTGCTTGGTTTGTATTATTCTCAGACTGGATCTCATGTAGCCCAGGGTGGTCTGAGGCCCTCTGTATAGATGAGGCTAATCTTACACTCTTGATGGCCCTGCTTCTCTCTACCTCTGAAGTGCTGGGATCACAATGACAGGTGTATGTACCATGACCAGACTATGTGGTGCTGAGGATGGAAAGAGTTGGGCAAAACCTCTACCAAATGAGCCACATCCCAAGCCCCCTGTGTGTTAGGCTAATCTATTCTCTAAATTAACCTATTCTGTATATAAGCTTACCTTTTCACTTACAACCATATCAAGGACATCCATTCACGTCAAACATGTAAGTAGCTACTATGTTACCAACTAAGCAGGTGGAGAGACCATGTTACACAATGAAGACTCCTCAGCTCATTTCCATATCATTCTGTGTATCAAACCTGAGGCTACAACATCATTTCCTCTCTGCAGATGGGGACACTTGCACATAAGAGGCTTAGCTACCTGCCCAAGGACCCACAGCTACTTAGGTGGTAGAGACAATTTCAAACTCAGACCTCTGGTTCTAGTAGACTTTATAGCAATCCAAAGTATGGAAGTCCTCAGATCTCTGATACTGAGTATTTATAATGACTGGAGCTTGGGCTAGGGCTTTGGTAAGGAGGAACTATCCCATGAGCCTGGCCAACTGGTTTGCATACCCACGAGTTACCACCCACTTGAGTTACCTGTATATCTTCATATACCTGATGTGGTTTAACTCCAAGAGCTGAGAGCACTGGATCTTTGCCAACACACATTGTTAAGACTTGGTGGATACCAAAAGTTGTCCATGCCTTTATGAGCCCCACTCTTTATTCTAACATCTTTCTCTATGATCCCGTTTTTCTTTAAACCATGTCTATAGCTTAGAGAGCTGGGATTCCTCCCACAGAGAACTGCTGGCTCCTGGAAGGCAGGAGCTGACTAAAAAGGCTGAGGAAGGGACTGTAGCCTGCCTGTACCCCTAGAACCCCCCTACACCTTGATGTGCTTTGGCACTCAGCACTGTGCACCTGGTTTTCATCAGCCACTCCCCTCACACAGCTGGAACCTGCTCTGCTTGCATCCATCTGGAAACCTCTGCCCCTCTGGAGATGGCCCTGAACACAGAAGTATTGACAACACAAACAGAAGCACCCCTCATTAGGTCACTCCAGGGATACTCTATGATGACCCCGTGGGACTACATCACAGGTACCCTCCATAGGGTTTGGTCCATGCTTTCCTTGTTCTCTCTTTTCAGGCCTATTGCCCATCCCCACCTCCCTGTCACCAGCTCCCTGAAGGTTGTTCATAAAGCATCCTTCAAACTGTTGCCCCCAGGCTCTCTTCCAGGGAAAACTGTGTGAGAAAGCCAGGCCCTGAGCCTTAAGCTCTTCCACTCCCCCGTGCCTCCTTAGTCACACCCTATATGCTACATGAGAATATACCAGGGTCTTAGAATTCTAGCGCTATGAAGCAAGAGTGAAGGCATGGAATGTTAAGTAAAAAGATGCCATCCCAATTATAGCTTCCAGAAAGCTTAGTGATAAAGCCCTCTGATAGGGTAGTATCACCAGGATGCTGGGAGCGGGTAAATTGGCTTGTGAATGGAAACTGGCCAATACCTAGGAATGTATCGAGCTAGTCCATTAATCTTGGGAGCTCCGATTTGGTCATAGTGAGGAGGTTTATGCCATCACAGTGGTTGTGAGCTACCATGGGACTATTCTCATCCCACCTGTAGGGAGCCAGATCACCACCATATCACTGCACATAACTCTTCAGGTTACAAAGAACATGAGCAACACGTAGGTGCTCTAAACTGTGAGTTCTGGAGTCAGGCAGCCTTGAGTCCAGCTGGATTATTGCTAGCTACATTTGTGGTCTTCTCTGGAGTAACTCCTCTCAGATATTAGTGCGATCAATATGAGGACTGCTGAGCTAGTGCTCTGTTTGCAGAAGCAGCTCAAGGCACGCCAGCTAGAAAGTTTTTCAAAACCCACAAGAAGCAGTCTGAGGAGATAGTTCGATCAATAAAGTCCTTGCCTTACATGCACTAGGACCTGAGTTCAATCCCCAGAACCTACATTTTTAAACAGCCCATCATGGTCATGCAGTCTTGTATCCCATAGCTGCAGAACAGGCAGGCAGATTCTGTGGGCAGATCCGTGGGTATGCTTGCCTCGCCAGCCTAGTTGGATCAATGAGTACCAGGTTCACTGAGAGACTCTGTATCAATAAACAAGGTGATAAGTGATACACACACACACACACACACACACACACGGGGGGGGGGGCAGAGACTGGGGGGTGTGTGATCACAGAAAAGCCCAGATTATGGTATCAGAGATCACAGCCCCAGTGCCCACAGGACAGCAGTATCTACCCCATGGTTTCCCTGTCCAGATGTCAGCTCAACCCTTTTCTGAAAGCAATGATTCTGCACTGCTCAGGAAAGATGATCTGATGTTCTCAGCTCAGGCTTGCTGTGCAGACGCTCCACCTGCCCATTCTGTTGACTCCTCAAAGGGAGCAAGCACTAGAATGTGTTCCCAATGACTTTGGGGGCTGGTTAATTAGTAGGTAGCTGTGTCTGAGCAGCTGAAATCCCACAGCCCTGAGCACAGGAACCACACTCCTGAGGCAGCACAATAATCCAGAATCCACCTGTCATGCGCCGTGTTAGGAAGGTGTGGCCGATTCTGTCAATCATAAGCCTTGTCTCTGCATGCTTTCTACAGCTGATGGCTTCCCAGATCTAATCACCTCCAGCTCAGACACAGGATACATATGTCTGCAGTAGCCTTTCTCAGCTGTGATTACCAGAACCACATGGCTCAGTTCCCAGCTTTCTTCCTCTTGGAAATGGCTGCTCTGGGGTATGATCTGCAGTGTCTTCCGGAAGGTGCCACTAAGACAGAGCCCAGCTCTGTCTGTACAGCTCTGTCTCTGACAGGTACAGTCACTCCTGCCACTTTCCCTCTGTTTCAACACCCCATTCCCCAGCCAAAGCTTACCTACAAACATTTGTATCAGTCCATTTTCAGTTGCTGTAACAAAAGGCCCCAGACTGGGAACTTACAAAATTAAAAAGATTTGCACCAAGCATGATGATGCGTGCCTTTAATCCCAGCACTCAGGAGGCAGAGGCAGGCAGATCTCTGAGAGTTCAAGGCCAGCTTGGTCTACAAAGTTCCAAGAGAGACAAGGCTATTCCACAGAGAATCCCAGAGAAAGGAGGGGAGAAGGGGGATGAGAAGGGGAAGAGAGATGGAGAGGAGAAGGGAGAAAGAGAGAAAGAGAAAGACTGATTTATATAGCTTATAATTTTGGTGACTGGATAGCATCTACAGTATGGTACTGGCCTCCTAGCCAGAGTCCCTTGACGGCTCCAAACATGGCAAGGAAGGGAAAGGAAACCACTGTGTATGGAGTTAGGTACACATATAGATCATATAGATTGCTATGTGATCACCTGCTTATGTGAGAACTCACCTACTCAGTGAGACCAACACCAATCCCTGGCAACGATGGTGCCTGATGACCTTCATTGACCCCACCTGAGGGTCTTGACATCCCAGCACATACACCTCTGGGTGAGATACTCAACCCATAGAAGACTATAGCAGCTTCCCACAGAAAGCCTTCCCATCCATGAACAATGGATGGCAACTGTTCAGCACTTGCTATGTACCTTCTTCTGGGGGTAGGCTTGTGTAGGGACCAGGACACAGCCAGTATAGAGAAGGGAGGTGAGCTGAGAGGAGAGTGGCGAATCGGGCTGGGATTTGGGGTGAGGAGCTATCCATCTTCAGCCCCCCCTCCATCCTCCGTGGGTTGAGAATGCAGTCCATACATCATGCTTGTAAACGTTTACTGCAGGTGTTTCACCAGGACCCAGAGTTATGGGCTTGCTGAAGAAGCCCCCAGGAGAACAAAAAAGACATTTACTGTGGAGTTTCCAGGCTGGGTTTTCCATTAGTAATTGTGAAAGACAGTTTTTATTAAGCGCTTACTCTTTGTCAAGTACTGTGACACCAGGAGACGGCCTCATTCGGCTGCCACAGCAAGGGTGTGTGGTAGACACTGTTCCATTTCATCCATAGCTGAAGAAACTTGGTCTCAAAGAGGTTAGACCATTTGTCTAAGGGCCACCAGCTCAGTTAAGAGTTACATTAAACCATCTACTCATGACCAGTGTGCCAAACCTCCATCTTGTAAAGGTCAATGGACCAAAGCCTCCTGCCTCACATGCCCAGGGACAATAGCATCCAATCCATGGGGCATTCCTCTGGCTTGTTCTGTTTCTGGAGAAACACTAATGCCCCCTTGAGAGTGTTGAAGAATTCCCCATCTGTCCTCTACCCTTCTGCTTTGGCGAGCTCTTGCTGTTCATCAGAGAGAAGGGACAAGAAGCCACAGTGACAACAAAGACAAAAAAAGCCCCCACTATATCAGTGCCCCGTGAGAATCCCCTGGGGTTGAAGAACATGTCCCTGTG
The DNA here is from genome assembly GCF_011762505.2 of Arvicanthis niloticus. Classification (NCBI taxonomy): domain Eukaryota; kingdom Metazoa; phylum Chordata; class Mammalia; order Rodentia; family Muridae; genus Arvicanthis; species Arvicanthis niloticus. The sequence continues at coordinate 39,560,643 of NC_047666.1, forward strand.
CCTTAAATTTCTATGGAAAAAAACCTCAAAGGTGCAGATCCATCTAAGTGCTAGCTAGCTATGGAATCCACACTGTGGCCAATGACTCTGTCACACTGGGGACATTTTGTTCAGGCTGATGTGATCCAGTACTCCCCCTGCCCCCAAGAAAGTGCCACTCAGCATCTGTGGTGTCTTTGAATGAAAGAGAATCTCATTCTTCCCTTAGGTTTCCACCAAAGCAGTAGGAGACTCTGTCTCCCCCAAGCAATGAGGTGATGGAGGTCAGCTTCCTCCAGCTTCCTTAGGTACACTTGGCAGTACCACATCCTAATACTAAGCTACAGCATGCATCTGCCTGGCACTGGATCCCTGATGAGCTTTGAAGCAGCCTGCTGGGAAAGGGGCCAGCTGCCAGGCCTGCAGCATGCATACTCCTCTGAGGACAGTGCTTGGCAGGGGCCCCAGTGTCTGAGAGACAAGGGTCACCATGGCTGGGCTTCAATGAGCTGGCTTGGATTACTTGGTGATTGGCTCTGTGCTCTTGGAGCCTGGTCAGGTCAACCTGACCCCAGAGGCCTATGAAATAACATGAGCAGTTGGCTAGCCACTCCTCATCAGGGCCAGGAAGCCAGAGTCTCAGTTGCTAAAAGAGTTAGCTGGCTTGTTCTGAAACCCAGTCATGAAACCTACAAATGGCTATGGGTTCCTGAGGGAAGATGAGGGGAAGGTGGTGGAAATGTGGTGTCAGGAGGTAAAAGAAAGGGCAGGGGATGAGAAGAGGGGCTGCCCCTTCTAGGTTGGATTTCTCAGGCTTCAAGGTCAGTTGTGGCTGGAAATGGCCAAGGAAAAGACTAGAAGGAGACTAGAGCCCTAGAAGAAGTCAGTCAGTAAGTCAGTCAGTCAGTCAGTCAGTCAGTCAGTCAGTCAGTCAGTCTGCCTGTCTGTCTGCCTGTCTGTCTTTTTTTTTTTTTTTTTTTTTTTTTTTTTCTTGACTGATCAAATATTTCAGGAGGGGCTGAGGAGATGGCCTGCTGCTGTGCTTAGACTACTCACTGCCTGACCCTACCTGCTCTTGGGGCTTGGAGGTGAGGTGGTGCAGAGTCAATAAGACAGACTCTGGGAGCAGGTGAGAAACGCCACAGGAAGCTCATCTGAACGCTGCTGCAAGCTCCTTTCATACCCTCCACTCACTCCCCATTGGTCCCGAGAAAGCATTTCTTCTAAACAACAGTTCCCGATTGGCTGGCGTTGTTGTCTCCATCTGCAATTCTTCCGGCTCTCAGGCAGTCCTCAATTAGGTCCTCCTGCAGGAGATGCCTTTGCCGCTGCACAGGTCCCAGCGTTTACCTAGAGTTCCTCCTACGATGGCCTAGTTGGTAAAGTGCTTGCCTTGTGAGTGTGAGGGCCTGATTTGGGTCACCACAAGCCCACATATAAGGAAATGGGCATGGAATCATGGGACTGGGAGGTGAAAACATTCAGATCCCTGGGCTGGTTGGCTGCAGCGATAAATAGGCCACAAGCCTATTTAGTGATCTACAGACAAATGAAAGGCCCTGTCTCAGAAGAAAAGGGAACAAATGGCACCTGTGGAATGACAGCTGAGCCTCCATATGCGTACACCTGCACAACATGATCACACACTCACACACACACACACCGTTTGACAGAGTCTGCTAGCACTGGGGTGGCTACATGAAGAGCAACCGTACACATGTAAGATCAGTCCCTGACCTTGTTTCATTTTTTTTTAAATTTCCTTGTGAAGAAGTTTTGTGTTTGTGTTGATTTTATTTTGCATGTGTTTGGCTACACATGTGCCACAGCACATTTACAGAGGTCAGAGGACAGCTTGTGGAGGCTGTTTCTCTCTTCAACCATATGGGTCTCAGGGATAGAACTGAGGTCATCAGGACTGGAGGCAGGCACCTTTCCTTGCTGAACCATCTTGTGGAGGGAGGGAGGGTGGAGAGAGAATGAGAGACAGAGAGAGAGAGAGACAGACAGACAGAGACAGAGACAGAGTTTAAGGACTGCTTTGATATAACATTAAGCTTGGTGACTGATGTTTTTGTCACTGTTTCATAGTACTGGGGATGGGGGATGGAACCCAAGGCCTGTGCGTGCTAGGCAAATGCTCTACCACTGAACAACAACTCCAGCCATGTGTATTAGTTTCTGTTGCCTGTGATAAAATATCCTGACCAAGGCAACTTCTAGAAGGAAGAGTTTATTTGGCTTTATGTTTCCAAGGGATGACCCCCATGATCATCACAGTAAGAAATCAAGGCAGCTGGAGCAGCCAAGGGAAACGATATTCTCACTGCAACAGGAAGCAGAAAGCGAACATTGAGGCTTTGAAACCTCAATGCCCATCCCCAGTGACATGCTTCCTCTAGCAAGACCACACCTCCCAAACAGTGCTACCAACTGGGGACCAAGTATTCAAACACCTGAGCCTCTGGGGGCCACTGTTTCAAGCCACCACACAGTGACTAAGGCTTTTAACAGCCTTTGAGATCCGCCTACACAGCAGCTGCCTACCTGCTTGCCTACTCTCACCCTAGGCTCACCATCCTGTGTGTCACACACACATACACACACACACACACACACACACACACACACACACACAGGAATCAAAGCAGCCATGTGACCTAATTCTGCTTCATCTTCTCTGCCGCTCTCGTTCCTGTGACAACGGATGGTAGACATATCCTTGTCAATGAGCATGCCTCTGCCTCCTTCACCAGAAAGGATATGTTGGGATATGTGTCATTATCCCACCATGGGCTGCCAGACTGTCAACCCTACCACATCTCATCTCAAATTAAAGTTATCTCAGAGGCACCAAAACGCATCAATGTCACAGTAAAGAATGAAAATACAGACTTCCTCTTGGGTTAATTTGACTAGGGGTGAGTCCAAATTTCAATTCTTCACCTTTCTATGTTCTTTCTGTTGTCTGTGGCTACTGGGCTATCTGTAGTCTATTACACATACCTGTGCCTGTACCTGCCTGAATGCTACCTGACGTCTGACTGTCCCTATAGCTGTCTGTCCTTAGCAAAGGGCTTTGTTCTATATTTATTGAGCAACACAGAGAATGAGGCATAGGAAAAGGATACGACATTCTTTATGGACATTTTTTTAGCTGGGTTTTACAAGGTAAAACTTTACCTTGGGTAACTTTACAGACTTCAGGTGACCCAAAAGCACTCGGAACTGCAAGCATACATTAGCAAGCCCTGTCAGGTCGCTTCCAACATTTATGGTAGACGTTTGTTATATGACATTGCTTCCAGCCCGTTGGCTGCCTTCGTCACTACATACACTTGCAAATGTGCATTACCCTGGATCGGGGGCATGGATAGGCACATAGCTCGAGATTAAAGCTATGCATTATCTTAGGCTGTGAAAAATGTTTCCATGGGAGACCCAAGGCAAGTCACATCGGTCCCATTGTTCTCTTGCAGGCAGGAGAAACTTAAGCAGAGTGAACACACCATAGAGTAGCCAGCTAAGTACATAGTCCTAAACGTTTTCAAGGTGTGCTGATTTTGCTGTGAGGACTGGCAGAGGTTCAGTTGCTGGGGGTCAAAAGATATTTTCATAAAATTGTGTTGCTATATCCACGTTTTCCAGACAAATGTCCCCGTCAGCTCTGCACATGCAGGACATTATGCTCCTGGGATCCAAAATGCCTCGCTGCCTATAAATTCAGAAGGGGAGGGCTCGTGCCTCACAGACATTGCTGACTGATGAGCAAGGATAGGTATGGCAGAGTATGTACCCGCCGTCCCCTTACAACTAGGAGAGCATCTCAGAGAGCTTTCTCCACGGGAATGAGCTCCTCCTGTCCACAGAGGCACCTGGCTAGGACCAGAGGCCACTGTGTTCTCCTCCTTTTGCCCCTGGGGGAAGTAGGGCTCAGGGCCCAGTAACCATTACTCTTGGGATCTGCTTCTGTTGAGAGAAGCATCAGATTAGTATGGACTTTTTACTCCGAGCATCACGTTGTGAGAACTGTCCCAAGCTTAACGTGCTGTCCCCCGACCCCCATCAGATCAACTGTGACCACCCACAGGAGATGTGGACACATGTTGAGCACATTCTTATCAACGTTATAGGCTTCAGTCAGCTAATAGCCATACAGCCTGTGCTACAGCAGTCAATATCAGCCACTACAGAGCCAGAGACCGCACTGACATAGCAGCCCTCCGGAGTCAGGCCACACAAAATGATCATCTGTTTAGTAGGTGCTATGGCACCAGAAACGCTGGCAAGTGTTGTTCCACCCATGGCTGTGCACTGGCACCTGTGGCTCCAGTGAAAGGGAAACAGTAGGTGACCAATAATTAACTGTTGCTTGGCTAAGAGGAGGAGAAACTGACAAATGCCTTAAAGCTTCCTACTAAGGACCTAAGACTGCACATGGCCCAGATGGTCTGGAGCCAATGAGCTCCTGGGCCTTACCTTCCTGTCTCTTGAGCCTAAGAAGGGGACCTGTAACCAGGTAATAAAGGGACAGGACATAAGGCGGGGCCCAGCCTGGGGAGGTAAGAGTACCATGCATGGTGATAAATGATGCCATCAACAGAACAGGCCACAATCAACCAACCAACCAACCAATCCATCATCTCTCTCCCATCTCTTCCTAGCTCGCTCTCTCTTTCTCTCTCTCTCTCTCTCTCTCTCTCTCTCTTTCTCCTCTTCTCTTCTTTTTCTTTCACTCATCCTTTCTCCTTCATTCTCTTTTTTCTCCCTCTCCTCTCTCACTGTCCTTCCCTATCTCTCCCATGCTTTGTTCTGTATTTCTCCCTTGATCTCCCTCCATGTCTAGCCCTTCCTATTTCCCCTCTCCTTTTCCCCTTCTCTTCTCACTTCCTCCCCCTCTCCTTCCCTCTTCTCCCCTACTCTAACTCCTAACTGTGAAATGTCAAGTGTGGCATCCCAGCATCCCTTGGCTCCATGAGTCAGCCATGGCTTGGGCTGCAGAGAAAGAGGCTTCTTGTGGAACAATGACTATCATCACAAAACATTTCTCTAAATGAAATGAAGCTTGCCAACTCGCTTTCCTCAGCTATTCTCACAGGCATCTAAGCTGTGACCACACAAGGGCCTGCTGCCCATTCAGACCCAGCCTGACTTTGTCACCTTGATCTTACACAGCATATTCTAGACCAGCCCGAGAAATCCTCTCTTCCCCGTACCTAAGATTTCTGCTCAGCCCAGTGACTCCCTTAGAGGACACTTGCTTCAATTGTCAAGCTACCCTCCTATGAGGATTTTTGTTTCCCATGAAGCCATGGTCAGAAACTGGAGACAGATGTGTCCACTCCTGCCATGGCTGGGAAAACAGGCATTTTTCCTGCTCCATCTGCCTGTGCTTGTCTGCTTTCCTCTTCCTGTGTCAAATGTCAACATATTAACTTTCACTCCTACCGTCCTAGAATCTTGGTCCCCAGAGTCCCTGCAAAAGGAGGTTCTGATCAGAGCCCTCTAAAAACAAACAAGGAATCAGAAGCATGTGTCAGTAACCTGTCTTGCTGACAAACAACAACAGAGCATCTTTGAACTTTGAATTAGCCCTCCGCCCTCATCTCAGCAGATCAATTGAATACCTGACTAGAAGGTGCCCACACCAGCCAACTGGAGCAAGTGGCCACCTCTTCTCAGAGAACCTGGTAGTGTTCTCCATTCACAACCTGCCCACGATCTATCTCTTGACCACTTGTATTCTTGCGAACACTATATTGATCCAGGTTCTGGCTATATAGTCCAACAAGACCTCAAACTCATGATCCTCCTGCCTCAGACTTCCAAGTGCTAGGGCCATGGGCATGCGCCATTACTCTTGGCTTGGCACACTTACACTAGCCAACTATGAGCAGAACAGTGCTTTGTAACCAGCCTGAGAGGGTAAAATAAGTGATGACCCTTAGCACTGACTATAAAATTGAACTCTGGGCTGAGAACCAAAAACATGCCTGTTCCTGACACCTGCTAACCAGAAGTTATTCTCTTCCTGTGGTGAAAGACGGAAACTGCAGAAGCCACATTTAGCTGCTCAGATGCATGCAAGGTCTCTGCTCAGGGCGTATTTGCTCCATCCCAGCATTAGCTACAAACTTCAACTGGATAGAGTCAGGAAGCAGCCTATTCTGTTAAGGGGAAGGGAGAGTAGGTATTTGCCAAACAGTGGTGTAATGAGCTGGGGTTGTGTAGCTCAGTGGTAGAGCACTTGCCTCACAGTCATGAAGCCCTGAGTTCAATTCCCAGCACTGCAAAAATCACCACTACCACAAAAGGGGAGAAAAGACACTAAATACTTTGCAGGGGATGGTGTAATGGTGTGATGGTTTGTATATGCTTGGCCTAGGGAGTGGCACTATTAGGAGGTGTGGTCTTGTTGGAGTAAGTGTGTCACTGTGGGAGTGGGCTTTAAGACCCTCATCCTAGCTGCCTGGAAGTCAGTACTCAGCTCCTCCTGCACCATGCCTGCCTAGATGCTGCCATGTTCCTGCCCTGATGATAATAGACTGAACCTCTGAACCTGTAAGCCAGCCCCAATTAAATGTTGGCCTTATAAGAGTAGCCTTGGTCATGGTATCTGTTCACAGCAGTAAAACCCTAAGACAGAAGTTGTTACCAGGGACTGGGGTATTGCTGTGATAGGCCTGACCATGCTTTTGTTTGGAAGAATGTGGATTTGGGGACTTTGGATTTGGAAAGTCATGGAATGTTTTAAGTGAGGCTGAATGAGCTATCCTAGTAGGAATATGGAAGACTTTGTTGCTGTGAGGGATTTGAACCGTGCAAACCTGGCCCAAGAGGTTTCAGTGGAGAGGAATTTCAGTATGTGGTGTAGAGACTGTTTTGTAGTATTTTGGTGAAGAATGTGGCTGCTTTTTTGCCCTTGTCTGAAGAGTCTACCTGAGGCTAAAGTGAAAAGATTTATATCAATTGCATTGACAAAGGAAGTCTCAAAAAAGCCCAGGAGAGTTCTCTGGCTAAGTCTCATGAAGAGCATTTTGAACAAGCACAGCAAATTTAGAAAGGAAAAATATAAAATACATGGTTCAAGTATTAAAGGGGCACCAGGAAGTGAAATGGAGCCGAATCCCGTGTTAACGGATTAAGGGAGTGGGACTTTGGGGCAAGATCCTACCCAGTTAAGTTTAGATCCAGGCATGGCTGTATACACCTTAAACCCCAGGAGATAAAGCCAAGGGGATCTCTAAATTCAAGGCCAGCCTGGGACAGAGCGAGTTCTCTGTGAAGAAAAGCTTAAGTCCAGGCATGGTGATACATGCCTTTAATTCTAGGAGACAGGTATGCAACTCTCTGAGTTCAAGATCTCTGAGAGCCAGATCCAGGACAGCCAAGCTTAGGCAGTGAAGCAGTTGAAAAGCAGAAAGCTAGTGATAATGTAATAGAACAAGGGGGCCACGAGCTTGTCTGTCTCTACTGTGATCTCCCTTTGTTTTGTCCCAGCCTCTTTGATTCCCTTCCTAGAATTCCACTGAGCCCATCAGCCATGGTGAAAGGTTACAAAGGACTTGAGTGGGGACCAGCACCCTGGTGCGTCTCTAACCTGTATGAGATCTGTATCAGGTCTGAGGAGGGAAGCCAGAGAAACTCTCAAAAAAGACAGCTGAATGCCTTAGATCAGTCTACACTGGAGTGATGGGACCTTACCCCATGCAGCTCTGACGACTGAATGAACTAAAGCCCCGCCAGGCCTCTGCTCTAGAGAACACAGGACACCAGGGTTAAAGAAGTCAAGGATCTGAGGAGAGATGTCTTTCCTGTGAGTGTTGACTCATTCAGCTCCAGAAAAGTCCAAAAGGGCCCCCAGCTGTGCTCAGAGTCACAGATAGTGATTGGTTCCCCTCCAGGTTTCTCAGACATAACAATCAAAGTAGAAACAGAGAGTGTTGATGTCTTTCAAAATTCATAGAACATTCCAGATGCAGGCTTAAATATCTTATGGGGTGTAAGAGAAGAAAGACGGTTAACATCTGGGGGAAACCGGGAATCCTGAGTGGTGGTATTTCGTGGCATTAGGCAATGTGTGAACAATTGGGGCATGTTCCCAGGACACAACAGGTCCCCAATGATCTTCAGCTCAGGGAGAACTTTGTGCTTTTACAAATCGAGAGTCCACTTCCTGCCTAAAAGTAAGACAGGAGAGGAAGGATACAGATAGAGAGAGACATCAAAGCCCCCAGCCTGATGTGTGAGAAGCTGGACTCAAGGGTGGGGCATGGAATCAATTTGTAACCTCAGCCTTCTTTCAGGACAACATTCCTTGCACAGGGTTGGAGCTTCGTGGCCTGCTTCATCGAGGGTCAGTCAGTGAGGCATGGTACACTGTCTGTCTGCATGTGAAGCATAGCTGTCCTCTGTGACTGTCATCCCAGAGAACTTTCTAAGGTTGGCTTTTGTTGCTGCTGTTGTGTTTCCTTGCTTGTTAAGAGGGTCTCCTGCAGCCCAGTCTGACCTCCACCTCACAAGTAATTAAGGATGACCCTGAACATCTCATTCTTCTGCCTCTATTTTTCCAGTGCAAGGATTACAAGTGTTTGTCACTGTACCCCATTTATGAGATGACGGGGATTAAACCCTGTATTTTCACATGTCAATCAAACATCCTCCCAACTGAGCTACATACCCAACCTTCTAAGACAATTTTGGATGCAAGCTGAGCACCCCTGATTCCAAAAATGATGCTCTATGACCAAAATGTTCTGAGCACTGACAGGAACACGAGGGGAAAGTTCCACATCAGACCTCACGGCAGGTCCCAGTGAAGGTATGGGAACACAGAATGTTGTAGAAAATTACCTCCCGGCTCTGTGCATAAAGTACAGATGAAATACAAATGAATTTCATAAATAGACCTGGGTTCCCTCTACAGTATATCTCATGAAAATACAAATATTCGAAAGGAAATCCCAAATAGCTCTGTTTCTACAGGCATGTCTAGCCTGCAGCGAAGGTCACATGGGCCCCGGGATAGTTATAAATGCAACCCAGTTGTTTTACTAGGCTTTTCTGTTGCTGTGACCAACACTGACCAAAACTAATACTGAAAGGAAAGTGTGTATCTGGATTACAGGCTACAGTCCATCATGAGAGAAGCCATGGCAGAAGCTCAAAGGCAGAAACTTGAAGGAGAAACCAACAAAGAATGTTGATTTCTGGCTTGCTCAGTTACCTTTTACATGTATACCCTGGACCCACTTGCCTAGGGATGGTGACGCCCATAGTGGCCTGGTCCCTCCTACACCAATTAGCAATTCTAAAAATGCCTCAGAGAAATACTCACTGACTAATCTCCTCAACTGAGGTTCTCTCTTCCCAGGTGTGTGTCAGGTTGACAGCTGACACCAACATAAAGTCATGCGCTTAGCTAACACATTAAGAGATTAGTTTTGTTACCCAATTACACAGCTTTTGAGCATGACACCCACAATGACATTTTTTAATAGCTAAAGGTTCCACGGGCCTTTCATGTGGACATTTCAGCAAAGGGGTACTCAGGCTGTTTTAGCAAAAACTGTTGAACTGTGTGTCGAGTACACCAGCCAAGCATGGGTTCTCAAAGAGACTAGGCCCAGAAGGCACACTTCAGAATAAGCTTGGGTGGGGGTGGGGTAGGTGGGAGTTTATGAAAGGCAATTTCTCAGGCCTGAGGCTCTCGTTGGCTTTTTCCAAATTCCATGTAGGTAGGTGTATGGCTGATGCCCTTTATAGGACATTCAAAAAGGTTAGGAACATGCCCATGGTGACTTTGTTAAATAACACCAAAGTGTACCTTCCAATGCTACAAGCCATGCCCTCAAGACCCTAGCATAAACTCCCCGTGGCTTCGAGCTGCTGCGTGCCAAACAAGCCCACTGTGTGGCTGGCTGCCCATGGCGCAAGATCAGGCAGGAATCCTCCCCAGAGGGTGGCTTGCTTTCGTCTCCCTCTGGTCAAGCATGGCAAGATTTCATAAATGGCTCTAACAAATATGCCTTGTGTGTAGCCCTTTGTACTGAGAGGCCATCCAATTTCAGAAACCACATCCCCAGAGTATTCCTGCTGTGTTTCCGGTCTTTGACACCGTGCTTACAGGGAGATCTTACTCAAATGCTTCATGAATTTGTTCAACTGATATTTATGTAGTACCTTCCTGGGGCCAGTTGTAAAGTACAGGGCAAGAATGGCATGCTGGGAATAAGACAAATGCCTTCTTCACCTCACCTCGAAAGGCTTCTATTGGAGAAGTTAAAGGGGTCTCTGTAAAGTCCTTGCCTTGTAAGCATGAGAACCTGAATACTCAATTCCCAGAACCCATGTGAAAACAATACAAGATGATCCCAGTTCTGGGGAGGCTGAGATGGGTACATCTCTGAGGCTCACTGAACAGCTAGTCTGACCTAATTAGTGAGCTCCTGGCCAACAAAGATCCTATCTCAAAAGTGTCAGAGAGCATTCCTGAAGGTGATATTGAAGTCGCCCCTGATCTCCATATGACACACATGTACACACACACACAGAGAGAGGAACACAGTTCAAGTGTTATGGAGAGAGAAGTATGGGTGGCATTGGGCAGAGGGTAGGGTTCAAGTTACAACATCCCAAACAGGGCTCCTGAGCATGGGGAAACCATAGAAACAGAGAAGCCCCTCTACCTTTCTCTGAAGCAGGTCACAGAGGCATGTGATAATTTCCCCATAAACAGGCACAAGCCGGTCTTGGGAGCGGCCTCTTCCCTGTACCTAGAGGGAAGGAATGCTCTTATCTCAAAAAAGCACCTAAGCAGACAGACCCCTCTAGTCTCCCAAGTTCATTACCCTTGGACCTGACCTATTCTACCCAGCAGCTTATTTGTGACTGTCCATAGTCATTGAATTTAGAACAAAAATACAAGCTTTACCCATTTCCTTAGGTTCTTGAATGCTCCCAGGTCACAAGACCTATGCTATATCAGTCTGCATGTCTTTATCCTGTCTATCCATCTGTGCTCTAAGGACCTCATCCATGAGCCAAGGAGGAAGGTAGAAAGAATCATCTCCTCTCCTGCATGAGATGAAGACAGTAAAGAGGAGTACCACTTAATCTCTACCAAGATGTCACCCAGCACCAGTCACGCCTAACAAGCGATGGAATGCTTCACAGTCCTGCCAGTGTGTACCGGTGTGCACGTGTCTGCTTACATGGAGTGAGTTCTATTCACACTGAGATTCACATGAGCCTCTAACTCTTCAGGGCCCCCATTCACACTGCCTTCCTGTCCTTTTGCTTCTCATGGTTTTTGCTGAATAGGCCAAGCCATCAATCAGCTTCTTTCTTTCTGTGTGGATGCTGGCTGCATCCCAATTGTCATTTTTATATCTCAGGGGGCACCTTTTGAATTAAGATGTGCCAAATGGGCAAAATCCTGAATGAAGGATGAGGGAGAAGTCTCATAGGACCCAAGGGTGAATGGTTCCTGCAGCCTTTGTGCTTTCTTGGTGTAACTGTTCAGTTATGGCCCCTGGAGCCCCGTTCTCTTTTTAGGTAAGTTCCCCTACCACACCATTGCAAGTATCCTAATTTCATCTTTGCTCAACTGAGTGAATCCCCCTTTGTCAACCATTAACATGGCTGGCCACCACACAGAGCAGGAGGGTAGGCAGAACTCACCCAGAGGCCTGCCTGCCACTATGATGAGCAAGTATGTGGTAGAGAGATGGGAGAGAAAGAGAATGGTTTGAGCACTATGAAGAGAGGAGGAACTGGAGACTTGAAGGTGGTAAGGATCGGCTTGATGTGGGTACCATGGTGATGTCCCAGCCCATTGCTGCCTCTGAGGGCCATGTTTGGGTCCTTGGCCCTGTAGCAGCAGGGGTCTGTGTTGATGTCCACGGTCCATGTTACGACCAAAGGCCATTCAGATGTGCTTGGTCTGGGCTGCCAACTGGGGCCATGTTGATATCTAGGGCTGTGTGGAGCTGACCCTGCCCTTCACTGGTTCTTGCACTCAGGAGAGTGGGGCCTACCCTTGCTGGGTTGGTGCTGGAAAGCTAGCCTTGGGTACATGGCTTCAGGAGAGCTATCCCCAGATGGTGTGAGTACAGGAGTTCCAAATCTTGCTCCTTGGGAGATGCTGCAGGCGGCAGGAGAGCTGGCCTCTACCCCTCACTTGGGCAAAGTGGAAGAGCTGGCCCTGGTGGCCCAGGTCTGAGTAAGCTGGCAGGCTGAGCAACTGAGCTACCACCCAAGCTGAGATCCAAGGGCTTTAAGTTGGCTCATCTCAACATCCACCTCATCTATGAACTGCTGGAGCCTGTGAGGGTGCCCGTCCTGCAGATCTGGATCTGCAGGATCTCCATGACACAGGGTACCAACAGAATATCTGAAAGGAGTCCTGGTGAGGATCCAGTACTGATGGTGTAACAGAAGCCAAAGGTCTCCAACCAAACCAATGACTCACTGCAGTGAGCATTTATAGGTAGAACAGTTTGGGCAAAGGGTATACTGTGGAACACACCACAGCTCCCGCAGTGACATGGGTCTTTTGTTTTGTTCTGAGTTTGTTTTCTTTGGGAGTTGGGAGAGGAAGGTCTCGAGGGTAGAGGGTATATACAGAGGGACAGGTGACTTTTCTGGCCAGCCAGGGTTTGAACTCATACAGTTGTTGCTGAATTGACTGGTCACATGTTGTTCTGAATCCGTGGTCTTGATTTTCATCCCCACTCTGCTCAGCTGAGTTCCCACGTGCCTTTAGCTGATGGCTCCCCTGGTGACATCCTGGCCAACTTCCAAGTCTTCCTGCCAGTGTCATTAACCAAACAAACTCACGTAAGAACTAAGGCTTGCTGTTCTTGCTGTCTCGATTGCTTCAATTTTAGTAAATGACTTAAGTGTAAGGGACTACAGAAAAACACACTTTGCTGGTAGATAGTCTAATGAGTTTGCACGATGTGACTGTAAACCCAGACAGAGAAGCACGCACACTAGAGCTTAGAAACTTTCCCACAATCCCATAACCGTCACCGCTCACAAAGTTGCTCTGACATCTAATGTGGTGTGAGTGGGAACAGATATCTGCTCATCGCTCAGGGACCCAGATTTACCCACTGGGGATTTCCGGTGAGAGTCACACGTGCTGTGTGTGGTTATAGTTGGTCTCTCCATCACTCATCAGGGTCCATCCAGATTTGATTTTTTTTTTAACCACAGTTGGGCTTTCCAGTCTAACTTGCTGTCATTCTAAATAACACTAGTCTGGGACTCAGCTTGAAGTTGAGTTCGGCAAGGCAGACCAGTGCTGTGGGGGCTTTGTTGCTTGAAGTTAGGGTCAGAGTCACCTCTTTTAGGAAGCCCTGCTCCCTGATTCCTCAGAAAAGCTTCCTCAGAGCTAGGGACAGTGACTTCTTTACCTGACCAGTCTGTGCTAGCAAAGTGACACAGTGTCACAGGTCCCTGGGGCTCTATGGATACTGACATCCTTTGTTGCCACAGCTGATACACCACAGGTGGCTAAATAGAGTTTGTCCCAGTGCATTCTGGCTGGAGGGACTTCTCCCAGAGGGAAGTCTTGTCCCCCAATGGCTGACAGCACTCTCCCATGCTGAGTTCTCTGTGTGCTGACCTAGGCCAGTCCCACTGCGTCTTCCCAAGAGGCTGCAGGCACTTGTCTGTGCCCTCCAACTGCAGTAGAGAGTGAGGTTTATTCTGAAATTGCCCTGTTCTGTGTCTAACAACCCTATGCTTCCAGCCTTCCAAGCCCTGCTGGCCCAGGGCATCTCTTGACAGAAGCAAGCACAAGTTCAAGTTCACCTCCAACTTCTGAGGTGGTCTAACAACTCTCCCAGCATGCTTCTTTCTGGTGCTATGAACTATCTTTCCATGGCCTGGCAAGCAACCAGCTGGGGAGCAAGGGACAGAGCTCTGCTCCTTATGGAGACAGTTGGTCCTTGCAGCAGCACAGATGCTCTGTGGCCTGTGGATCCTTTATGTCCTTTCTGTAGCACACAGGCCTGAACTCCAGGTGCCAGCTTCTGTCTCTACTTGCCCTTCTGCTGTGGACTTCCGCTGACCACTACACACACACACACACACACACACACACACACACACACACACGGCAGGTACATGTGAGTCACAAGCCCAGCCCAAAATCTATGATGTGACATTCCAGTGGGCATGGTGTCTCCTAACTCTCAGGAACCCCATCAGGATGAAGCTTCAGTTGCTCCTAGAAATGCCTTACTCGGCAGCACACTGTTAGAGGCAGCTTTCCCTTCCCTCTCTCCCTTCCCGGTTCTCCTTAAACATTCTACTTCATACAGGAGCATCAGCAACAGCCTCTGCATCTGAGCTTGCTTCCGAGGAAACAAACTAAGATAACCCACAATGAACCGTCTTGTCATCATCCAAGCTCAGCTTCAGAAAGAAAAAGTTACTCTCTGCTCCCCAGTGAAGACAGAACCAAGTCAGATGTGGGACACAAACCAGAAATGTCAGCATGTGGAAGGCTGATGAAGGAGGATTGAGAGTTCAAGACCAGCCTGGACTACAGAGTGAGTCTGAGGCCAGCCTGGGCTACAGAGGTGGTCTGAAGCCAGCCAAAATAAATAGCAAGAAATTGTCTTGATAAAAGGAGAATGGAGAGGGTAAGAAGGGGAGGAGAAGAGAGGAGGAAGGAGGGAGGCACAATGAGCAGGGCTGCCATGTTTTTCCCTAATCCACTCTGATGAGTCAACATTACAGTATAGAAGGAAGGGATAGCATTGTAACCACAGTCTGAAACCTCGGGAAGTTCCAGTGATCCCCAAAGGCACACCACAGCCTCCCCCTCTGTATGGTGAAAAAGCTCACTGAGCTGCCTAACTTGCATGGGCTGGTCTCAATATGCAGCAAGGGCTCTGTCTCTATGCATCCTGTCTGCCCCCTAACATTCCTCCCAGGAACTCAAAGCTTTCTAGCCCCTCCCCATCCTGGTTGCCTCAGAAACACAGAGCAGCTCTGGACACACCCATTGAGGCACATAAATCACTGCACTAAGGGTCTCCCTGGGGATGTTACAGACAAGGTGCTATTATGTGACTTCTATGCCAGAAACTTCCATCAGAGTATTCTTCTTGATATCAAGCAGGAGCAACTGGGACTCTTAAATAAGGTTTTCAAGCTTGCATCTTGACTCTGCGAGGCACTCAAGAGACCGTGAGCCTCACGGGTTTGGCACGCATCCAAGGGGATTTGCAGGACGGGGATGAAGCAGGGGCTGGACTCTCCTGGCCAGGATCCCACGCTGTGGTTCAAACTGCTGGCAAAATAGTATGTGTGCTTTCTCAACCATGCTGACCTTTGGAAACATCCCAAATGGTCTGTGACCTTCATACTGCAAGAACTCCCTGTCACTAAGACTCTTGCAGCTGGGTGTGGTGCCATATACTTTTGATCTCAGCACTCAGGAGGCAAAAGCAGGTGGATCTCTGTCAGTTCAAAGCAGCCTTGTCTACATAGTGAGATCTACATTAGCTGGGAATACACAGAGGGAGAAAAAAAGGATTCTTGCTGGTTTGAAAAGGAGTCACCCTCCCTGCTCCAAGGATCCTGCATGGAGTCCTAGGAATGGACATGGGTAACCCAGTTCTGACCACCTTGCCTTGGAACTGGGGGCTAGGCCACAGTGATAGCTAATCTGTATTGTCAACCTCATGGGATTGAAATCACCCAGGAGACACCTTTGTGAATGTGTCTATGAGGATGTTTTGAAAGAGCAGAGAAGACTCATCCAAGACTGAACAAAAAGAAGCAAACAGGCAGAACAGTATCCACCATCAACTGACCATGCTCCTACCCCAATGCCCTGCCCGCCATGACTGATGGTACCAACAGACTATGAGCCAAAGTAAACCCTACCTTAACCTGCTTTTGTCAGACATTATTGCCACAGCAGAAAGAGAAGTAATTTACTTGTGATACACTTTATTACACAAGCTGGCTCCAGAGCATCCTGAGGAGAAGGGTGAGCTCCTCCAAGCAGACTGGAACAGGTGGGAAAGGCAGACCAGCCTTTTGTGACACATGCTGCTTCTCCTCTGTACCCACTTCTCAAAAATCCCCACCTGCAGGGGCAGCTGCTCCCCAGTCTTTGTCCTTTGTCACTTTCCAAAAGACCTAATCTGTGTCTTCCCTCTCTGTTTTAGTTACTGTTCTATTGCTGTGAAGGAACGCTTCGAGCAAGGTAACTTATGAAAGTTAATATTTAACTGGGTGCTTGCTTACAGTGTCAGAAGGTGAGTCCATGGTCATCAGGCAGGGAAACTGTCAGCCAGCAGGCAGGCATGGCACTGGAGCAATAGCTGAGAGCTTACACATTATCTATAAGCTGGAGGCAGAGGGTGAGAGAGACTGGGCCTGGGCTGGGCTTTTGAGACCTCAAAGCTTATCCCCAGAGACACACCTCCTCCAACAAGGCTAAATTTCCTAATCTTTCCCAAAACAGTTCCACCAACTGGGAATCAAGCATTTCAAATATATAAGCCTATGGGGCTGTCCTCATTCAGGAATCTCTGAATCTGCCTATAGCCTCACTCAGCTTAGCCCCTTCAAGAGTCTGAACAGCTCAACAGAGGGGCTATGGAGCTCAGAGAGACCAGCACAGATCTTCCTGGAGGGGACCAGGGGAATAACAGCCTCTGAAGCCATGCCTACTGTGTCAGAATATGTCTCTGCCCCCCAAACTCATATGTCAAAACTTAGCAACGTTGTGATGGTATTGGGAGATGGGCCTGCAGAAGTTGACCAGGTTCTGGAGGGAGGAGGGTGCTTCATGGTTGGTATTAACCCCTCATAAGAGGAGCTTCATCTTTTATCCTTCCTACCAGGAGAGATACAGAAGACATGCCATCCACCGGAAGCTGAGATGACAGCACTAAGAAGCAGAGAGACCTTCATCAGACATGGACCCTCTGGGCATCTTGACCTTGGACTGCCAGCCTGCAGACCATATAGAAATAAAGTCTTCTGTTCACCAATTATCCAGTCTTGGGTATCTTATTACATAAGAAAGTGAGAAAATAGATTAAGTAGACTAAATATTCAGCTTTATTCTTGTCTTACACTAAATAGAAATTAAGTTGAAAAATTTGTTCTTTCAAAAACTGTTTTTTAAAAAATGTGTGTAAGTTTTTCTGCATTTATGCCTGTGTACCACATGCATGTAGTACCTGTGGAGGCCAGTAGAGGGCACCAGGCCCTCTGGAACTGGAGTTAGACTGTCCATGTGGGTGCCAGGAACTGAACCCAGTGCTCTTTAAATACTGAGCCAGACCTTCAGCACCAAGGATTACTTTTTGGCCATGAACTGATTTATAAAAATCCCAAGGAGAGCTCTTTGAAATGGGGTAGACATTTAGGATAACCAAGCAAAAAGACGAGGGTAAGGTAAGGCATGCTGAGTGCTTCAGAGAGATTCTGGGACAATACAACCTTTAAGGATGAGCTCGCTTTCAGGGTTGTACAAATGGCAACTGTCCTGATTTGGTTTCTACTGCTGTGATAAAGACCATAGCCAAAAGCAACTTGGGAAAGAAAAGGCTTATTTGTCCTATATATCCCAGGATATAGTCCACTGACAGAAGCTAAGGCAGGAACCAAATGCAGAAACCCAAGGCAGGAACTCAAGTAGAGACCATGGAGGGGTGCTACTTACTGACTTGTTCTCTCTGCTGTCACTCTCCCCTCCTTCCCTCTCTCCCTCCATACCTCTGTGTACCTATACTCTAGATAAGGCCTTATTATGTAGCCTTGCCTGGCCTAGAACTCAAGGCCTCATTCTGTAGACCAGGCTGGCATTGACCTCACAGAGATCCACGTGCCTCTGCCTACTGAGGGCTGGAATGAAAGGTGTCCACCATGAAGCTCAGTTCAGCCTCCTTTCTTATAGAGTTCTAGGCCCATCTGCCCAGGGGCCACACTACCAACATTGATCTGGCCCCTCCTACATCAATCATCAACCAAGAAAATGTTCCACAAACTTGTCTATAGGCCCATCTGATAGAGGAAAGTCTTCAGCCAAAGTTCCTTCTTCTGGATATATCTAGGTTTATGTCGAGTTTACAAACAAACCAACCGGTATATCACCTTTGCATCAGCATAGATCTAAGAATGGCCCTGCCATTAAAACAGTAAAACAGAACTATCTGATAAGCTCCCCATCCTATCTCAGTCTGTACCCTTGCTACAAGTGTATGTAGACCTGAGTCTGGCTCCCTAACACCCACAACAAGCTGATGAAGCAGGGGCTGTCTGGAATCCCAGCACTAGGAAGACAGACACAAGCAGATCCTCGGAGTTCATTGGCCATCCATCTTAACCCAATCTATAAGCTCCAGTCTCCATCTCAAAAAAAAAAAAAAAAAAAAAAAAAAAAAGAGAGAGAGAGAGAGAGAGAGAGAGAGTGTGACTAAAGAAGATACCTAACATCAACCACTGGCCTCTACGTGGACGTGCATGCACACACCCACAAAAACATGTGATACAAGGACCACATAAAAAGTACTGACATAGGGCTGGAGAGATGGCTCAGCAGCTAAGAGCACTGGATACTCTTGCAGAGGTCCTGAGTTCAATTCCCAGCAACCACATAGTGGCTCACAACTATCTGTAATGGAATATGATGCCTTCTTCTGGAATGCACTATTTATACACCCTGAACACTGATACATAATTTTTTTTAAAAAAAAATTACTGATGTATTTGTAAACGCGTACGTAATTTTTTTTCCCATGTTTGTTGAACACAGAGAGATCTAGAAGCATCTGCTCCGAGCGCTCCGAGCTGCTAAAGTTTCTTTCTGAACTGTGGCATTTGGCGGGAAACAAGGAAAGCCCAGGGCTTCACTTGGCTCTTTTTTTTTCTTTTTTTCTTTTCTTTTTTTTTTTTTTTTTCCCTGCACTGGTTGAAGTCTCAAAATAATAATCAGAGCCAGCCTTGGTCATTTTAGACAAATCAGAAAAATAAATAGAATAATAAACCGTATTATGTGTCAAAGGGCTTGCCCAAAAATACTAAAAAGAAACAGATCAACAAGGTTTTCTTCTTGACAAATGCAGATGGTGAAAGCTGAGCTGTGTGAACGGCTCTTCTCCCTCTAATCCCAAAGTGCCCTGTGTGAATGGTGGCCACCCACCTCATTCATCAGGGCGAGGGGCAGCTGATGGAAGTCAGCATTCCCTGGGGACCGGGCAGCAGGAATAAGATAGTGTATCCCTTTCCTTCACTGAGATGAGGGTGGGGGTCACCTTCAGGTGTGCTTCCTGGGTGACAGCTCTGTGATATGGGAAAGAGGGCCCACAACAGCCTGACCTCCAATGCCTGGCTGGCAAACATGGTTGCCAAAGTTCCAGCTGCCCGCGACCAAGCCTACAAATTTGACTTTTTCTAGCTGTGAAGCTTTGGAGACAATCAAATTCACTCACCTGGCTTAGCCAGCTTTTTCATGAAATAAGTTTAAAACCCGAACTATAGGAAGCAGAGTGGCCGAGTGTGGCTAGTCATACTGTTTCCTTCGCTGGTGTTCTCTGTATTTCCCCCACGAGACACCAACAGATATCCAGTCATCCCAGACAGAGTATGGATGACAGACTGGAGAAAGGCTTGCCCTGAAGTCCAGCTTGCTGAACTAGTGATCAGTAAGCAGTAATGGAATGCACACACCCTGATGAGATTTTTCTACTCAGAGCTATGTGCTGAAGATTCTGCTCACCCGGGCTTTTCCAAAATCCTGGTATTCCTTGGTATATATACTCTACATGTTACAGAATAAAGAAACTGAGGCAGAAATATGATACAACCCAAGGCCACAAGCTGGGAGGCGGCAGACTAAAGATTCAATCCAAGCCCGCACCATCTCCAAGCCTGTGTGTTGGTACAGTCGTGATTCGGCAGGAAGCAGCGCGCTCATGCGCACATGTGCAGCGGCATATGCATGTGTGTGCAGTGCACATGGAGGCCGGAAGATAGCCTTAGGTGTCATACTTCAAGCTCTACCTACCCTTTTTTTTTTGAGGTGGGGCCTCACAGGCCTGGAGTTCTTAGTTAGAGGTCCTATTGGCTGACTGCTGAGTCCCGGCATACTTCTACCTGTCTCTACCTCCTCAGCACTGAGATTACAAACATACCACCATGGCCGGATTTTTCACCCCTACGTAGGTCCTGGGATCAAATTCAGGTTGCATGCTTACAAGATAAAACATTTTACTGACTAAGCCGTGAAATGTGACCAACTACCTTGTGTTGTTGGCCATCTCCCTCCCCCCCCAAATCCCTGCCATGATGGACTGTACCCTCAAATTGTGAGCCAAAATAAACTCGATTCAAATCAGGTGTCCAATCTGATGAGAAAGGGGACGAATATATTTACACTTCCTCTGCAGTTTGCATCATCACTAATTGGTCTTCATGGAGGAACAGCTTTGAAAATCCATCAGACGTCCGGGCATCCTTGGAGGCTCTCACCTCAACACCTCCCTCTGGCCATTCCTACCTCCTTACTTTCCTAAGAGCCTTTCCAGTAGCCTCTATGCTTACAAATCTACAATTCTAGGACCCAGTGAAGGATAACACAAGTGAGAGGAGCCCCCCGCTCAGCAGCTCATACTGCCTCCGGTACATGGGATATAGCTGCCATCTTGGCTGACAAAAGCCAGTCAGTCTAAAAAGCCACATGGGAGGGCTTGGGATTTGGCTCCAACAGCAAAGGTCTCACCATGCAAGCACAGGGACTTGAATTCTTTTTTTTTTTTTTTTTTTTTTTTGGGGGGGGGGTCTCGAGACAGGGTTTCTCTGTGTAGTCCTGGCTGTCCTGGAACTCACTCTATAGACCAGGCTGGCCTCGAACTCAGAAATCCGCCTGCCTCTGCCTCCCAAGTGCTAGGATTAAAGGCGTGCGCCACCACCGCCCAGCCAGGGACTTGAATTCTAACCCATGTGAAAATCAGGGTGTGGTAGAACATAGCTGTATCCCAGAACTGGGGAAGGAGAGACACAAGGATTCCTGGGCTCTCCAGTCAGTCAAGCATGAAACAGCGAGCCCAGCATCTCAATAAAAGACCCTTTCTAAAAAAAAAAAAAAAAAAATAAGGTAGACAGCTCCTGATCCTCCCACCATGACCTCTGATCCTCCATATGCACACGCACACGCGCGTGCACACACACACTCAGAAAGAGAATAGTCTACAAGAAAGCAGAAGCACCCATTAGATCAGTGTGGGCTCCCAGAACTCAGAAGCAGAGTCTAAATGCTGTCTTCTCCCTAGCCACCATGACCTCCCTCTTCATCTCATCTCCATTGCCCACAAGTGCCACAGGCTGGCTACAAATGGTGTCTGAGAAAGGCAGCCTCTCCAGATAATGCCTTGATGCCTGGTAATTCATGAGGAGCCAGGCCTCTATTTTACCTCCTCCCCCGTTTCCTGTTACTTATAAAGAAAGTTGCAGAGAAGCATGTCAGGCCAGGGAAGGCTAAATCATCCCCAACAACACCTCCCTCATAAATACCATGAAATACTGCGGGAGGCTCAAGAGATATTTATGTCATTTTGTCCCTCCTGTGATGAAAGAAGCCGCTCGGAGGCAGCTCCAGGCCAGAACACAGTGCTATAGCTTTGTCACAAAAACTCAAGAGTGCCTGGGGACCAAGAATTGCTGTCAGTGACCTAAAGGTCAGACAACCTGTGCACAAGTGGCATTGCTCAACCACGTGGCCCCTCCTGCGGGACTTTATATCTTCGGACATACAGAAGACTGAAGGGCATGAGTAGCCGCTTTAGAATCACACAGTCTAGGGGTATGCTATGAAAAGTTACTTCACTATCTCATACACATTTCGCCTCTACAAAGTTGGGAAAGTAACAGTGTCAACTAGCTTAGGCCGGGCAGGGCCACAGTCACAGACATACCTAAATTTCAGAGGTTAGCAACAACTGAAGTCTACAGCCAGCTCAAGTCAGGTACCCATCGGCTCTTGCTTCAGGAATGGAGAGTAGTAGAGGGTAGAGCAGCCTGCTTAGGGGACACTTCTGAGCTTGCGGCAGAAGAAACAGAGTCCGGAAGAACCACATGATGCTATGAAATCTGCCGTTTGGAAGTGGCACACATCACTGCCTCTCAAACTTCATAGCCAAAAAACGCAACCCATGGTTAAGGCCGAAGCTACAGTCCGGAGAGTCTAATCATCCACATGAAGGTGGAGGCAATGTCTTGACAAATAATACAATCTACCACACAAGCATGATTGCTATGAAGATTAGGGAGATAAGGAACATGCTATGAAAAATTAGCTATCATAAATATTAATGCCATCTCTGAGTTCTGAGTTACTTTTCAGGATAAAGAACCTCTTACAGATGGGCCTTTTATGCAGGAGTTGTTTAGATTAAGTCTTTGAACTCACAAACTTTAGTTAGATACCACGTGGTGGGCATTGCACTGGGAATCAGCCGTCAAGCAGATGAAGTTTATTCGACTGTAAAATGGAAATAAGAAGTGTCTTCCTCCCAGGGCTGCTGTTAAGATAAACAACATGACTGAAAAGTCTTTCACTTTCCCCTCATAACCGGGAATTCCCTTCCCCTTGAGCCCGAGGATGACTTGAGCGGCCCACTTGTTCACTAGAGTGTGATAGAAATAATATGTTGGGATTTGAGCAACCATATAATCAGCAGTCTTGAAGCTTCAGCCCTCTTAGAAGCTCTGAGCTGCCGCCTGAGCAAGTCAGAGAAACACTAACTGCCATCTTCCAGCTGTCTGTGCCAGAGTACCAGATGTCTAGGTAAAGCCATCGGATGGGCTTCTCAATGTCACACCAAGCTGGTCGTGGATACCTTGAGGAACATAAGAATCAGCCTGATGAGGTGACCTCAATGTCTGGTACATAAAACCATAATATAATTAATAATTTATTTATTTATTTGTATTTACACGCAGTGGTGTTTTGCCTGTGTGTCTGCCTGTGGGAAGGTGCCAGGTCCCCTGGAGCTGGAGTTAGACAGCTGTGAGCTGCCGTGTGAGTTATGGGAATTGAACCTGGCTCCTCTGGAAGAACAGTCTATGATCTTAACCACTTGAGTGATCATCTCTCCAGCCCACCCCATGATATAATTAAACAGATGCTCTAACAACTAAATGTTAGGACGGTCTACTAGTCAGCAGTAGGTAACCAAACCCATGTAAGCCTGTAGTGCTGTATCTGACTCTGCATTGGTTTAGGACAGCAGTTCTTAACCTGTGGGTCGTGACCCTTTTGAGAGTCGAATGACCCTTTCACAGGAGTCACCTAAGACCATGGGAAAACACAGATGTTTACATTATGATTCATAACAGGAGCAAAATTACAGTTATGAAGTAATAATGAAGATCACTTTTATGGTTGAGGGGGAGTCACCACAACACGAGGAACTGTACTGAAGGGCCACAGCATTAGGAAAGTTGAGAACCACTGGTTTAGGGGATGCTGCTAATCTCGCGGTCTCGGGTAAACACCCAGTCCGTTGGGAGTACCTGTGACTCAGAACTGAGAAAAGGATAGTAAAGTCAGAACTGCAGTCAAGTGCTTCACAGTCTCTTCATGTGCCCCTGAATACAAGGCAAAGAAAAGGAAGTCCCTTTCCCCTGGGGTCTATAAGGGGACCCTGTGTAATATGACAGGGCTAGACAGTGCAGAGGTTCCTCCATCTTGTATTCTTGATGAAGTCATTTCAGGTTTAACTGGAATTCAATCTCATTGATGGAGAATCTGAAGGAAAGTTACCCAACTCCATTCTAGGGACCTGAGGCTAAATTGCCCCAGCTAACTGCTTAGCTTAGCTTCTGGTAAACTGCTTAGCTGTGCAAAACCTCCCCCTGCAGCTGCAGAGCAAGATATCAGTGTGTGTTTTTTTGCCTTTAAAATCCTCTTGTTCTAAATGCTCAGGGCTACCCCTAGGTGCCAAATACCTGAGTGTAGCCCTAGCCAGCTGGAATGAAGACTTTCAACTGGCTATAGACTGTGTTGAGTGGCCATCTCTAGTGGGCTCTCCATAACAATAACATTGTCAACTGGAGGAAGGTCACAATCCTTAACATCTCCTGGGCATACAAGTCCCTATAAATTTTAAAAAGTAAAAAATCGTCTTTAATTTTCTTAAGACTTTAGGTAAAACAGATGTAAGTGTACACTATCCTACATTGATCTGGTGTTCAGCACCTACCATATGCCTTCAGGACACAGTGTACTGTTTAAGATTCTTGATTCCGAAGTCTAGAAATTTTTCCACTTTCAAGAATGAACCAGCAGCCAAGTGTGACTTGGTACCATTCCTTTCATTATCCTATTGCCATTGATCTATTTGTCTTTCTTTTCTTTTCTTTTTTCTTTTTCTTTTTTTTTTTTTTTTTTGTTTTTTTGTTTTTGTTTTTTTTTTGTTTGTTTGTTGTTTTTGTTTTTGTTTTTGTTTTTGTTTTTGTTTTTGTTTTTCGAGACAGGGTTTCTCTGTGTAGCCTTGGCTGTCCTGGAACTCACTCTGTAGACCAGGCTGGCCTCGAACTCAGAAATCCGCCCGCCTCTGCCTCCCAAGTGCTGGGATTAAAGGCGTGCGCCACCACTGCCCAGCTGATCTATTTGTCTTTCATGATATAAAGTTGGACTTTGGTTTGTGTCAGGCTCTCCTGTAGCTTGAGCTGGACTCTAACTTGCTATGCAACTGAGGAGGATGGTCTTGAACTTCTGATCATCTTGCTTCTGTCTCCAAAGTGCTTTAAGATACTGAGTATGTGCCATCATGGCCACAGACTAGACTATGTTAAATGGAGATTGTGACAGGGTGATGGCACAGGTTCACTCAATCCTGTCCCTTTTCCCTCCTGAGGATTCAGCAACGCCATATTTCCCAGTGTTCTATGCAGTTATAGTTGACACCATGTGATAGAGGACCATGGCCAGTGGCATGAGAGTAGCAGCTAGGGACAACTTTCCATGTCACCTCCCATATGGCCCATCGCACTTTCCCCCTCATCTGGGAGTCAGTCCAGGGAAGGAGGATGAAACCATAGAGGATGAAAGAACTGGAAGATAAAAGGAGGCTGGGTCATAGCAAGCCAAAGCTGAGCCAGTCCCCAGTCATCAGTTGCCAGGCAGAGAAGGGCTGGCCCAGTAGGAATGAGAAGTAAGATCTTCAACTCCAGCTGCCGAAATCTGGCTCACTCACTCCAACAGAGGTTCTCTTAACTAATGTAAGGGTAAGTGGTACGGAGTGGGATAAGGGGTGAGGAGAAGGTTGAAGGGTAGGCAGAAGCCCGGGCCATTCCCAGTCCCTAAGAGGAGCATGCTGGGGAGCTATGGTGCCCTAGCCAGACAGTCTGTGTCAAGCCCTAGAGAACAGGCAAGAAAGCACAGAAGAGAGGCCTGTCCTGGAGGCATGAATCACGAGTCTTTTATTCTTTTCTTCCCTCCTCCGAGAACAGCAGGAAGATGCCCAGCTTGTCATGTCCTGCTGGCTCTGGTGACAAGAAGATGAAATTCTATCATTCATCTGACAGGAGATCTCAGAAGTGACTAATTTAATCCCTCAGGCCTCTTTAGAAGGAGCCTCTTCTTGCCTGGCTACTTCCCCCTCTGTTCAGCCAGGCTCCCACTCAGCCAGGCAGTCAGGTCCACTCTCTGCAGGGAGTGCAGGGTATGCAGGGAGTACTGGAGCCCCATTGAGCTAAGGAAGTGAAAGCTATTCAGCAGAGCTCTCAAACCAAGTCTTTTGCATAACACTATTCCAGTGCTGGACTTTCCAGTCCCCTGGAAATCCCTCTGTACAGCTAGCGCTGACTTCTTTGGCCTTGAGCCTTTGGCTCTTCTCAGGCTCTTTCTCTTAGAGATGAGCTTCCTGAAAGCTATTGTCATGGTGGGTGGCTCAAGAACCTTCACAGCCAGAGTACACTAGACTCGACAGACTTAGATCGGATCCCCAGTACATCTTACCAGCACTATGTCCTAAATACAACTTCTCCTTTCACACCAGAAGTGCCAGATCACCTCATAGCCCAGATTGCATAAAAATGAGATGCAACTCATTATTTCCCAGCCCTGTATCTACGGCAGGCATCACTAATCAATCACCACTTCTATTTTTATATCTGGACTATGGGGGTTGATGATAGTAAACTCAGGGTGTCCTTCAAAGGGGCCAGAATGACACTCCTGCTTTACCATAGCTCTGCTCCCTCCTCCTACAAGATCTCCCTAGATTTTCAGAATCAAGTCTGTTATACTCCTTCCTGCTGGTGTTAGTATGCCAAAGATATTTGCCACTGAAACAGATATAGGGACCCAAGCTTGAGATTTCACAGCACCCAGAGCTGAGAACTTGGTTGTGAGAGAAACATAGCACCTTAGCAGCCAAGAAGGAGGGGAATGTTCTGAGCTCCTTGGCTACAGTGTTCATCTGTACCCTGCATAGAGGAACAGAAAAATGTTACCGGCTGCCTAAGACGTCATGCCATACTCTCCTTTCACACTTGAAGCACATTGCAAATGAATGACACATGCCTCACTCCTCCTCAGTCCTGTACCTATAGCAGGCATTACTAATCAATCACCATAATCGACTCCACTGAGCCCAGACACAGTAGCAGAAGCCTTTGCCTGCCACACATCAATCACGTGAGCCCAGATGTATTTAGCAAACCCTAACTCCCGAGAGTGGGTAAGCAACCAGAAAGGCAAGGAGTAACCAAGACAACATGGCTGAGCTTCCAAGAACTTCCTAGAAGCCACAGCGTGGGCTACAATAAAGTGTGGACATTACTATTCAGCAAGCCAGGCCACCTGGTTTGAGATCTCTCTGCACAGTGTGATTTCCGTACTCTGTACATGTTGGTTTTGCTGACTTGTTTCTTCACTATCACAAGCAGATTTTCTTGGGAGAATGAGGGAAACACAACAGAGTGGAGAGGTCACTTCTGTACCATGCGTGACATCATTAGTCAGTCCAGTAAGTAACCAGGGTCAGCAAAGCCAGGTAATTGGGGCTCATCCCACTTCTCCAACTGTGAACGAGGCAGCGACAACCAATGGGACATTAAGTCTTTCCAGGCAGGGATTCCCTGTCTTCTGTGAACGGCTGTGAATCAACCGAACAGGATGTGCCAGGATATTTAAGACAGTCGTATATTTAATTGTGAGTGAATGACCACTTCAGTATTTCTGCCAGTTAGCTGTATTTTTTTTATGGGTTTTGGATAAGGCTTATTCCCCATACAGTTTTCCATTTCATAATGGAGCTTCGTTCAACATTTAGCGACATCTCTAGTTTCTGTCGCTGGTCTCTCTGGCATGAATACAAGAATCTCTCTCCTTGGTTTCCACAAGGAACTCATGCACAGCTAATTTGGTTGATAAAATGATACCATTTCAACCATCTTCATGCTTCGGTTAGATTGTTTGAACCTTTTCATAGGAAAGGATTAATCATGTGGCTCCTATTGCCAACCTTCTGATTGTAATAGCAAGGCCGATCAGATGAACAGCCAAAATGAGTCTTTTACAGTAGAATACGCTACACCATGAGAGTATCTTCTATCCCTGTTATTGAACTGGCTTGTGACATTGGTAGCCAGAGAGAGAATTTTATTTAATTGTTTCCAGAACATGAAATACAGAGCCAACACAAAATTACTCATACACCATAGAATCGAAAAATGACGGGTCAGTGGCAGATTCCATACACAATGAAGGTTTCAGCAAGACATCATCTCAAGAAAATAAGATGGAGAATCATAGCTGAGAAAACCCAGCATTGACCTCTGGCTTATGCATGCACACGCACACATACACACACATACGTGCACACACTCATGCACACACATGCACACTCATGCATGCACACACACACACGAACGTGCACATACATGCACACAAACATGAACACACTTTCACACATACACATGCACACACAAAATACATACACACACACCAAGAAAGAAAGAGAGAGAGAGAGAGAGAGAGAGAGAGAGAGAGAGAGAGAGAGAGGTGTGAAGGGCAATTGAGGAAGACACCTAAATTGACCTCTGACATCTACATGCATGTATGTATACACACACACACATAAACTGCCTAATGATTTTTTATATGTATCCCTGTTGTAAATGGCACATGACAGTAACCACCTACTGCTGTTGTAACATCCTCAGGCCTCCAGGCTACACACAACAAAGATAGCTCTCACAGGCAAACTGCCTGGCACCAAGATCTGACCTGTTTCCTCTATGTTGTCCTTGTCCATCATGCCTTCAAGATGTACCTACCAAATCATTAAATGTGCCACATTCTTTTTCTTCAAAGGAATCCACTGACTGCTAAATACCATGTGGAAAGACCAGAAGCTAATTGACCAAGATGCATTTTCCAGACCACTCTTGTGGCTTTAGGGAAAAGTAACATGAACTGTAGAACAGGAAGCCCCTGATTGGAAGGAATAGGAGGCTGTGTTGTCAATCAGATGGGACAGACACGGAGCCTTCCTTTCTTACCTTGAGCACTTGTCTTCCCTTCAGATACTCTCTGCTGCCTCCCCACCAACCCACCAAGAGGAAGCAGCATAATTGACACAGGCAGCTGCCACATGCCTGCCAGTTAAGGTGGCACCACATAGCAGACACACATGGACTCCGTCTTTTCTCCCAGCATTTCCCACATGAGAATGAACAACCTTCTGTATATGATAGGACATGGACTTAGTTCTGTATGGGGAGAGAAGAAGCAAGAAAAAGGCAAAGAAGCTCAAGTGACTTTATAACAACCTGATATGATGATAAAGAAACCATTCCCATGGGAGGTCATCTGGTCACACGCAGAGCTCAGACACAGTCTTCTCACCACTGCTGGGTCACTTGGCTGTGGATCCACAATACCCTAGGCATGACAGACAAAAAAGGTAGTCTGAAGTTTTGACAAGAACAAAGCAGATAATCACGTGTCCATTCATTCATTCATTCTCTCTCTCTCTCTCTCTCTCTCTCTCTCTCTCTCTCTCTCTGTGTATGTGTATGTCTATATCTGAGTCTGTCTCTCTCTGTATCTGTGCCTTTGTGTGTATGTGTGTCTGAGTGTGTGTGTGTGTGTGTGTGTGTGTGTGTGTGTGTGTGTGTGTAGAAGTTCTTGAACCATGACACAGTGCCTCCATTTGCTTCCTGTTTGATCCCCATAGACCTGTCATTTCCCGGGAGCTATGCCACCAGCTCATGAGAAACAGCATTGATTAAAACCTAGTCCAGAAAATTCTGGCCCCTGTGCTGAGGAACTCCAGTCCCACTGCCTGAGTCAGCTTCCTGTCTTTTCTTCTAATGTCTTTGCAAACCTGGACAGATCATTTATCTGTCTGAGCCTCAGTTTCCTCATCTGCCAAGGGGCTTGACATTGCTACCTATTTTATAAAGCTAGCTTAAAGATAATAGATATTCTGTGCAAGTCAAAATGGGCTCAGGCATAGGAAACACCTGGAACCTTCCCTGGCTATCTTTATGCTTTTGACGTATGATAATAGCTACCTTGTTTCTGCCAGCATAGGAAAATGTGTGTGTTGAGCCAGAACGACAGCTGGGAGGGTAGAGGCACTTGGCCTGCAAGCCTGAGAGCTTGAGTTCAATCCCCAGAGCCTATGTAGATAGCCAGTAGCACGATGAATCCACTCCCGTGGGAACTTACCACTTATCCTTCAAAAAAGGCATCCAATCTATAACTGCTGGTGGTGGCCCTGTGCTCCAGTTCTTTCTCAAATATCTCACCAGCCCCTAACACCACTGCACGGAGGATAAAGTTCACCGTGAGTTTGGGTAGGAATAAAAAATTTTCCAGCTATGGCATCTGGCCAATACCCCACTTAGCTTCTAAGTCAGTTCTGTCCATTATGTTCTGCTGCAGGAATACCTGTGCTGATGACTGCACTTCCCATTCGGTGTGTTCCCCATCTAGACTGGAGCAGGGGCAACAAAAGATCATTGCCATGGCTGACAGTCATCCACACAGTTCCTGCTGCTTCTGCTCCTGGTTTCTTATGCCTTCATGCAGTTTCCACCACTCAAATGTAGGCTTGGGAGCTTGCTCCTTCGTGTGTGTGTGTGTGTGTGTGTGTGTGTGTGTGTGTGTGTGTGTGTGTTTGTGTGTGTGTTAGAGGTGGGATTGCCCTACTGTGTGTGTCTGTGCATGCATGAGCACATGAGTGTAGAAACCAGAAAATACCACCATCCAATGTTTTTGAAAACAGGGTCTCAGGGGCTGGAGAGATGGCTCAGTGGTTAAGAGCACTGGCTGCTCTTCTAGAGGTCCTGAGTTCCATGTGGTGGCTGGGAATCACAACCATCTGTAATGGGATCCGATGCCCTCTTCCGGCAGGCAGGTGCACATACAGATAGAGCACTGATAGAAAGTTAATAAATCTAAAAAAAAAAAAAAGCTGAAAACAGGGTCTCTCACTGGCCTGGCTCTTGCCAAGTAGGCTAAGCTGACTGCCTCAAGGGTTGACTTGTCTCTATCACCCCAGTGCTGGGATTACGTTATGTATCTATTTGTGTGAGTGTATGTGCATACAAGTCCAGTAGCTTAAGAATGCCAGAGGTGTTGGGTGGCCCTGGACCTGGACTTAAAGCAGTTATGAGCAACCTAATGTGGGTGCTGAGAACCAGAGTTGTCCTTTGAACGATCAGTTTTTTACCAAGCCACCTGGCTTCCCAGACTACAGCTCGCTTCTGACAAAACTCGGCAATGTAACCAGATACCAATTCAGAGACTGAGTACAAGTGTGTTGGCTTATCCCTGCTTCACTCTCTCTGTGCTCCTCCCCCACCTGTCTTCTCCTTTCTTCCTCTTTTTTCCTCCTCCTCCTTCCCTCCCCTCCCCCCTCTTCTCTCCCCTCCCTTCCACCTCACCCTCTCCTTCTCACAACACTCCCTGTGCTTCTCCCTTTGGGTAGCACCATGTAGTAAAGAAGTGTTGCTCTGCCAACAAGCAGAAAAGCCAAGATGCCCAGTCCAGTACTTCAAAGGCGACCATACCCCTACTACTATATAACTGAAGGTGACCCTGCCCCAGTCACACTAGCACAGGCATCCTCAACCTTCCTATGCTGTGACCCTTTAATACAGTTCTTCATGTTGTGGTGACCCCCCAATCATAAAATTAATTTCATTGCTACTATTATGATATGTAATGTAAGTATCTGTGTTTTCTGATGGTCTTTGGCAAAGTCTGGGAAAGGGTCATTCGATCTCTGAAGGGGTTGTGTCTCACAGGTTGAGAACTAGCAGATAAAACCCCCAGACTGGCACCTTAACTGTGTAAAACTCAAAGTGGAGGACCCAGCTGAGCCACAACCAGATTCCCAGCCCTCAAAGACCCTTAAGGACAGAGCAAGTCGCTGTGTTATGAAGATCCTGCTGAATCTAGAGTCACACAGCATATGGAAGTGGATGGCCAGGTTCTGCCAACAAGGAAGAAGGGACAAAGGAGAGAAGGCCAGAAGTATAAAGAGACTCTCGGTTGCCACTTCTGCTGGCCATAGTATAGAGACCATCTTGCCCTCCTTGAGCCAACAGCCCCACACTCTGGTCCCTGTCCTACCCCAGCCCTCTCAGTGCCAGAGCAAGCCTTAAGTCCCCATGGGCATCTCATTGTCACCAGTCTCAATGTCAGCACTCTGGGTCATCCATGCTCAGAGACACATGACAAGCCACTTTGTCATCATCAGGCCAGAGCCTATCAAAGCCACTCAGTGAGCATAAAGACATTTTGTTGTTATCAAATCAGTTCTCAGGAAATTTCAAGTCTCTTGGCAGTGGGGCACTAGATTTGCAGATCATACAGATGTGGCCAGCTGCCTCTCAGCTGTCTCACCACTGACCTGCAAAAAGTGAGAATGTACTTACTAATGCTTATGGAGGTCAGAAAATGCTCTCTTGGACTTGAACTTATAGACCCTATAATATAGTGCGTTGTGAGCCACCTGGTATGGGTGCTAAGAACGGAAGTTGGGTCCTCTGCAGCAGCAAGCTCCCTTAACCTCTGAACCATCTCTCAGTTCTGAGGCCTCTAATGGGGATTAGGTTGCAATGGGATTTCCCATCAAAGAACCTCCCAAAGTAGGCTGCACTGCTTTCTAGAGTTGCTTACATGTGGTACCACATGTAGCACAGGTCTGCTTGTGTCTGGCTTCCTCCATAAGATAAGTCTGAGAACCTTCCAAAGGACCAAACAGCATCCAGGTGATGACAGTTGGTTTCTTTTTATGGCTGAATATCATTCCCATTTGGTTTTTATGTTCTGCCTTTTAGCACTCCATAAAATATGATTGACATACTCTAAACTACACATAGAGCATTGTGATATGATCAAATTTAACATATACATATACCCATATGAGCACAGAGACCTTGCATTAATCAGAGTTGTATACAATTTTTAGAATCAAAAATCAATGCGCAACCAAGATCTAGGTTTTTGGTTTTTTTTTTTGTTTTGTTTTGTTTTTTTTGTTTTTGTTTTGGGGGGTTTTTTTGTTGTTGTTGTTTTGGTTTGGGTTTTTTTTTGGGGGGGGGGGCTCTTCCCGGAACACAAGAATATAAAACACTACAAACTGGGCTAACTAAATATTCTTCCATGAATTTCTCCAAAAATCACTTCTGCCCTAATGAAATTTATTACCTGTGATGGAGAACCATTCAATTCCACTGAAAACAAAAACAAACAAACAAAAACATCTTGCCTCTTACTAAATTCCATGTTTCTAAAAGGATTCTGAGTGTTAGTAAAATGAACAGGAGTCAATTGGTCTGAGGGAAAATACTAATAAAATAAGAAAATTATAAAGCAGAAAAGTTTGCTTCTGTAAAGACAAAGCCCAAGGGCTTCAGGCATACCTGTACACAGGAGTGCAGCCATGCTAAATGCTCTTCTTTTTTTCTCTTTCTTGGCACTATGTAGTTGCCTGCAACTACGGTTACAGGGTTCTCCTGAGAGGAAACCTGGGAATTAAATGGGAATGGAGGGCGAGAGAAACGTGGGGCCAAGACAAAGTATTCTGATCAAGGCCCGAAGTTTAATAATTTGCTTTCACATATAAAGGGGAAGCCCACCCCTCCAGAGTCTCTTCTCGGTTCAGCCCAGGGGCTGGGCAAGGAGATAGCAGTCTGGAAGGTGTCAAGGCTAGCTCAGCAGGCAGTCCATTCTTCTTAGCTCAGGTAGCAGGCTCCAAGGTGCCAAGGCTGGTAATGCATCTCAGGTCCTACTATTGCTTGGTCTATTGTGGTAAAAAAGCTTGCAGGCTTTCTCAGGCCTGGGGGAAGGGCACCGCACTACTTTTCTGTCAGTCCCTTCTAACCCCTTTTCTCTCTGCTGACTGGTGTCCTGTACAAGAAGTTCCAGGTGGCCTCTCTCCCTGTGTCATTGATGAAAACAGACCACCCTGGTTATCTACAATGGAAGCCATGTAAGGCAGAGAGCTGATGACAGAGGTGGGGATAGTGTTAAGAGATGATGACCTGGGGACAGTAAGTCCAGAGATGCTTGGCAGTTGGACAGATGCAGCTGCCCTTACAGTAGACAAAAAGAATAGCCTAGTGGGTAAACCCAGAAGCTAGGGACACCTGACAGAAACCGGAACCAGAGAGGAGCTTAAGACAGAAAGGAGGCAGAGAAAGTCTGTCTGGCTTCTCCTTCCTTTTTCTCCCAGTCCTGTCCATGTCCCCAGCCCACCTCTACCTCACAGCCTGTGCCTTTCCACAGACCAGTGCAACTGGAAAGCAGCTGACAAGGTTGTTTGTACAATGTAGCCTGAGGGACCAGCCCCTTGGGATACAGACAGATGCAGAGGAAGAGGAAGGAGACAAGGCTGGGGACCACAAGCCCAAGATGGTGCAATCTCTGAGGATGTGAGCCATTTAATAGTGCCATCTGGCAACTTGGAAGGAGTTTGATTGTCTGTCTGTGAGTTCAGAATCCACAGCTAGAGGAAGGGGCCCAGAGGGGGACAGTGAAAAGCAGCGGTATGGGACACTAAGTCAGCAGGAGGGCACCAGAGCCATTGGGGTCTTCTCCGGCATGGCTTCAAACTGAACATGCCAGGGGCCAGCCACTTGCCTCTTCAGATGTGTGATGGGGTGGGGTGCTGAAGAAGGTGCGTGGCCAACTCCACAACTCCAGCTATTTCAACAGAGCAGAAATTTAGGTGACAAACCGTAGTTAAGGTCAATACTCCATTGACAAGCTCCTGGCCCTTGGAAAAAGTGAGAAGGGGACCAAAGGATGAGCAGACACTATTTCCCTTCCTCTCTGGGCTTGTCCATTTCCTGGCCTGGATTTTGTGGCATGGGGCCAGGGTAGGAAAACCCAGTTCACTAAATGGTCCCTTGTGGCACACTGCCTTCGAAAGGAGCCACTCTGCAACCCCAGTGCTGGGGCTAGAGGATTCCCTGCAAAGCTTTTACGATCTCTATAAATTTCCGGAGAGAGGGCTGGTGAGCGACTGGGCTCTGTCACTGTCAAGCACTGACTGAATGCACCTTTAATGGAGTCTCCAGCAGCTATAAAAAATGCAGGAAAACAGCTTTCTGGACTCAGGCGTGCCTGATCGATGGAACGGTGACACCCAGTAAAAGCCAAATGGGCCAGGCTTGTCTGCAAGCCTGTTGAGGGAAATACATCTTCGGATGCAACTTTGAGACACGCACAGGCCATCTGGCATGGAATTCCTCCCCAGGGAGCACACACTCAGAACTTAGCATTGCATGAGATGGCTTTTGCCTAAGACTGTGAGTATGCCCCAATGGTTAAATGCTTGGGTGTTGTAAGTGGGTTAGATAGAATACCTAGCAGAAGCATGGCCTCTGAAAGACCTTAGGCATGCCAAGCAAGCACAGCATTGCTAAGCTTCAGTTTGTCCCTCCAGATACTGGGAATGATAATAAGACCTAAGGACATTACACAAATAGGGCTCTGGGAGGAGTATGAACTGTCATGTGATAGGTGACACTATACGGTGACCACTGCCACTACTCACCAGAGCAAGGATAGGAGGAAAGCAAGGAGGAGAAATGGGATGGGACAAGAGGAGGCCAGAGTTATGAAAAGCTTACTAACCCGCCATCTCTATGGTGACAGGAAAGCATCCTGAGTGCCCTTAACTACTCCCACTTTGTTCTGAAGTACCCACCAGAGAAGACCACTCAGACACACATTCAAGCCAATAGCAAGCCCTTATTAGCCAGCCAGAGACTACACTGGGTTTTTGGGACCTGGATACAGTCACAAGCCTTTCTCTCACGGTGAGCTTTTAAGTACAAAAACCACATTCCGAGTTGGCACATCTTAGTTAGCAAGAACCAGTTAGCCAGAAGTGGAAGTACAGAAGCCCCAAACCAAGTACATTTAGGGACTTTCTCAGAACTATGGACTTTGATGGATTGGGTCTTGGTGCTTGGTTTGGCAGGAGTTACTACCTACATTCTGGGTTCCAAGCTTGAATGGTACCTCCACTGTGGCATCAGTGTTGTGCTAAGATCTGGCGGCCTACTGGGAGCTGGGGGGTTGTTCTATGGGCTTCAGTCAAATCGTGGGCAGGTGGTTAGATCGTTTCCTTAGCAGTAATAGTTTAACAGAATTTAGTCTTTGTTTAACAGAACTAAGCAGGCAGTTGATCAAGCAGGATCCTACAGTGAGAACTAGGAGCAAAAGGACTGATGACACAGCCATGGCTATTGAGTGGATAACCAGGAACCAGGAAAACATAGATTGGAACCAGTTGTTAGATTCTTGACATCTCCTTTCTCTTTCCTGAAGATTATTTCTGACCATAGCTAAACTTCCTCTAATTACCCCTGACTGGTTGGCATAAAAATTCACAAGTTTCTCCCAGTGTCATACAAAGACCCCCTGGGCTTCCACATGGAAAGCAAAATGTTCTACATGGTCCAGGTCTATGTCTACTTGAGCATGTATTTCCTTAAAGTTTTTATTCCTCATTACTAGGACTGAAGTTAAAACTGCAGCAAAGCATACAATGCCTGCCCCACCAACAGGGGAATGAGAATGGGGACAGCTCCCTGCACACGGGGAAGCCCAGAATCTAGACTTTAGTGCCTCTTCCCTGTTATAGATGAACACTGGTGGTATAGCATTGCACAAGTGTTGAGAGCCACTCTGCCCCACGCTTGGGGGCCAAACTGTCATGGACCGCTCTGTCAATGTTGGAACCCACACTGCCAAAAGCCTTGGGGGCTAAATTGTTCCAGCTCGTACTGCCCCAAGCTGCTCCGGTCCATGGGGTTCAGCAAGAGAGAGAGTGAGGACAAACATGAAGAATGGAGACCAGGCAGAGTGTGATTCAATCCTGTTTATTCTTCAGTCTCTCTTCTTCTCTCCAAATCCCTAGTTCCTAGTACCAAGTCTCAGGTCCTGGGCTTCAGCACCAAGTCTCAAGTCCTAATCCTAGTTCTAAGTTGCTAGTCTCTTTCCCAGTTTCAAGTTGCTTTTTCCAAGTGTCTAGTCCAAGTGTCAAGTGTCAAGTGATTTCTTCTGTCTCCCTCTCACCTTTTATATGTCTCACTTCTAAGCCACGCCTTTAAGTCATGCCTTTAAGTCTTATCTCTAAATCACACCTTTAAGTCTCACACACCCAAGGGAAAATCCAGGGTATCTAAAACAAGATGTTATCAGAGTGTGCTCAGCTGTTGAAGGTTATTGTAAACAAGTCTCTTGTCAGGGTATATGGCTCAAGATGGCTGCAAGGATGATAGCCACCTTCTGTTGGCTCCCCACGCACAAGGACACAAAGGAGTGGGCCCTCCTCCTGTGCAAATAATTCAGAAGATGCACACTTGATTAAGCCATTAGTGCAAACAAGCCAGGTAGACTCTGGGGTCTGAAAATACACTCAAATGCCATTCCTGGAATTAACCTGCTACATATGGCTGTAAAAATCTGCACAGGGGAACTCTCTAGGGGATATCTTGGTGACATTAAACAGGTACTCTTCTCTTGGAGGTTCCCCAAGATGATCTTAGGTTGGTCTCATTTATAGCTGTTAGGGCTGGAAGTAGGGCTTATTGTTTGATTAATTTTGATCCCAATATAAGAGGGCTTGGGATCCAGACATAGCCAGCAGTCATGACCTATGTCTGGTTGAGAATGTTTAAGGAACTGATAAACTCTTTCTAGCATCCCGAACACTGAGCACCTGGCTTCTGCTGCCTCCTAGACTTTTATCTGAGGCTACCAAAGGGATTCCTGAGGAATTGAGATTTGGGGCTTGACACCTTAGGTGGCTCAAATTCTGGGGTTATCAAAATGGATCTGTTTGGGCCAATGGGCTGGATGACTCTAGGTGCAGGTTTCTTTTGGATAGTAAATTTGCTGCCTGGGTCTGGACCATTCAGGTATAACCAATAATGAATGGGAAGCTTCCTGTCAGACCCCAATCTTTATGGATATGGGATTGCATTGCCTGTGACCACAGGTAGGTAATGATGGTTTCCGTACTAGGACAACGAAGAGATCAGTATGCTATGGCTTTTAACAGCTGGAGGTGGGACTGGGTAGCCAGGCAGGCATAGTACTAGAGAGGTTGGAGCCCCTTCTCTTCACAGGTGGGCTCACAGCCCCAGGGTGTGCTCCTCACTAGGAGTGAGCAAACCATCCCTCTGGTACCTCTGGATGCCATATTTTACAGAAATCTACCTGGGAGATGGGTTGGGTCTTTGGATAGATTAGCCATGAGCTCCCCTGTTCTGGCCTTTCTTAATTCCCATAGTCAGGTCTTGGGGCCTTTCCCATGAAGAGACAAAAATGTCAAAATAGAACAATCATAATTATAGGACCTGTGTCAATCTTATATTGGGGGGTGCTGAAGGCCTAGTGACAACCTATTTGTCATCTTCTGTGGCCTGCTTCAGCTTGGTTAATGGGTCCACAGGTTGGCCGGTGACTTTCACTGCCATATGGGTGGTGAGGACCACAAGGTGTGGGCCCTTCTTAGGAGGCAAAAGGCTGGCCCAATTTCCTCTGGTCTCAAGAACATATTTAGTTTGCCTGTCCTGAGCTTTGTGGTCCCTAAGCACAATATAGTTTCTAATCAACACTTAGGACCTTTGACAGATTTACAAAAAATTTGGCCATGAAGGCCAGGCCATTGTTGGACTCCACAGAAAAAAAGCAACCCAAATTTAGGAATTTCTTTTTAAATCTAAAATAGCTGGGCCTGAGTAACTCAGCAGTTTTAGTTGCCCCCAAATATGGGCCTGGTGGAGTTTGCAGACCATCTGTGTTCCGATAATGGCAGGTCTCTCATCTGGCAAAAACCATCACCCATTTGTCTCCTGTTTGGTTTGCCCACAAGGTTTCTTTGCATGTAGATTGGGATCTGGAGCAATTTAGGTTCAGTCAGGGTAGCCAGGATCTGGAGAGGCCCCACTGGTTCTAGGGCCACCTTCCAGGTGACCAACTCTGCTCTCCTGTTCCCTTGGGCCTCTGGGGATTCCCCTTTTGATGCCCTTTGCAGAAGACAATGACTACCTCTCTTGGCAGCCATGTGGCCTCTAAAAGGAACAGGATTCCTTCTTTGTTTTTTGTTTCCTTTCCAGATGAGGTGAGGAGCCCCCTGTTTCTTTATAGAGGGCCCGATGAACACACATACCAACCACATATACAGTGATGGCTTTGCCCTTCCCCGACTGAAGTGCCTGAGTTGACATCAGAAACTCAGTCCCTTGGCCGAGGGACTGAGCCCACACTGCCCTATCCAAGGTGACAACTGTGGCCTCAGTATACCTGATTCTACCTAAAACTGTTCCCATACAGGAGTCCTCTTCAGATCTGATGGGTTGAACTGCTCCAGTCCCTTTCGGAAGGTACAGACTGTAGCCGCAGCTGAGTTTGGTGCAAAGGCTAGAGGCTCCTAGTCCCCCAATCCCAGAGCAAGAGGAAGATGCTGCAGCCAGGCCACAGGGGCAGCAGGGACCAGGGCTGAGTTGGGAACTGAAGTTGCTTGAGTCCTTCTTTCACTGAGACCACGAGCACTTTCACATGTCAGCACCTGCCTGGACAAGCTGAGCTGCAAGCTCCTGCTGGATAGGTGCCAGGGGACCTGCTTGTCTGCACTGAAAGATCACAGATGAGCTGTGGCCCTCATCTGGTCGGTAGAATCTGATGACTGTAATTTGGTTGCTGTCTTAGAGAGGATCTGCTGGGTTATCATCTGGCAGCAGGCTGGCTAAGCTGATGGCTGAAGGTTTACAGAATCAGATACAGGGCTGGTCCAGGAGAAGTGCCAGATCATGTATGATTTAGACACTGTATGTCTACCTCTATGGGCTCTCCCTCAGAAGGGCCTCTGTAGAGTACAGGTGATTAGGAGCAGTTCCTGGCCCAAAGCCAGCCAGTTGTTTGTTTGTTGGTTGGTTGGTTGGTTGGTTGTTTTACTAGCTCAGCTATAGCTTCAACTGCACAAAAACAAACCAGCCAACCAGAAGAATCAAGTCTTTGGAACAGACAGGCCACTGACCTCTCCCAGGATCCCAGCGCCTGAGCAAGGTCCCCCCTACTCTTTGTAATCAGTTACAGAAGATGGGACATCCTTTTCCCTCTTCCTTTCGTACTATCTCTGGCTTACTCCTCTGGGGTCTCTTCTCTGTTTTGTTTTGCTTTTTTCTTCTACAGAGTCACAGTTATTATAAACCTTTTGAGCAATTTCCAGTAACTGGGACCTAAACAAATACTCTCAAACCCTCATAACTCCTGAAATTTCTTTTTGTTTGTTTGGTTTTGGGTTCTTAGGTTTTGTTGTTGTTGCTGCTGCTGTTGTTGTTGCTGTTGTTTTGATTTTTCGAGACAGGGTTTCTCTGTACAGCCCTGGCTGTCCTGGAACTCACTCTGTAGACCAGGCTGGCCTCAAACTCAGAAATCCGCCTGTCTCTGCCTCCCAAGTGCTGGGGGGTTTGTTGTTGTTATTGTTGTTGTTGTTGTTGTTTTGGTTTTTTTGAGACAGGATTTTTCTATGTAGCCCTGGCTGTCCTGGAACTCACTCTGTAGACCTGGCTGGCCTCAAACTCAAAGGTCCACCTGCCTCTGCCTACTGAGTGAAGACAGCAAGGACGTGCGCCACCACTGCACAGCTCGGAAGTTTCATTTCTAATATCTGGGGCCAAGTACATAACAAAAGCAGTAGTTTCTAGCAGTTTCCCTCAGTCCTGAAAAGGGTCAGGCAAAGTTATCTAGAGCTTTCATACCTTGGTCAGTATTGGGATCCGAAGTCAGTCAGAGAGAAGAGAAGAAGAGTCTGTCCAGACTACGCTGCTTCTCCTTCCCAGAGAGCACATGACTCAGGGGACTATTGTATTTTCCCTGTGTGCACCCTACTTTCAAGCAGATGGCAGAAGACAGACAGCAGTGGCACCCAGGCCTCTCCTGCCCTCTACACAAGAATGGGACCAGGCCTCAAGTGGGGCTGCAGAGAAAGAAGCCACATGAGACAAAGAGAAAAAGAACAGTAATGTTCCTTGGTGCTCCTGGAGCTGAGTGGATGCTCCAAGGAGCAGAGTAAGGACAAGAGAGCTCAAATGGTGAAGCACTCAGAGCTGGGAGCTATGATGCTCCAGAAGCTGGAACGGGGGTCTGGGGCTGAGTGAATTTTTTCCAGCAGAACTGAGAAAACAGACAGAGATTTGGGGTTTCTCTGGATGACCTGGCTGAGCCAAAAGGACTAGTGTCCCCAACAAGGGAATACAGGTTTTAATTGGGATCGGGGTGGAGGATGGTAGGGGAATGGGATGGTGGGATATCCTCCAAACAAAGAAAGCCACTGGTCAATAAAGAGTAGATAGGGTAGGTGGGGTAGGTGGGGTCTCCAAGTCACTATGTTCTAAATGGCCTGGACCATCACTGGGCAAACCCAACTCCAAAAAAAGAGCCAATCTATTTTCCAGATGGTCCAAAATTTGATCCCAGCCCAAAATCACCCCTGAGATAAGGGCAGAGCTGTTACCACTGATACAACCATAGTAGCAACCAATGTTGATACAGCCATAGTGTCTGGAAGGGGTGCAAGGTGTGAGCAGGCAGCTCAGCACAAGCTTGTGAGCCTGTGAGAAAAAAATGCAGCATCTTGGGATTACAGGAGCAGCGGCCACTGAGGTCCCTGAGAGGATCACTCTCCCGACCACTTTAGATCTATTTCCCTAGCCAACAAAACTGACAAACACACAGAGAGACACAGAGTAAAGACAACCAGGGGTGGTAACTACACATTCATACACCTGAACAGACCATACGAGTCCAGTGACATCTCACTGGATCCCCAAAACTGAATCAATGGCTACACTGGGCCTCTCCTTTGTGTCCTAAATAGAAGGTGCTTCAGAGAGTTTTACTCCTTGAAGTGACAGACCAAGTGGGTGACAATCAATTTTGTTCCCTTCTGCTGTGAAGGTGTCAGATTCCTCCAATGCGTTATAGAGGGAGTCCCAGAACCCTGGCATATCTCAGGTTACACAGCCCCTACAAGTCCCTTGACCGCTGCATTCTTTCCCACTCCAAGGGTCTACAAGATCCCCAGTGTCTCGAGGTCTTGTCTTTGGGAATCTTGGTGGGTCTCCAGAAATGTTATGAGGTATCTACCAAAGAAGACCACTCAGATACAGGTTTAAGCCAATAGAAGTCCTTATTATCCAGTAGGCAACTACACTGGGTAGTCAGGACATAAGTGCAGTCCTGGGTCTTTCTCAGGTGGGCTTTTAAGCACAAAAAAACCACATACGAAGTTGGTACACCTTAGTTAGCAAAAGCAGTTAGCCAAAAGCCAAAAATCAAGGTTAGTACATTTAGGGACTTCCCTAGAATTGTGGAGTTTGATGGACTGGGTCTTTGTTTCCAGTTTGGCAGGTGCTGCTGCCTCTGTGCTGGGCTCCCAAGGGCTGAGTGGTACTTCCCTCGCAGCGTCAGTTGTGCTAAGGTCTGGGGACCTGTTACACCTTCCTCCTGCATGGCCCCTCTCTGACAATACCCCAGAGTTCAGTTTAAGCTAAGGAGTTGTCCTCTGTCCTTCTGCTCTAATGAAGCCAGACTCCCTCTGCCCAGTCAGGTGGGTGCTGGGTGCTGTCAGCCAACCAGAAAACAACAGAGTCCAATCTGATGCTCAGGTAGGAAGGTCACTCTGCCTTTATGCCTGATTCGGGGAAGGGGCATGCTTCACTGGGCATGCACGAAACACTGGAGCGCCTGTCGAGCTGGGACTATGGGCAACAAGCAGAAAAAAACAGGGGCCATTCTCTAAAGAACTTATTCCCTCTTTAGGGGCCAAATACTGCCCCAGTGAAGGCATGTGGTCACAGTTAACACACATTCTAATGGAAAATGTAGCTCCCTGCGAGGTTTCTAATTCATGAGAAGTCACATGTGTGTGCCGCACATGTGCATACTAAATGCCAAATCTAGAAAATCTCAAATGACAGTTTAAACAAGTTAGAACCTCTTTCCAGAACATACAAAATTCTAGAAGCAAGCAGTCTGGGCGTGGTGTGGTAGAGTCAGTGTGCCTGTGGATATCCAGGTTCCTCATTTCGCTTCGTTAACACAGAGAGAATGTTCTCTATTCTTGAGTCACCCCATGGCCCAAGACGGCTGCAGGAGCCCAAGCTATTCCAGACACATTCCAGTAGACGTAGGGAAGGAAAATAAGTGGGTATCTTCTACAGATATCAGCAATTTTCAGTCTTCCCAAAAGTCCTATGTGTCTGCAGTCACACACTCACCTGACTCTAAGTCACACAGGAATGTTGTCTTTTTCTTGAGTGTATTGCTAGTTCAAATAAACTTGTGGTTCTGCTAGGGAGGGGATAGTGCGTCATGAGCAACAGCCAGGAGCCTCTGTCACAACATGGAAAGTTGAACATTAACTTCTGTGTGCGGAGAAAGAGCCAGAGCAGAGATTGGCTGCCACTGGAAGGATCCAGCGAAACATGCATCTTGGCTTCTATTTGAAATCCCACTAGATAGAGCCTAGAGCTAAAGTACAAACGTGGAAAAAATTGTCTCCATTTTTTTTCCTTGCTGTTATGACAGAATTCCCAAACAAAAGCAACTTAAGAGACAGTTTATTCTGGCCGGCTCCTACTGCCTTGAGAGGTAAGAAGTGGGAGCTAACAGTAAGACTACATCAGTCTGCACTATGAGCAGACACACCGCTCCCAGGGCTCACTCATTCCCCAACCTGGGGAATGGGGCATGGGTAGGAAGATGCAGTTGCCTAAAGGGTTCCCTATGAAAGCAGAGGGTTTACGGGAGTTTGTAGCTATGGCTTCTGGTTTTGAAGTGAGTTCTTACCATCCAGACTGCCTCTTTCCCACCAAGTGCTGTGCTAGGGAAACAGATTCTTGGACTCTTATGGAGGCTAAAGGTTCGTACCCCAGGTAAGGCCTGTTGAATGATTACTGTGTGTTTTCTCAACCCTAGAGCCTTCC
This sequence comes from Arvicanthis niloticus, assembly GCF_011762505.2. Classification (NCBI taxonomy): domain Eukaryota; kingdom Metazoa; phylum Chordata; class Mammalia; order Rodentia; family Muridae; genus Arvicanthis; species Arvicanthis niloticus. The sequence goes on from NC_047666.1 coordinate 39,604,140, forward strand.
CTGGGGTGGAATTTCTTATTCAAGAGTGACCTTTCCCCCAGTGGACATTTGTCAATGTCTGGGGACATTTGTTGGTGGTCAAGGAGGGGCTGCCACAGGCATCTGGCAGACAAGGTCAGGAACACTGCTTACAATACATGAAACAAGCCCATAGGAAAGAATGACCTGGTCACAAAGTGAGCAGTGCCCAGATGGGTGGGGCACTTTGTTCAGAGGCATCTCTCTGTGGCTTCCTAGGGCATACAGGTATATATATCCTCAGGACGGACAGATGTCACCAGGAAGATGTTGTAACATGTGGCTTGTGGCTTGACCTTGGGGTTTGTAGTACACCACACCTAATAAAGGTCCTAGAGCAATGGTCCTCGACCTACAAGTTGAGACTCCTTGAAGGGGGTATCAAAAGACCCTTTTACAGGGCTCATCTAAGACTATCAGAAAACACAGATATTTACAATGCAATTTATAACAGTAGCAACATTACAGTTATGAAGTAGCAATGGAGCTAATTTTGTGGCTGGGGAGTCACCATTACATGTGGAGCTGTGTTAAGGGGTTGCAGAGTTAGGAAGGTTGAGAAGCACTGCCCTAGAAACTCTGCTGTGAAACACAGAAGGTGAGAAGGTGTGTGGTTTTTGTTTGTTTGGTTTGTTTTTTTTTTTTCTGGATGGACCTGGCTGTGCTTGGGGGATCAAGGATACAGAAGGAGCCAGCAATTTACCATCTGTAGACATCATGGCAGGGACAGTTAGGGTTCCATGCCCGAACTCCTTAATTCATCCAGCAAGCTGGTTGTCTTCAACTCCGTTGTTCTAAGCTGAGTAATGAATCATAGCCCCGAGGTTATAGATGACACCAACACAGTGTTCCTTCCCCTTTGCTCACTGACAAGTTAAGCACCAGGGAATGGAGGTCTATCAGGTATCTGTTTCCTAAGTCAGGGGACGTCTATTACAAGGGTAAGCCCATAGAGATCATGCCACTCTGCGTGTGTGATTATTCTTGATGATTTAGTGGCAATGATCAATCTGACAGAATCTTCTGGGAGGCAAGCCTTTGGCTGTGCCTTCAGGGGGTTTATCTTGATTATGTTAATTGATGTGGGACGATCCATGTTAATTGTGGGCAGGACCATTCCCCCTGTTTGGGATCCTGGGCTGTACAAATGGAGAGCCGTGCCCAGGGATCTGTCCTCTCTGCCTCTTGATTCTGTGTGCGGTGTGACTCCTGCTTCACGCTTGCCCCACGGTGGAGGAAAGACTGGGAGACCGCTCACCCCACTTGGGAATGAGCAGCCCCTGCCAGGTGCTGATGACGCCAGTCCCTGTGTGTCTGTCAGCTGCTGCCCCTCCTCCCTTGCGGCTCAAGTGGTTTGTACATTAGCACGTCTCTGGGTATATGTGTAATTTTCACATCAAAGAGTGTAATTTTTTTTTTTTTTTTTTTGCAGAAGTGGAGTAGAGAATAATTCATCTGCTAGTCTCTCAGGCAGTAGTCTTGATTGCACGACATAGAAATTACAGAGAAGACAGAAATGGAGAACAACTCCGTAGCTGAGTTTGTATTATTTAAGGAGCTATGGAGCCAGTGCACCCATTCCCACTGAAATCCACATACTTCTGGAGCTAAAAACAGCTTCCTGGTTGAGCCAGGAAAAGGTTCCTGGCTCACATTGTTACCCTGGGCTGGGAGAGAACGGATGTGCTGGCCCATTCCTCATTTATAAAGTGACCCAGGGAAGGGGTACTATATAGTGTCTCATGCCTGTGGGTGTGAGGCTCAGATATGTGAAGATGTGCAGCCATGTTGGTGCCAGTGGCTACTTTCTCACCACTGGCTTTGAGTGCTGGCTGGGGCAGTTCTTATGACACATAGGAAATGAGACAAGATCAAGTCCAAATGACGATGGCTGTAGATGAATCCATCTCCCCTGTGCTTCACATTTCACGCCTCTATCCTAGAAACCAAGTGTTACAATAAGAAACTAGTGTTACAATAAGACTGTGTGTGTCCAAATATTCGGCTGACACACGATACGTTCCTGCGAGTTCTTTCACAGGTCACTTAGCTTCTCTAAAACTTAAGGTTTTCTATCTATTAAATGTGTACAATGCATAAGATAAGTGGCCCCCAAGGACTGAAGAGATAACACTGAAATTTATTGCCATAAACACCAGTTTTCCTTCAGGCCTTATTTCCTATAAGACCCTGGAGCTCAGAAATACTTAAGGGCATCAGACATTTCCAGATTTTATTTCATACGTCTGGGTGTTTTGCTTGTTTGTCTGTGTTTGACTTGTCTGTCTGGTGCCTGTGGATTCCCTAGAACTAGAATTTGAGTTGTACGCTACCATGTGGGTCCTAGTAACTGGACCTGGGTTTTCTGGACTGGCTGCCAGTGTTCTTAACTGTTGAGCCATCCTACCCTCTTCTTTGAGGCAAGGTCTTAGCCTGGCCTATAGACCAGGTTAGCCACAAACTCACAGAAATCTGCATGCCTCTGCCCCCCAAGTGCTGGGATCACAGGCATGTGCCACCATGTCCAGCTCTTTGCTTATTTTGGAGTAGAAATCCATGGTGTGCTTAGAGGCACTGTTAGGAGAGCGAGAGCAGTGTCCAGTTACTGAAGATATTTGTCCTTGTGCATCAGGGCAAATGATAGTCACAGAACTATACAAGCCAAGTAGATTAACTGAACATCTGAACAGTACACAGCAAGTTCATGGACAAGGCTGGAGGGCAGGGCAGGCTTTGCATCAAACAGTAGCAAAAAAAAAAAAAAAGCTTTCTAGGGTAGGAGAGATGGCTTGGGGGAGGAGGGAGGATCACTTCCTGTGCAAGCCTGAGCATCTGAGTCTGCTCCCCAGAACCCATCCAAAAGGCCAGATGTGCTAGCATCTGGTATTCCCCGAATTCCTAGGATAATGTCGGGGGCGGAAACTGGAGGCAGGAGGATCAGCCAGAAGCTGGTGGCTCAACTGGACTGGAGTAGTTCAGAGGCACAAACAAGGTAGAAGACTGCTCATGACATTTGTTTTCTGGCCTCTATATGCAGACTGTGGTACACATGTGGTATACACACACACAAACACTAGCACACACTCACACTACACACACACCCAAACACAAGCACACACTCACACAACACACACAATTTTAATTTAAAATGTCTAAACATTCCAGGTTTGCAGAGAATCATACTTCCATTGGGAAGTGCAGATCTGTTCTGTTCTTCCCTGAGAAGAGGCGCACCCTAATTTCTCAAAGTCTGACATGTTTATGTTTAAAGGACTCATCACGCTATTCCAACAAGAACGACACATGAGAGAGGAAGATGGGAAATAAAAAGATCCAAACTAGAAGCTAATTTTAGAAACAGCTATGATTTTTTTTTCTCATTCCTTGATCACAAATTCAAAAACAAAACCTGTCATACTGTCGTCTCATGCCTTTCCAAATTTGGTTGAAACATCCTTCCTGGTTTTGGAGAGGTCTGCTCTTGAGCACCAGCCAAAAACACTTTCCCACGGCCAAGTTAGATGCCTCGAAATGCAAAGGCAAACAGCAAGAGAGTCCTTCTAGGAGCAATGCTCTATGGTCTAGACACCTTGGGAGCAAAGACTAAGGCAGTCAAGGGTGAGGTACGTCCCCAGCAGGGCCGCTGTCCATCGAGCCCTGAAAACTACCATCTGCCAGAACCATGTAAAAGCCATTCATCCCACAAAGGTGCTAGCTTCTTGTCAAGATAATTAACGTGCCACAAAAATAGAAGTCTGTCCACCACTAGGAGCTAAGCACTCACAGATATTGGTTAGCTCTATTTAGGACAAGAATGACCAGTTGTCATCTGCTCCTATGTGCTAGGCACGTGAGAAGTGCTCTTCCCAGGAAGGCTGCTCAGGTGGGGACATCAGAGGACAGTGAGGCTACCTCTGGAGTCTTGGACAGAGAACAGGTGTCTTGGAAGACGCTGGCAGCTCCATGCAGCTGAACCCTGCAATATAAATTATTAAGGAATGTGCAGAACATTACACAGTTCATGTGCTTAATGATTACAGTTCACAGTCTGGGTCAGATATAATTAGATGTTACATTAAAATAGCTTCACAGAGCCATTTATTCTGATTTAATTACTTAGAATGATAGCGTAATGAGCAATGCTTTCAAGGAAAAAAGTAGTCCTCTAAACGGGCTCATTTTAAGTTAATACCAAGAAAATTAATCATTTAACTAGAGTCTTAAGTGATGTGTTTTCCATGCCACTGAGGTTACTTTTCTGTGACAACATGTTGCAAGGGATCAGGAAACGGAAAACGAGTTTTCCTGTGGGAGCAGATTGCCATCTTCCCTGTTTCCTTGGAACCTTTCTCTTCCTCTAGAGTCACAGTGACTTTCAAAGACACTTTGTAGCCAGTGGCATTCAAGGACAGCAGCTCCATAAGGAGGGAATTATGAATGACTCAAAGCAGTGCCATGGGAAGCACTGGAAACTTGTCACACACAGCATCCCTGGTGCAGCCAGCAATTGTGTGAACGAGCCCTAGAACCTGACAAACACAACGTTGAACACCAGCTTTTCCACTCAAACCTGTGAGGCTGTCCCCAAGTCATTCAGCTGTCTGTGACTCTTGTTTCTTCATCCAGAAACTGGGATAAGAAAGATGGCACCCATCACACCACACTGTGGTTTTGAGATTCAGCCTGTAAAGCACTTAGCACGTAACTAGCATGCTGCAGTGATAAAGACTATCCATGCTTGCAAATAAACCTATATTTTGCTGGCCTCTGCCCTTCATGGTTGTCTCTGGGCCTCCAGGTTCTAGCTGCATTCTTTCCAATAGAAATCACTAAAGTCTTGCCGGGCAGTGGTGGTGCATGCCTTTAATCCCAGTGCTTGGGAGGCAGAGGCAGGCAGATTTCTGAGTTCAAGGCCAGCCTGGTCTACAGAGTAAGTTCCAGGACAGCCAGGGCTACACAGAGAAACCCTGTCTCGAAAAACCAAAAAAGAAAAAAGAAAGAAGAAAGAAATTACTAAAGTCTTGAAAAGAACAGGAAGGGCAGTCCCCAGTCCAAATGCCCTCTTCTGTTTCTAACAGCTATAAATGATAAGAGATCCTCGCACGGAACTTTTAAAAGCGGTATCAGCCGCACATATATCCACATACTCCTGCGAGGCTCAAAAACATATGGCAATGTTTATCTGCTGGTTTTCTATCCCGAGCCAGGCTTTGTAGTAAAAAATATTTGATGTTGGGCTCAGGGGAAATGGGGAAAATGTTAAAGCAGAAACCTCTCTGTGAATACCTTCTTAAGACAACTGTAACACCACTCAGGGGATGCTGTATTTATTTGGATCCTGGGACGCTTAGCAAAGGTGATGACAGAAAACACTGGCTTAAGGATCCAGGGGGCTATGGCAGCCAAAATAATGTGTCAAAGTTGGCCTTGCACGAGCAGGAGAGAGCCTGCCCAGGAGCGAGCAGACACCATCTCCAAATGTGTAAGGCTCTGGACAAGAAAATCGAATCCACAGTAGGCAAGATCATGGGCTGAATTGGGAATTGCCTGCACTCTGCGAGTTTTCCCATCTTGGGCTGGGGTCCTGCAGACTGTGCCGAGTCAAAGGACAGGGGGAATTTAATTAGGGGTGAAGGTATCTGCAAAAGCCAGACCTGAAGCTGAGCTGCAGGCACAGGGAAAAATGGGGACTGTGATACGGTTCGTTCTATGTGACAGTTTAGCCAGGCTATCCTTCTTATCAGTTGTTAAACATGTATCCAGGTATTACATTTTATAGCTGTGATTAAGAACCAGTCAGTTGTCTAAAAGCACAGGCTATCATCCTCTATAGGCTTGGTGGGCCTCTTCTAATCAGCTGCAAGGTAGTAGAAGACACACTGAGGTCTCTCACAGAATAAGAAATCCCACTTTGCAGACCTCAGGCCAGAAAGTTGCAGGCAGCCCTCCCTGACACCCCACCCCACAGGCTGAGGCCAGGACCTCGCCAGCCCCGTCAACTGTGTAAGCCAGGTCCTTGCAATAAATCTCTAAATAGATATAGGAAGCATTTTCATTTCTTTAATATTTTTTCCACTGTATATTTTGAGTTATTTCCTTAGTGGTTGCCTGGGGCTTACTATATACATCTCAACTCATCAGAACTGGCTTCAGATTCCTATCAACTTAATTCCATTGAGACACACAAGTATTACTCACACACCCCGACTCCATTCAGGGGCTTATTTTGTACATGTTTTATCCATAAATGTTATAAACCCAGCAGCACGTTGTTATTGCTTTTTATAATTTTATGCCACTTGAAGAAGGGTCAGGAAGGAAAGCATGCACTGTCTTCGCCGCCTTGTGTTACTGCCTCCTCCTACTTATTGCTGCTTCCTGCCGTTTGTCCCTGTTGATTCAAATGGCCATTCAGGGTTTTTTCCCAAGTTCAATGCACATTTACTGCAGCCTTCGTTTTTACCAGGTTACCCATGGGTATTCTACATTTCAACATACTGTATATTCAGAGTCTATACACCTCACTCTAAGCGAGAGCTTTGTAAATTAGTTTTAAAAAAAAAGCAACGTCGTTCATTCATTTTTTAAAAATTGCATACTTACATTTGCATAAAATATAGATTCAAACTAACAGGCTAAACAGAAGGACTTCCTTTAGCGTTTTTCCCCCCTCACATAACAGTTTTATTGATTCTCTGGGAGTTTCACATCAAAGACACTGATCACAATCTCTTCCCAGCCCTTCCCAGTTCTTCTAAGTCTCCCCAGCCTTGTGCCCTCTCCCCACCCCTGCTAAAAGAAGAAATAAAAATAAGAAAAAATAGTCCACTTAGTGTTATCTGTACTTGGTGAAGCATCATCAAACTCCCAGTGGCCCACCTGTTCAATAGAACGGAGTCCTTCCCTTCCCATCCTCCGCCAGAAGCTGTCAGTTGTGGAGAAACCTAGTCTTTTTCAGCATCTCTGTTCCTTTACTTAACATCTTGGATTTCAATGTCTCCACAACCTCTCTTTGAGTTCTCTCCTTTATTCTGGTCAATTCAGTTCCTCTTCCAGAACTTTCCTTTCACTTATTTATACTTTGTAAATTCAGAAATTCAATTTTTCTTTTTCTTTTTTTTTTCTAATTTCTAATTTGTATTTCTACTGATCTACTTAATGCTATCCCAATATCATTCTATGCACTTAAATCACAGTTTCCTCCAGTTCTTTCAAAATATATATAACGTCTAATATGAAGTTTGTGTTGAACTGATATCTGCTCACTCCCAGGGCATTTTTGGGGCCATCTTCCCACCCTGATAACTGGATCCTGCATTCCATTTCTTTCATGCGTTTCTCTTTGCCCAGTGACTGGCTTTTAGTGAAGTCCATTTTCCATGCAATGTGAAACTTGGGACCCAACTCCCCAAAGACACAGCCTATGGTGCACCATTGGCCACTGGCCATGACACAGGTCTTGATAAAGTCTCTTTCTGAACTACAACTAAGTGCTAGCCCTACAAACAGCTGTACTATATTCACCAATGTTGATTAAATTACTCCATGGGCTGTTCCAATCAAATTCTGTTTCCTTTGTAACCGTGGTGACTAAAGTCTCTGATTGAGGGGTTGTGGCTGCTTCTGCTTTCCAGTCCCCTACAGGGTTTTCTGCTGCTGGTTTCCCTGCCTCCTTCTAGAAAACTAGCTAGTCTACTGTTTAGCCTGTACCTCCAATCTACTGTCTTTTAACTATAGTCTATGGCAGGTAGGGAAATTCTGAAGCTCAATCTCCTTCCTTGGTTTTACGTTGGTTTTAGTGACATAGAACTTTCTGCGCTGTGACCTACTTCCGTCCCAGTCAGTGTGTACTGACTCTGTCCACGGAAACCAGGACAATCGTATGCATTCATCTGGGGCTGCATTTTGTCTTAATGGTGGGGGAAGAGGCAGAAGACTGGAGTTGGCTTTTTCTGTCTTAGAAGAGAACTCCTGTCCATGAGCTAGGTCAAAGGTGCTGGGTCTCAGGCTGCTAGGGAGGAGGTTAGCTTCTGGTGGGGACTGACCAACAGCCCTTCCAAAACAGGAACTAAATAACAAAGGGTAGTGGTAGTCTCTCTGTAGTTGGACCAGCTCAGGGCCGCAAAATATTTGGTTACGAAGATAATGGTGCTCATCAACCTGGGTTAAGATATAAAGATGGTAGTGGGGACACCTACCCCAGGGCCATCTCAGTGTCCAGAGCAGAATGTAAAGAGCCTATTCGTATTCTTGAGTCTTTTACAACTACTTAACTCAGTTCTGTGTTAAATGGGCTTCCAAGAAAAGCATTCCCTTCTCCTTGAAGTGGCCACCCTAGAGGAAGCCATGAGTAAGTAATGAGAGCAGAGCTATAAATAAGCCCATGCCTGTGTGGCTAGGAGCCGCTGCTGCTCTGCTCTGCTCTGCGTTCTCTTTTCCTAAGGATATATCCTTGCTTCCTCCCTTGCTCTAATTAAGTTCCTAACCGCTCCTCTCCCGAGTCCCATCTGAATTTTTTCCTCTCAGAAGCATTAGAACCAAGGTTGCTGCTGAGGTTGAGAATGAAGGAAACCGGAGGGGGGTGGGGGGGGATCCCCACAACACAAGCCACGCTGCTGCACCACCACAAAGCCAGCAGAGCCAAGAGTGGAGCCGGGGATGAGCCTCCAGCTCAGCCTCACAGCCCTCAAATATCCAGCATCAGTGGCAGCAGGTACCTGACACAGGGTGGGAAATATTGACATGTTGTCCTTCCGTCCTTCCGGCAACAGCATCCTCTGCTGGGAACCTGAAGAGGGGAGACCTTGTGTTCTTGCCTGCATGTGTCCAGGGACAGAGTTACCACGTACTGAGCTGAGAGAAGAAAAGTACGCATGCAGCTGGATGAGTGGGCCGGCAGGGGCGTCTCGGTTCAAATATCACAGGCCAGACGTATGCTCACTTCTCTTACTGGCTAGCTTTTCCTCAGTAAATGTTTCTTCATTTGTTGTGCCCTTAGGACCATTTCTGGAGAGTTGCTTTTAATAGTTCTCATGAGCCTCACTGAGGGCAGGTCAGTGGAGGCCTCCACATGGCTATGCCAGAAGTAGAATCCAGCTGGGCGCTTAAATATTAATTTGACTTATATTCCCTTTGGAAGAGTAGCAAGAAAAGAGAATTTATTTGAGCCTTCATTCCAAAGCTCAGGCTGTGCCCAGGACTCTGGTTCCTTGAACAGACTATCGGGTCACTTTGACTTTGCTCACTCATCTGTGGAACAGGAAGTGATCCCCACCTTGTAGAGCTGCAGGGAGGGAAGCTGCAAGGGAAGCTGCACATCTCAAATACCCGGCACCCTTAGCACTGGGCAATCATTCTCAGAGCTCAGAGATACCCCAGGCCCATGGAAGAAGTGAACATCAGAGCTGGGTGTGGTGTCGTACACCTGCAATCCCAGCACTCAGGAGGCAGGAACAAGAAGACAATTTTGAAGCCAATCTGGGCTATACAATGTAATACTCTGTCTCAACACAATAAGAACAGAAACAACAAGTACGTTAATCATAGTATCTAATTACATGTCTTGACCACGGAAATGACCTTCTTGGGTCTTCTTTGTGAGGTGTTTGGAGGGTAGAAACTTGTTTTTGTTTCTCTATATAGGGTCCCTCTGTATAGCCCTGGCTATCTTGGAACTCACTATGTAGACCAGGCTTGGCCTTGAACTCACTGAGATCTTCGAGCTTCTCCTTCCTGAGTAGGGAGGGTAGGAATTAAAGCCATGCACCACCACGCCTAGCCTTGGAGGGTAGAAACTTAATCCAACTATAGTGGTTAGAGGTCAGAGGGTTATGCATGGATATGGTCATTAACACAGGGCCTAGAGATTGGTGGGTGATGAGTTTAAGATGAGGGAGAGGCTCTTCTTGGTGGGGGTGGGGAGGCCTATGTTCTCTGTCTTATTTACCCTCTGATGCCCTGAACCCTTGCAGAATGTTACCAGAAAGTCTTAGAAGCTTCTCTTTGCAGTGGGCAGCAGCAGTTCATGCACAGACACACAACTGGTGAAAGTATAGAAAATAAGTGAGAGCTGGGAGCGTGGCCGCAGATGAGACATCTACATCACCCCCTGTGCCAGGTCACACTGTGCTCTGGACATGACATAGTTGCTCCAGTGAATTCACAGCAACTACGGTTAGCTGCAGTACACCTGCTTGCCCGGGGTGTGGCCTATCAATGTTCCATCAAGGATGGCAGAGGGGCTCAGGAACCATCCTTCCCTGAGGTGGTTAGTGGTGGCTGGGGTGGGGGTGGGGGACACTTTCTTCAGTGGTGTAGCCACCGATGGGTTGGTCATGCTCCAGTAAATAGCCCTGGCCATGCTCATGCCTACAACCATAATTAAGGGCATTGGAGCATGAGAAACAAAACACAATCAAAGACATAAAAGCAGCAGGGAGATTTGCTGGGGAGGAGAAGAGAAAGGGTGGAGTGAGAAAGTATGAAAAGGGAGAGAGCTGTGTGAAAACGACAGAAATACAGTATACTCGTTTATAAAATTGGAAAATAATAAACTAAATTTTTAAAAATGATTATTTTTAAAAGGTCACCATCAAGGCAGCCCCCTCCCCCCCCCTTATTCTTTTATCTCTCGAACCACAAGCTCAAAATAGCTTTCCTTATAACTTATAAAGCCCGCAGTCTGCTACTGCTAACAGGAAACAGACTAATAAACACAATCTCCTCCCTAACACACACACACACACAGGCTTCACTCAAGAGGAAAGCCAAACACAACAGCTGACGTTCCTCTTTCCTTAAAGACTCTAGTTTATCAATTTAACACACCCATGGGACAGCCTCCCACACTTGAAGGAAAACTGTTAGTAACAGAATGGCAATGAGGAAGTTTTTATGCAGTGTACCAAGTAAGCAGAAGCCCTGCGCAGGAGAAGCCCCGGCAGGGAAGCAGATCTTCCAGCCCTGATCTCTAGCTACTGTGGGTAAAAGAGGCAACTGAGAAGTTTTGTTAAATATTCAGACTCCAGGCTGGAGATGTGGCTCAGATGTGTCTAGGATGTGTGAAGTATTGGATCCACTCTCCAGCGCGATATGAAAAATGAGCATTGTAGAGCAAGCCTATAATCCCAGCACTTGGGAGGAAGGGACAAGAGGACCATAAGTTCAAGGCCAGACTTAGCTCCATAGTGACAGCAAGACTATACAGTGCTACATATGAGACCTTGTCTGAAGCAATAATGAAAGCATACACTGGGGGAAGGGATGAGAGGGTTTCTTCAACAAACAGTGCTTGAAAAACCTAGATGCCCACGTGTAAAAGAATCAACAGATTAATACCCCTCACCTTGTGCAAAAAAAAAAAAAAAAAAAAAAAAAAAATCAATTCAAAATGGATCAAAGACCTTGGTGTGAGACCTGAAACTGCTAGAGGGAAACAGAAACAAATATTCCAAGATGCAGGTATAGTCAGGTATGGTGACAGGCACCTACAACCCCAACGCTCGTGAAGCAGAACAAGATCATGGTACCTTTACAGACAGCCTGGTCAACATAGCAAGTTCCATGCAAGCCAACGCTACATAGACAGACTGCCTCAAACAGCATGCTGATTTTAGAGGGAGTCAATGTTCTGATTTGGAGGGGAGAAATACAATTCGGCCCATAATCAGGCTTTTCAAGAGATCAGTTTTAAAACAATGTTGATTTCCCATCTCCTCCTTCCTTCCTCCCCAGCATGCCTGGCTCTAGGGATATGGCTACAGACCTGGAATTAGAATGATGGCCAGTCCCCAGGGATTCTAACAGAAGCAATCTGCTACTCTGAGAACTCTCTGTTGAAAGCTGGCACAAGAAGCAATGGCACGTTCTAGGCTCCTCCTGAGCAGAGATATACAAAAGATTCACCCTCTGGGCCTCCACCAGAGAGCCTTCAGGGCTTGCAGATCACACTCATCCTTTACCCAAGCACCCTCTCACAGGGACACCTGGGGGCAGCTCAGGGTCCCTTGGCACTACCAGATTCTCCTGCATGTCCTCCTCCTGGCAAAGGAGGAAGAAGAACAGCCTTGGGCTTACTGTTCCCATACCCATCCGTTCTCTTCCCTCCTCTGTAGGATGCATCTCTCAGGTTCCTGACTTCCAGCTGTTTGGGTTCATCTGAGGCACTGCCAAGGGACTGGAGTACAAAGAGGCCCTGAGCCTCGGGCCTCTAGTCCACTCTGTGGCCATTCTCCATGACCCAGTTCCCGCTGTGAAACCACATGACCCCACTTTCCAAGTGACCCTGGCCCCTGGGATCCTTCACTCCTGTCTCCTCCCTAGAAGATAAGAGTAGCTGTAGACAATGGCCCTGTCTCTATACAACTTCTATTGCAAATATTAACAAGTGTCTATCATCTTTCTGCTGAGACTCTTTGAGACAGTAAGGCTGGTAAATAGTATTTAAGGTTTTGTGGTGGAGAAGAAAGGGACAGAGAGGGAACCACCAAGAGGCTCCTGTACCAAAGAACTTTCCTAATCTTCCCCTACCTTCCAGCTCTAAAATAAAGAGACATAGAATAGCAAGAGACTAGGACCAACAGAGTAGCTGTCTACCTGTGTGCCCCAATGTTTGGAACCGAACTAGCCCCACGTTGAGCGCCAAAATATGTTGGGGCCTAGACTGCCCCACGTTCGAACGCCAAAAATGTTGAGGCCTGAGCTGCCCCACGTTCGAACGCCAAAAATGTTGAGGCCTGAGCTGCCCCACTTTGGGCGGCCAAAAATGTTGCGGCCCTCTCCACTCCACACTTGGTGAGCACTGTTTCCCGGCCCAAGTTGCCGCTCCGGTCTGTGGGTAAGGGTTCAGCAAGAGAGAGAGTGAGGACAGACTCGAAGAATGGAGACCAGACAGTGTGTGATTCAATCCTGTTTATTCTTCAGTCTCTCTTCCTAGTCCAAGTCCCAAGTCTTGAGTTCCTAGTTCCTAGTTGTACTCCTAGTTCCTAGTTGCACTCAATCCCTGTTACTCCAAATTGTTCTCTCAATTTCTTCTGTCTGTCTCTGCCTTTTATATGTCTCACTTCTAAGCTATGCTTTTAGGTCACAACTTTAAGTCATGCCCTTAGGTCTCATCTCTAGATCTGATCTCTAAGTCACACTCTTAAGTCACACACCTTTAATCTCACACACCCAAGGAAAGTCCTGGGTATCTAAAGCAAGATGTTATCAGAGTGTGCTCAGCTGTTGTAGGCTGATTTAATAAAAGTCTCATGTCAGGGTATATGGTTCAAGATGGCTGCAAAGCTGATAGCTGCTTTCTGCTAAAAGTCGGCTCCCAACACCCCAAGTTCCTGTGTTGAAACAGAATCATCAGCACAGTGTCATTAGGAGGAGATGCCTTTAGAAGGTGGTTGGGTCAGGAAGGTAATAAAATGGGAACCTCATAAATGGGCTTGATGGGGGTTGGGCAGATGCTTAGTTGGTAAAGTGCTTGCCTTGCAAGCAGGAAGACCTCAGTCCCATCCCCAGAACCCACTTTGTTTGTTTGTTTGCGGTTTTATTTTCAGACTATATAGCCCTGGCTGTCCTGGAACTTCTATAGACCAGGCTGGCTTCGAACTTATAGAGCTCTGCCCGTCTCTGCCTCCCGAGTGCTGGTATTAAAGGTGAGCCACTATGTCCAGATGTTTAAAGGAATTTGGTGACTCACACTTGCAAGGCCAGTGCTGGGAGGTGGGGGACAGAGTAATGCCTGGGGACCACTGGCCAGCCAGAGATACTGATTCAAAATCAGGTGGACACACCAAAGGAATCGAAGGTGAACCTCTAATATCTGTGTGCACACATCTGCATACACATGCAGATAAAATACATATAAAAATAGATAGAGGATAGATAGGTGGTAGATAGATGATAGATAGCCAAAAAGCATAAATCTATGCCTCCTATCCTCTGACAACTCACATTTACCCCTCCAAAGCAAGCAACAGCTAAGATGCCCTTAGAAGCAAAGACTCATCCCTTGTCCAACATGGAAGCCTCTGCAGCCTTGGGCTTCTTGTAGATGCCCCAGAACAGTTAGCGTACGTTTATTTGTAACATATGATAACTTTGTTATCAGAGCACAGACAGACTAACAGAACCTTTGCATCCTACATTTCTATCAGCTTATTCTATGCTTTGGGAGGCTACCCTGTGTCTTGTATAGGATGTGACCAAGTGGCTCGAACCTCCTCTGCCACAAATTGTGACACCACCAAAGATATCTCCAGACACTGCCAAATGACTTCCCCCAGCCCATCCAGCTAGGTGGGATCTATTGCCCCTGACTCATGGTACCATATCACATTTAAATAAGTAGCTACTTCCACCTGCTCTAGAAAAAGTCATTAGAATTAAACCACAGGCTCAGAGTCATCGCCAGGATGAGGTCACATCAATCATTATGTCATTATGTCATATACCTTGCTTTCTGCTCTTCAGGTAAAATGATATTTAAAGCAGCTGTTTGCAGAGGTGAGGGAATGAGGGACAAGCAGGAAAGGCCCTTCCTGTTTGCCTGGTTCAGGGGATTTGTTTGTTTCAGATTTATTCATCATTTATTATGTTTGTGTGTATCTGGCTGCATCCTCTTGCTTGGGGAGGCCTGAGGAGGCAGGAAGGCAACACGCTTCCCTGGAACTAAAGCAATAGATGGCTATGAGCCACCATGTGGGTGCTGAGAACCAAGTCTTCTGCTAGAGCACCACATGCCCTTAACTGCTGAGCCATCCCTCCAGCCCCTGTGCCTTGGTTTCTTGAGATTGCTGGGAACACTGGCTCCTATACAAGAGTCTCTGGGGTACAACACAAAGCTTGAGGCTACAGCCCTGGATTCAAACCGAGTTCCTTCCTTTCTATCTCTATAGCAACAGACAGGCTACTTCATCCCCCGGGGCCTTAGTGTGTTCAGATTTGTCAAAGAGTAATAACTCTTTCCTTATTAATGTTTTTGAGGAATTAAAGGACTGCGTATAAAGTGAAAAACCAAACAAACAGTACTCTAGAACTCACCGGATTAGAAGTTGACCAACCATGACCCATGGACAGACCGCATCCATCTCAGCTGCCAGACTGAGCAAATATAATCTTTGGCAGCCTGGCCTGCTGACCACCTGCTCTGTAAACTGGGGTTTCTGGACCCAGACATGAACCTGGCCATTTTTCACATTGCCTATAGCTACTTTGTATACATGAGGCACAGTAGAGCAGGTCAAGCCTTCCTCCAACCTCAACTCTTCACTCCCTGACCCTCCACAGGGAGAATATGCAGACCAGCACTAGGAGCTGGCCAAATTTCCCACAGGCTTCAGTGGCCCTGGACACAGGCACATTCCCCTGGTCCAAACCCCATCTACTGTGACGATCCAAACATGTCACTCAACATGCTGGTGCCTCTGTATCCTCTCTGAGAAGCCACAGAGGAACTGTCAGACAAAGGCAGTGTGAACTCAGGTCAGATTTTGTCTGGTAGAAGGTGAGATCAGAAGACACAAGGACCTTGACAAGACATGGCAGTCCAAAGCAAGGAAAAGGATGAAATTCATTACTTAAGATATCACTCCTAAACATCAGGCATGAAGAGATGGCTTAGTCAAGTGTTCCCTATGCAAGAATGAGGGCTGAGTTCAGGTCCCCCAGTGCTTACATAAGAAACTGAGCATAGGGGCATGCATTTATAATCCCAGTGCTAAAAAGCTGCAGGAGGAACTGGAAAGACCTCTGGGGCTTTTTTTTTTTTTTTTTTTAGCCAGCCTAGCTAAACCATCAAGCTCCAGATTCAATGAGAGACCCTTACTCAAAATAAATAAATAAACAAATAAAGTGGATAAGTGACTGAGGAAGACACCCAATTCTGATTTTGGCTTCCACACAGTCATGTATGTACACACATGCACACGCACACGCACACGCACGTGGTAGTATATAGTTACAATTTCAGCCCTTGGTAGAGACAGGAGGACCAGAAGTTCAATGTCATCATTGGCTAACTACTAAGTTCAAAACCAATGTTGCTACATGAGACTGTTTCAGAAAGAAGGAAGGGAAAGGAAGAGAGGGAGGAAGAGAGGAAGGAAAGGAAGAAGATGAAGAGAGAAAGAGGTAGAGAGCTCTGATTTCTATTGTTCCCAGGATCACTGTGTGGCCTCCAGCACCTTGGTCAAAAACATGACTGACACCTGTGCTGACTCTCCACAGCAAACAGGATTGAGCTTCCATTAAGCCTCCATCTCCTCTTTAAGTTGAAGGTACTTTGCTGAGGGAGCCTCTGAGACGCAGAAGCAGATGTGTGTCTATCCGGCTCAGGACTCTTACATCTCTGACCTGTAACATGGCCTATGATCCACAAGGAATTCAGTCTCAGCCACAAACTAGCATGGCCCCCTGGCCTTGGCATCTAGTCTTTACATGAGGCAAGCTTAATGGACAGGAAGCTGGAACAAACACTAATGAGCTGTGGCTCCCAAGAGATGCTCTTCATTGTTCTCCAGTCTTCCCTCACCCCTCCTTACCTCCTGCCTCATTGCCGCTGCTGTGCTGATCTCTGGCTGGGTGACCAGGTAGATACAGGTTCAAATCCCACTTCTGCTATCTCTGGCTGCTCAGTGGTGGGAAACTCATCTTTCTTCCTGGGCCTCACTCTGTTCATCTTTAAAATGTGAGTGCTGAGTACCAGTGCCCCAGGGTGACAGGATTTAGAGGGAATGGTACCTTGAGACTGGTTCACTGCAACAGGAAGAGGGGGCTTCTCTTTTGTCCCTCCTCTTTGCTCTTCTTTGGCATTTTTGGCTTTTGTGTTGTTTTGCTTTGGTTTTTAAGACATTAGGGATTGAGTCCAGGACGTGCACACGCTAGGTAAGCACGTGGGGACCACTGAGGAGTATCTGCAGTCTTCATTTTAGTCCATTTATTCTCATAAGTTCTAGGTTGCCTAGGTTGGCCTTGAACTGCTCATCCTCCTGCCTCAGCCTCCTAAGTAGCCAGTTTCACAGGTTTGAGTCACCAGGCCCAGCTCTTTAGAACTCCTCATGGCAAGTAACAAATTGAACAAGAAGACACCCAGAGCAAACAGACTTGATCCCCATGCTGTGATTCGGAGTCACCCCCAGCTGTCAAAACACTAGCCAGAGTCGGGGGTTTCTAAGAGGGTGATGCTAGGGAGAGAAGCCATATGCCCAGCTCCTGCTAATACTGCTGGTTCTCTGTCTTAGGAGGCTCTAAGAAGATACCAGCACCAAGGGCAGCAGGAAGCTAAAAGCTGAAGCAGGTAAGGGACAGACACCATTTCCCCTGCGACAGACTCCATTCCCTCAAGACTATTACAGAACCTCAACAGGCTAAGGCCTTGACCGGGTCTTCCCACTTCCCTAATCTTCTCTGTCACGGAGCAGAGACCCAGAAGGTGCTGGTGGGTATAAGAATAGGTGGATATGCCCCCTCAGCTACTTTTCCCCTCTGGAGTGGCAGGGGCAGAGGTCTCCCCTGGGATTGAGCACATATCTCCCTACAGTAACACCACGCTGCCCCATTTCATTGTTTCTTAGTGTCACCTTCCACTAGAAGTATCCCCCTAAGTCTTGGCCTTGAGTTATTTGCCTGTGACATGGCCTCAGGGAAGAATAGTGAACAAAGTTCACTTTGGCCCCAGCCTCGGCTTCTTCCTTCAGGCCAGCCTCACTGGCAAAAGTCCTGACTGGGAGAATGTCACACCAGGTCACCCAGAGAGTAGGGACATAAGGTCAGGCTGTGTCACCAAACACTGCCAAGCGATACTCTATGTTCCCAATGGCTGGCAGAGGCTGAAGATATGTGGGATCTTCATGACAACGTAATGTCACCTTCTACCCCCCTCCTCTCACAGGACTAGCATACCAAACTCTCCCTCAGTCAAGTGTGGCAGAACCCACCAAACCTGCCCTTCCATGTTTCCCTGCCAACAAGGAGCAGGGAATGAGACAGCCAGATCAATCTTGAACTGCTGAGAGGAAGAGAGGTGAGTGTCAGGCTGCTGCTTCACCCTAAACCCTGTGAGGAGTGGGCTGGACCAGATCCAACACCCATCTACTGCAAGGAAGGAGGAGGGAGATGCTGGACCCAGTGGCTTAGAACATCCCTAGAAAACAGCACAGCTGGTCCCAAAGCTCTGGGCAAGGGAGAAACAAAGAGAAAAATAAAACACGGTTTGGGGGGAATATTTTAACACAATGGACCCATGATGAATCACAACCTGAAGGTGAAGTAACATGGGCCGAGGCCTGTGGCCATCCCTTCCTCTGAGACCACTGGACGTTCACTTTCTAGCAGAACAGAGCCTTCTCAGTGTGTGAGAGGTTTCTAATTCTATTAACCCGAGTCCCCAAAACCACCACTCTCAACTCTGGCCTCTGTTCAACAACCCTCCCAAGGCTCCTCGATGGCTTCTGGGGGCCTCCAGAGTTCATGATGTCACTCTGTCAGCCTCCTGCTCTATGAAACTAACAGGCTTCTGGTCAGGGAGAGAGTGAGGGCAGAAACTTTTGAATCAAGCTGTGGACAGATGCGAACCCAGATACCTACACTACTAAGCCGCTTCAAGGGACTTGAAAACAGTTTATAAAAATGAAATGCCTGTGGGAACTATCTTTAGCTGGAGTGGTCAAGAAGCTTCCAGAAGAAGATGGTATTGAAATAAAGGCTCCGGAAACCAACATGAAGCCAGAACTGAGAGATTGTTGTTTAAAACTCTAATGTGAGCCACATGTATAATTTTTTTTTCCTGTAGCCACATTCAAAAGAGTAAAATGAGTAGATGAATGTCTTAGCTGTGTGTTTTATTTGGCTTGAGTGTGATACAAAATAGTAGTAAAAATTAATCCACTTGTTTTCCTACTATCATATGCTGGGTGTGTGTTTTACACTCACAGCCCGTCTTGGTTTGGGCAGACAGACTACAATAGCTTGAGTGTCACATGTTGTATGTGTCCACACTGCTAGACACCAGGATTCTGTGATCTGGGCCCTCCTCAGACATACTTGGCCCAGCAACAGACACACTTGGGATATGAACTGAAACTCCCCCACCTGGTCCCAGAGTCACTGAACCATTTACTTGCTCACTAAGAGTCCTATGTGAATAAGTTAAGTTCCACCACTGTAACAGAACACCTTTACCTGGGAAATTTACAAACACAGATGTTTCTTATCCCTAGTTCTGGAAGCCAATAAATCCCAGACAGGTGCCAGTGGGTTCTGGCAAGTTCTGGCAAGAGCCACTCTCTGTTTTGCTGGAGGTTCTTTGCTTTCATGTGCCCACATAGCACAAAAGGCACAGGCTCACCGGAGGCTTTTGTAAGGACACTAATCCAAGACTCGAGGAAAGAGCCCTCAGAACCATCAGTTCCCGAAGCACCCACTTCTTAGGGGACACCAGCACCAGATCACAGCAACCTCAGGGTGACATGATGATAAAGTTTGAGACTCTTCTTTGCCCCCAACATCTCTCAACCCTGCTGGACTCAACTTCTCAACCCCTTTTGTATTCATCCTGTTTCCTGGCTCCTGCTACCACTTTAGAGTAAGCCACTACTCTCTTGACTTGGTTGTAGGTCAAAATTCACCCCCAGAATGCTGAGCCCTGTTTGGATGGTTCCTACTTAGTTACTGCTCTATTACTGTAAAGAGACAGCAAGACCAAGACGATTATAAAGGAAGGCATTTAAGAGCTTGCCTACAGTCCCAGCGAGTTAGTCCATGACCATCATAGCAGGGAGTGCAGCAGAAGGCAGGGATGGTGGTACCAGAACAATAGCTGAGTGCTTACATCCCGATTCACAGGTAGAGAGGCTGGGAGAACAAGATTGAGCCTGGCATGGGTTTTTGAAACCTCAAAGCCCACCTCCGTGACACACCTCCTAATCCTCCCAGGACAGTTCCTCTAACTGAGAACCAAGCATTCAAACATAAGAGCTTACAGGAGCCGTTCTCATTCACGATTTCCAACACTGATGGGAATAACTGCTGTCCTTGTAAAGAGAGGTCACGTAGAGGGATGATGTCATGGGAGGGCGAAAGAAGACATGGGGGTGAATCAACAGAGGCCAAGGGTTGTCAAAGGTGGCTAGCAAGCCACCAGTACCCATGAGAGACACCTAGGGAATCCTCAAAGGGTTGAGTCACTCCTGACAAACCCATGATCTCAGACTTCCAACCTCCAGAACCAGAAGGTGAAGAACTTACCTTAGGAAATGTCTATGTGGCCACTCTCCAAGGCAGCCCTATTAAACCGACAGTGTTCAACACCCTTTCCCTTCACCGTCAGCACCAACCTCTACCCAGGAACCTAGTCCGCAAAGTCTGCTCCAGGCACAGGTAGGCAAACACCTAAAAGTGAAAGCAGGAGGGATAAGCATCCGAGCATCCCCCAGCACTGACCTGCTTCGCCCCCCATCCTGCCTTTCCATCACCCTGCCCTTCGTCTCCATCCAGTCCCTGGTTCACAGCATGCCAGCCTCTCCCTCTTTCACGCTCCCTTGCTCTTTGATTTGACATGCCATCCAAGTGAGGGAATTGGGAAACACACTTCTTTAACAGTGGTGCTCAGTCTTGCTCAAAGGACACACACACCATTCTGAGTAGGACCACGTCCCTGAGGTAGAGAAGGGATGTAACAGGTCCTTGCCCACAGAAAGCAGGGCTACAGAAACATCGCTACCCTATCTTAATTGGTGAGAAGCCATGTATTAACCACCTGCTCGTCCATAGAGGGTGAACTTCATGATGGTGGAAGCTGTTTACTCTGCTCCAGCCCTAGACCAAGATGGCCATTCTTGCTATACAAATGAGGAGGTGGCGGCACTCAAGACTGGGCCAAGCAGACTAGTGGATCACAGCCTGTAACACACCTCTGCAGGTGAGACAGTGCCCTTAAGGGCCCGATAGCAATGCTGCAGGGTTTCCACAGCCTGATAACTTCACTGGAAGGAATTCCTTGCATCTTAACAGGAGGCCCTATGGGACAGCTGGAGAATTCCAAAGCCATGGATAACTGTAGCTATGCAGGGTTACACTGTTTCCACAATTGTTTCTGGCAGAACTCTAGAGGAAAATGCAAACCAGATGTACAGAGAAATATTTTGTTGGTCAGAAAAGAGAGACAACAAGCGCCTCCCAGTCAACCCACTTCGTCGCGTCCCCAGGTCCCCAGCCTTTACCTGGGGCTGTGTGTGGAGGGAGAGCCTCTGCTGGGGTCGCTGCTGCCCTGTTCCCTGGGACTCTGCAAGCTAGAGAGACATATGGAAATATGCTTTAGCTCCTCCTGGGAAAGTGGGGAGCCATGGGGCTGCGTAATGAGCCCAGAGCTTAATTGAAATAAATAAGAAATCCTGTGCAAGCCATTTAGCTGGCTGCAGGGAATTAGCTCTTTTCCTTAGAGGGGCTGCCAGAGACAGCCTCCCCGCCTCTCTGCTGGGCTCTGGACAACAACTGCTGATGACCTTGACTGAGGAAAGCCAGTGTCTGCCAAGCAATCTGCCTGAAGGCCTAGGAATCCTCCCTCAAGTCCCCTCCTGCCCACCCCCCCAGCCTAATCAAAATGCAGGCCGGTCATGCCAGTTATTTGGGTAGATTGACAGCCATGGGATAGGAGGATTACAGTTTGGGGGCCTGCCCGAACAATTTAATGTCAAAATAAAAACCAGGGCTGGTGCAATGGCTCAGCAGTAAAGGCACCTGCTATCAAACCTGGCAACCCGAGTTGGATCCCCAGGTTTCACGTCATAGAAGGAGAGAATTGAGTTTCCCAAAAACTGTCCTCTTACCCCCACACGTGTGCAGTCCTGTGCACATACCCCACCCCCACAGGTGAATAAAATAAAATGGATTCAGTATAAACTCAGTGATATCAAGCTTAAGCATGCCAGGGATTCTGGAAACCTTGGAGTCAATCCTCAGTACTGAAGGGAGAAAAATAAAATACATACATGGCCATCCTTGGTCATGGAGAACCACAAGCATTTGAGGACTGTCCCTTCCAGAGTATCTCAAAGTATGGTTTTCAGACCAGCTGTAGCAGTGGCCCCTGAGAACTTGTAAGAATGACAGAGTTCCAGGTTTAACACCTCCCTTCCCCCTTCCCCCTTCCCCTCACAGACCCCAGGGTGAACCCAGCTGTTTGAAGGAGCCTGTGGCTTTCACCAGCACCCTGGTCTGAGGACCATGTGCTGCTCTCTATAGTCCCTAAGCTCCCCACCCAGTCCTCAGAGGTAGACAGGTACTCTCTGTGAGGAAGCTGAAGCACGCCTGTCTTAGCACATACTGCCAAGTTCCTACTGAGGAGAGCCAGGCAGACAGTGGGCCCAACTTTGCCAGATCCTCCCATTTGTGGAGAGTAGCTTTGGCTAATGTGCACTGTTCTAATGTGAACTCGCCCCCACTCCGAAGCACTGTCCCTGCAGGTCTGGCCACTTCTGCCAGGCACAGCCCCACCCTTTCTGCTTCTCACAGGTGCCAAAAGTTCTTAACCCTTTCTCTCCCTTCCCACATCCCAGGAGGCCATCCTGCCAGCTTGCCCTTCCAAACTCATCCAGAGAAGAATAGTTTAGTGGCAGAGATCTTGCTTAGCACACACAAGGTCCGGGGCTACTTTCCTCACTGCTATGACCAAATACCTGACAAAAGCAACTCACAGAAGGAGGGAGGGAGGAAAGAAGGAAAGGAGGGAGGAGAGGGACAAAGGGAGATGGGCAGGAGGGAGGAAAGGAGAGAGGAAGGAGGGAGGGAAGGAATAAAGGAAGTGTGTGGGTTCAACCTTTCCTCTAGCCCATCACCCAGCAGAGGTAGCAGAAGAGAAATGTTATTAGGATATAGGGAAAGTGGACCTGTTCTTCGGGGGTGAGCTCAATCTTCTTGGGCAGCAGTTCAGTCCCATAGCAAACAACTCAGCAGTTGCAGGCAGACCAGTCCTGGGCAGGCAGATACCACACACAAACTGGCAGCTACAGTCCAGTCCTCTTGGCAGACAGACACCAGGCACAAACCAGCAACTGTAGTTCAATCTCGAAGAAACCAATTTCAGCGGCAAATTGCCGCAGGAACCTAACGAGCTGTTCTTGGACGAGTTTCTCTCAACAGAGGCATTACCACAAGTTGAGCTCGACGACGCTATGTAAGGTGAACCAATGCGTGTGTGTCCTTAGTGAAGAATGGCAAGGCAGAGTAAACCAAACCAATGCTCAGTGCCGTCTCCCACTGTCTGTGAGGTCATATTTATACTCCTTCATCATGGGTCCTTTCACGTGCTTGCTATATCCAAACATCCTTTCACCTGTGTCTGCTTCAGGAAAACAGTCTTTCACGTGTTTGCTTCAGCAAGACATCCTTTCACCTGTGTGCCCCAGCAGAGCACCATTTGACATAACTTTCCAAAGAAACTAGAAGTTTCCACTTCAGAAGGGAGGTTATGGTTTGATGGTACAGTCCACCATGGTGAAGTGTGACGGCAGGCGCTTGAGGCAGCTGGTCACATTGCATCCGTAGTCAGGAGGCAGAGAGAAACTGAGAAATGCTTCCCCTAAGTCCACCCTCTCCATTTCTCTCTGTCTGGACACCACCCCCACCCCCCACCCCCCCCCAGCCCATAGGATGATAGAGCCTGAAGCTAGTAGTTAAGTTTTCCTACCTCAACTCGATATTGCAAGTCTCTGGGAGAGTTGTCCAGAGGTTTGTGTCCTAGGCAAGACTAGCTCCAAGCAGATACTCAGGGGTAACCACCACACCTGGTTCTGTCCTCGGCACTGAAATGAAAATACCGCCTCCCCCTTCCCTAGACGACAGGCCCTGCCACAGTCATCTCGGCCTCACACAGTGTTTGCCATTAGCTTCCTGGCTTCTGTTCTCACCCTGGCTTCTGCGTCTGAGTCTCAATGAAACACACAGAGCTGTGGTTTAAAGTAGGGGGAAAATATTATAGAATTTAAAATGCAAAGGAAATTGGATCCTGCGTTTCCTCAGACAGCCAGGGCACAGTCTACAGTCTGACAACCCTCCATGTCTTGACCCTGCGGGTCCCACTCCAAACAACTCCTTCCACTGCTGTGGGCCTTTAACCCTCTGACTTATGTCCCTTGGTCCAGAGGTTTCTCTGCCTAGAACATTCTCCTCCCATTACCTGCCAGTTCAATTTGCTCTCTTTCCACAGAGATCTCTGTCTCTCTGTGTGTCTCTCTGTGTCTCTCTGTTTTTCTCTCTCCCTCTCTCTCTAAAGCCTACCTTGGAAGCCCTAATAACATCCTATGCCTAATCTCTCCATCTCTTTGGCCAGTGGGACTCATCTTACATCCCATAATATACTATGTGCACATAAACTTTTTGGTCATTGGCCTCCAGCCCCCATCTGTCAAAATTAGAGCTCCTTGGGGACAGGAACATCTGTCTGCACCTGGTAAGAAACATCTGTCTGTACCCAGAGCAGTACCTAGTATCCTGTGTGTATTCAGTAAGTAGGTGTTACATGAGTCAAGGGGGATGGCTTGGCACTGACTCTCCTGCTAGAGGAGCCTGAAGCTGCTGGCCTGAGCCAAACTTACTTCCACTCATAAAAGGCCGAATCCAGGCTCCAGCTGGTTATGGGGACATTTAAGTATAGAAAGTCTTTCTAGCATTTTGAAGAGAAAGCCACCTACCGCCCTTTCCTGTGCTTCAGACAGGACTGCCACATGCAGGGTGACCACCTCTTGTGCCTCTGTGCCACTTGCTCATCATATCAATGGCTCCTGTACAGCTAGTTTGTAGCGACTGTCCCTGGGCCAGCCATTCCCCTAGCAGGCATTCTTTAGTCTCAAGAAGGGAAGGTTCTGGAAACAGCCTCCACTTTTCTTTGGTGCTCACTGTGTGGGTCAGCATTTTAAAGTCTTCAGGAAGTCTGGTCACAAATGAGGAATCTCTTTATCACACCCATGCTTCTCAAATCTCCTGGACCACACCAACCCTTCCCTAACCATGTGCCTACTAGAACACTAGATCACCTACACTCTTAGCTGCTTCATGGTCTTTGTCCTCCTGGAGAGAGGGAGGGCAGCTCTACGCAGTGCCCCACGTCCCCAAGCTAGATGAACACTATGGCTGTGCTGCCCTCACAACTTTCCTTGGGCCCACTCTTCTAAACTTACCAAGCTATATCTCCAGGCTGTAACCAACTACCACCGTCTCCACCTTACCAGAGGCAGGGGCCTCTCGTCATCACAGGTGACAGGAAACCTCATTCAAGCACTCAGAAGCACACCAGAGAGAGTCCAAGAGCTTTCAAGCAAAAACAGATATTGACAGCTTCAGGCACGACTGGATATGACTGCCTCATGATGACTACTACGGCTACCTCTAGTGACAGTGTGGTTACCACAGCACCATCCTTCCTCATCTCAGGGCTCAATTCCGCCAGAGACAAAACTTTTTCCTCAAGCTCCTTCAAAATGAGTTTTGCTCTAATCGGTCTGTGGCCTCACTTTGACAGAGAGATAGGACAGACTGAGAATGGCCATCTACACCACCCCCGTATCTGGGCTGAAAACACTACCAAGACAAAGAGAGGCAAATGGGCAAAACCCAGGCCCACCCAAACCACCAGGCCTTATTAATTAGAAACAGGAGGGGTAAATTTGGGGAAGACTAATTTCCAGTGAGCCCTGCCAGGCCACTCAAGACTCACTTCCTCCAGGACACAAGCTGAGAGGCACCCAGACAGAAGACAGAAAAGTAGTCATTCCTGACAGCTTTACCTACATCTGGCCCATCCTCTTCCTCTAGAGGCCACCTTGCTCAAATCAGCTCCTGATAACAGGCAGGGTTCGCTCTCTCTCTCTCTCTCTCTCTCTCTCTCTCTCTCTCTCTCTCTCTCTCTCAGATCTCCAAGGACAGTTGTTTCTAGGCAGCCCAGGGAAACCTCTCCCGTCTTGCTATTCCATCAACAGAGAAGTACTTCTGTAGTCTAGCCGGCCATCACGGTGGGTACAACACATCCACTCCTGGTCATCCCCATGCCTGCGTATCTCCCACAGAGACTGAAGACCAGAAACACTTTTTCCAGAAGCAGCCAGCACTCGATGAGCCAAATGTAAATACAGGCGATCTACTTCGTTCCTCCCTGACTGCGGTGTGAATGGGAGGAGCGCCATCCAGGCATCGCATACAACGCTGTGTCCTACTGGGCATCAATCAATCAGTGAGAAGAGAGCAGCCAGAAAACAAACATAGATATGAGCAGAGACGGGCAGGGCTGGGGAGTGGGAAGAAAAACAACCATGGCTTTGCTATTTTACCAGAGGGATTCCAGAGCCAGGTCTCAGAGACTTGATAAAATCTGAGTGGGCGTCTCAGGTCATTGAGATAAAAAGACCCATTTCAGACTTCTCTAAGGGCTTGGATATACATTTGTTATTCATTCACCCCACAACCAACAAAGCTGGATTAGGCACGTGTCTTGTTTGGTTCTGTGGAATCATGGGGAAAACTGGGAAAACAAATGCTCTCGAGATCAATCAGTTCATAGCCACAGTCTATTTAAAAATGCTAGCAGTAACCCGGAGCAGTGAGAATCAGCTACCTGGAACCCTTCCTTGCTCAGAGAAGCCAAGGGAGCCACCTTTGAGGCCTCTGTCCACACAATAAAGAATAGGCAGTCACAAAGACCTGAGGTCAAATCAGAGGGAAAGAGGGAAACCATGGGCTGGACTTTATAACAGGCCTGGTATAGGGAGGGAGGAGGGCTGGGATGTTGGGACTTTACTGACTTCAGGTTGACGTGAAAAACAAGGTCACTATTCTGGCTGGTTTTATGTGTCAACTTGACACAAGCTGGAATTATCACAGAGAAAGGAGCCTCCATTGAGAAAATGCCTCCATAAGACCCAGCTGTAAGGCATTTTTTTAAATTAGTGATTAAGTGGAAACAGCCCAGCCCGTTGTGGGTGGAGCCATCCCTGGGCTGGCAGTCTTAAGTTCTGTAAGAAAGCAAGCTGAGCAAGGCAGGGGAAGCAAGCCAGTAAGTAACATCCCTCCATGGCCTCTGCATCAGCTCCTGCTTCCTGACCTGTTTGAGTTCCAGTCCTGACTTCCTTTGGTGATGAACAGCAAAGTGAATGTGTAAGCTGAATAAACTCTTTCCTCCCCAACTTGTTTCTTGGTCATGATGTTTGTGCAGGAATAGAAACCCTGACAAAGATAGTCACCATGCCTGGCCTGAGAGATGCTGGCCTCAGCTCAGCACGTACAAGTTCTTTCTACTTAAGCTGAGTGAGAGCCCAAGGACAGATACTGAAAGGAAATGACTTCCATCAGCTGTCCTCTGACTCACTCTCTCTCTTTCTCTCTCTCTCTCTCCCCTCTCTCTCTCTTCCTCTCCTTCCCTTCTTCTCTCCCTTCCTCCCTTATACCCGCCTCCCACCAAGAATAATAATAAACTTACTTGTTTTAAGAAAACCTCAAAGCCACCACCCTCCACAAGTATCTTCTCTAAGCACCTGCCTATGTTGACTGTTGTAATATTTTGAAGTCTCACTTGTTCGGACAGCTAAAAGGGACAGAGACTCAAACGGTAATTTCCCCAGGTATCCCAGGAGCCTGTTGTCACCAACCCACACCAAATGAGCAACCTGCCTTGTGACCTGACATCAAAGTGACCTGAGACCAGCAAGGCACTTCAGGGAAGAGGGTCAGATGGTAAAAAGACAAGGTGACGGTGACAGACTAGTTTGAGCATAAGCCACCTCAGGTCTCTCTCCTCTGTCTTCACCCAGGGCAGAAGTGGCTTCACTACTGGGGACCCAGTTAGCTCTGGAACCAGCCTTGTCACCCACAAAACCGTAGCATAACTACAGTGTATGTACCTCTTATGACTTCAGAAACAAAGCCTATGGACACACAATGACACAAAGCCACAATCCCAAGTCTGTGATGTGACTTACTTGGAGGGAAGCAAGCTGGCCTCAGGGTTGCAATCCTCTTGGGAGGCTGCCAGCAAGTCATGTCTCCTCGACCTCTCACCAGCTCAAAGAGACGAGGTCACTGTCAGCTAGCCAGCCCCTCTTCCACTGCCAAAACCAGCAGGAGCCGGCAGAAGCCTCAGTTCCCTCTAATCTTTTCTTCTGCCTCCCTCTTCCACAAGTAAGGATGCTGTAACTCCACAAATCCAGAGTCCTTGTCTCATTCCAGGTAAGGCTCCTTAAGTCTGTCTACAACCTTCACTTCCCTAGCTGGCTACTTGAGCTGACAGTTCACATTTTTCCAGGGGTAAAAGGCGTGGAGTCTTTGAAGGGCTGTAGTGCGTCATGTCCTTCAACTTCACATCACTCCTTGTACTGAAACAGCTGTGGACACAGGCGTATATTCACATAGAAAAGCTGGGCAGACCTGCAGGCCACACCCCCTAGTCAGAGTCAGACAAACCCCACCCCCACTCCCCTCCCCGCACAGGCTAGCCACTCACACCAGTGGACCATGCTGCAGCCTGGTTTCTCAGCAAGCTGCAATGCAAGCCCTCACTTCACTGCAGCCTGGTTCCCTCACATAGAACGGGGCCATCCATCCAGAAAACCCAAGCTTGAAGGCAGTCTCTGATGGGCAGCTTGGAGATTCTGAAACTTCCTCCAGGGTGAGAAAATGGGTCATGCACAAGATTTGTTCCTCACCTGCTGGGGGAATGGCTGGTCCCAGAAAAGGTCAGCAAGTCTGGTGACAACTGTGATTCCCTTCAGCTAATTAGAGCCACAAGCTCCCAGAGGGAGGTAACCCTTGAGGATTTTACAGATGAGGTATCGAAACCTCAGAGGTCATGAAAGGTCACAGCAGTTAGAAGCAGAGAAGGTGGGGGTACAGAGATCCCGTGGGGGGCACATCATGGGCTATGTTGACTCGGGAGGGGCATGCCTCGCTTGAGGGTCACCTCTACATGGGAAGGATAGTAGATAAAGACCACCACTAGCCGGCTCTGATGCTCAAGGGAAAGATGAGCCGCCGGACAGCTGCCTGGACTCTCAGCCTGTTCTGGCCAGTTCCTAGGCACCCAGCCAATCCTGGAATTGTTCCAAGCAGCCTGCCCCAGTCCCAGAAGCATTGCAGGCATCATAGGCATCTCTACTTATCAGACCCAGCCTTCAAAACCCAAGTGGGAGGGGCACTGGAGTCCCAAGAAGGCTCCTGGCAGCTCATCCTTGCAGCAGACCCACCACAACTGAACACGTGCTATAGCCCATGGTCATTTCAGAGAACCCAGCTGGAGCCAGGGTCAGGTGCCAGGAAGGAGAAGGGGTTAGTTCCAGAGGTAGCCACTTCGAGGCAGAGCACCCCCTTTGCGGGTCTCAGAACCCCCCACGGAACTACCATTTGGAACCCTCCTCCACTCCCCAGCCATGTTCAGCTTCCCTTTCCTGCTGAAAAACATCTGGCTGGCTTGGCACTTAAGCTGAGTAAAAATAGCAAGCCATCTTGTGAGTGGGCACCACGCCACTGTGGCAGATGGAGAATAATGCTGGCAGCCAAGCGACTGCAGAATGGTACCCAATGAATTTGCAGAGGGCAGACCTCGCAGCTGGAAGGGTCACAGGGCTGAGTGGCAGGACCCTAGCAAGAGGGCAGGAAAGGAAATGAGAAAAGACAGATGGAGAGAGGGTCAGGGCCTCCTGCCCTTTCCAGGTGGAACCATGTAGGGAGAAGAAGAATATGCTTACAACCGAAAGGCTACAATGGAGCTGTGTTAAAATTTTACCTGTATCTTTGTTAGCTGTTTGACCCTGAGCCAGATGCTTAACCTCTCTGAACCTTTCTGTCAAATCTGGCCTGTAGGAGTCTGGTAAAAATAAGCACTGGCTCTTACCCAATAAGTGTGGGGAACAGAGGGAGCCCTGGGTCTATGAGGACCATAGCCTCAAACCGGTGGGGAAGTGGCAACGCCTTCTCTGCCAGGGTTAGGCTCAAAGGGATGGCAAATCCTTCCTCTGGTCCATGTGCAGATGTTGATAGTGTGTGCAGAAAATGTCCCCATAGCTTTCTTCCCCGAGATGTTTATGACCTGAAGTCTGCCCCTGCTTCTACAGAGATTGCTTCTACTGAGATTAGCTAAACCTGCCTCTTGAATATATTCATCCATATGCAATAACCTGTCTCCTGTATATAAAAAACATGCTGAGCTTCCGAGGTGCCGTGGTTTCTCCATCAGAGAGCCCAGGCACCTGATGCCAGTTTCCCCGCGTGTCCATCTGTTGTCCTGTCTTCACTCCCTCGCCCCTGGAGCTGTGCTAGATGTGGCAAGTAAATATTTTTATCGAATGTCTACTATGTGAGTGTTCTTCCAGAGTGCAAGACAGACATTAATCAAAAGGAACCACACAAATAAAAATACAGTGTCAAGGTTTGTGGTGGATTACAGCCTGGGATGGGAAATGAAGTAAAAAAGCATGAATGGCCCAGCCAAGCCCGAAGGAGGAGGCCGTGACGATCTGAGGACCACTGCGGAATTAAATAAGGAAGAAGAGAAGGCACGTTAAAGCATTAGCACAGTGCCCAGGCCCTGACAAATATGGCCGCAGGATTGTTAGTGACCATCTACTGGAAATGGAATTGAAATATAACAGCCTCTTCCATCAGAGGATTGGGCCATACGGCCAGGGTCTTGGGACCAGGAATAGTCAAATCGTAAGAAAGCACGTGACCTGTATCCCCATTCAGAGAAGGGCCAAAAATAAATGGGAGTTTAAAATGACAACTCAGAGGCAGGTGGATTTCTGAGTTCAAGGCCAGCCTGATCTACAAAGTAAGTTCCAGGACAGCCAGGGCTATACAGAGAAACCCTGTCTCGAAAAACCAAAAATAAATAAATAAATAAATAAATAAATAAATAAAATAAAATAAAATGACTCATTGAGAAGCCAGCAAGGCCCTTTCAGACTTCAGCATGCTAAGGAGTTCCAGGCACACACTCCTAAGACCCTCTTCTGTGAGCTCTGGGCAGCATGCTCGGTCACACCAGGTCCACACCTGAGCTTTTTTCTCATACTACAGGTGGCCCAATGAGCAGCCAGGACATCCTACCCCAGCCTCAGTCAGAGCCCCAGTCAGGCTGACTTATGGTTCCCTGTCGCAGCACAAAGACCCTGGTCCCAGGGCTGAGCCGAAGTGTGACTGGCAGAGAACTAAGGTCCTCATCTGAGGGGGCCGCTGTGATGCCTTCCAGCAAAGAAAAGATGGTGAGTGGAACCATGAAGCAATGTCCCCAGAAAAACAGGCATCAAACTGACATCCATGCAACTGCAGAGCCCAGGAGCCCCTTTTCTTACAGCCTGAGCCCCTGCTGGCAACAAACAAGACTCTGCAGCAGGAAGTATGGAAGACAAGAAAGGTATGCCACCCAACTCCTGAGTCCTTCCCACCCAGCTCTGCCCACCATGGCTGCAGCAATCTTGGGGCGGGGGAGGGGGGGGTTCTGTATGCTCTCCTGCTGCCCTCACAAACCTGGTAGGATAGGACAGCTAACACACCAGGGCTTCCTGTCCTGCAATTCAGAAGGCCCATAGCAGTTGGCCTAAGCATGCACCCTGCACTCAGGTCGACCTGTGGGACCCTTGGTGACAATCTACAACCTAGGACTCCAACATCTGAATTCTTGAATGCATAGTCCTCTGCCCTGACTTTTAATTTGAAGATAAGGTCCCATGTAGCCCAGACTGGCTTTGAACTTGCTATGTAGTCAAGGAGGACTATGAACTTCTGATCTTTTACTTTTCTGTACTTTCCAAGTACCGGGATCATAATGCCAATTTATGCAGTATTTAGAACTTCACGAACGACCAGCCTTGTGCACATTAGACAAACACTACGTCATATCCCTCTGACATCCTTTTAACAAATGTCTTTTACTTTTTATCTGGGAGGAATCATTACTGCCTTCCTATCTTCCAAATCTTCTGCATGTTAAACCTTTGTTCTGTTCATTAGCTTGCTTTCCTGGGGAAGCCATATTAAAACAGCCTGCAGGAAAAAAAATATTGCAGTTGCCTGTGAGGTGGTTGGCGGTCAAGAACCCAGAGCGCTAAGCTCTGCCTTCCCTAATAGAGTGTGGCAGCTGGAAGGGTCACATGGGACATCCCTTAGTCAGCAATGAGAGTGTTCTGCAAACATGATCCTGCAGAGAGAGTACAGGCTGCTCTTTGGTCCTCCATCCTGACAGCTGATCTATTGCTTGGGAAACACCTTGTGCCTCTCTGAGAGGTCTGTGTTTGAAAGACTTTTTGGTACCACTGACTACTTCAGGGATCCAAGGGACCACATCTTTCCTTCCAGCCCCAGAAGACTGACTTCATTAGCCACCTTTGGGCAGAGACCATGGGAGCTAAGATGGAAGGTGACAGGCTGCTCAATTCTCTGGGACCCTAGGTCTGCCTTGCAGGGCCCTTAATGTCACCCCCAAACCTGACATGTCAGCCTCTGAGTCCTTAACTAACTGTCCACATGCTGCTTTGACATCTTCTTAACAAATGCCTTTGGTTTTGGCTAACTGAGTCTATTTCTTTAAATTTGCTGTCTGTTCTCTCCCTGGAACTCTTGATATATCCCAGAAGAATTTAAAAAATACATGGCAAGGGTTTGATGGTTCAGTGGTTAAAAGCGTGTACTTTTCTTGCGGAGGATTCGAATTCGGTACCCAGTACTCGTGTTGGGCAGTTCACAACTGCCTGTGACTCCAGCTTCCAGGGAGCCAACACCCTCACAAGCACAAACACAAATGCAGACACAAACATATACACACATTTAAAAGGAAAAAAAATAACTTTTAAAATAAGGAACAGTAGAGATTACTCCTGAGGATAGGAAAGGGGGCTCTGCCCCATGCACTGGCACAGGGAGAGGTATTCAGTAACTGTGATCCCCTCTGTGCAAGCCGTGGGAATGGGACAGAAAAGATGAGTCCCCTGATGTGCCAGGACCATGGATGCACAGTGAGCTTTCCCCAACTAAAGACCCTGCTAACACACTATGTGAGCTTGTGCTCTAGAATTTGGAAGAGAAAGCAGACACCCAGATTAAGCTAAGGGCCATGTAGACGTCAAGGCTATAATATGCCCCCTCTTCCCTTTCCCAGACCATAATAGTCTCAGACAGTGATATCATAGGTCTCCTGTCCCCTGATAGTAGTGGGCTGT
Organism: Arvicanthis niloticus; assembly: GCF_011762505.2. NCBI lineage: Eukaryota > Metazoa > Chordata > Mammalia > Rodentia > Muridae > Arvicanthis > Arvicanthis niloticus. The sequence goes on from NC_047666.1 coordinate 39,637,340, forward strand.
GTGAGTCTTGTATTCATAGTAAACAAAAGGTCAGGTGAGAAAAGTGCTAAAAGCATGTCCCCTGTAGTCTGACTGTCTAAGCAAAATGACCAAGTCTGCTACTATTAGCTGTGTGACCTTGAACAAGGCACTTAAACATTCTGGGCCCCATCTTCTCCATGTATACACATACTGAAATTAAGATATGAGAAAATTCAATTCATTCAGATTTGGCGAGAGGCATATGCAAAAATGTGGCCAGTTGTACAAGAGCCTTACTGGAGGCAAACTGTGCAGGAAGGGCTGGGTAGAAAACCAGGTATGCTAACACAAACCTGTAATCCCAGTACTCCAACAGCAAGATGAGAGGTGGAAACAGAACTGGCTGGAAGCTGGGGGGCTGGCTAGCCTGAAGTACACTGAATAATGGGTAGAAATAAGAGAGATGATGCCTCAACAAACCAGAAGATGAGAAGAGACTCGTGAAAATTGTTCTTGGATCTCCACATGTACATAATCATAGAGAGAGAGAGAGAGAGAGAGAGAGAGAGAGAGAGAGAGAGAGAGAACCAGTTCACCTTGGATAACTCACCTACCACTGCAGTTCCAAGTAATAGTGCCATAAACTGAAGATGCTGAGGCAGGGGCCTCACTGGGAGATGTACTCTTTTGATGGCTGACTTTCTCTGAAACTCCTAGAAAGTCTGCTAGCACTTTCCCAGGACTGCACTACCTAAGGCTTTCTTTCCATCCAGCCTTTGTTCTGTTCAGTTGTTTAAGACATGGTTTTGCTATGGAGCCTAGGCTGGCCTTGAACTCCTGAACCTCCTGCCTCAGCATCCCTAGTACTGGCATTGTATGTGAGTTTAGAGAATTGGGATATAGGTCATTGGGTTTACATGATAAAAGCTTTTCCCTACTGAGCCATTTCCAAAGCCCCTGGAAGCTCTCATCAAATGGTGGATGCATCTTTCCATGAACACAGAGCTGATGGCCGTGACTCAGAAAACTTTGAACACTGCGCTCCTCCGGACAGACTCTGAAAAGAACTGTAAGGCAGAGACTTACTGGACTAAGTGTAGCCCCCATTACCCAGACATCTTCAGTGACAGACTTCTCTGGCTAGCAGAACACATCCATTCAATGTTTTGTCTCTTCAGAGAAGCTGGCTTCTGTCCCTTGCTCCCAAGTCTAACTAATATACATTCAAATTCAAGATATCCCAGGAGAGAGGTGCAGATGGAGCCTGGCAACTGGAGTCAGAGTAGAGATGAGACTAAAATTCCATGAAGTGTCTTGGCAATGCCATGCTGTGCAAAGGTGAGTGGTGGCTATGTCTGTGGACTCTCGGGCATCATGTCATAGTAACTGGCACACACGGAGAAGCAGGAGGATGGGAGATGGGGAGCAGAAGGGATGTTCCTATAACAGTAACCACGCGACCCAAGTTACAGCTCTGTCCACAGGGTCCTTGAAAACAAACTGGGAAAGCCTTCACCCAGCCCAGAGGCTCAGCCCAGGAAATCAGCCAGCCTCAGTTGAGGAGAGGGCACCTTCTCATGCCCTCCCCACAGGGGAACATCTGGCTGCTGCGTGACTAGAGGCAGAAGCCAATCAAACAGAACTTTCCCCTGCATTAAGTGAGAGCCACACAGACAACATCTGCTCCGTGCCAGGCTCCAGGCAGAGTCAGCATCCAGCGGTGACAGTTGCTTTGTGCTGTACCCTGATCCCTGCCTGCAGGGCTTCTCTGCTAGAGGGTAGGTACTTTTGAGCATGCTCAATCTTGTAGCACGGAGACTTCAGGGAGCAAGCCCCAGGAGCAGCTTTGTATAGCATCTCCCATCCTCTGCATCCTGGGAACTACAGTAAGGTCCCTTCTACAGGGTTCTACAGAGAGGCCAGAGCACCAGCCACAGTTCTTGTTGATGCAGCCTGGGTTGGCTTCTCTATTGCTTTCTCCCATTCTCTGCGTTCCTTCTAAGCCTCATTTCTTCAAGACAAATTTCCTGCACATCCTACTTTGCCTCACTCTGCTTTTCTGGAACCCAAGGTGGGGATCCTCCAGCCCCCACCCCCATTAACAATTGCTCCCTGTTTGCAGCAACTATGACGGCAGGTGCGGCAGGTGCTGAAAACGTGTTTGGTATCCGTAGTCTCTGGGGAGAATGCAAATCAAAACGGCTTTGACATTCCTTCTCATCCCAGTCAGAAATCAAAGGACCACAAACACTGTGAAGGATGCAAGAAAGGGGGCCCTTTTTTTCTGATGAGATGTGAACTGACAGCCACTATGGACATCAGTGTGGGGATTCCTAAAAAAAAAAAAAAAAAAAAACACGGAACAAGTAGGACCCAGCTATGTCACTCCTGGACCCATGCCCAAGCATCTAAAACAGCATACAACCGAGAGACTGGCACAGCCACGGTGACTACAGCACCATTCACAATAGCCAAGTCATAGACGCCAAGCACCAGATAAACAGAAAGGAAATACAGTGCATGTGCACAGTGGCGTATTCATCCAGGAAAATGAGTAGAACTAGAAAGCATCGTGTTGAGTGCAATAAGCCAGACGCAGTAAGACAGCATCACATCTTCTCTCGTGCATAGAATCTAGATTTAAAGGAAAGACACGAAAACAGAGGGGAGGTGGTAAGGGAGAGAAGGAAATCAATGGGGAAGGAGAATAAGTCCAACCTAAATATATGCATGTATTAAGATACATAATAGGGACTGGAGAGGTGGCTCAGTGGTTAGGAGCACTGGCTGCTCTTCCAGAGGACCCAGGTTCAATTCCCAGCACTCACGTGAACACTCACAACTGTCTAATTCCAGTTCCAGGGGATCTGACACCCTCACACAGGCACACATGCAGGAACAAACCAATGGACTAAATAAATAAACAAATGATACATAGTGAAGCCCATCATTTCAGACAGTTAATATGCACTGATCAGTTATTTTAAAGACAGCATGGGCTTCTGTTTACTGATTTGTATATTGATTGGAGCAAGCAGAAATGGCCTCATTTTAGGGAAGAGGTCTGAGAGGTCAGTCCCATTGATTGTATGGCAAGGGTGACAAAGAACCAGTGGGCTTCCTAGAATTGCTGTCCCTTAAGGTGTCAGTTTAAGGTCTAGGAGTCTCTGGTTTGCCTCAAACATGAACATTTAGGTTATGTTAAGCAAGGGATGGATGCATGCTCAAATTAGCTACCTGAGGAATTCAGGAAGAGGTAAACACGGGGACAGAATTGCCAAGAGGCCACAGCAGAGAAGGAAGCTGTAGACTAGAGACCATGCCATATGAACTTTTCTTGAAATGGGGGTGTGTATGGTTTGGCAGAAAGTTGAGGCCACCAAGGGGTCAGTGTATTGGACAGAAGTGAAGTTAAAGCCTACTCCAGTCCGTGGAGGAAACCTTGTTATTATTGACTTAGGACTGTAGGAGAAAGTAGATTGGCACCACAGGAAAAAAAGGATGGGAAGCAGAATTTAACTCAAGAGCTGTAAATAATTTATCTGCTTCTGGTTCTGCTCCTCATATGTGGACACCAGGGAGGATTGATGTCCCCAGGCTGGGGACTCCATTCCTGAGCCAGCAGAACTGTGCTCTTGGCTGTCTTTTTTAAAAAAGGCTCTTTCTCTCTTGGGAAGAGATGAATCTCTAGTGAGTTACTAATTAAGGCAACAAGGGGCTAGGATGAGAAGCGATGTGTTTAGCTGCACTCAGCAGCAGCAGCAAGAACCAAGCAGGACCCCAGCTGTGGCCATGGACCACAGGAAGAACACGCTCCCCTGGGTAGGTCAGTACCAAGGATCCTGGCTGTGTCTACACCAAGCACAGAGATTGGCTGACCTTTTAGGCTGGGACACAGCCCAGAGTGCTTGCCTAGCATGAACAAAGTAAGCCCCGGGTTCAATCCCCAGCATAGAAACCCAGCGTGGTGACAGATGCCTTAATCTTACGGAAGCAAGAGGATAACAAGGATCAGAAAAAAAAAAGCTACAAAGTGGGTTGGAGGCCAGCCAGGTTACATGAGATCCTGTCTCTGAGATAGGGATCAAGTGTCACAGTGGCTCTGCAGGTGAGGGCACTTAACATGAAGCTTGGTGACCTGTTTAATCCCTGAAATCCACATAGTCGAAGGAGAAAACCGACTCCCAAACATGTCCTCTGATCTATACATGATCACCGTGGCATGTGAGAGCATTCATGCACACACTAAATGTTTAAAAAATTAAAATCCTAGTAGGGGAACTTTTTAACAAGTAGCTTCACACACTGGGATGCTGACCTCTCCTCTCACCAGGCAGGTTCCTTGCTCCCCACTGGTGAGAGCAGAAACCAGTGCTCTGTGAATAGAGATGCTGATGTGGCCTTGGAACCCTAACAGAAACCAGAAGTGGGGATACGGAGGCAGTGTAACAGGCAGATGAGTTCAAGGCCAGCCTGGACTACTATGCTGGATAGTTTCATGTCAACTTGATACAAACTAGAGTTATCTGAGAAGAGGGAACTTCAATTAAGAAAATGCCTCCATAAGATCCAGCTGTATGGCATTGTCTTAATTAGTGATTGATGTGTCAGGGCCCAGGCCACTGTGGGTGGTGCCATCCCTGGCCTGGTGGTCCTGGGTTCTATAAGAAAGCAGGCTGAGCAAGCCATGATGAGCAAGCCAGTAAAGCAACCCTCCATGGCCTCTGAATCAGCTCCTGCCTTCAGATTCCTTCCCTGTTTGATTTCCTGTCCTGACTTCCTTTGATGATGCACAGTGATATGGAAGTGTAAGCCAAAATAAATCCTTTCTTCCCCAACTTGTTTTTTGGTCATGATGTTCCCGTGAAGCAATAGAAACTAAGACAGCTACTTAGTGAATACAGCTTGGGCTACCTTATAAATCCAGCCTGAGCTACATAGTAAATTTGAGCTATATAGTGATACTCACAGCTTAGAAAACGATGATGAATGACGACAACAACAACAAAGCAACTCTCTGCTGAAGTTTCCCTCTAGGACAGAGGTTCTTAACCTGTGGGTTATAACCATCAAAAACACATCTTTCTGATGGTCTTAGGAACCCCCAACCAAACATTTCTTTTCATTGCTACTTCATAACTGTAATTTTGCCTCTGAGCAGTGTCTCTGTTCCTAAAACCATCAGAAATATGTGTTCTCCGATGGTCAGAAACCACAGGTTGAGAACCACTGCTCTAGGAATTGATCCTAAGAAAGGGGTCAGATTGGCACAAGGATGCTCCAAGCTCACTCATATTAGAAGAAAAATGAAAGCCAATTCCAGTGCCCAGCAACTGAGACAATGACAGCCTTTCGTGCAGTGGGAACCGTCACAGCTGTTACAAAAACCCAGAGGGTGAGAAAGACTGAAAGAACAAAGCTCCCTCCATGCCTTGCAGTATGATGAGGCCCATCAATCCTCATGAAGAAGTGGAGTCCACGACACACTCCTCTGTCATGTGGTGCACCTCAGCCAATACATCACAGAGACAGTGACCACATGCCTGTTGTGAGTCCATGCTGCACAGGGCCTTGAACCTGCCTACTTGTTCCCTCTACCCACTTTTCTATTAATGTGCCCTAGAACCCTGACAGTGGTCCATGCACAGCCCAAGCCTGCCTGAGAATGTCTGCACAGGAGGAATAGCTCCAGGAGGTCTGTCCTGGATTCACATCCCCAACTGACACTGTGTTCAGCAGGGTCACCACCCACCAACGCTAATTGCAGACAAGGCACTGGGCCCAGGAAGAATCTGGAGAACCCTTAGGTGGCCCGAGGACTTACCAGCACTGATGATTCTTTCTGTAAGCTACCATTCTTCCTCTGTGCTTTGGAGCTTCCTGTGGGTCCCTAAGATTCTGCTAAAAGTTCCGAAGCAAGCAAGCACAGAAAATAGCTGTGCACACACCCCTCTTTTGGTAATGTACTTGGCAGTCTCAGACCCACACCTCCATGTATGATACACAGCCCACTCTGACCAGTATACCCTGTTAGCAGCCCAGGACCCCACTTGCATTGAACTGCATGCACACCCCTCTCTGGACAATTGAATAAGTTTCTCCTCACCTTAAGGACCATCAGATTTGATCATTTCCCATCACACTGCAGTTAAGTCCAGTATAGAAAGAAGAAAGCTGAACCAGCCTCAACTAGTTTAGACTGATGTCCAGTAAGACAAACTGCATCCACAGAGTGTATGTTTAGGGAGAGGTCCCTATTTATCATTGTATTCATATGCATAATTAGGCATGCTTATGATCAAAAGCAGATGCATTATGGGAAGTGACATGCATAGTACAAAAAATGGTTATCTAATCTCTCAATCAAAGAACCACCCCTTAGCAATCAAACTCCTCCTTGAAAGCCCCCCAAAATAAGCAGGGTCCTTGAGTGACTCCATTCTTGTGGCCTGCTGTCAATCTTGACAGTGTATCAAACTTGTTCTGTCATGTTCCATTAAGTAAAGTTTCCTTGCTGCTTTGCAATTTGTGTGGACTTCTATATCATTCTTGAATAAGAGGCCAAGACCTGGATGCAGACAAAGACCTTGACCCCCCAGTAACAGATCTAGAAGCTTAGAACTGCTTGGACACCATGTGCCTTGTTATTTTTCAGTCTATCACAAATAGACAGAGAGATGCCACCTTGTTGAGAGCTATCGGAAAGTCCACTTGGTTATCTGTCTCTCAAATTTTGCTTAGCAAAGTTTGTGGAAAGAACTGGAATGGCAAGACCAAACACCCTAGAAGACTCTAAGCCTGGCAGCATGTACTAGTAACCCAGACTTTGGGAGGCTGAGGGAGAAGGATGGCAATGTGGCTTTATAGAGAGTATACATGCACAAGAGTCTTGAGGCTCAAACACTGTGTTTATGAATTACTAATTAATTATACACCAGCTACTTCTCATTAGGATGTCAGTCCTCATGACCGACATGGGAGTGGGTGGTTTTGAAATGTGCTTTGAAACAATTTAACACTTACACTTTTATTTAAAGATTCTTATACAAATATATCACCATAATGTTAATAGTGACCATCTGTAGGTGATGAGTGTACAGTTAAATTTTATGGGTAAATTTTTCCCAGTTTTTTTTTAAAGACTTATTTGCATGTACATGTGTGTCTGTGTCTCTGTGAGTGTGTATGTCTGTCTGTGTGTGTATGTATGTATGTGTGTCTGTCTGTCTGTATGTGTGTATGTCTATCTGTGTGTGTTTGTGTATGCATTGTCTGTGTGTGTATCTATCTGTGTGTATCTATCTGTGTGTGTATGAATATCTTTGTGTGTATGTCTCTCTATATATATGTGTATATATGTCTATCTGTGTATGTCTGTCTGTGTGTGTGTGTGTGTGTGTGTGTGTGTGTGTGTACATATGAGTGCAGGAGTCTGTGAGGCCAAAAGAGAGTGTCAGTGCTCCTGGAGCTGGCCTTACAGGCAGTTGTGAATCTTCCCAGCATGGGCGCTGGGAACTGAACTCCATTTCTTGAGAAGAGCAGCCAGAGTGCTTACTCTAAGCCACCTCTCCAGCCTCCTTCTCCCAGGTATTGAAGTAACTTCCCACTCCTGATAATTCTTGTACAAACTGTCTTTCATAGATAATGAGAAAAATAGCTTTAAAATAAGGGCATTCTGAGTTGTCTGTATCATTTTGGGAGGAAAGAGGAAGTGCTGTCTTGCAGCACTGTTGTGGGCGGGTCTTGGCAGAAAGGCACCAAGAACTGAAGCAGGGTTCTCTGAAGCCTTTCTCATCAACATCTACAGAAGACGGGCCAGGGGACCTTAACTTCGCATCCCCTCTGCTTCTGCAGGGCAGGCTTGCTCCCATGGTCCTCTTTCCAAATGGAAGGACAATCAAGGATGGGAAGATGGCTTAGCTGAGCAGGCACTTACCCTGCAAGGATGATGACCCATGTACTGGATGGGTTTTTGTCAACTTGACACAAGCTAAAATATCCAAGAGGAGGGAACCTCAATCATGAAAATGCCTCCTTCAGACTGGGCTGTAGGCAAGCCTGTCTTGTGCATTTGTATGCCGCGGTGCTCGTGTGAAGGTCAGAGGACGACTTATACGATGGGTACACTCTCCTACTACCATGTGGACCCCAGGAGTAAACTCAGATCTTCAGGCTTAGCAGGTACCCTTCCACTCGGAGCCATCTTGCCAGCCCTCACAGGTCTGGCTTACATTACGCTTCTTAACGTTGCAACCCTTTAATATAGTTCTGCGTGTTGTGGCAACCACCAACCATAAAATCATTTCATTGGTCCCTCATATCTGTAATTTTGCTACTGTTGTGAATCATAATGTAAATATTTGTTTTTCAATGGCCTTAGGCAACCCCTGCTCAACTCCCAAAGAAATCATGACCCACAGGTTGAAAAACATTGCCGTAGAGCATTCCTTAATTACCCATTGATAGGGGAGGACCCAGCCCATGGTGGACGGGGCCATCCTTGTGCTGGTGGTTCTGGATTCTATAAGAAAGCAGGCTGAACAAGCCAGGGGAAGCAATCCAGGAAGCAGCCCCCCTCCATGGCCTCTGCATCAGCTCCTTGCTCCAGATTTCTGCCCTGCTTGAGTTCCTGTACTGACTCCCTTCAGTGATAGCTTATGATGTGGAAGCGTGAGTTAAATAAACCCTTTCCTCCCCAGCTTGCTTTTTAGTCATGGTGTTGTATTATAGCAATAGTAACCCCCAACTAAGACAGCCTGACTCTGAATTCCTAGCACCCATATTTAAAAAAAAAAAAAAAAAAAAAAAAAGGTGTGGAGGCTTAGCATCCCTTATAGAAGACTGAGGTTCCCAGGCATGCACATACATATATGCAGGCAAAACACTCCTACATAGAAAATAAAATAATAAAACATCAGGCCTAGCACCATGTGTCTGTCATGACAGCTCTGGAGCCAGCAAAAACATTACACTTCCTGGACCTCACTGAGCAGTCAGCCCAACCAAAGTAGTGAGCTCCAGGCTCAGGGAAAGACCAGTCTCCAAAGCAAGGCAGAGAGCGACTCTTCCTTGAGAAACCCAAGCCCACACTTGGCAACGTCTTGCTTTTACAACTTCTCTGCGAAGCCTACATTCATGTCTCCGGTTTCCCTGTATTCTATTTGCTTATTGTATGTATGTATGTTTTAGTGTGTTGTGCACACATGCACGTGTGTGTGCATTTGTATGCCGCGGTGCTCGTGTGGAGGTCAGAGGACAACTTGTAGAATGGGTACACTCTCCTACTACCATATGGAACCCAGGAGTAAACTCAGATCTTCGGGCTTAGCACATACCTTTACACTCTGGAGCCATTTTGCTAGCCCTTGGGTCTGGCTTACATTATTCTGAGCACCTCTCTCATGCTTAAGCCCCATGCTTAAGTGTATATGAAAACATATTCATGAAACTCTACCTCTACTTCATAAGCAAATAGAAGAACTCTCAGTCCCAACATGGGGACCCTATTGGGAGAACTCCCTAACAAGAGAGCAAAAGCCACTTTCTGCTCCTGCTGGGCAGACAGATCCCTCTAGAAGTTGACTACTCTCAGGCAGCAGTTGCCTAGGAAACACCAGTGACATCAAGGAGCCTCAAGGACACACTAAATAACTTCAGCAACCGTTTGCATGTGGCAGATGTTGCCAGGGGCAAAACCCTGTCTGGCTCACTGTGGAAAAGCCATGGAGACTCCCAGAAAGAGCCACAATCACCTGGAGCAGTAATAGGAAAGGGAAGTCCTTTAGTCCCTTGATTGTCACACACCTAAGACAGACAGGGATCAATAAGAATGGTTCCCAGAAGAGGTTGCCCAAGGGCTCTGTGCAACCCAGAGAGTGGGTAGTCTTTGCCGAAATCTGGCTCTTCCCATTCTCTGTAGCATACCCAGCTCCCCACGCAGGGTGTCTGGTTTCTGCTGAAGGAAGGTGGAAGTCATGACAGGACACGCTGTGAGGCCTCAGGCTCTGCTTAGCTAAGGCAGCTAATTGGGATCCTTTACCTGCCCGGTAAAAAGTGAGTGGCGACAAGGATCAGACTCTGTCACCTGCTCCAGCTCCAGTCTGCCGACTTTCATTAGAGCAATGCCACTCCCACAGAGCCCCAGAGGCCAGAAGGCAAATGAGCCAGACATGCTTACAGCCTAGGATGGGACGGGGTAAGAGCCCATCTACCTGCTCTCTAGAAGGAACAGGGACAAGGGTCTAAAACAGAAAAACCAGCCTACCTTTCCTCATCGCTGGCTACCCGATCCTTCTGATCAGAATCAATTATATCAGAAGTGACTAGTCTCTTTAGTGGTCTGATCCAGTTGGACCACATCTGTAGGCTGGGCTTGAAAGGAAGCCACAATAAACAAAAACAAGCTATGCCTAGCAGTGGAGAAAGCAAAGAGCTAACAGCCATCCTCTGGCTTGCAGGACAGGGCTGCCTAGGCAAACCTCCTGCCTGCCCAAGGCATGGTGTGAGATATTAAACCACAGTCACAGGAGTGGAGAGTACCATGTGAGCATGCAGAGTCACCAAAGAGGAAGAAAGAGCTCCCAGGTGAGCAATGAAACACACATCTTGAGAAGACAAGGGGCTGCCTCCATCCCTCTTCCAAATAGTTCCCCAGCCAGATGGTGATGTAGTCCCAGTTGTCAAGGCAATAAAGCAGGAGGGGTAGTTCAGGGCCAGCCTGAGCTACATAACAATAGCAGCAACAACAAAATGGTTTCCCATCAAGAATAGCTCCTGCATACCTCAGATCCTGTCATACCACATAGAACGCTTTATTACATTTATTTATTTATTTATTTATTTATTTATTTATTTAGTGTTTACATATATGTGCAGGACACATGTACCTCATTGTAGAAGTCAGAGAATTTTGAAAACCAGTTCTTTCTCAGGAATTGAACTCAGCTTGCTAGTCCTGGCTGCCAGCGTCTTTACCTACTGAGTCATTTCAGTGGCCTAATTTTTTTTTTTATAGGACTATCTGAGTGGAAATAGGAGAGGACTTAGTACTAGAATTGCAATCAGTGTGGGCTCAAAGACGGTCGGCATGTGTCTGTGAATGAGATGCAGGTGCCACGGTGTGGGATGTCCGGGTTCTCAGCTCTCATCAATGATGCTGCGGCAGCTGAGAAGACAATTGCCTAGAGCCCCCAAATCTCTGCAGGCCCCAGTCCCTGCTCCCATGCCACTGGAGGAACAAAAGGCATGCTTCCTGTGTCACACTCAGGAAGGAAGGTTACAGGCAAGATTAGAGTCCCCCCCCTAAAATGGTAACTTTTAGAGACTGTTCCCCTGCAGATATTATCCACGTGAGAAGTACACGAGTGCCATTGTCAGCCAGAGTGACCTAGCATGAATTACACAAAACTCCAAACTCGCCTTCCTCCTGGCTGTTTATGCCCCAGGGATATCTGTGTACCATACAAGACTCCACCCCAAGAGTGGGAGTCCCTGAAAATGGACCACCATTTGAGCTATCAAATCAAATTTGGGTGGGTGAGGCCAAATCTGGGGATCTCCAAGGCAGACACAGACAACCATACAAAAGATTTCCTTCTATTTTCTGATCTTAGAATGCTGCTGCCTGCCCTGCCAAGACACCATTACTCGGACCTAGAGAATGGCTGGGTTGTGTAGGCAAATGTGTTACCAACAGGAATCAGAGTGATTGTGAATGATTTTGAAAAGTACTTGCTCCCTGTACAAGACTCTCTGCCGTGTGGCTATGCGGCTTCTCCCATCAAGACTTTCAGGGTTTCTGGGCTGGGGAGATGGCTCAGTTAATGAAACACTTGCCACACAAGTATGAGAATATGAGTTTAATGCCCAGGCATGTAAAAGGCATGATGTGTGCAGCTGTAATTGCAGCACTGAGGAGGTGGAGATGGGCAGATCCCTGGGACTCACTGGCCAGCCTAGCCCATTTGGAAGGTGACTGGCCAAGTCTGTCTTCCTAAGTGGGATTAAAGTTTAAATAGAAGGCCAAGGATTTACACATCTAAGCAGTCCCAACAAGGTGTGATCCTGCCCACCATTGACCTATCAATCATTGCCTAGGCTTCAGCCTCACCCTGTAAGGTGGTCTGACAAGCCATTTGAACTGTGTGAAATCTCTTTCTGGGAGACAAGTTCCTCCTCTGGCCTCACCTTTTCCTTCCCCCAAAATAAGATTTCTAAGGAAATCCCCATTTCCTTGGAGTCCATTGCTTCAATGGTCTAATATAGATACACGGAATATCTTTAGTATATCTTCATTTGATCTATGCCTACTACATAAGCTGGGCTAGCCTCAGCTATCCAGCCCCAGGGGTTCTGGCAGCTGACAGAAGGGACAGGAGTAAGCCTTATCTAGACTGAAGAACCGCCAGTAAAACCTGTCACTAACTGCTTTTTCTCAGAACTGAATGAATCTTTACTCACCAAGTTCTGGGATTCCTCTCCAGCAGAAAGAGCTGATATCTGGTGTCTTAGTCAGGGTTTCTATTCCTGCACAAACATCATGACCAAGAAGCAAGTTGGAGAGGAAAGGGTTTGTTGGGTTTACACTTCCACATTGCTGTTCATCACCAAAGGAAGTCAGGACTGGAACTCAAGCAGGTCAGGAAGCAGGAGCTGATGCAGAGGCCACAGAGGGATGTTACTTACTGGCTTGTTTCCTCTGGCTTGTTCAGCTTGCTTTCTTATAGAACCTAAGACTACCAGCCCAGGGATGGCGCCACCCACAATGGGCCCTCCCACCCTTGATCACTAATTGAGAAAATGCCTTACAGCTGGGTCTCCTGGAGGCATTTTCTCAAGGGAGGCTCCTTTCTCTGTGATAACTCCAGCTTGTGTCAAGTTGACACAGAAAACCAGCCAGTACCCCTGGGTACACATGGTAAGTAAAGGGCATAGCAGTGAACCCAACATGGGAGTCAGAAACCACCTCCACAAGCTGAGGTGTATCATTCAACCTAGCACAGGCAGTAGCAACAGATTCAGAACCTAAACCAGGGTGGCCGGCATTTCCTCATCTGCACTTCTCCAGGAATGACAAGAAATTGGGGGAACTTCTGGAAACTCCCCGAGACAGCTCTGGCTGAGCCTTTGCTCTCTGTCCAGTTGCATCTTCTGTCCCCACTGTGGACAGCAAGTCCAGGATCATCAGTCCCTAATGATCAGGTTCTTCCTATCTGCAGGGCTCTGTGCTTCAGGGAGTCCATATCCCTCCCTTCTGCTCACAGACAAAACGGCTCCATACCATGAAAACACTTCTTTTCAGCTCTGCTGAAAGAGATCAGCGGGTGGCCCGGTCCACTTGTAGGCCTCAGTGGAGATGAAAGAAAGCACACAAGAGAGGGAACCAACCCGAAGAGGAGGAGGAGGCAGAGGCCCCTGGACACACTCTAAACTCAGTGGGAAAACTACTGGAGCTGTCCCTCCCAGTCTACAGGAGAAAAGACAAGAAGGAAGTAGGAAGTGGCCTGGGGCGGGGTGGGAAGAGGAAGTAAAGGAAAAGGGTGAGGAAGTAGCTTTCCTCTCCCGTGGGGCCTTTGCTCCCTCCCTCTGGGGCCACTGGGGAAACTGAGGAGGTCAGCAGGCCCGAGAGCGGCTGCTGCATCCAGACTGCTGCCATCCTGGCTGCACACACAGATTCCTGCTGCCAGTTGGCCAGACATCAGGTCCTCAGTCGTGGCTGCGGAAGGGAGAAGGCACGGCTGCCGTTTGCTGTTCTCTCCAGTTGGCAAAAACAGCACGGCCCATGAGCCTGGCCAGGCCCCATTTCCTCCCACAAGGCAAATGATTCCCTGGGCTTGGGAAATACACCTGGCCAGAATCCCCATAGAGGGGGCAGGGAACACAGCTTTTCTGGTCCCAGGGGAAATAAGCGGCTTGGGTTACTACAAAACACTTTGATGTCAAAAAGTACTGGAAGAAGACAAATCGCCAGACCCCGAAGAGCTGCTGATTTGGTGAGACTGGAGCAGTCCCAGCAGTGGTGATAGACACTCCGAACTCATTCGGGCCACCGTTTAGTGAGCACTCACAAGGTGTTCCTTCCAGGACATCTTTTAGTCAGGCAGCTGGGACAGTGACAGTGTCCTTTTCTATGCAGTGCCTCCTGGCCAAATGTCACCACCTCTAAGCTACCTCCTCACTTGAGCCGGCTCCCCAATCACCCAGCAGTGCTAGAGGGCCAGGGAGTAGCAGTGGACCCCTATGAAGCTCTCGGCAGGCACTGACTTTTGCACTGTGTGTGGCCTCCTGGGCTTCTGATGGCTCTCACAGGGTGAAGTTCCAATGGCCTGGTCTGCCTGGGTAATTTACTTAATAATGTACCAACACTGTATGTCTCCTCACCCCTGTCTGATTCCTCCAGGCTCTGCTTCCCAATAAAACTCCCTACACCAGAGTCCTTGACCCAGGGTCAGCTTTAGGAAAACACAGCCGCTATGGTTCAGCTGTGACACCTCTCGTGGGCTCATGAGTTTGAATACTCTGTGTCCAGCTAGCGGAGCTGTGTTGAAGGGGTGTAAACTTTTCCGGAGGCTGACGGTTCACTTGAGGAAGTGAGTCTGGGTGAGTTAGGCCTGGAGGTTGCAGAGCAGTCACACCCCCAGTCTGCTCTCTGCTTCTTGACTAACCCGACTCCGTGTGATCAGCCGCCCACACGCCCCACACCAATACTGTGCCTTCCCCACCATGACTGACAGTGCCCTTCTTATACTGTAAGCCCAACTGGACCCTTCCTCCCTGAAACTGCTCCTTATTGTCAGATGAAAGCAACATGGAATGTATGTGATAATACCAACATGAAAGTGCTGTCAATACACTGTGCATACAGGAAAGCTAAGGCCCTGTTGCCTGGTGGAACCTCCCTCCTGCCATCATTATGAATTCAGCTGAACTTTGAGATGCAAAACAACCTTGGGTTCCATCAACAAAAAACCCAGAAGCTTCTCCCCTACAGACAGCAGCTTTTGCCATGCCATTCAAGGACTTCCAAGAAGGTTCTAGACATATGAGGTTAAAGAGGGCTCAGCGGTTAAGAGCACTGACCGCTCTTCCAGAGGTCCTGAGTTCAAATCCCAGCATCCACATGGTGACTCACAACCATCTGTAATGGGGTCTGATGCTCTCTTGCGGGGTGTCTGAAGACAGCTACAGTGTACTTACAATCAATCCATCCATCCATCAATCAATCAACCAATCAATCAATTGCAGTGAGTCTCCAGTTTCTGTGTGCCTGAGCTTCTTCCTCAGAAAGGTGAAAAGACAGTGACCTCCTGGAGAGGTGAAAAGTCAAAGCAGTGAATCCCTGTGACCCTGGCAAGAAGCTGCCCTGGGGAGCATATGCAGGGATCTTACCAGAAGAGTGGTGGGGGCCGATGGGCTAAGTGGGAAAGAGCCAGCCACCCACAGGGGAGGGCACTACCCAGTCACAGCCAAGAGGGACTGGGAACATGTGTCTCTATCCATCTCCTGGAGTGAAGACAGTCTCCCCTACCCTTGGACATCAGGAAACCAAGCTTTTCTGACTTGGAACTCCAAAGCCTATGGGCAGCTGCCAGCATCTCAGAGCTACATCCTTCTCACTGGGGTCTATAGACTCGGGTTGAGCTTCTCCAGCAGCCACTCTCCCGGCAACTTCAGGATCTCTGCTAACAGGCATCACAGGCAGCCTGTCCTGAGATGGCTCAGCCTTTAATTAAATGAGCCAATCCCCCTGACAGACCTCTCCTTGTAGTTCCCCATATATCCTGTCTCTCTGAAGAGCTCTGGCTGACTGATGCCCAGTGACACAGACTCCTGTGAGAGGAAAGCAGTGTAGGGCCTGAAGGGACAAGGAGATGTCCTTGGACCTCAGCTTCAGCCTCTCGCTCTCCGACTCTTTCTTTGAGTTTTGGAAAACCCGCTGTCTCTTAGAAGTCTCTTTTCCCATCTGGGTAGTAAGAGTGCAGGGAGGAGGGGGAGAGGGGCAGGTATTGGATGAACTAACCAAGACCAAGATGGTAAAAGTGAGACTCTAGGCAGATGTCAAAAAAAGTTGACCATCTGCCCTGGCCCCGGGCTGCTGTGAGGTTGTATGTAATTGGTTTGATCTGAACCCCAGGGATATTTAAATAGACTCAGAGTTTCAACACCCAGTCTGATTCCAGGTGACTCTACACAGCTGTACGGCGCCCAATTAACCTTCTGATTTTGCTAGGGAGTCAGCCCATGGGGCTCCAGCACCTGCAAAGGGCCTCTGAGCCTTGAGGCCAGGCAGAGCTGGAGGCACAGCCACGAGCCACTGGCTGGAAGCCCGGCGGCCACTCCCTGGTAAGAACAAGACAGAGCTAAGAACGCTCCAAGTGGAAAGGAGAGCTTGAATCCAGGGATATTCTCAGCGGGTGAAGCCCAACCCGCCCCGCCCCCCCCCCCCCCCAAGAAAGCCTCATGCTCTTTGTAGGCGGGAGATCTCGGCAGAGACTCCCATCTGCCCTGGGAGCTCCACCATTCCTCTCATCTACAAGGTACATGGAGGGACCTTCCAGGCCAGGCATCTGCAGCTTCCTTCATTTTTTCCCTGTACTGGCAGATTGGTGGTGACTGGAGAAGGAAACCAATGACATGATATCTCACCAAATCTCTGCAGGTCTACAGAGACTACCCTTGCCAAGCATCTGCCTTCCCTTGACTACCTTCTGTGGGTTCAGATATATCACCCTACCCCCATTGGAGTCTCCAGCCTGGGGAATTGAGGAAATGCTTACAGTTTCCCTAATCCCTCCCTGTAAGCCAATAACTGAGGGGTTAAGCTTCCAGGAGGAGGGGTCAATGTCTCATGGTTTCAGGGACTCCACTCATCATGGCAGGGAAGGCACAGTAGAGCAGAGCTGTGCTAAATCACAGAGGCCAAGAGGCAGAAGGGAACAGCACCCGTAAGGGGTCACAGCTGGGTACAGACCCCAAGGGCACACCACGAAAGAACCTGAATGTCCCAGGTGCTTCTCAGGTCCAATCAAGTTACAATCAAGATCAACTCATCACACTCTCAGAGTTTGTAAATAGTCCCTCTATTACACTGGCCTCAATTAACTGCTTGCGGATAACATCAGAATATCAGTTCCCTTCTGAAATCCAGATCCAGGCACCAAACTTAAGCAAAATATTAAAAATATATTATATATATTTACTTATTTCATCTGAGTCTATATAGCATCACTGTAATGGCAATCTGTCTCCACACCAAGCTGATCAGGGTATGTGACACACGCTAAGATGCCTCTTGACATTTTCTTACATAACTGAACAATTGGAGGTGGGCAGCACTGTCACTAATTTTAATGATTTTAGGGCTGACTTGTGTTACTCTCTTGTGGGTTCAACATGGCTGCTTTTGTTCCGGGCAGCTTATCAATGTTCAGGACAGAAAGAAACTAGCTAAAGGAAAATGATATGTATCATTTCTAAGCTGGAAACACAAAGATTTCTGTGTCCCACTTGGCAGACACTCTCTTCCAGACTGGACCTGTGCTTCCCAGCTACCCAACAACAGGGGCAACAGGGACAACAATCATAAGATATTCTGTACTCTTTACAAGGAAGCACAGAGTAAAGGGGTATCTGGAAAGTGCTTGAAAGTAAGTCCTTGGGATTGTTGGGGTTCACAAAGGACCTAAAAATTACCATAGGTGGGGGGCTGGAGAGATGGCTCTATGGTTAAGAGCACTGGTTGCTCTTGCAGAGGACCTAGGTTCAGTCTCCAGTACCTACATGGTGTAGCTCACAGATCCTACATGGTGTGGCTCACAGCCATCTGTAATTTCATAAGCATGAACATCACCCGTACACATATGTGTAGGCAAAACACCATACAAATAAAATAAAAATAAATTTTTAAAAATTGCCATGGGTATACATCACAACAGCTGCAAGACAGGAATTGTATCTGGGCCTATGACCATGGCACAGAAGTTGAGAGCACTCGCCATACAAGGCCCATGACTGGGGAGTTCATCCCCCAGAACCCTCAGAAAAAGCTGGATGCCGTGGGATACATCTGCAACACCTGAACTCTTACTGCAGAATAAAAGGCTGAGGCAGGAAAGTTGCCCAGAACTCCACCCACCAGCTATATATATAATATATAATCCATGTATTTTCAGTAGAATCAACAACAGAAACTTTGTCTCAACAAAACCAAAGGAAAAGACCCAATCTAGAAAGTTTTGATCTTTCTTCTGGCCTCAGTACTCATACCATTTACAGAGAGAGAGAGAGAGAGAGAGAGAGAGAGAGAGAGAGAGAGAGAGAGAGAGAGAGCGAGCCAGGGCTTACCCCAGAGTCATATGCAGAGGTTTGAGGAGGCAGGGTGTGCCAAAAACAAACAAACAATAAACACTTTGAGACACTGCAAACAAGATCCAAACTAGAAAACAATTTCTTCCACCCACCCAGCTCCTCACCCCTATTCCAAGAATGCTCTTGGGTTTCTTCTGCCTCCAACATACCTTGCATATAAGCCAGATCATCCTTACACACACACACACACACACACACACACACACACACACACACTGCTGCCTCTGCTCCGACGTCTTAGCATATGATGGCTGTTTGGTCATCTCATCTCTGCAGATGCTAGGTCAGGGGTTATTTCTTTCTTATTTTCTTGACAATGAGCATGTAAAGCATGTAATTCAGTAATTTTAAATTTTTTTTAAAACATCAGTCATCTATCAGAAGGGAAATGAGAATACTACCCCCGCCCAGTACACATTGCCTCTATTTTGCCAGTAGCTGCAAAACTCAACAAATATACCCTCCATATGCACCTGCCAATCACTCACTGTTAGAATCAGAAAGCTCTGGGATGTGTGAGCTTCCCCCTCTAGGCTGAGCTTGACGCATAGCATAGGGAGGGAAGGTAAATACCTCATTACCTTGGAGGTTTAGCAGACATCTCCAGCTTTCCTTACACAGTTTTGGGAGTGGCCAGGCAGTATGGTGACCCTGCAAAGCACGTTTCCACTTCATCTCAAAGCCTGTGTGTATTCTGACGGAAATATAATCCATATGTTTGCCTCATTTCCACCCCCTGCACACACTGTCCTAAGAGCTAGCTGACTGATGGCCAAAGCCCCTTGGAGACTTCTTGGAGCATTTTTTTTTCCTTAACAGAAAAAGGAAGCTGCCTTGGCTGGCAGTAGCCAGAGCTTGCCTGCCAAAGGTCTGCAGAGAGCCAAGTGCAGAAGCCAATGGGCAAAGAAACAGATGGAGGATCGGGTCAGCTTCCTCCAGGAAGAAGGCGACTGGCTACTCTCTACATTCAACGTTTATTAAGCATCTGCTATTTACTGACTGCAGTTCTACAGGTAGGGGACAGAAAAATAGTAAGACGACCCCTCCCTGGGTTTAGGGAGCTCCTTACCTCTCATACAGGTGTTAGCAATTTTTTTCTATAAAAGGCCAGAGAGGCAATAATTTCGCTTTCTGAATGAGAAGGCCTCTGGGTCATGTCCTCAGCAATGCCACTGGTGTGAAGACAATCAGAGATAGCATACTGATGGGGAAGGGTGCCAAGTTCCAGCAGAACTTAATCACTATCAGGGTGCAAGCTGGGCATGGTGACTCATGCCTGTCACCAGTATTTCACAAGGCAGAAGAAACAGAAGGACCATGAGATTTGAGCCAGCCTGGGCTACAGTGAGGCTTTAAGGGGTGTGATTTTACACCCAGACTCAAACCTTTGCGGGGTAATTCATGTAATGACATTATGACATCTTGTGGTCACTTAGAGGAACCCATGCTATTCCCATCCAGTTTCTGTCCTGAAGAAAAAAAAGGCCCCATTCAAAGGCCAGCCAAGGAGCACAGAATGACATCATCCTCTTCCTCACTGGCCATCTAGGTGTGCTTCTACCATTAGGTTTCTCAAATTGAGGTCCTGGACCAGTAGGACCAGAAGCACCAGGATCCACACGACTCTTTAGCCTCCTGGGGCGGAAGCTGCACTTTCATGAGAGAGCAGTATAGTACCTGGTGGGGGAGTTTGAGCAGTGTTCCTCTGTTCTACCCCATCCTGAGTTGATATCTAATTTGCGTCTGTTCTCATTACTAGGCAAAAGGCAAGCAAGAGAAGGAAGCCAATAGAGAAGCAACCACAGTGAATCCAGCAAATTCGAAGGGCGCCTGGACCAAGTTAGTCATTTTGCTTGTCCTCGATCCTCCTGTTTATGGGTGTGTTTGCCAGATACCATTCTAAATGCTGTTCAAACTCTCTCACTTAACTCCCATACACAACCAGGTAGATGCTACAATTGCCCCATACTGCAGATGACAAGACTAAGGCTTACAGGGAAGTTGGGTCCCAGCTACCCCTGCAGACAATGAACTCTGCTCAGTCCTCAGATCACATTAGAATCAGAATGAAGGAATAAAAACGTTCTACACAAAATAACAACCAGGGGAGGGAGTTCCAATCAATAGGAAATGCCAGCATAGACTAGAAAGAAGGAGAAAGCACAGATAAGAGACACACTCTGGGTCTTGGTTTCTCCTCTCTGCCGAGTGCCTGCAAGAAGGCAGATAATAAGATTATGCCAGGCGGCGGTGGCACACTCCTTTAATCCCAGCACTCTGGAGGCAGAGGCAGGCAGATCTCTGAGTTTGAGACCAGACAGATCTACAAAGTGAATTCTAGGACAGAGGAGACTGCACAGAGAAACTCTGTCTCAGAAAAAGAAACAAGGAAGAAAAAAGAAAAGAAAAGAAAAAAAAAGAAAAGAAAAGAAAAGAAAAGAAAAGAAAAGAGCTAAGATCACGCACTGCAGAGTGTTAGAATTCTCCATAGCAGGGAGGCCTGGATGTGACAAAGGCAAGCCCAGGATGCTACACACACTCTACACACACTCCTCCCCAGGCCCACTGTAGATACAGATGCCTCTCAGGAGAGACCAGCCTTAAGAATGCTGATTTAGAAAACGTCAGATGCAGCTAAAGGCAATGCAGCTAAAGGCAGGCAGGAAGAGCTATGTGGAAATCCAGAGTGGTGAATGTCCACGGGAGAGTCAGATTCAGAGTTGTCTCTCCACCCCAGGTCTAGCTCAACAGCAACCAGCCATTACCCCCACATGTGAGAAGATGGCCATCAGCAAGTCAAGGAGACAGGTCTTAGAAGAAACCAACTCTGTTGACACCTTTTTTTTTGAAGGATGAGAACTGAAGTTCTCTCTCAACCACCCAGCCTGGGGTTTTTGTTATAGCATTCTGATCCCCTGGAATATGGTTGAGGTATCCCTGAGGGTCCATTATGACTTGGTCCTGAGGGTGGTGATGTTGGAATATGGGGCCTGGTAAGGGATGTTCTGAAGTCAGGAGGTCTTATGCAACACGGGTCCCTAGGAGGGAGTTCCTAGAAAGAATGTTAGTATGAAAACCTGAACTTATCATGGCTTTCTCTTTCTCTCCCTCCCTTCTTTCCTCTTTCTTTTTCTCCCTCCCTCTTTTTCTCCTCTCTCTCTCTCTCTCTTCTCCTCTCTCTCTCTCTCTCTCTCTCTCTTTCTCTCTCTCAGTTAAAACCACTTGGTTATTCTCAAATTTGCTCTACCTTTTACATCTGAGCCATGAAGCCCCAAAACCAAGGCACAGGCTTCCTTTGTAGAATATAAACTGTCAGACTCTAAAACTCTAACTGTCTATCTGTCTGTCTGTCTATCTATCTATCTATCTATCTATCTATCTTGAGGCAGGGTCTCATGACTCCCAGGCTAGCTTCAGATTTGCTATGTAGAAGAGAATGTCGTTAAACTTCTGCCTCCACCACCCAGGTCACCTTCCAGGGACCCAGACACAGTCTTCACTGTCCCCAACTGATTCAATCCACATACAAGACTGATTCTTGCCCATACCCCTACCTCATGTAAGAATTAACACATCAGCCGGCTTCCCTGGAGATGCTAACATAGTTGGACTCTTTCCAAGATGTCATCCAGAAATTCCTAGTGCGGGCACACTTAGAAAACACTGGAAGTTGGCTTAGGAAGATGTTTCCCTTCTTGTTTGGGGCATTTGAAGGCATGAGGGTAGGTTTGGAGTTCTGCTGCTATAGGACCTGATAGAGCCTTTCATATGAGAAGTATGCTGGCTCCTCTGGTCTATACTTGTTACAGCTTTAGAACTCACTGTTCTGGTTTACCCTAATGCAAAGTCAGGATTAGAAGCCAGACAGGCAAAGCTGCAGGGGTCCACCCCACTCTGTGATAAGAGGGAAATAAACTTGCAGAGAACACACAAACACTAACCGTAACACATACTACAGAAACACATATACACACATATGCACTCACATACACACTACATAAATATACATATGCATACACAAACATTACATATACATACTATGTAAATATATTTATATATGCACACTCTCATATACTGTACACATGTAAACATACAAACACTACATGCACATATAACTATACACTCGGATGCTCCAGTGGCGCAATCGGTTAGCGTGTTTGCGGTACTTATAGAACTATACACTCAAGTACTACACACACATACACTAAATAAACATCTATACACATGTGTGTAAACATTGTACACACACGAATACATACACTACATGTGTGTACACACACTATACACACAAATCTTACACACACATATACACACTATCAATACAAATATACACGTATTCATAAACACACACAGGCACACATCAGAAGTTCAGGGCCTTTTATACTTCCTTTTCTTCAAGGCTCAGCAGGAATCTGCCTCCCAGCTACCTCCAAAAACAGCAACTCAAAGGTGATCAAGTTCTCAGAGGACTGAGCAACACCCCCAAGTGGGGCTGGCTTGAGTTTTTGAGGTAGAAGTGCAAAATCTGAAAAGATGAGTTTGACCCTCCATACAGTCTGGTGGGTCAATCACTATGTACCAGGTGTGTGTGTGTGTGTGTGTGTGTGTGTGTGTGTTGTGTTGATCTAAGGACAACTTGTGGGATTCAGTTCTCTCCTACCTAGTGACTCCTGGGGATAGAACTCTGGCCATCAGGTTTGGAGACAAGCATTTTTACATGCTAAGCCATCTCAGTGACCTAGGACCAACAAACCTAGGGTTAAAGAGATGGCTCAGCAGATAAGAGCACTTGTTGTTCTTGTAGAAGACCAGGGTTCCATTCCCAGCAACTTTATGGCTCACAACCATCTATAGTCTCAGTTCCAAGGGATCCAATAGGCATATGTACAGTGCACATACACCACATAGGCAAAGCATTCATACACATAAAAGTAAAATAAGTCTATTTTTAAAAAAGGAATAAAAACCTTTACGGAGTAACCTACACACGTGCACACACACACAAACACATACACACCTCTGTATGTTCCTGTATGTATGATGTATTGGTGGATGCTGTTTTGAGGCCCCATGTCATTCATGAAGAAACTGAGGTTCTCACAGTAACCTGCCAGACGAGCCCAGCTTCTAAATGGTAGAGCTAAGCAACTCCTCGTAAGCATGACAGCTGAGCTCTATGGTCTTGCCCAGAGCCAGAAGGGCGGGGCCAGGGGATTTCTGTGGAAGTCAAATTCAGGAAAAGCTTCCTTTGGGAAGATGCCTTTGAACTGAGTAAAGAAAAGCCCTGTCTGAGTAGGAGTGTCAACAGCCAACATCCCAGCTGAATTCTGACACTTGAGGGAAAAGTGGGTCTTGGCAGCCCCTGGCAGGGAGAGAAGGAAGCCCAGGAAAGACGACTAAGTTAAGGCTGTAGGGGGATCCACTTCTGTTCCATTGCTGAACGGACTCTCAGCCCCTGCAGAGTGGGAGGGGAGACAAGCAGCAAAGGAAACAGGCTAAGATGCCGGGCGTGGTATAAGCCTGCTTGTTCGGGCTCCCAGAGGTCCTCTGGTCTATCTGTGTGCCCAAGGTCACTCATCTGGGAGAAGTGAAGCCAAGACGGGAACCCGAGTTGGCCTGACCGCACGCCTGTCTTACTTGTTGAGGAAATGGGACTTCCTGTGAGGCCTGGTAGATAAAACACACACTTTCCTCTGCTCCTTCCTGAGAACTGCTGGCACGAGCACAAAGAACTGGAAAACAAAGTCATAAATAAGTCTGCCACGAGCAAGGGAGGAGGAGGAAAATGCGCGCAGGCAACCAAGAGATGCCATACGTGTATGAATACGTGCTGAGACCCGTCTATGGGCTCCCACGAGGCTAAGAAGCAGGTGGAAGAGCGCTAGAGCAGCGGAAACCACGCTCAACATAAGGGAAGAGACAGCAGGAGAAAAGTGAGCTGTGTCCCTCAACGCCCCTAAAGGCATCAAGAGTCAAGGTGCAAGCAGCTCTGAGAGCACTCTGGGTCCAGACAAAAGGAGCATTGATTTACTAAGTTAGAATCTAGTGGCTGCCAGGCACAGTGGTACTCACTTTTAATCCTAGAGCTCAGGAGACAGAGGCAGGCAGAGCTCTGTGAGTTGGAGGCCAGCCTAGTCTACATAGTAAGTTCCAGCCAGGACTACATAGTAAGGCCTTGTTCCTGTCACAGGCTTGTAATACCAGCACTGAGGAGGTGGGAGGAGGCTCATCCTTGGGGCTGGATGGCCAGCCAACCTAGCATATTTGGTGAGTTTCAGACCAATGAGTAATCCTTGTCTCTACAAACAGAGTGGGCCCAATGAGGTGGCTCAGTGGGTGAAGGCACCTGCTGTCAAGTCTCATGACCTGAATTCACTGAGTTCAATACTCAGGAAGAAGAGAACCGGCTCCCATAGACTGTCCCCTGGAAACACACGCACCATGCCATGTGCATGACCCAACCCTCAGTACATACAACTAAATAAAGAAATACTTTTTTACAAGGTGGTTTGTTTTTGAGAAAGGACACTTGAGGTTGTCCTGCAGCTCCCACACACAAACACATATGTGCATCTTCCTTCATATACACAGAGAATCCAGATCCATAAGTCCCACCCACCTTTCTACCTCCAGAGATTTACCCTGTAACAAAGCACAGATACAGAAGATCTGGACTGGGAGCCTAGGACATACAGAAGGTTGAGGCTCACCCAGCTAAATCTAAAATGGGAGGAGGAGTGTGTTAAGTGAGACACTGGATTCTACAGGGTGAGGGACATCCCCAAAGCAGGCTTGTTTCCAGGGTGACCATTGGTCCTAGTACAGATGGAAGGGACAGATTTCAGAACTAAAACCAGAAGCATTCTGGGAAATTAGGAATGTAAAAAGGAAACACCTTCTTACATCCTCTGAGACCTGAAGACTCTTTTCTAGAAAAAGTCACCAAGGCATGCAAGAAGTCCTGCAGAGGAAATGTCCTCGAGATGAGAGTATCCATCTGATAACCAAATAGATCCTACCCATAATCCTCCACTCAGAAGCTCCATCGCAAGACAAACTCAGTGGCTAGGACTAAGAGCTGTCTGACCACCACAGGCATCAGAAGGGGAAGCTGTGACCAAACACCTGAAGGCAGCATCAGTTAGGTAAGACACCGGAGGGGTGCCCAGAAATACCCAGGGGAGGCTTTCGGATGTATGCATCACTGCATGAGCACTAAGTGTCAAGACGGCCAGGGAACAAGGCTGGGAGCCAGAGGGCCTGTCTGGCATACCGCCCAGAGGAGCTGGTGTTTGGAAACAACCCAAACCCCCGTCAAGATGACAGTGATGAACAGATGGTGCCTATCCATACCGCAGAGTAAAGAAACAAAGTGCTGATTCAACAAGGATGGAGGTCCAGAATATTCTTTGGGGTTGTAGCTCAATGGTAGAGTACCTATGTATACAATGCCCTGGGTTTCATCCTCAGCAACACACACACAATGACAAGAGAAGGAAAACAGACACAAAAAATCACATACTGTATGATTCCACTTCGATGAAATACCCAGAATTGATAAATCTTCAGAGACAAAAAGTAGATTAGCAGGGTCTGCAGCTGGTGGGTAAAGGAAAGAAGTAGCTGCTTAATGGGAATTGACTTAAGGGGTTATTGTGGTTCGATGTGAAATGTCATACACACACACACACACACACACACACACACACCAGGCTAGTGTGGGGTTAAAATTCAGGCGGCTGTAGACTCCTTGGGAGGTAGGCTATAGGCTAAGATTCACCTCTGCACCAGCACAATCTCTCTCTGCTCCCTGACCTGCCAAAAATGTTGCCTAAAATCACAAGTTTCTCCTGCCACACAGTGTAACCTTCACTATGGCGAACTGTTCCCTCTAAAACCAGAAGCCAAAGTATGCCTCTACTCGCCGAGGTCGCTTCTTTTAGGCATTTTGTCTTGGTGATGAGAAACATAAATGTTGTAGAATCAGATAGGGCTGATGGGTTCTCAGGTCATTGGTGCGCAGATTTCAGTGAGCTGCACACTTATTTGAATGATTAGAGGCAGGTAAGGTCATCAATGGGTAATATATGATGTTTGATCCCCAGAACCACATAAAGGTGACTCCACAGAACTATTGTTTGCCCTCCACAGAAACCACAGCATGTGTAAGCCCATACTCACATATTAAATACATAAAACAGTAATATTGTGTTATAATAAACAATAATAATTGCTATTATTATTAATCTTATTCCTGCTGGGCAGTGGTGGTGCATGCCTTTAATCCCAGTGCTTGGGAAGCAGAGGCAGGCGGATTTCTGAGGTCGAGGCCAGCCTGGTCTACAGTGAGTTCCAGAAAAACAACAAAAAAACAAACAAACAAACAAACAAAAAAATCCTTCTTCTTTTTAGCAGGTTAATTATACTGAGGTCAGCCTGGGCTACACAATGAGACTGTCTTGGTGTGTGTATCGGAGGGTTATCTATTTTATAGCTTCAACAAAACTTATTTTTTAAAAGCTACTCAAAGAAGACCAGAGAACCGATACAACAGACTGTCTCTCCCATGTGGCCCAGGAAAACACAAACAACCATGGATCTGAAGCCCAGATCCTCTAATCCACTCCACACAGGCCCTGGTCTCAAGAAGCCCCAGAGAGGAATGGGGCAGAAGACAAGCGGGCCCCATGTAGGCTGAGCTACACTGAGTCCAGAGATACCCACCCCCAGAGCTGCTAGGGAGATCTTTATCTTACTGCTAGGGAGTCTTAGTGGCAATAAGATAAAGTTGAAAATAGATGAATCAGACCCCAGATTAATAGGGGAAACAGAACACTGTGAACTGGAAACTGTTTTCCATTTCCCCATTTCTGCCCTAAGCAGTCACCAGAGTCTTGGACACCACTCTCCAAGTCCAACTGGGCTCTGCGATCCTCTGGTTACACAAAGTCCCGCAGGTTTCCGGAATGTTCTCATGAGAAATTGCCAATAATCAGATGCCACAGACTCTGCTTTGTGTAACTGCTTAGATTTGTTTAAGAAACAAAATTAGGAAGGAAAGGCACACTTTCCCCCCACCCCCTTGTTAAAGCCTGGGGAAGCTGTTGGTATTCCAGCCTGGTCTCCAGAGACCTCTTTCTGCTCTGAAGGAGTGTGAATGCACAGCATTCCAGCCAGCCACAGACAGCCCAAGGGCCTGTCACAGCCTCCGCCTCGGAATGTACAGACCCCAGCATCCCTCAGAGCCTAGCAAGCCTGCCTGCTCTGTGTGCCTCCCAGGAAACTTCCCATAGTTCCTAGATTGTGAGACAACCAGTTTTCCTTTACAACAAAATACCTTTTCTTCCTTGACACTAAGGAATTTTACATTTGAAGTCACAAACCAGGAGGCACATTTAGGCACAGAGTTGGTCAGATTGGTAGAGAAATTAGGGACCCTGACTGCATATCCTTAGAGATCAGATTTGAAACCACCAACAGGGTTTCCACAGCACTGTCTGCTAACCCTCCATCGTCACACACACACACACACACACACACCAGTTTTCAACGTATGTATCAAAGTATACTTTTCCAAAAGTATACTTTTCTTGTATGTAAGAAAACAAGTTTGAGTCCCTAGTTCAAATCCACATAAAATCCAGCCATTCCACTCAAGCTATTGTGAAATCCCAGCATTCCTACAGGCAGAAAGGAAGAGGAAATGGGAGACTCCTCAGAAGTGCAAAGGTCAACTGGCCTGAGGAATCCAGCACAAAAACAAGAAGAGCTTGTACCAAACAAGGTTGAGGGTAAGGACCAACACCCAGGTTTCACCCATATCCATATTCACACCTATGGATATGTATGTCACACACACACATACACACACACACACACACACAAGAGCATAAATTGTGTGAAAATAAAAATGTGCGTTGGGGTTTCCATAGGTTTGGTTTTGTTTCTGCTTTTTGAGATCGGATCTGGCTAAATATCCTGGGCTGGCTTGGGGCTTGCTTTTATAGACCAAACTGACTTCAAACTTGCCGGGTCCCCCTGCCTCTGCCTTCTGAGGGCTGGGATTGGAGGATTTCTTCAGCCCACCAGTGTAGGAGCAAGAAGGGTGGAGTAGCCAGTGGGAAGAGCTTGGAAGAAAGGATAAAACATGGCGACAGGCAGAATCAGTGCTAGCAAAGACTTCTGAAGTTTGATACTGTGATGGATGTCTTCCAGGTCAATGGACTCACATTCTTAGAGGATGTCATTACTAGACAGAAATCACTTGTGGATGATGATAGGACCAAATTATTTGCAAGTTATCAACCTTCCCAAAATTAGCACTGCATGTTCCCAAGCCCAGGCCCAAACGCCAAGTAAATAGTAAATCAGATCACAGTGTGGGGTCAGCAGGCATGTGTGGCAGAGGAGCAGTCAATCATTTTCTGCTTCCTGGGCCATATGGTCCCTGTTGCCACCATTCAGTTCAATAGCAGATGTACCAGTCGCCGTGCACACGAATGGGTGTGGTTGAGCTCCAACAGAATGTTATTGACAAAACATCCGCATGCAGCCCATGCCCAAAGCTTTAGATGCCATCAGGCTGGACACAGGATGCTAGGGGGAGCATCTAAAGGACATGAGGTCATTCTCTGACTATTTTCAAGTTTTTTCTTAACATACAAACACGGAAACCAAGAGGGAACTCGGCAGAGAGGGCATTTCAAGCCAGAAGCCTCTCATCTCTTGGTTCTTTGGGAGCTGATATTCTGCCCACCTCTTCCTGCAGGGAGGCAAGCTGAGCAAAGGTGCAATAATGCACAGAAGCAGCTCGCCAACCCCATCACTTCCTTCCCAGCATCTCTCAGATGAATGAAGAATCTTTGTTCTTTTGCCCCAGAGAGGATACATAGTCAAGCAATCACCGGTCCTCAGCAGACCAGCAAGCCCCTCTTGACACCAGCTGCCATGTGATAGCAAGTCCAGCAGTGGTTTCTTCTAACTAGAGCCAGGACAGTGTGGGGCAGGCCTGAGGGGGAAGGGAAGGCGGCCATCTGACCTCAGAGTGCTGGGAACGGTTCCTTTCATTCTGTAGGGATGAAAGACTTGGTTCCTTTTCCTTCTTGGATACAATAATTTCTCCCCAAACCCACTGTAGTCATGGGCATTACAGCCATGCCAACAGAGACATAACTGAATGCCATCCCTATATGTGGCCCTGACCCTTTAAGCAAGCTGTTGATCATCTATGGGGCCTGTGGCTGCTTTGAAAAGCCACCAAACTAAGGGTGTGAAAGAGGGAAAGCTGCTTCTCTGCAGCTCCTACTATGTGTTGGATGCTTGGCATACTTCACCTCACGTCTATAGCCTCAGGCCTCTGGGAACAGGGTTACGGGCTAAGCAGACTATCCAAGATCTCTGAGCCCAACACACAGTATCCATCATTGAGTCAGGCACAATCTGAGTTCTTGGCGGTTGGGATTTCATTTAACCCTTTAACTACCCTTCAAGACAGGTACCTCCATGAACACCCCAGTTCAAAAAAAAAAAAAAAGCCCAAGGCTGTTAATGAGGCTACACGGGGGCTCACAGTAAGAGTCAGAATCACCACACTACAGAGAAAACACGTTGATCTCCCTGCTCACCTGTCTCCAAGAGCTTCCAGACCAACAGGTTCTGGGCAGAACAGTATGGCTGCTCACTCACAGAACATGCAAGGAGCAGCCAAGCCACCTGTGTTATTTCCCCAAGTTCCCCAGCATCCTGGTTTCCCTAGAGTGACCTTCCCCGATCCACCCCACAGCAAAGCCCTCCCCCATCTTGGTCCCCTTTACCCTCCCGCTCAGGTTTCCCTGGGACTGAGGGGAA
The DNA here is from genome assembly GCF_011762505.2 of Arvicanthis niloticus. Lineage (NCBI taxonomy): Eukaryota > Metazoa > Chordata > Mammalia > Rodentia > Muridae > Arvicanthis > Arvicanthis niloticus. The sequence continues at coordinate 39,667,514 of NC_047666.1, forward strand.
AGGTGAAGGGTAGGAGAGAGGTAGAGAGGTCTGAAGGGGAAAAGAGCAGGGAGGGAGGGAAGGAAAGCAGGAAATGGAGGGAGGGGCAGGCTTCTGAAGAGGGAGGGCATCCCTGCAGCTTATAGATGCATGCTCCAGAATGCAAGGGGCAATTCATATCCTCCAAACCCTCCATCCCTCTACATGCTGAAGCACACTATTTGATTTATTGGGCTTTTACTCCAGCCCTAAATTGAGTGTTTCCCATCATGATCCCGGGGTGGGATAAAAGGTCACAGAGGCAAGAAAAAGTGAAGGAAAGATACAGGGTTAGGAGGATGGAGAGAAAGGGTAAAGGTAGGAAGAAAGCCATGGGCAAAGAGGGAGAAGTAAAAAAGAAAAGCAGCATCTGCATTCGCTGGAGCCCAGATTCTCTTCCCTGAATTTCCTACAGGCCTGCTACTTGCTCGCTCAGAGCATCCTGACTTGCAAAAAGAGCCTGTGAGAGATGAGCAACAGGATCATTTAGAAAAGTGTTCCTCGACACCCCATGTACTATGCACTCTGCCCTCTTGAGCCTAGGTTTCCCTCATTTTGAAAGTGCACCCCTCCGCCTGAACAACAAGCAGATGCTGCATCTCTCGTGCCCCGTGCAGTGACTAGTGTGGCCAGCTCACACCCAGCTGCACAAGCCTCAGGCAGCACCAATCTAACCAAGGCCACTTGGCCAGGAGCTGGTGGAGCCGAGGCTCCCATCTGGCCACAAAGCCCATACTGTTCTGGCTCTCACCAGACACTGCAAAACCTCTCATCCGCCAGGGGGACGCTGCCATCTGCTTTCCCTTCTGCCCTCGTAATTCCTCAGATGCTGGCGACTGGCCACTCACACGGCCTCCCAGCACCAAGATCACAGGGCAACAGCCTAGGCAGCAGCATGTGGCCATGAGCTCCCTTCCGGCCCATGCACAGGGAAGTGAAACAGACAACCCCCGTTGTACCCTCTGGAGGAAGGGCAGCTTCCCTGCCCCCTCCCTTCCTGCCCACAACAGGAGGCTAGAGAGAAGCCAGCTGGGCAGAGCCTGGACTGTAGGGAAAGGGAGAGCTGAGGCCCTCAGTCTAAGGAAACACTCTCTGGAGGCAGCAAGAGAGAAGCATATTGCATCTGTCCCTGGGGTACCTCTCAGCTCCTCCTACTCCTGACCTTGCATCTTAGACTCTGAAGCATCCTAGAAGAAGCCTCAGAGGGCAGCAGGGTTCCAGCTGCATGGCTTCCAGATGAACATGACCCAGCACGGAACTGGGGTGGGACAGCTCCATGCAGAGTACAGGGAAGGTTGCATTGGCCAGTAAGGGTAAGGTCCCTGTGTGTTTTCCCACTCCTCCTACCCCTTCCCAAGCTGCAGCTCAACCATCTTTCCCAAACATGATGCTTGGCCATTGTTCTCAGAGTGACTCATGGTAAAAAACAAACTGGAAGGGCAACCACCCCTGGGGCTGGGTCCTGCCCCATGGGGCTCTTCCTTCCTCTGTGACCAACCACCTTGGTCCTGAGCTCCTGGGAGGTTTTGCTTGCAGCATATGGTGTCTGCCTAGAACATCCATCTTGTGCATTAGATCTCAGGGAAGTGTCACTTCCTTAGGACACCTGTCCCGACCCTGTGGCAAGTCAGCTTCCCCCTGACTCCATCAGCTCCTGTGGATTCTCCTCCTATTGCTCTTCTCACAACTATCACCTTTCCTCAGCTCAGCTGTCAACCTTCACCGTCTCCCTGCAGTCCCTAGGCCCAGCACAGAGTCTAGCTTGCAGTGAGGATCAGGAGCCACATGGTGAATGAAACACTAACAGAGTCTCTAGGACAGAACAGGCACATGAGCAGAAGTGACAAGCCAAACACAGCAGACAGCAAATGTCAAAGCTGAGCTTCCAAGGATGGATCCTAGTACAGGCTGTGCCCTCTGACCTTTGAGGTCTGTTTCTCGATATGCAAGTTCTGAGAAAATCAAAGGAATGTCACAGCTTGCCATGACCATCCTGTTTCAAGTGGATAGCTCATTAACTACCTACCTGCTATGGGCAAGTTACACAGGCGCTCTGAGTCTTGGCTCTACCGTCTGTAACACAGGAGTGTTCATACAGGTCTGCCCCCTTTGCATTTTTTAAAAATTATCTTGATCTCAGAATGAAGCACAAAGGAACCATGCAGTTAAGGTTTTTGGTTATCTTTCCACTGAGAAGTGAGTCTAGTTCACTCTTTCCTTGCTGTGCCTGTAGCTCTGTTAGTTCAAATAATATGGAAGACATGATGACCAAGGGCTCCAGGCCTACCCTTTAAAAATGACATCTTCCACTCCCTGTCTTTCAAAATTTAATATTCCTACTGTGGGGAAGCTCAAGAGCCCTAAGAAGGATGCAGGTGGCAGAGGGGAGAGAAGGAAGAGTCCATGACCAGTGCTGAGCCTGCAGATGACAGCCAGCACGAGGGGTCTTCAGTGCTGTCCCAGGAAATACTTCTGTCCCTTTCTCCAGCCATCAGACCTGCAGGTTAGAGAACACTGTGAGTGAATTGAAAGCCATACTTTTTAAATCATCCAATTCTTGAGAGGGGGAAAAAAGCAAAGGGGGTTGGGAAGCAGGAGCAGATGCCAACGTCTTTCAGACTCATAACCTTTTGTTTGTTTGAGACAAGACCTCCTTAGGAAGACAAGGCTGACCTCGAACCTGGAATTCTCTTAGCTTCCTCTGTGCTGAGATTATAGATGTGTAGTACTATGCCTGGTTACAACAATTCTTAATATTTATTTCCAACCTAAGGCAGTAGTGTTCCCCAGCAGATGTTCTAGAAATACAGGGGGTATAATAAATATTCCACTCATCCTATTAGTTATGTCCCTTTAGAGAACCCTAACACACAGTGTGCATGTGCATGCGTGTGTGATACAAATTGCCTTCTAAAGAAGGAAAAGCATGATTCATCTCAAAACCATTTTTAATCACAGGAGGTGGATCCCCAGGGTGGGCTGCTGGAAAGTTATATTGAGAACATCTTGGAAAGAACATCTCGAATCGACGTGGAAAAGGTGTCGTAAGCAGCTAGTGATGTCTGCTAGGACAGGGGAAGGGAAGCAATGCTTTTTAAGTAGGGTGAGCAAATGCTTTACCATCCAAGCTGGAACTGAGGAGCAAATGCATACATTGGGACAACTATGTACACATTGGAGCTGTCCCCAGATGAAACACCCTTGTCATCTCACTTCCAAGCCACAAATGGAGTACCATCTGATACGGAGCTTAGAGGTAACGAAAATAAGGGCTATCTGGACCAACCAATCCCTGAGACCTCAAACGTTAATTTTTCTTTTAAGTACTCTGTTTCAGCATGTGGTTAGGTATGAAGAATTGTTCTAAAGAACACATTAAAAATTAATTAAAAGACTTGCCTCTAATATTTAATCTTCACCACCATGTACTCTGAGTATTCCCAGGCAGTCTGTCAGGTCCTTAGCAATTAAAAGAGAATGAGGGTGTGTCTCAGCCCATGACTGAGACTTACTAGGGGTTCAGAATCAGCTTAGAACACAACCAGCCTGGGGTCAGAGTCCAATCTAGGTAGGAAGGCAGGTACAGGACAAGCCAAGGGTAACTTAGAGGAGCTGGAGCTAGGACCAGCTCTGTTCAATTATCAGTCCCTCAGACACCCCATCCTTCCCTCTTCTCTCCAGGGATGGAAGTGGCAGAGGCAGCAGTAAGTTGCAGAAGGTTTCCCAAGGCTTCATCATGGACTGAGAGCTTCCATATTTACTCACCCTGGGCACATGTTTCCTCATGTGGCATTTGAGAAACTGACTTAAAATCAGAGAGAGATTTGAGGTAGGCCTTACTGGGAACTCTCTCAGAAGCCTGCACGCGTCAGAGCAAGGCACTGGGCATATGCTCCCAAATTGACCCCTCAGACATGATTCTATGGGGCCAGTTCCACTGTGAGGCCCTGACACATGCTCTCCTTAGCACTTGAACCTCAATAATGACATCTGATCTGCAGTAATGGGAGGAAGCACTTGGGCACGAGGTCTAGCAAACAGTAAATGTTCAGTACATGTTAGTTTGGTGGTTCTTGTTCGAGATCCTCTGCATGCTTTGGAGGGCCTTGCTAGGGTATTAGAACAAGGCATCTTCTTCAGTGTGCTTAATGTACTGCCATCCTCAGAGGGAGATCACACCGTAGAGGAAGTATCTTTTGTGTATACACCCTGCAGGGGAGAATCCTGACCTCCCCAGTATCAAAGTACAACCTGCTTTGATATTGTCTATACACAGAGAAATGTGGGGAAAATGAAGAATCTCTTTCCAGCTTCCCTGTTCCTTCCCTGCATGTGATGCACTGAACTGAGGACCTGGTCATGTTTCTGTTTTATCTGGAGATGTCCATCATTAGGAAAGAGGGAGAAGGACAGAGGAGTGCTTTCATCAAGACACTTTTACATAAAATACAGTTGCGTGGGTTGGGGATATAGCTCAGCTAATAGATGTTTGACTAGCATGCCCAGTGCCCTAGGTTCTGTCCCCAACCCTGTATACACATCGCAGAGTAGTAGCTTGTGCCTATAATCCCAGTATATGAGATGCAGAGACAGGAGGACCAGATGTTTAAGGTCAGATTTAGTCTGAAATGCACAGACCTTGTCTCAAAATATAAAGCAGCAGCTGTCAGCCACCACCACCACCATGGGGACATCAAACATGACATTGACATGTCTTAGGGAAGGTGAAAATCTCAGCTTTGGAGTCAGGTGTCCAGAGTAGGCCTCAAATGCCGTACTGGCTGGTTTTGTGTTAACTTGACACAAGCTGGAGTTATCACAGAGAAAGGAGCTTCAGTTGAAAAAAATGCCTCCATGATATCCAGCTGTAAGGCATTTTCTCAATTAGTGATCAAGGATGGGAGGGTCCAGGAGGGAGGAGGGCTCCTTGTGGGTGGTACCAGCCCTGGTCTGATAGTCTTGGGTTCTATAAGAAAGCAAGATGAGCAAACCAGGGGAAGCAAGCCAGTAAGTAACATCCCTTCATGGCCTCTGCATCAGCTCCTGCTTCCTGACCTGCTTGAGTTCCAGTCCTGACTTCCTTTGGTGAGGAACAGCAGTGTGGAAGTGTAAGCTGAATAAACCCTTTTTTCCTCCCCAACTTGTTTCTTGGTCATGATATTTGTGCAAGAATAGAAACCCGGACTAAAACAAGTGCCCACAGAATGTGGCTGTGGGTGTGGCCAGCTGCACGGCGAATGCTTAATAATCCCTGCTGATTGTTGAGAGCCATAAATCACTGAAGCCCCCATCAGACAGGCTTGTAAGACAGACAGCAGAAAGTCAGGCTTGCTTAAGCAGAGAAGAATGTCAGGGATCAGCTCACTCATAGAACCCCTGAAGGGATATGTGAGTCGCTCAGAAGCAACACAGGCAGCTACACATAGCAGGGATGACAGGGACTGTCCTAGTTCTCTGACATCTGCTAGAATACTCAAAGCCCACTCAACAAACTCAGCTAGTCCTGTAAGGAGAGAATTCCTTAGTTATAGAGATCCAAAGATGACCAACCTAAATTAAGTTTGAGGTAGAGGATTGACACACAGTATCTCGTTCTTTATTTAGCTTAATAATGGGCTATGTAGGTGACCTGAGTCTGTTCTAAACATTTCTGGTCTTGGTTTAGACCCTGAGCCCAGTCTAAGCATAACATCAGCTGCACAACTCCCCCCCCCCCCATCTCACCACTCACCCGACCTACTGTCCCTCTGTCTGTCATGCCAGCTCAGTGTGGACCAAAGGACTCCCAAGAATGGCCTACCTCACCCAATTTTTCCTCACCACCACCCTGATCTGTGTTGTCTTTTAAGAGTCCAGCTTCCAGTTCCCGTGAACCCTGCCTCAAGTGGCCCCCCCAGCCGGACAGTGCAGCCTTCACTATCAAGCTGCGGAGAGTGGTCACACCACATGGGCAGCTTTCCCAAGACTTATGAAGCCCTCATCAGATTAATTACTCTTAAATAATAACCTCTCCCTCGCCTATTTGCCCCTGTCATCTTTCTTCTTCTCTCAAGATATTGGAACTCTGTGTGTGTGTGTGTGTGTGTGTGTGTGTGTGTGTGTGTGTGTGGTGTGGACATTTGTGTATGAACGGGGCATTTGCACACCGTGTGTATCGAGGCCAGAGCTCAGTTGTAAGTGTCTTCCTCAGTCACTCCTCAGCTTATTTTTTGAGACATGGTCTCTCCCGTAACCTAGAGCTCATCAAGTCAGCTAGGCTGGCTGGTCAATGAGGCCTAAGGATCCCCCTGCCTCTGCCCTCTACCTGAGTGTTCCCCACACTGGGGATCACAGATATGAGCGGCCACACCTGGCTTTTCCTTAGTGCTGTGGCTATAAACTCAAGTTCCTCACACATGTGGCAGGCATTTTACCAACCAAGCTATGCCCTCTGCCCCGGATCTGTGCTCGGTGTCTTCCTAATCTTCCAAATGCCCCTTCTGTTTGAGGTTTCCCTACGGATCCATTTTGATCAAAGATGCTGGCATTTGATTTTAAATTATAGAGCTGGTGAGTTTTACTGAGGATTATTCAGTGCCCCTCTTGGTCTTGGGTCTCTGCCATAGTCAAGCTGAATACTGGACCTTAGATTAGCATTGTATATATACATAGTAGATGATACCAGGCTGAATCAAGAAGAAAATTGAATGGCAGGGAGTCAATAGCCAGTCCATAATTAATGGGTTGTCACTGTGGGCACATAGGGCTGAATCCCGAAGGACAAGGATCTGGGCAATCACTCACAAAGTCCCGTTCCCACTGGCTGAGGCAGCTCTCAGAGACATTCATTCTTTCTTTAAAAAAAAAAAGATTTATTTTTTATTTTTAATTGTGTGTATGTAGGGGGAGGTGCACATAAGTTCTGTTGCCCTTGGTGACAAGAAAAGGGCACGAGATCCCCCTAGGCTAGAGTTAAAGGCAGTTGTAAGTGCTCAATATGGGTACTGGGCACCAGACTGAGGTCTTCTGAAAGAGCCATAAGAGCTCACAGCCATTCTCCAACCCCAGGACACTCATCTTGGCGCTCACTGTAGCCTGCTCTATCACAACTGGGCTCACTTCTGTGTTTAAATAATCTGAAAGCACAGAGACCCCAGGACAGCAGCAAAAGCCACGCTGTGTATAGCAAGCGGGTGGCTTCCAGGACAGCCCAAGAAGGAAAACAGAGCTGACAGCACTCCAGGCAATGTCCTCACACCCTAGGACTGTTGGAACACAGAACAGAAAGCTTCCTATGGCAGAAGCTGCTTTGCTAAACTGGAGACCATTTGGCAGGACCTGGATCCTTCTGCCTGCACCAACAGGCAGTAAGTCTACCTTACTTACCCCAGCTCTGCCGGCGCTCAGCACCTATTATAATCCTTGGCTTGTAGGGATACGACTCTACCTGTCATCAGCTCTATTCAAGACTGCTTATGTCCAGATGTTCCCATTAAGAAGGACACCACAGAGGTGGAGGTGAAGCTCAGTGGTAAAATGTTTATCATGCACAAATCCCCGGGTTCAGTCCTCAGAATCACATGACTGGGTGTGGTGGTTGCACAGCTGTAATCTTAGCATTCAGAGGGTGGAGGCAGGAGGATCAGAAGTTCTAGGTCATTCTTGGCTACATAGAGTGAAGGACTCTAACAGGTCTGAGTATGGCAAACATGGCACTGGCGAGCCTTGCCCTTCGCCCTTCCCTCTCTCTTGTAAATCATGGATTCCATCCCTAAAGCTAGCCAACAAGGGCTATTCCCTTACTTGGACATTTTCCTATGCCAGATTCATTCCTGAGACTGACTGCCAAGGTCTAGCTATCAAAGTATTGAAATCCAGCAATCAAAAGCCCCCTTTTGGCTGCCCTAATTAACATATCCAATCAAAACACACTACCACATCCTAGTCCTTTCTAACACAGACCTCATCTTTTTCCTCTTAAAAATCACACGTGTGAGCTGGGTGGTGGTGGTGCATGCCTTTAATCCCAGCACTTGGGAGGCAGAGGCAGGTGGATTTCTGAGTTTGAGGCCAGCCTGGTCTACAGAGTGAGTTCCAGGACAGCCAGGACTACACAGAGAAACCCTGTCTCAACCCCCCCCCCCCCAAAAAAAAAAAATCACACATGTGCAGGGCAGTAGCAGTGCACGCCTTTAATCCCAGCACTTGGGAGGCAGAGGCAGGCAGATTGCTGAGTTCAAGGCCAGCCTGGTCTACAGAGTGAGTTTCAGGACAGCCAGGGCTACACAGAGAAACCCTGTCTCAGGAAGAAAAAAAAAATCACACGTGCAAAGTCATTTGCTGCTGTTTTCTGCCTGAGTCAGAGATCAGCCGATTTACTTTTCTTCCCCATTTCATAAAATGGGTGGTTAGATATGGTTTGTGCCTATCCAGGCTTGGGGGGGGGGGCCCACACCCCACCCCGACCCCGAGTGTGGGTCCCTTCATAGTGAGTTTAAGGCCAGTCTTATGCTACAAAGGGAGCGTGTTCAAATTTCATATCTACTGGAAGGCCTTGGCTCTTCCCTGACCCCTTGCAAGTCTCTGTTTCCTCATCTGAACACTGGGAATCGGTACAGACCTCCATGCAGACCTATCATGAAAATTAACTGTAATAATACATGGAAAGGATTTAGCAACCGCACAACCAGTAACGGTTTCTCTCTCTGTCCACATGGTCATGCCTAATAGTCCTGAACCCTAAGACATTGCACTACTCTACATGAAGCTCTGGAGACTTCTAAGCCACAGTCAGAGTTTTTTCTGTCTGTCCTTGCCACAGCATCTTACAAGTGACTCCCGGTGGGCTTGTGAGGGGGTATAAGGCTAGATGCCAAACCATGGCTCTCTGCCCCTGAACATTCCCACCCACCCTCGTCTCCCTGTCTCTCACACCACAGGCAACTATAAAAAAAAAAAAAAAAAAAAAAAAAAAAAAAAAAAAAAAAAAAAAAAAGCATTGGTAAAAACAGCGGTAAAAGCAGCGGTTCCTAATTGCCGCCCGCTGCACCAGGAGGCTTTATCTCAGCCCTCCTATGTGGGCTGCGGAGGCTCCGGGGGAGATGATCGGATTGAGAGCAGCCCTTCCCTTATGGCTTTCCGCCCTCACAAAGGGACACTGCCAGCAGACTTCCTCCCAGCCCCGCCAGGCAAGGCAGCCGCACGCCGGAGGAATGCATGGCCTCCCTGGCATGGCAGACATTCAAGCCAACCCACAAAGGCCTGTTAGGAAACCCGAGGAAGTACCAGCCAGCCCAGAAGGGAATCTCATCACAACTGGGCTTGAATGGCAGCTCTGAGTCCCGCTCTGCAGCAGAATGCAAGCAGCACACCTACACAAGCCTTCTTAATTCCATCTCACCCTTCGCAGCGGGGCGAGATCAGGCGCAGCCACGGGTCTCAACAGGTAGCATTTCTCTGCCCGGGGCTCCTCTTGGCTAAGAACCAACACCTCAAACATAGAAGTTAAAGGACAGGAAAAGATTATGTCGCTTTCTGCTGCAGTCAGACCCTGCCAGCTCCTGCCTGGGAGTGGCTTCCCAGGTGGCCCTTCTCCGCCTGCATTTTGTGTGGTCTTTTCAGCCTCCCACAGAATCAACTTTTTCCTGCCTAAAGCTAGAGATGGAACCGAGCCTAGAGCACTTCCCAGCAAACCTCAGAAGTCCTAAGCTTAACGGACAGGTTTGGGTAGCATCGTAGAGACAGGGAGCAAAGTGTTTCCCTTCCACAAGAAGGCTGTGAGGGGAAGGGCAAGATGGCAAGCACGAGGGAAGAAAGGAATGGGACCTGGCTTACTGCTAAAACCTATTGCCCAACCTGGTGAAGATAGCCTGGCTCTCTGGAGAAACTGGGGTGACCAAGAAGAAATTGAGGAACTAACCGCGATGGCACACTCTGGAGTCTGAAGGAGCAGGTGGTAATGACGATAGGAGAATTATAATTACAGAGCCAAATAAAGTCCGAGGAAAAATGTGTGGTTCCTGTATTTGAGGGGACGTGCACTTTAATATCCTTTCTCCACAGATACCAATTGCCAAAGGAGGTGAGTTAATTTCACCTGATGGAAAGTAACTTGTGCTTTTTCTATTTTGATAGACTCTTTGGTTTGGTTTTATTTGGTTGGGGGGGGGTTGTCGTTTTGTTTGTTTATTTGTTTTGATTTGGGTTTTTTTTTTTGGTTTTGGGGGGAGGGGTGGTCAGTGGTTTTGCTGTTGTTGTTAATTTTGTTTTGTTTTAAGACAATCTCTTACAGTCCAGGCTAGACCCCCTTCCCCCGCTCATGATGTAGCTGAAGATGACCTTGAATCTGTGATCTTTCTGGTTTTACCTCATGAGTGCTAGGGATACAGGTGTGCACCACCAAGCTGCATTCATGTGGTGCTGGGCTTCATTCATACCAGGCAAGCATGCTACCAACTGAACTACATCCTTAGGTCTCAGTCACCCATTCATGATCTAAGGGTTTACTGACCGTTGTCAGCATCAGACTAGGTGCTGTTGTTAAAGTAACCCAGAGGGACACTCAGAAATCACAGGTGTACAACATACTCCAGCCCACATGCTCCTTCGAGGGGCAGCTCCTAGAGATGGGATGGGACATTCCAGGACCCACTGTAACCAAAGAGCTGTGTCAACCAGGTGTGGGGTGAGGAGGGGATGGGGAGACTCGGGGAGGGAACACAGATGTAGAATAGAGAGGACAAAGATGGGAACAGAACAAGAGGAAGATGATGACAACTTGGCAGAGAGAAGGGACAAGTGTGTGGAGAGAGAAGAGGGGATTAGGGAAAAAGCCAGTCAATGCAGAGGTAGGAGGTGTGAGACTGGGAGAGGGGGGTGGAAGCAAGGCACAGGCCCATCCACTGAGACATACAGAAAGAGAAAGACAGAGACAGATGGCAGACCCACGACTAAGGGTGACACTGTCAACCTGATGTGTCACTGATGTCCTAGCTAACTTCTCTCTGAGCTCAGGTCCTGGCCAGCAAAGGTCTGGTCTAGCCAGTACTTCAGATTTCCCATTGTCCTACTGGGATCAGAACCAGGAGTTAGGAGAGGCAGGACCCCAAGAGCCCAGCCTCACTGAGGGGTCCCACTGAAGTAGCTTTACACCCCTCCTCAGACTCCTATCTACATTCTCCCACCCATTGCCCCACACCTGGCCAGGGCCCTCCCTGCAGGAACACACCAGGCTATCTGAGGAGTCAAGGTACCAGAGAATCCTCCTAAGATGGCCTGTACAGTCCAGCCAGGGAAGTCAATGAGGAGATCCAGCTGAAGAAGCAGGGTCCAAAGCCACTATGATTGGAGTCCCCAGGATACCAGAGGTCTCAGATGATGGCCAGTGCTTACAACTCTCTGAGCCAGGCCCATAAAGGACATAGTTATTAAACCTCCCCAATCAGACTCTGAATCCCACAGCACAGCACAGCACAGCACAGCACAGCACAGCACAGCACAGCACAGCAAACTAGGGGCATTAGTCTATTTTAGTGCTGTGAAAACTGAGGCCTGGAGATGTCAAAGACCTATATAAAGTTCAAAAGCCAGCAGGCATAATTAGCAAGTTCACCATCACCATGCTAGGTGTCTGTCATTCATTATCACAGAAACCCTTGAAGTGAACAATGGGAGACCACTTTTTTTCCTTTACCTTGTGTGTGGGGGGGGGGTGGAGGGAGGAATGTGTGCGTGTACATGCTCATGTGTGTGTTGACATCAGATTACTTCCTCTAGTGGACTCCAGCTTATTAGTGTAAAAGATTCCTATTTATTTTTATGTTATGTGTATGAATGAGGTTGTGTGTATATCCATGCAGCACATGCATGTAGTACCTGAGGAGGCCAGAAGAGAGCGTCAGGCTAGCCTGGAGCAGTCATGTGGGTACTGGAAATCAAACCCAAGGCCTTTGGAAGAGTGGCCAGTGCTCTTAACTCCTGAGCATCTCTCCAGCTCCACCATCATCTTCGTTGATCCTGGAGCTCAACAACCCAGCAAGGATGGCTAGCCAGTGAGCCCCAGCAACCCACCTATGTTCAGCTCACCAGTGCTAGGATTACAGATGCACACTGCCGCACCCAGCTTTTTACATGGGTGCTGGAAATCAAACATAGATCTTCATGCTTGTACAGTAAGCACTTTACCAACTGAGCCATGTCCTCAGCCTAGGACATGTTTATAAACTAAGAGAGATACTAAGAGGTTATGCCACACATCTAAGGGATCTTGCCACACTACACTCTGTGGGGCTGTGAGAGGCAGCTGGGCACCTGGTCAAGCAGGCTTTGAACCCTGGAGACCCTCAGGGATGGTAAGAGTTTGGCCTTGCTCCTGGGCCCCTGGCTCCTTTCACATAGCTACAGCCCCCCACAGAAAAGTCTATGGCCATCAGTTACGTAGGACAATGCCCTACTAGCCCCTCTACAGGTAGAAGGAGTGACTACAGGCCTCAGAACAGATCTTCGTATTAATGAAATACCTAAAGGCCAGAGGGCATAGCCAATTAAGCATTCCTTCCCAGACCCTCCTCCTTGCAAACGATATTTAACCTCAGGCCCACCCTGAGAATACTGGGGTATAACTTCATCCATTTTCTACCATGACAATATCTTAAGACCATAGCCTATGACCATGGACTGTCTCTCTTCTTCGAGGCCCACTATGAGGAACTGTGGAGAAGGTCTTCAACTACTGAGCTACCATCTAATCTCCCGACAACGACCTCTCTACATTCTAGCCACAGAGACCCAGCCAAGCAGGACACAGCCGGAGCTCATCTTTCTCCCTTCTCCCTTTCAGCTGCGGGTTGATCCAGGCCATATGCCCCCATCTTGGCCCTTCCACGGCCTCTCAGCAGCTCCTGACAGCCCAAGGGCCTGACAGCCAGTTGGTTCCCAGCCGCCTCCTGGCCCAGGAACCCCCAACTCAAGAGCTCCACCCCCGCAGGACCTCAGACTGTGTTCCCTCCACCCTCAGAACAGAGTCCTGTGGCTTCTCACAGCCCGATGTCCACCCAGTGCTGGCATGGAGTAAGCACAGTCAACTTCCCACACCTCTCTGCCTCTCTGATCCACTGCCCTAGCCCCTTGGGGGTGGCAGATGCAGGACCCACAATTCAACCCACAGGACCCATGCCTGTGCACACTACAGCCCAATAACACTCTGAGTGTAGGTCCCTTCTCTGTATAACCCAAGCCCTAGGGCATCCACACTTCTCATGGGGTCTCAGTCCTCAGGACCCAGGCAAAGTCTTGTGATGAAGAAAGAACACAGGTAGGGCTCTGACTTCTACCATGGCCTTGTTCACAGTCCCTATCCTCCACCCAACAGTCTATAGTCTGAGCCTACAGAACCCAAGGAGTCTTTGGGTAGACTCTGGGGGCACAGTTCAGCAGAGAAAAATTTTGCCCCATCATTTCCACTAACCTCTGACCCAAACCCAGCATGTTCCTAAGAACAAGCAACACAGCACAGGGGGCTTGACAGTACTTGCATCTCTGTCCCTAACAGAAATCACTTATATCTATCTTTCTATAGGAACCATATATATCTTGCCTGCCCATCACTCTGGCCAACACCAAGAGCTATCCAACTCACTGCTTGATCTTAATAATATCCAATGCCATTACAAAGTATGTGGCCTTTCTTTCTTTTTTTTCTTTTTTTTTTTTTTTTTTTTTTTTTTTTTGGTTTTTTTTTTTTTTTTGTTTTTTTTTGGTTTTGTTTTGTTTTGTTTTGTTTTGTTTTTCGAGACAGGGTTTCTCTGTGTAGCCCTGGCTGTCCTGAAACTCACTCTATAGACCAGGCTGGCCTCAAACTCAGAAATCCACCTGCCTCTGCCTCTCAAATGCTGGGATTAAAGGCATGTGCCACCACTGCCCAGTGGCCTTTCTTTTTAATATCTTGACAACTGTAGTTCAAACCCCTTTTATTGTTGCTAGGGTTTTATTTTGCTTTGGTTTTGAGCCAGGATTTCATGTAGCCCAAGCTGGACTTGAACTCTCTCTTTAGTCAAGGGTGATTTTGAACTTTTGATCTTCCTGCCTCTGTCTTCCTGCCTCCTGGGCACTGTGATTACAAACCTACACCATCATATCCAACTTATGGAGCCTGAACTCAGGGCTTCAGGAGGCTAGATGGGCAGTCTATTAACTGAGCTACATCCCCAATCCAAAATTCATTCTTTCTTGTGGCATAAAATAAGAAATGATTGTCTAAGAAGGGTCTGGGGTCTCAGCATCAGAGCTATGAGTGGGTCTAGATTGGGGAACTCTCATGGCCCCATGGACTGCTGCCACACACCCAGAAGCATTGCACGTGGAACCTTCTTACAGTCGCTGACTCAAAAGGTGAAAAGTATGAGGCACTATGTCTCCACCTTGGCCACTCAGAGGAACTGTCTGGGGAGCTTTGAAAAATCCCGGATCCCTGATCTCCCCTGAGACACGTTGACAGAAGAGATTTGAACATAGATGAGTAGATGTCTGGACATCAAGGTGTTTAAAGGTCCCGTGGGTCCTGGAATGCACAGCCAGAACATACAGCCTCTGTTGTGCAGAGAAGACAAGCCCCAGGCCAGCCCTCAGGGCCCTGAGGTTCAAGTGTGCTTTGGGTAGCAGAACCTCCCCTGGGTCAGTTTCATTTTTATAGCAGCCACAGGCCAGGCACTCTGGACTCTCTTGACCCTCAACAATTTTGTGACATTACCAAATGATCCCTGGAGCCTATGCTAGGGAGCCCAGGTGTCTGACACAAACAACCTGTGCTCTCCACAGCACCTGAAACTTGGTGCTGCTAACTCTGCTAAGGAGTCCCCAAGGTTTACAAGCCTCTTCAGCCCCCATTCTGTTTGGGCTTGGTAAACAGGAGGTAACTGGACTCATCACACCACCACCCCAACTCCATCCCCACCACTCTTAGAATCTGATGCTACTCAACTTAGGTCAGCAATTGTTAATGGGGCCTTTATGTCTAGCACCTGTCCCAAATGCAGTGTCTATACTGGCAGATACTCATGGCCAAGCCACCTTCGTCCGACCCATTTTCCATTTTGATAATGTTTGTTCTACGTGACCTCCCATCTTCTGATCAGCTATAGATTTGTGAAGCTGAAGACTCACCCAATTCTGGAAGAACCCTGATAAGCCCTAGGTAGCCATTACATCTCATGCCTCTACCACATGCTATAGCTCAGGATGGACACTGTGATGCTTATCCTTGCTAATGTAAAGGAATTTGGAATCACCACACAGGGTTTCCATTGCTGTGAAGAGACACCATGACCAAGGCAACCCTTTTAAAAGGGGCTGGCTTACAGGTTCAGAGGTTCAGTCCATTATCATCAAGGTGGAAAGCATGGCAGCATTGAGGCAGACATGGTACTGGAGGAGCTGAGAGTTCTACATCTTGTTCTGAAAACACCCAGGAGAAGACTGTTTCACAGGCAGCCAAGAAAAGGGTTTCTTTTGCACCGGAGCCTGAGCATAGAACCTAAAAGCCTGCCTATACAGTGGTACACTTCCTCCAACAAAGCCACACCCCCTAACAGTGCCATCTCTCATGGGCCAAGCTTATTCAAACCACTACACCATGGAAAGAAACTCTAGGCATGTCTGTAAGGAGATTCCAAATTAAATTAACTGAGGTAGGAGGGTGTGGTGGTGTGAATAGGTATGGCCACGAAAGACTCATGTGTTTGAATGCTTGGTCCATAGGGAGTGGCACTATTAGGAGGTGTGGCCTTATTGGAGGAAATATGTGGGAGCAGGCTTTGAGGTCTCCTATGTTCAAGCTCTACCCAGTGTGGGACACAGTCCCCTTCTGCTGCCTTCGGATCAAGATGTAGAACTTTTGGCTTCTACAGCACCATGTCTGACTGGAATGCTGCCATGCTTCCCACCATGATGATAATGGACTGAACCTCTGAAACTATAAGCCAGCCCCCCCCCCCATTAATGTTTTCTTTCATATGAGTTGCTTTGGTCCCTTCTCAGCAATAAAACCCTAACTATAGGTAAGCCTTTTCAGGGCCTCAGTTTTGTTTATAAAATGGAACTATCTCAGGACTTTCACAAGCAGAAAAGAAAATCACTAATGTCAAAAAGCTTGGCGCACATCTATGCATGTGTGTGTGTGTGTGTGTGTGTGTGTTTGTGTATCACTCTTATTATCAGGGCCACTAGTCCCATTCCAACAGGCCCTCCTTCTAAAGCCTATACATGTCTATGGTTGTTACCAGCTTTGGGGAAAGGAGAATGAGGAGGGGGCATGCAAACGAACCTATGGTTTGAGGAGAAGAGCCTCAAGGGCTATGAGTAACAAAGAGAAGGAAGAAAAACAGTAGGCTGAACTCTGAGTAACTAGAAGAGATGAGAAAGCATGTCTTGGCAGGGAATGCAAGGGCGCCCAGAGCCATAATTGACTCGGTCACAACACACTCAGACCCTGGCTCCAGCCAGCAGGGCGCATGGAAGCCGCATTCTGTCTTTCTGGACAGGCAATGTTCTGACTGCCTCAGCCTTCCTAATTGTGTTGTATTCACAAATACATTTGTTTGGAACAAGCAAATGTATCGCAGGCAGGAAACAGATCGACTCCAAGAATTTATTTTGCTTTTTGGCGCTGATGCACGGGGCTTAGCATTCATTATGCGCCCGTGTAAAACGGTATCAGAGAGCGCTGGCCTGAGTTAGCTTTTTAATTATATTTATTTTTTTCAGCTGCATTTTAGATCATGAACAAACTTGCTGGTACTCAATAAACCTCGTCGGGAGAAACCTACCTCCCTGAAATCCCACCATCAGGATTAAATGTTCTGAGACAGCAGACAAACCTGTGATGGGGCTGTGGGCTATTATCCCTAATGGATGAGAGATGGGGTTAAGTCGGTCAAATCCCTGGTCTGAGGCCAGAAAAGTTCACAGAAACTAAATAGATTCACTAGCTTGAAACTGAAATCAGATTTAAGTGGAGAGATAGAGAGACAAATGGAAGGCATGTAGGACAAGATCACTGGGAGCCACCAAGATCGACTTTGACATAAGCTTCTCACTACTCTAGTGTCTGGCAGCCATACTGGAATGTAGTCCTTCTCTTTCACCTCCTTCCTTGTACAGGCATAGCCACGTGGTCCTAGAGAGGCCAGTCCCTGTAGGGTTATGTTATGGTTTGCATGCAAACCGTCTTCCACAGGTTCCTGTGCTTGAACACTTTGTCTCTAGTGTACGATGCTGTCTGGGGAGGTTGCAGAATCTTTAAGACTAGATGGTCAGGCTAGATGGAACAGAACTCTAATGGTAGGCCTTGAAGGTGACATGCAATTCCTGGTCTAATCTGCCAAAATCATGACCACAACCCAAACTTCTTCACCTCTCTGGCTGCCATTTCTTCTCTACTCTCAGGCACTTGACTTCCTTTGGATAGTCTGTTACAGCAATAAGAAAGGCAATTAACACAGGCCACTAGAGACTAAGAAGCAAACAGACCTGCAACATGGCAGGACCTGTGTCTAGAGACCAGAGAGCACTGTAAGCCATGCGAATGGAGAGAAAGCAAAAACCCCAAGGGACAGGATGGGGACTCAGCTCAGTGCCTGCCTTGCATGCTCAAAGCCCTGAGTTCTGTTCCCATGACTACGTGAATCAGACATAGTGGCACATGCCTTGATCCCAGAACTCAGGAGGTAGAGGCAGAAGAATCATAAGATCAAAGTGACCCTTGGCTACATATTGAGTTTGTGGACAGGAGATCCTGTCACAAACAAACAATTTAAAACAAAACCCTTTCTTATATATAACAAACAAACAAACAAACAAACAAAAAAATCCAGCCCAAGGAAGAACACAGTTTTCCTGGGCATGTCTGAGCAGAGATTATAGGAAAAATCCTTCCAGCGTGGTCTCAGCTTCCTGCTTCCCTCATCACAATCCCCAAGGCACTCTGCCCCTTTAGACTAAATCCCCCCTTCCTGTTCTACTGGCTTACATTGTTCTCTCACTTATAGCCATACAAGGGAGAACTATGCAGCCCAGCGAGCAGTGTTGTGGGAGAATATTTATCAACACAGGAAAAATGCACACCAAGAGCACTGTTGAGTCAAGGGCAGAGGCCAGAGGAGCCCTGGACTGTAGGGCAGATGCTGCGGTAAGGAGAAGGACCACCTGCTCAGGGACTCCAAGCAGCTGGAAGAGAGAGTCCCTGGCTTGAGGGTGCTGCAAGAAGCCTCCTGACTGAGACACTCTAAAAGCCTGCTTCTGCCCTCTCTTCAACAGATGTTTTCCCAGCCCTGGCTGAAGGATGGTATCAGTATCCTTGTGAGCAAGGTCACTGTCCTTCCTTGTCAAGTTCTTTGGTCTGATTACAGAAGATTAGCCCAGCTCGTGCCTCGGTGGACCAGAGTGGACGACATCACACAATTGAGGTCAAGTGTGTGCACAGGACAAGGTTTAAAGCCACTGCTACTTAGAGCTGCTGATCTAAAATCTTGTAAGAGGTACTCAGCCCTGATCCAGGTTTCTGGGGAGAGGACCCCAAATCTATGTTTTAACAAGCCTTCTAAGTAATGCCAATGCAACCTCAAATTCAAGAACCTCAGAGAAATATGTCTCCAGACCCCACACTTCCAAAATCACAAGAACTCCCAGGTTTCCCGGTTCTAAATACTGCATTTAAAAACAAAACAACATAACAAAAACAGAAACAAAACAACAAGAAAAACAAAACATCCAGACACACGTGTAGACAAGCCAATGATGGTAAATAACAGTCATCTATCATTCCATATGTTAGTTTAACCCTCACTAACCCCTTGAGATAGGCTCAACTAGTCAAGTCCCAATCACCTGCCACCTGGCAGGTGTTCTGTCACATCTCCAGGTCCAGACAGAGCTCCACATCTAGGTATTGTGGCTTTTGTACACTCACAAGCAAAGACAAAGAAGCAGGTGTTGGGGTGTGTCCAGCCCAGCCCCCCAGAAAAAACAGAGCTCCAAGGAGAAAGGAGTGCCATCTGGACAGAGTTGTGCCCAACCCACCCCAGCAACTCTCCTGTGCCAGGCCTCCCATCACCCATCTGTCAAAGGAGCAAGTGTCCCCTACTGACAACCAGCATGTAGTCCCAGCTCAGGATGCTGAAAACTTAGCCCTTCCCAGTTGGGTTGTGAAAACAGCCACCTGAGCCCCCCACACCAGCCATTCCCTGGCCTGGCTCCACTGCAGAAGAAGCCCTGAAGCTACCCATGACCCAGGCCACCTGACTGGCATCCCCTCACCCCTTGCCATCACCCTGATCTACTCTGTGGGACAGACACCTATGACTAAAACCTATACCTATGTCTCGGGATTGAATGTGGCTTAGATTGTCTTCTCTGTTTCTGGTTTTTTTTTTTCTTTGTTCCAGGGGACACCCGCTTTTGTTCTGTGATGAACATCTTTGTGTGGAGATGGCATCAGAGAGGTTCCTTCCCTAGGAAGAAGTGGCTTGCTGTTCTTTGTCCTAACCCAGCAAGTGGGTTCAGAACTCTCAATCACTACCTCTTTGGTATATAGTCTTAGAGACCCAGAGAAGCAAGGTCCCCGTTCTGGGGTCTCAGAAAAAAAAAAGCCTAATGCTTCCCTTGCTCTGATCGTCATGACTAACCTTCTAATTCTGGAAGATTAGAACTTACTGAGCAATCTGGCTTCTTTCAGAGTACAGCCTATTCATTTCCTAAAGTGACCAGTCTACTGGGAAGTAGGCCAGGAGGGACCTTTGAAGTTCTCAGCAACAAAAGGAAGAGAAGAGAAAGCATACTAGAGCCTCTGGGGACTGTGAAGAAGAGATGAGTTTGTGTTTTTCTTAAGAAAAAGATTGGGCCAGGCAACGGTGACTCATGCCTTTAACCCCAGCACTTGGGAGGAAGAAGCAGCTGGATTTCTATGAGTTCAAGGCCAGCCTAGTCTACAGAGCAAGTTCCAGAACAGCCAGGGCTACGCAGAATACAGTTGTCACAAACAAATAAAGAAACAAAACAACTCCTCCCCCCAAAGATTGGATTAAATCTAGAGAATTTGAAGTGCACACAGCCATCACCTCTCTGCAGCCACATCAGACATTGCCAATCAACCACATCAGACATTGCCAATCAACCTCAACCCTTGATCTTCACCCAGAAGTGTCCCAAGCAAGCTTCTCACCAATTCTAAGTGCAGTTAGAGGAGAATGTCCTTTGTTCTCCCTCAGAGGATTAGAGAAGGTGATAACATTCAGGACCTCCTGGGTACAGTAGCTGAGAGATTTCCTAGCTACAGGGTCTGCATTAATTCCTTCTGACTGTGGGAAAGTTGCTCCAGGTATTGGGAATGTCTCAACAGGGTGTGTCCCTTCCTCCTGCCAGAGCTCAGAGCAAGGGGGTTAGAAGTCACCCCTCAGCAGACTTTTGAGTCATCTGTCCCTTGCATTAAATTAAAGCATATGCAAAGGGAAAATGACAAAACAAATCACAGTGGGACTACTGTGCTTGAAGAGGTGACAACTGCCTGTCACTGCCCCACCCAACCTATGCAGGAAGTCTGAGAACTTGAATCAGAGAAGGAATCTCAATACTTTACATCTGTGGGGACTTGAATGTCTGAAATTCACACAAGAGACCAGGAACCAGTTTCAGAATTGAATGGCCCTTATGCTCTCACAGGACACCTTTCCCTGAGCCTCAGTATCCTTTTCCAGGCTTCACAGGCAGAGCCCCAGGAGCTCCTATTTGTGGACCAAACTACCATCGTGAGATTCCATTTGGCTCCTGGGATCTTCATGAAACCCAAACATCCCATCGTTCTTCTCTCAGCTCCCACTGACCTGTGCGGTTGCTCACTATGAAGCCGGCTCTTCTTTCTTCCCAGTCATTAGCCTTGATGAGCATCCATGATGGCTTTGACTTCTATCCATGTCACCAACTCCCTTGCCAGTTCCTCCTTGCGGGCCACAGCCAGCTTGTCCTTGCCTTTCACCAGTCCTTTCGCTTGCCTCCCAGGCTTCCCTTCCCCTTCACTCCATTACTAAAGATGAAGGCAACATGCTCGTTCTAAAATATAAACCAAAGCTCAAGCTCTGTGGCTCTTAGGCTGCTCAAAGGCTTCCCAGGGATTCCCCAGTAACACCCAACCTCCTCGAATAACGTATCAGACCCTTCATACTCTGACCCATTCATCTTCCCCTCTTAGCTCTTCGAGATTCCCCAGGCAGACTCCTACAAGAAGGAATAGCTGTGTGTCCACAGGGTAGGTAAGTGTGCAGGAATCTCAATCCTTCTGTCACTGTGCCTTTGCACAACCAGTTACCTCTCCCTGGACCATTTTTTCTCCCTTCTTCATCTAGACGGCTTCCCCCCAATATTGCAGGGTTCCATTTCCTCTCCCCCCTGCCCCCGCCATCCCTTCCTAGCCCCTACAGTCTACATGGAAGGAACCATCTTCTGGGCTGTCAGCACCCTGCCCACCCTTCCTACTCTTTACCACGAAGGACCTTTGCTTCTGTGAATGAGGTCTCCTACACTGCACTCAAGAGCCCCAACGGACCTACTAGATTGTCAGTAGACAGTTGAGAAGGAAAGCAAGAGGAGGAGAGAGGAGATGGAGGGGAGATGGGGCAGAGGGCAGGTGGGAGGACCACCCCGGTTCATCCTTGACCTCGTGTTATTATTACTGCAGCAGGTAATTGGTCTCCTGTCACTTTCCTGTCACTGTGACAAAACACCACCCTAACAGAAGTAAGTTAAGAGAGGGGAAGGTTTATTTGGACTCAGGGTTTGAGCGTGCATATAGTCCATGATGAAGGGGAAGGCATGGCACTGTTCATGATGAAGCAGGACATCTCACATCTCAACTAACCAGGACTCAGAGAGAGCTTGGCTTGAAAATAGGATATAACACCCCAGGCTGGCACCCTATAACCAACTTCCACAACCATCTCTGCTTCCTGCAGGTTCCACAGCCTTCGGACATGGAACTACCAGCTGAGGAGCACATGTCTACGCTGTGGAGGACGTGGCACTTGTAAGCCACAGCACCTGATCCACTCACATGGTTGCTTGTTCTTCTATGTAGAGCAGAGGATAGACCAAGCAGTGAGAAAGACTCTGAGCAAGCCTACTGTAACTGAGCTCGAGCGAAAGCTGGATGAGGCCCAGAAGAACTACACACTTTATCCATAGACCTGGATCCCTGTGTATCCTGGAGCTGTGAACATCTGTCCAACATATTGTTTGTCTACAAGCTTGGTCTGTAGTGGTTCCCTATATGGAACCCATCTAATTCCCCAAACTCAGTGCTACTCTTAAAGAGTTCATGTTTCCTCTGTAATCTGAAACTGCAGGTTTATTCATGGGTCCATCTAAACAGACCATAATGGGAATGAAGCTCAGTAGACAGAGTTCTTGAGGCAGAGGTATGAGGATCAGGAGTTCAAAGGCTATAGAGCAAGTTTATGGCCAGCCTGGGCTACATGAAACTGGCTCAAACACTAACAAACAAGAAAAAAAAAAAAAAACCCACCACCAACAAAACCATAATATTTCTTAGGTACTGGAACATCTTCTGGCATCCTTAGAACTTGTCAAGATTAGCCAATACCAAATGGGTAGGTGGGTGGTATGGAAGAAGGGAAGGAGACACAACAGGGGACAGGAGAAGGGGTCAGGGAAGGGTAAGACATGGTCCCAACTGGGAAAGCACATGAACAGAGGTGGAATCATGGCTCAAAGCTGAAGTCCGATGCCTTGCTGGCTGTGGTCCCTGGCCCAGGTCCTGGGCCTCAGCTCAGCGGCTGTTCCCAGCCCACGTGACACACTGGCTGGGCAGGCTTAGCTGTGCCAGCGACTGTGACCAGACTTGCCCACACTGCAGGGCAGATCTGAGCTGGGCCATGTGGGCCGTTATACCCTACTGCAGGCCTTCCTCCACCCCCAAAGCTGGAGCAGAGATAGACCCTAACAAAGCCATGGGAGATACTGAAGGGAAGGTCCTTCTCTACCATGAAGCCCCTTCCCATTTGTTCTACTTCCTTCCTCTTCCCAGCCCCCATCCCACAACTTCCAGTCCTCACAGGATCAAGGGGTGATGCAAGACTGTGTATGACATTGGGGAAGCCCAAGTTCAAATCCATCTGCCACCAAGCTGAGTGACCTCAGGCAAAGGACTCGGGTTCTCTGGGCAGTCAGATTTCCCACGGGAGAGCCCAGCACCACCTATGAAGGTATCTGGTATGCAGAGGTGTCAGCTGGTGTCAAGACTTCCAACAATGCCTGCCACGTAGTCAGGGTTCCACAAACATTAGTGCTACTACTGTCATTGTCATGTTGTTGTTGTCTCAATCCAGAATGGGACCATGTAAGGAACACAGAGGATCCTGCACGGTGTACTCCAAGAACCTAGGTCAAACCTGGGGCAGTTGGAAGAACTTACTGCATTTGAATGAAAGGGTTTCACAGCTGGGAAAGAAAAGGCTCAGAGAGACCAAGAAAGTTACAGGTCACACAGCAAATTAGAGGCTAAGTTCCCACCTCACATTTTTCTGGGGAGGCCAGCTAAAGAACAGCTACAGGAACTCTAGGCTAAGGCCTGCATAGTCTTGTCACATACAGTACTGACTTAGCTCCATGGGGCCTCCCAAGTCTTGATGAGTATAACTCATGAGCTGAGATACTCAGAATATTTCATTGTAATTCGTTTAAAATTAGCCTGAAACACTATGCTTGATGGGAAACTTTATGTCACTCTGGGATGACTTGGGTACTTTTTAAAAAATTATTTCAACTTTATGAGAGCTAAACACAGGTTCAATATTGCTAGAAAGATTAGTGAACAAGCTGAGATTTTCAAAGTACAAGACACACGGTAAATTTGGAAGTTTGGTATGCAATGAAGAATGTAAGGTTATCTTGCTGAAAACTGGGCTGGCGAGATGGCTCTGCAAAAACGCTTGCTGTGCAAGAACAAGGACCTGAGTTCAAATCCCTAGCTTCCACATAAAGAGCTGGGCATAGACGGGCATTTCTGGAGCCCCAGAATCTGGGTAACTAAGATGGGCAGATCCCAGGAGCTCATATGCCACTGGAGAACTTAGTTCAGTGACAGTCCCTGCCTCAAAGAAAAAGGGCAGGATGTGATATTCACTGTCCTTCTCTGTCTCCACATGGTACACACACACATGAAACACATACACACCTATACATATTAATAACATATTGAAAGATCACATTGAGATATACTGGGTTAAATAGCACGTTATTAAAAGCTTGTCCATTTGAGGGGTACAGGGGAGCGTCTGTAGCATATACTCATGTTTGTGAATGCAGCAGTACATGTAGGGGTGTGCGTATATATCAAGGCCAGAATCTGAGGTCCTGTCTTTCTCAGTCATTCCTCACCTTACATTTGTGAGGCAGGGTGTCTCTCTCTGAACCTGGAGTGCATGGGTATGGCTAGGCTGGCTGGCCAGTGAGCTTCACGGATTCCCTTGTCTCTGACTCCCCAGTGATGAGATCACAGATTTGTCCCTAGCTCACCCTTTGGGTGCCAGGGATCTGCCATGCAAGTATGAGGAGCCGACCCAGCCATCTCCCTCGTTTGTTTCTGATGGTTTCATTCGGAAAAACAAACAATTCTGTTCTGGTACCCACTGCATTTTTCTTCAGACAGGGCTGGGCTCAGAGGGTGAAGGAGTCAGGAAGAAGAAGACTAGCTGGGCTTTGTCCCCTATTGCTACAGGACATAGGGGCAAGGATTCTGTCTCCTTGGGAGGCGGTGGCCTGGCTCTGCCCTCTGACACTTCCTGAGCCAGGCAGGGAGGCAGCACAGGATTAGCCGTAATTCTCTCCCCAGAGGCCTCAGAGAAGGTTAAGTGCCTGTGGAGCCTCTACAGCTGCCCAATTAAGCCTGAGAAGAGGAGGAGGACAGAGGAGGAGGCTACAGAAACAAGCTGGGATCCCGGAAGACAGGAAGGAAGCAGGCTGGACCTCTTATCTGAGTCCCTCTTGAGAGGAAGTTGCTGGCCAAATGGGGTGTCCTCATGCCCTCCCCAAGCCCACCCAGGGTCTGTGGTAGCTCTGGACTCCATCCTGTCCAGCTCTCAGCTCTGGCCCCTCACTTGCTGGCTCTGGGATGACACAGAGCAAGGACATTAAAGCTGACACTGATGTGGTCCTCACCTACTGGTGAGGCTCATAACCACCCAGGAAGGAGGTCCATCTAACTCCCACTGCACAGATGGGAAGACAGAGGCAAAGAAAATACAACTGGGCTGGAAGGAGATCACAAGCAGCTTCTAGAACAGTTCTGGCAGGAGAGGGGATATTTTGATGCCAAGCTCATACCCTTCCTGTTGGCTCTCAGACTACTGAAACAATGGCCTCCAAGGAATTGCAACTTCCTCCCTAACCTCATGCTGGAAGAAGGAAAAGGCTGGGCCTGCTGCCAGCCAGAAGGGGTGCCTGTGATTTCTGACAGCTTGTCAGACCACCTTACAGGGGACACCAGAACCCAGACAAGGATGGATCGATGTGTATTGCGGCGGTGAGGGGGTGGGGGGAGGGGCAGGGGGGAGGACCACCACTGTGACCAGGACTGCTCAGCCATGTGTACCTCATGTCAGAGCCCCGAAGATGGAACTGCTGAAGTAACTGGACCTCTTTGTTTCTCTTCCTGATGTGACCACAGTGAAAACAAAACAAAACTTTTTCTGCTTCCGCTATTGCTTTTTTGTTTAATTGGCCCATTGAAGAAGGTAGCCAGCCTAGCCTCTAAGAGCTCCAGGGCTCAGGCTCAGACCCTAACCACACCAGTAACCTTTCCGGCCCAGGCACACACTCATAGGAGCCAGGAAGCTCCTGCTCCATGCCACGATGCCCTGCGGGGCTGTTGCTTGATCCCCACACACCTGTGAATGAGGATGAGGAAGAAACCCAGAAGCTGTTTGTGTGGTAACACGGAAGGAAGAGCTCTGGAAGCATCTGGAGCAGCTTCACTCCTGTCACCAGTTCTCTCTTTCAGTCACTGGATTGCACACTGGGTGCTAATTGAAAACCTTCGGTATGTAGCCAGAAGGTCCAAAAGAGCAAGACCCAGGAGAACCCTTCTCTCATGCAATGTCCTGCTCATAAATTAAAGGGAAAAACATGCATGCTCACACAAGTGCATAATCATCTCAGGAATGACAAGGTCAGTGAAGACGATTGCTGCAAGTTCCAGAATAGTCTGGGCTATGTAGTAAATTCCAGGTTAGCCTAGGCTACAGAGTGAGACCCAGCCCCCTCCTTGCCCACCCTGCAAAAAGACAGAACTAGTGAGAAAGCCTAGTAAGAGATGCTTAGGGGGCAACACGGGTGGCGGTGTGACATGGGACATGGAGAGGAAAGCAGACAAAAAGCACTCTGCAAAGGCTTCTGGGAGAAAAGCATGCTCAGTGTTGTCAAAGAACCCCACAAGAAAGGCCCCCCGAGGAAGGACTAACAGTCCCAGCAGCATTAGCCATGACAATCCCAAAGTAGAATCAAGGCAAAAGACACCCACCCACAAGTAGTTAAGTAAACCAGAACATCCATATGACAGAATATTATCTTGAAATATCAAAGAAGTACTCACACACAGAAGACCAGTTTGCAGGTGTACAGATACCCAGAACAGCAAGTCTATAGAAACGGTCAGTAGCTCGGTGCTTGCCGAGTGCAGGGGGGGCTGGTGGTGACTTCGAATGGAGGCTGGATCTCTTGAAGGATAAAGATGACCTCTGATGGGATGGTAACAATCACCGCACAAGTCCACCCAGATGCTAAAGCCTCTCCGCTGTAGGCTTCAAATACGAAGACTTAAGATAAATGAATTATATCTCAATAAGGCTGGGAGAAACAGAAAAGAGACAGTGGGGCGGTAGCAGAGCCAGCAAGCAGGAAATACAGATGAGAGGCCGTGTTCTTGTGGTTGGAGAACTTTGGGTTTTTTTGTCTACAGGAGCCATAGGGACTATGAGGCTGGAATTTGGAGCTCCCGCCTACATGTTTTAAAGCTCACTTGTGTGTAAGCAGCAGACAGAGTGGGTCAGAGTATTGGTTCTGGTGTCTGGATTAGAATTCCTGCTGAGCCAGGGCTTCCAGCCATGAGATTAAGACGAGTCCTATCTTCTTTGGACCCCAGCTTATCAGAAAGCATCACCTTACACTTGCCTGAAAGCAATCAGAGTTGAACAGAGCAGGAAGGTGAAGGCCATATAAGTTGGGAGTCTGTAAATAAGAACGGGCTGGATAGTTGGAAGCTCTGCCAGACAGGTCAGGTTGTCTGCCTGGCAGAGCTCACCCACCACCCCATCCTGGCTTAGCCCAGCAAGCAACTGCTCCTCTGGGCTCCTAAATAGGGCATAAATCAGAAGCCAGGGGAGCTGATGGGAAGTGTGCTCCCCTACCCCAATCAGAAGCAGATGCTGACCACTAGGTCTCCAGGGTCCTGTGTACCTGGGCTGCTCCAGTCATAGATGTTGAGGCTAGAATTTTCACAAGTTTTTAAATCAGAAATTGTCAAAGAAGCCACCTCCTAGGTCTGCCAGATGTTTGGCAGCTGGTTCAAGCTGGAGGTGGGAGGCCAGGGGCCATGTCTAGTAGTAGTGGTGGGAGCGGAGATCTCCTGGATCATGCTGGATTATTTCCAAAGGGACAGACAGTCTGTACAGGCAGACTGTACAGACCAGAAGGTTGTGATGCATACAACCGCTGCTCTTCGGTCACATGTACCAAGTTCACAGACTCTGCCTTTCTTAGCCTGGCTCCAAAGCAAAGGCAAAGTCAACTCCCCAAACCTCAGTCTTCTCAATACAAAATGGCTGAGACATTCGCTTACCTCCAATATCCTCAGAGGACTGTCATTCTCCATGAGGTTCCCATACAACAGTAGATCCACAGAAGGAGTGACTAAATGGGGCTAACAGGCCCTTGGTTCTTCACAAGCCTTTACTGTCCCGTGGTTCTGGGGGCCAGGATATAAGTACAGGATTTCCTTAAAGAACTTCCTCCCTGCTTCCTAAGGCCAAGGCTTGGGGGAGGCCCAAAGCATGCCTTAGCAATCATTTAGCTATGGGCCCTAGGTAGTTTAGTTGTAAGCATGGTAGAGTTACTAGTTAGTGAGTCAAAGCCTAGGTCCTGGCAGCCCAAAAAGAGCTAAGCTAAGCCATTATCCTCAGTATGCCAGTTAAGAGTCTGTAAAATGGCTCAGTAGGTAAAGGTGCTTGTCACCAAGCCTGGTCACCAACCCAGAGATTGGCTTGAGTTCAATCTCTGGGACCTTTAACATCCAAAGATGTGCTGCAGTGCACGTGCCCATATGCTTATATCCTGCACAAATAATAAATAAATAAATAAATAAATAGAAAATTCTCTCAGACACTGTCAAATGTTAGGGAGGGAGCAAAGTCCTTCCTCTGTCTTTCTAGCAATAATGGAATCAAATCCACGTAGAGGTTTTAGTAAACACGCATGAGTATCTCGTAAACTCTGAGTGGGTCCACTCAGCCCAGAGGATATCTGTGTAGTCTCCACCAGTTATCTCTCTATGGGTGAGGCTCCTAGGGTAAGCCTTTAGTATCTACCTTAGTTCAAGCCATGTGGGCCTTTGGGGAGCTCTTAAAGCCACACACTGCTCTTTATTCTTCCCTTCCTATTATTTTGAGACATGGTCTCACTGTGTAGTTCTAGCTGCCCTCAAACTCCCCAAGTAGACCAAGATGGCCTCTTACTCATAGAGATCCACCTGCCTCTGCCTCCCAAGTTATTTACTATTCTTATAAGTTATAAAATAAGGACTTTGAACTGGGTGATGGTGGCGCATGCCTTTAATCTCAGCATTTGGAAGGCAGAGGCAGGAGGATCTCCGAGTTTGAGGACAGCCTGTTCTACAGAGTGAGGTTCAGGGTAGCCAGGGCTACACAGAGAAACCTTGTCTTGGGGAAGACTCTGGCCAGGCTGTGGTATGTTCTTGGGTACCCTGTCTAACCTCCCTGACGGGACTTGCTTCATGCCCCTGCAGCCTAGGCAACCATGAGGGCACTTGAGTCTCATCCTAGTCTCTGAATTTATTTTTCACCACAATCCTCATGTAAAAGCTACAATTCATACCCTGCCTAGACCTGCCCAGCCCCACCTGCAACCCCTTAGGAGCTCACACAGCTGTGGCTTCCATGGTCTCAGGCCCATCCCCAGGAAGCCCTTAGCCATGAGCCTGACAACGTGACTCCAGCTTCCAGACCCTTTGAAATCCTCACCATTTATTTGTGTTTGTCCCATCTGTTTCCTGTAGCCATGAGCTACTGAAATGAAAACGCCTGTTGATTTGAGGGTTGGAAGGGGAGGGGGAGGGGGGGTAAAACAGGACAATGACAGCTGGGACACTCCACCTTATGGACAGCTGGCTGAGAGAAAACTCTCTAGAGGGTTGGCAGGACTGAGGGAGCAGAGGAAGGAGGAGGCTTCTGACATTGGCTCAAATGCTGTTGGGCTCACCCAAGACAGAGGACACCAGTGAATTTGGGGCTAGGTCTCCAGCTTCACAGGACCCTGAGGCCTATCTTTCCAAGCATGCTATGGAAGCTGAGACAGAAGAGCTCCAGAGAGCACATGGTCAGTAACCCCCACCTCATGGAGCAGCACCGCAGGTTCCAGCTAGGCTGGAGGCTCTGCTTCTCCATCACCGCCACCATATACAGGTGTCCAGGGAACCAACATATATTTTGCATCTGAGTAGCCTTGGATACTGCAAAGGGTATTCATATGGGACACTGGTGAAAGTCCTCCCTTTAATGAGTGTGCTAACCACTCCCCCAAAAAAGGGTCCTCACTAGCCATCCATGGGAAGGACAAGTCACACAGGTCTTGCTGCTGAGCAGTGACCACAGGAGTAGTGCGGAGTCTTCATGTGTGGAGAAGCTCTTTGGTTTGTGACTCCCCCTCACCCCCAATCTCCCCCCTCCCCCACCATCAAGGAGGGACTGGTTGCTGAACACTCACCAGGACACCATTCTGTCATTGTACCGCTCCCTCAGCCTCCTCTATCCGGAGAGTTCCTTCCCATACCTGAAGCTAACCTCCTCAGCTCTCCTTGCCTCTAATTTAAGCTGTCTATCCTCCTACAGATACCCCCCCCACCTCCCCACTCCCCCTTCCCCCACCCCCTCCCACCACCCCCCCACCACCACCACCCCCTTCAGGTCAGGCTTCTGAACCTGAGAACTGACACACCTTGCTTTCAGAGTCTCTGCTTAGTCATGCCCTCCCCAGGCGATGAGTGCAGCAGCATGTACAGGAACCAGAAGGAAGGAAGGGCCCCAAAAACCCACACACTGGGAACACAGACACATCTGATCACACTTCAAAAGTCATGTTCCGTCCCACCCCACACCCACACTCAAAGTTACATCAGCACTTGTGAGGATGACAGTATCATGGAAAATTGAAATACACCTGTGGGGATGTGTTATCACATGAGAGTAAGCTCTCAGGCAACAGGACACTAGTGGAGAGATAGCCACAGGCAAGACGTAGGCTCTGCCTGTGTGTTCCCCCTACACTAGAAAGGATAACCTCTCACCCACTAAAGGGTACACTTACCTCAACTTCTACACTGCAGATTTGTGTCAGCTACTTTTAACCTCTATATAAAGAAATGGATTTGTCACTGTTCTTAGCACTGTGACAAAATGCCTACAACTTAAGGAAGGCAGGAAGGGTTCATTTTAACTCGTGGGTTAAGTGTGCAGTCCATTGCGGTAGGGGAGACATGGAGACGAGCTGGAGGCAGCTGCCTGCATTGCACCCACAGTCAGGAAGCAGAGAGAGACGGATGCTGTTACTGAGCTTGCGCCTTCCTTTTTATTCAGTCTTGGGGACAGCTCTTGGGATGGCACTGCCCACCCATACTCTGGGTGAATCTTCCCTGCTCAGTGAAACCTCATGGTCATACATGCCCACAAGTGTCTCCTAGGTGGTTTTACATCAGGTCAAGCTGACAGTCAGGATTAAGCATCACGTGTCACCTGCCTTGTGACTTGCCATAACATGGATATGGAATGTCCCCAAAGTCCCACATAGCGAAAGCTCAGTCGCCAGCTTGGCACTACTGGGGGAAGGGGGCTGGAGCCTTTAAGAGAAAGCCTGAAGGGGGTATTGGAAAGTCTGACCCTCCTCTCCCTCTTTCTCTTCCTGACTACCACACAATGAATGCCTTCCTCAGATGCATACTCCAGTAATGCCTTACAGTCTCACCACAGGGCCGGAGTAACAGCTGACCAAACTCCCAAACTATGATCTTAAACAATCTTTTATTCTTTTTAACTCCATACCTCTGCTTTAGGAAAATAAAACTGACTAGCACATATCCCAAGACATCAAACTGTCAAAGTGGGAGAGACCAAAGCCCAGCATTACCTGGGTGGTAATAGCGAGGTGGTGGTGATGGTGGTGGTGGTGATGATGGTGATGGTGGTGATAGTGGTGATGGCGGTAATGGTAATGGTGGGGGTGGGGTCCGGGGATGCTGTGGTGGTGATGGTGGTGTGTATATACATATATTCATGACAGTGCATATGTGGATGTCAGAGGACAACCTCAGGTATTGGCTCTTGTCTTCCATCTTGTTTGAAACACTGTTGTTGTCTGCTACTGTGTTCTTGAGGCTATCTGACCTATAGCTTCCAGGGGTTCTCCTGTGTCCACCTACCACCTCACCAGATAACGCTAGAATAGGTGCATGCCACTGTATCTAGCTTTATGTGTCTACTGGGGATTCGAACTCAAGTAGTCGTGCTTGCTCTCTGAGCCCTCTCGCAGCCCAGTAGCAAGTGAGTCCTCCCACCCTTGAGTATCTCCTCCTCCCCTCTGAGGGTGAACCTCTACAGCTATTGAGAGTGACTTTGTCAGTGTGACAGAGTGGTGGTCACCTTAGATGGAGCCAGGGCAGAAACAGCAATAGCCCTGCAGCTAATCAAGGCTCCTCATCTGAAACTTAGCTGGGCTTTGAGTCTGAGCTGCTTTGAATGGCAGCATTAAAGGAGCCAGATTTGCCAGTTCAGTGTAAGAATAATCTAGAAATAATCTTACTGGAAGTAGGAAGGCTTATGGCCAGTTTTCCCCACTTAGAATGTGGTTCACAGCCTCACTAGAGAGAGCAGTGGCAGCCAGCAATCCCCATCAGCAAGAAGACAAGTGCCTGGGGACTAGCCTACAGCCCTTGCTCCTGGTCCCAGCTAGGGAGATACTTCCAGCCCGTAGCTTTCAGACTGATAGCAGGTACCTCCTTTAGTGACACAAGCCAACGTGCCTGCTTTCAAGGCCTATTGGCCTCATTCTAGCCAGCCCCTCAATAAGTCTTCCTCTCCAGTTAGCTCTCCCCTGAAGCCATGAGTCTTGGGCTTGGCTGCACACCCCTGTGGAGCTTTTAAAACTCCCTGTATGTGGGCTGTAAAGCAACAGAGTGCATTGGAACTCCTGCCTGGGCTGCAGCCAGCAGCTCTGAGGGTCCCTGGGTGAGCTATGCTTGCACTCAGCTGAGCTATGACCTCCTCTTACAGCTGGGCCTGCAGTCTAGCCCAGACTTTGCAACACCTTGCCTTGTGTGAGAACTGCTTAGTTCAGTTGCAGACCTCGGCTCCTGTCAGAGTGGGCCACCCATGACCCCTCACAGGACATGGCAAATGCCAGTGTGCCTTCTACTCTTGGCCAAGACTTGCCCAGCAGCACATGAGTAGCCACAGAGCAGGCTCTCTGTCCTTGTTCCCAGCATTCCTGGGAGCCCCACAGGGATTTCTGTCATATCTGTAGCCTAGCGGCTCTCAGTGGGGAAGCTTCAAAGCAAAGCAGAGAGCCCTGACCTGTCTTGAGGGCATCAGGCCTTCTGTACCCCGTATAGGGTTGGAGCTTGGATTCTAACTATTCTTTCCATCAACCTCCAACAAGCCCCTGGGCCTTGCCCAAAGAAGGTCCATCATCTGTGGTACCTACAAAATTAAAAAAAAAAAAAAAAAAAAAAAAGGAAAGGGGGGTTATTCTGGAGCCAAATACAAATGAGTACAGACCCAAAACACAGATCCAGGTTCCCCAAATGCTACATTCCAGTGATGTAGCAGTTAATAGACTTTTTATAAAAACATAGCAAAGCAAGCCATAAACCAAGACATGTGTCCAATACGTTGGTGGGTACTCGGGTTATAGCAAAGCAGGGAGACTCAGATGCCAGCTGAGCCCTTTGCTTGGTGGAAACCAGAGGTCTGTTCAAACATTCCTAAGGATTTACCTTATGGTCATAATGACGTTAGGTCACCTACAGAGGAGAGTGATAAATGGCTGTTAGGGGGACTAAAGATGCCCTGAGATAATTTGGCTCAGGACTTGTAACATTCCAACCTCTCTACATCACTGTGGTTCTGGTCTGTTAATCAGCCTTTGTTGTCACAACTCCTTTCCAGGAACTCTGCCTTCGAGGGGAGAGATGCGGGGTGGGGGAAGGAAAATGAAGCCTTGTAGGTGACAGTTTCCAAAGATGCTCTGAGAAGTCCAACCACCCCACCAGCTCTTACTGGTGCATAGCTCTCCGGCTGCCATCAAAGGCAGACAGTGTTTTGGGTCTGGCTTACCTTCATCATTACCTTGATGAAGTCAACACAAAGTTCAGCTTCCTTCTTCTTTCCTCTTGGGGTGCTTGCTCTTAATACCCCAATGTTAGACTGTGAGGATGGGTAAGCTACAGCCAGGGGCTACATGCAGCCAAGTTGAATGGAATATGCTGTACTCCCAGCACTAGGGAGGCTTCAGAAGGAGAATCACAAAGCCCACATCTGCCTGGGCTACAAGGGAGACTGTCTAGAAGCAAAATGGAGAGGATAAAGAAAGGTGTTTGAGGGCCTTTGAGATGGTTCAGCAGGTAAAAACCACTTACTATGCGTGCCTGACGACCTGAATTCAATTATCAGCACCCAAAGGGGAAGGAAAGAACCAAGTCCCCAAAGCTGCCTTTCACACTCACACAAATACATGCCATATGTACTCAGTAATAATACATAAAGTTAAATTAAAAAAAAAAATAAGATAATTGAGGGGTCATATGCAGGTGCTATGGCTGCCAACCCTCACCAGGCTTCAGCCATCACCAGATAACCACAGATGTCAGGCAGCTTAAAGAGGGATGCATCTACCTAGACTCCAGGTCCAGGGAGAAGTGGAGTCTTTCCCTGACCCGGCCAGACCACAACATAGAGTAGATGGTACACTGTCAGCTCTGGAGTTCAAGGCCAGCTCTGGCCAAACAGCAAGATCTTGCCCCTAAAGAGAGGAGAAGGAAAAGGAAAGAGAGAAAAGGAGAGAGGAGGGAGGAGAAGGAGATTGGGGGCAAAGAGGAAGGAAGGGACTTCCATTCCCCAAAGCTTCTGTAGTTTCTCCCAGCAACAGATAACAGCCATTCAGGGTTCAAAGTGAGCTCATGATCTTTGAAACAGGGATTACCAGGGTCTCCAGACCCAGTAGGCGTTCCACTTCACAGACAGGACCCTAGCTGGAGGAAGCCAAGGGCTCTGCATATCTGGATGGTAGTGGGCACCCACCCAGGCCTGTACCTACTCTTGGTGACTCATGGGCTGACATCTCTCTCTTCCTTGGATGGGAGGAAACCCTGCAAACTCAAACACTTGAGCTCAGTGGTCCCAGCAGAACTGTCACCAGAGTGCGTGTTTGACTTGGCTCTCACCGTGTTGTTTTAGAAAAGGAACGCCTTGCCAATGCTTAAATTTTGGAACACTTGGATAAAAACCTGTCGGTGTATAAATACATACAGCCCCCTTAACCCTCAACTATAGAAATAAACATGATAACATTTTTCTCTCAAAAGCCAGACAAGCTAGCCCCAAGAGGCTCACAACAGATTGTGGCAAAGATAACCTTGGATGGAGTGGGGGACCCTGGCCAGCACACTCCAATCCCCACCACTCCCTATTGCCTTGAACTCAGCAAGTTCCCAGATGAGTACCCAGGCCTCTGCTTTTAGAAATCCTACAGTCTACCACCCAGAGCAGCAGCTTCTTGGCTGTGTATGTGTGTATGTGAGACCTTGTTTCTTTCTGCCTCTGTTTTCTGAAACATCCTAGGTCAGAGCTGGGTGGAGTGATCCTCCAGCATCTGACATAGGTGGGCACATTCTAAGGCACTGCAGTCATAATCATTAGGTTTTTTTTTTGTTTGTCTGTCTGTTTTTCTACTTGAGGCTGTGGGGCTCACTTCCTACCTATCATCCTAGGGGTTCCCAGTCAGCGTATACAAGCCATCTCCCCACACCCTGCTCTGCAAATCCATCCCCTGACACAGGAGAGCCACAGGGCCAGAGACGGGAAGTGGCCTTGAGCCACAGCCTGCCTTTGAAT
Source organism: Arvicanthis niloticus (assembly GCF_011762505.2). Lineage (NCBI taxonomy): Eukaryota > Metazoa > Chordata > Mammalia > Rodentia > Muridae > Arvicanthis > Arvicanthis niloticus. The sequence continues at coordinate 39,702,961 of NC_047666.1, forward strand.
GTAAATATTAGTGTTGGCCCAGCCCAGAGCACTGCATGAAGGAGAGCCAAGGCTGGAGCCTTTGGAGGCAGGCTGCCAGGAGCCACAGGGCAGAGGGAGCCCCCTAGCCTGGCCTTCCTACACCCCTGACTGCTCAAAAGATGGAAAGGGGAGACCACCACTGATACCGACCCACTCCACCCCCACCTCAAGCATCCATTGAGGCCCCAGGCAGGGACTGTCATCACAGTAAAATGAGAGCTGAGACTGAGGCCCAAGCTCAGGCTACTGGCCTTGACAGTGAGCTTCCCAGAGAGAGGTCAGTAGAGCCAAGGCCTGGGCCAGGAGGGAGGGAGGGAGGGGGGACAGCTTGTTGTTGCTGCTCCAGCTGAAGGACCCGCTGCAGCTATAATTATCTGCTTATGTCAGGCAGAAGCAGAGAACCAAAAGCCAAAGGCTTTGCAATGAGCCACAGAGGGTAAGCTATCTGTCACCAGCACAAGCCATCCCTCTGTGGTTCCTTAAAGCTGCATGTGGACACAGAGGGTTATGTCAAGCTAGAACAATAGGAGACTTGGGGATAGAGGGTCAGTTAAGGGCTTTTTGTTTTGAGACAGTGTCATACTGTAAAGCCCAGGATGGCCCCAAACACACTATTCTCCTGCCTCAGTTCCTGAGGTGCTAAAATTTCGAGCTCTTTGGTTCTTTTATCAACAGCTTGCTTCTAACACAGTCACCAAGGTCTCTGCAGCATTTTCTACCTCTGCAATTCCCTAAGGGAGGCAGAGGTTACAAGGACAGACTTGGAATTGGACAATTGGGTCTGCATTCAGCTATGCTGCTTCCTAGCTATGTGATATAGGACAAGTCCCTTAACTTCTCTGTGCTTTAACTTCCTCGTGTTCAAAATAGGGATAAAGTATCTTCTGCTTCCTTCCCAGTGCAGCAGGACTGGGGGTTGGGGGGCATTCTAGTTCTGAGGAGAATGCTGTCACACCTACTGGCTAGGGTTTTGCAAGCAGAATTTCTTTTTCTTTCTTTCTTTCTTTCTTTCTTTCTTTCTTTCTTTCTTTCTTTCTTGTTTGTTTGTTTTTTCGAGACAGGGTTTCTCTGTGTAGTCCTGGCTGTCCTGGAACTCACTCTGTAGACCAGGCTGGCCTTGAACTCAGAAATCCACCTGCCTCTGCCTCCCAAGTGCTGGGATCAAAGGCATGCACCACCACTGCCTGGCTGCAAGCAGCATTTCTAACAGCCTACAAATGACCAGCTACATGCTCCTGCTGATCAATCAATGGCCACCCCCGTCAACATAGAAACTGTAAGTGCAGTAGAATATTATGCAGCAGTCGAAAAGAAAAAAAAAAAAAAAAAAAAAAAAAGGCCCAACCTTCACTAACTGACATGGAAGGATTCCTAGCCGCAGAGGCAGAAGTGGACCAGCTCCTCATAAGACAGTCAAGGGGGTTGGAGCATTTTGGTCTCAGCTCTTCTCCATGGATGATGCACAGATGTCTACAACTGTGGCCAAGCATGATGGCCCACACCGCTCCAACCCCTATACAAGTCATCCCTGGCCTGACTCCAGCATCAGCATCCATTGCAAATGTCTGTGGACACGGTAAGTTTCTTCTGGGGGAACATCCTTCTCAGCTCAGTTCACTGCCAAACCCAGCAAGCGCTCCAGCCTGGCAGAATCATGAGCTCTGAGCTAACAGTGACAGATGAGCTGAGAGGCCAGCAGGGACAGCCAGCAAGCAGATCTATTTCCAAGCCCCAGATTCCATCTGGGCTTCCCCCCAACAAAAGACAAATTTCTCAGGCCTTGTGCTGCGAGTCCGTTTTATTTCACCCTCCACACTCACAGATGCGGCTGGGGAAAGAGGCGGGCTGCACACCCCTCCACCCAGCCCAGGGCATATCCTCATCCCATCAGTGCGGGAGGCAAGGTGGGAAGGCTGCCAGAAGTAGAACTGAATGGAAACCAGTCACATTTGATGGGAAAGGAAATCCTTCACTCCGTATGCTTCCATCTGATTCGATCCCATCTAGGGCCCATGTACTCTTCCCCCAGCCATGAGCAGTCCTGAAAGACCTTGCTTACCACAACAGACCAAGTGATAAGGATCTAGGTGGAGTTACCCACCTTGGCTGCAGAGAACACAGAAGCAGAACTGCCCCTGGGCTTGCCTTGAGACATCTCCGGCCGTGACCTAGAACGGATTATGGATCATCCCACCCATCCTGAAACCAGGAGGGGTTGTGGGTTGGGCCTTCCCCTTTAAATTGAGAGCTGAACATTAAAGCTTTGAGCCTTGATCAGAGAACTTTGTCTTGGCTTCATCTCTTCTCACCCTCATTCCCCCTTTCATTCCCAGCCCCCCTTTCAGGTGAACCCAGTTGACTCGTGGCCACTGGTGGCTATAGGCCCAGGTACCCGTGGCATCCTGAGATTAGAAAGGCCACTGGGGGACTGGCAGAGACAACGATTGGTAGCCAGAGAGAAGCTAGGGGGTATCCTGCCAAGTGTGACTATGGGGATGGTTTGACTCCAGAGTTGCAGTACTGAGAAGGGCTGAGGTGGGTGGGTGCCACATTGATACAGCACTCCCCTAGGCCGCCATCCACACCCTGTATGAGTCTGAGTTCTGCTGTAACAACATACCCAGAGCTAGGAAGATTGGAAGGAAAGAGTTTGTTCAGCCCACCTTCCTAGGAACCGAGAGGATAGCACATGCTCTGGTCAGGCCTCCCCCCTCCCACCCCACCGTGAGTCGTTGTATCACAATGAGGTGAGTCCCATCACAGAGCACACATAAGATAGAAGTTCTAGTGGAGGGAGGGAAGCCAGAGCACAGGAAGGGGCAGCGCTCTCCTGGAATCAAACCTCCTAAGGGCTAATCATTCTGGATGCTCTGCATCTGGCCTTCCCAGGGCTGGACCCCAAGGATCTAATAGCCTTTCATAAGGCTCTTCCCCTTTTAAAAAAAAAAAAAAAAGTGAGTGCTTACCTGCACATGCATGCATCATATGCCTATTGGCTCTTTCTCCTAAGGGGGCCACACCACCTCCCCACACAGTAACCAGGGGGATGTACTCAAATCACATTAAGTCACAATGTATTCCCCACCAGAGCTGTTGGTGACTGAAGCTCTGCATGCATGGTCAGTGTCTGCTGAAAGCAGTTCATCCTTTCTCAAGAGCAGGGCTCTAAGAAAGGCTCACAGTTTCTTGGTCCAGGTGCTTCAGTCTCCTCCCGGAAAAACTCAGAGTAAGTGATACCACAATAGCTTCCAGAGCTGCGCTATGGTGTGTCCCCATGTTGGGCATGGTCACCCTGTAGTTCTTAGAGCCTCTGCTGAGAAAACTGACTGTATTTCTTTTCTTACCTCCTGCTCCAGGCTACACCTGTCCAGACCCCAGACTGTGCCTCAGACTTCTTGGGTGACTCTGCTGGGATCGCAGAAGGACAAGGGAGCACGAGAGACACATAGAGATTTTCACAGCCTGAATTCAGAATTGGCCACCATTGGCTGTGCCCTCATCCTCTCAGTAGGTCATGGGGCTAAGCCCACATCAGTGGGACAGGAGCTACACTCCTGCTATGAAATTTGCAGGAGAGGAAGAAGGAAGAATGGGTCACGGTGTGATCTATGTTCTGTAACATGTGTGTTGCACATGTGCAGAGGTCTATACAAGATTATTCCAAGCGTGTTTTGCATGGTAAAATCCCATGGGGAAAGGAATAATAACCATGCCCTGGAAGGACTGGGTAGCCCATACCACACATATGCAATGGAATAGTACACATCAGTTAAAAAGGCACAAGGCCTCCATTAGCTGAGACAGCAAGACTCCCAATATGCTAAATGCCAGAAGGCACAACCCAGCAGCGGCTAGCCCCAGACAGCCATTTAAATAGAATTGCTGTTCTATCTTCAATAGCAGTGACTGCCTAGGATACACTCAGTCACACACACACCTCACTCTCAGTATACTGGGCCATGCAGATGGAGACAAGGATATCCACGAGGAAAGTCCTACCAGCAGGTGCTACTTCAGCTCTTGGCCTAGGCCCTGGGCTTGAGGCAGTGAACCTGACTCCTGCTGTTCTGAATAGCTGATGTCCCATTTCAGAGCCTTGGTGATTCATAAGTTTCCAGGAGGTTCCTAGATATCACATTTCCAAGCACACACACACACACACACACACACACACACACACACACCTCCCTCCCTCCCAGGAAATTAGGAGACTAGGAATTAGGGCCCAGCAGTTCCAGCCAATGACTTCTGGGGCAGCCCTGCTCTAAAGACCTTCTCTGCCTCCTTCCATCATTCCTTCTAAGCAAAGGGGTGTCTTAGTCTGTGTGAAGTACAACTACAAAACACAAGGGACCAGGCCACTTTCGTACAACAGGAACTGCCTGGTGACAGCTCTAGCCACTGAGGAGCCCAGGACCCAGGACCCTAAGGATCTGGAGTCTGGTGACAATGCAAGTCTTGGTTCATAGAAAGTATCTTCCTATCTGGCCTTCCCATGACAGGAAGGAAGGAAGGACAGGAAGGATCTAGAGTTTTGGGGTTTTTTTGGGTTTTTTTTTTTTTTTTTTTTTTTTTAGAAATATGCTAAATCTGTAGCTGGGAGTATATCACCAACTAAACCAGGTGTGGTCCCAGCATTCTTGAAGTGGAGGTCAAAGGATCAAAACACCAAGGTCATCTTTGGTTATAAAGATGGGGGCTAGCCTGGGCTACATGAGACGTTGTCTCAGCTAAAGAGACAGACAGACAGACACTAATCCATCCCAAGGCCTCTACCCTAATTACCTTCAAATTATATCTCTTAAGCCAGCCCCTTGGAGGTTAGAGTGTCCACAGGTAGACACAGGAGCCAACCCAATCTTCAGTCCACAGCAGGTGGGACTTTGGGTACAAGCAAGATGGCCCCCAGCTCCAAGTGTCCTGACTGCTGCCCCTACTGTAACTGAAAGCTCTGCTAGATCCCAAAATGACCTCAGAGAGCTGGTTCCCGCTCTCAGTCATACCTTCCCTTGACACTCAGCTCTACAGCCCCTCCCCATAGCTGTCCACCTCCTCCCTCCAATCTCCTCCCTCCCCCCATGGCTAGTACCCAAGGCTCAAATCAGACCTGACACAAACTTGCAATGGACTGTCTCAGAATGCCAAGATCTTCAACATACCCCAGCCCCCTGGCTGCCCTCATCCATTCAGGAGCTGAGAGGCCACCTCTGTTCTTACTGGGGACCCAGGTACCTTGTTTGGTGGCAGGCCTCCTGCTCCCTATGTGAGCATCCTGATTCTTGGAAGGGAAGACTGGCTTTCCCCCCCCCCCCATTCCTGCTCCTTCATGGCTCCCCCACTCTGGACCATGCTTGACATCTATAATATCCCCTTCTATCTGGCTGCTGGTCCTGCTAGAAGCTCCTCAAAGCACCTCCAACCCCTACTCCAGCATCCTTTTCCCTACCATATTCTGGCCATAGACCAAGTTGCCCGAAAGCATCTTTGTGCCTGTCTTGACTGGGCACACAGCTCATACCTGCAACAGCCTGCCTCACAGGGATCCTGGTCACAGCATCCTAATGTCACATCCATCATTCCAAAAGTTATTCACTGAGTATGTGCCATGTACAGAGTGCTATCCCAGGACAGTGAGCACACAGTGAACATCCTCATCCTTTGTACTTCACATTTCTGCTTGCAAGAGGCAGGCTGGAACCAGGTGAAAGCAGAGCATGGTAGCATAGCCGGTAATTCTAGCATTCAGGAGGCTGAAGCAAATGGACCAAGAGTTTAAGGCCAGCCTGCACATATCAAGACCTTGCCTCAAACAAACAAACAAACAAACAAACAAAACAAAAATAAAACCCAAGGGGGGGGGGGCAGCTAGATGGCTCAGGTGGATAAAGGTGTTTGCTGCTAAGCCTGACAGCATGAGTTTGATTCCTGGAACCCACATAAAAGGAGAGAACTGACTGCCTAAGACTGCTCAAAGCTACCCTCTGATGAACATGTAATGAAATGTGTTTACTCCAGTAAACACAATAACCAAGTAATAGATGGCTGTTTTGCTATTATTCTTGATGGACAGGGAGATTGCAGTGTTAGACTACACACAGTAAGTGTTATGGAAAAAGTGGGAAGGGGAATCTGACAGTGGAAGAGGGAGCAGGTGTTGTTTTAAGTAGGTAGTGGAGGGCAGGACTCAATGAGAAGGCGCACATGAACTTCGGCCAAAAGCCAAACAAAAAACCCGAGGTGAAATATGAAAGCCAGGTGAGCTGACTCAGACCTGCAACTTCAGCATTCTGGGAGGCAGAGGCAGGATGACTGTCACAAGCTGGAGGCTGTCCTGTCTCAAAAGGGGATAGCAACAGAAAAAGCAGAAGGAAAAACCCTAAGATGGGGCATGCCTGGTGTGTTCCAGGAAGAGCCAGGAGTTTGGAGGCTGGAACAGAGAGAATGGGAGCAGGCTGCAGCCAGGGAACAAGAAGCATATGGGTGTGGTGAGGGTGCAAGCCGCCAAAGGCCTTGCTGCCCTCGGCAAAAAGGGCTCTGTTTCCACTAGGCCTAAAGAAATAGGCTGTCACTAGAAGATCAGAGGTAGTGGGGAGAAATAGCCCCAGTTCCACTTAGTTGGGAAATCTTGGGCTATTGTATTTAAAAGAAACAGAAGGGGCTGGTATGAATCAGGGAGAGCTCTTGGAACAGGGCTGGCCCCCACCAGGGTGTGGAGGCCAGAGAAGGGAAGCAGAGCCAGGAAGACACACCTACCTCTGGCTTTGTGCCTGGAGGAAAGATGCTGCCTTAGTATTAGTTAGCATGAGCACTGGAGCCCTGGGTTTCCAGCTGAGCTGCAAGGATCAAGTAGCATTAGTTAAGGTGCTGCCTGGATTCTGTTCTGTGGTTGTGATAGAATGCCGGAGGCTGGGAAATTTATAAAGAACAGAAACTCAGCTGTAAAGTCCAGCATGGAAAGTTTACGTCCAGCAAGGGACCCTGTGCTATGTCATTTCATGATAAGAGAAAGGGCACAGGGCCTGGCATGGTGGGCACACTAATCCCAGCACTCAAGAGGCAGAGGCAGGCAGACCTCTGTGAGTCTCTGTGAGTTTTGAGGCCAGCCTGGTCTACAAAGCATGTCCAGGACAGTGTGGTGGGGGGGGGGGTTGTTGTTATACAAATAAACTCTGTTTTGGGAGGGGTTGGAGAGGAAGGGGAGGGAGGAGAAGGGGGGGAAAGAGATCAGATGAAGTCATGCACAGGAGAGCAACAGGCAGCCAGGAACCCCTTGACAAAAAAAAAGCCCTCTCATGGGAGGATCTCCATGTGTTCCTGAACAAGTTTCTGTAGTTGTGTAACAGTTTCTTCTTCGTTTAAACATTTCATTCTACAGAACACTCCTTAAGCAGGAAGGTAAATCATTCAAAACAGCTTCAGGAAGTCACTAAAACTGATCAGATTCACTAGCTCCCTTCCTGCCAGAATAAGCAATAAAAGCTGAGAGAGTTCCCCTCTGATACAGAAGAGCTGAGCTGCAAAGCAGGCTTTCAGACCAGACCGGCTTCCTAAAGGAAGCAGAAACCAGCCAAGCCACCTGGAAGAGGTTTAGATAAACTGAGGCACCTGGAAAGGACTCTCCAACCTGTTAGGCTGCCTGCAGACTGTACAGTGTGCTTCTCCAGGCTTTGTGAGCTGTCACCTGGGCTGGAGTGGGCCTTGAGTACTTTCTGCTCCTGCAAGTAAACCCAATAAAACTCTTTAGTTCTAGCTGAGAAGTGGTGGTATGTACCTTTAATCCCAGACTCGAGAGCCAGACAGATCTCTGTAAATTCAAGGCCAGCATGGTCTACAGAGCAAGTTTCAGGACATCCAGAACTATACAGAGAAACCTGTCACAACCAACCAACCAGCCAACCAGACAGAGAGACAAAAACCAACTCATTGGTTCACCAAATTGGACTTCGGTGGTATCTGTATTTTGGTCATGGGATCTCTGTTTGGGGTGAGTACACCTGTGTTGTGTCTTCCCAGGAAAAGTTGTGTTACACAAAAGCAGTGCAGACTGAGAATCAGGTCTCTAGTCTCTGCACAGCATGGGTATGTGCACACCAGAGAAGACAGTGGCCTCACTGTGTCCAAACAGGTGGAGTCTAACACAATGCTAGCCCTTGGGTGGGAAGATTCAATCAGCAAGATGGTGAGGGCAGGGCTCCCAGCCAGGCCCCTCCATTTTCCCCTGCTGAATTCAAGGCTGCTGATTGCGCCATTGTTCCAGACATAGATGCAAAACAAAGCCTCATCCCTTTGCAGGGACCATTATCTGTCTTTGTCACCTGGCTGGCCTCAGCTGGGTCATTCTTCCTCCCTCATTCATGCTGTCTTAGGCTTGCAAGGGGCTGGGGACAGAAGCAGCTCACAGAGGCAGACCGCTGAGATAGTTCTGGCTTCCAGGGCATTTGCTGTCTCCCTGTGGCTTTCACACATGATGACCTGGAGACAGCCTGACCCTTTCCTGCCAGGACTCTGAGAGACATACCACAAGACAGCCAGAGCCAGGTGGAAGCTTTCGTCTCCATTCTAATCTGGTCTCAGGGGTCACATGTCACCACTTAATCACGGACATGGTTTACAATGTCTACAACAATTTCTGTCCCTCAGTGTCATCTGCCAAATGAGGACGTGAGGAGAGCGGCAGTCTGCCTCAGAAGGCTGTTGCAGAACAGTGAAAGGGCTTGGTGGGTAAAGCCCTTGCCAGAAAGCCTCATGACCCAAGTTCAATCCCTATAATCCACAGTGGAAGGAGAGAAGGCTCAAAGAGTCCCCTGACCTCCGTATGCCTGCTGTGGTTCATAGCCACATATACACTCTAATAATAAGATATGTATGCATTATATATAACATATATGCATGTATATATGTACATATTATATATACATATGTGTATCATATATAAAATTTTTTTTCATTTAAAAGCTGTTGAAAGGATGCCACGAGAGAATTGAAGTGAAGCCTTCTAGAATGTTCCACACATAGGGAATACTTTAAAAATGAGTGATCATTTCACGAAGATCAATGTCAAGAAACTTTCAAACCAACAACCTGGCCTTCCCCAACTTTAGGCATCCTCCTGGGCTTGACTTCCTTTTGTAGACTCTCCGCAGGTGCCCTGTAGCCCTGGCAGGGTCTCTGAACCAAGCAGCACCTGGCTGGGGTTAGGAGCCCAACCTGCAGGTTTCCATGTATACCTCCACACCTGGTGGGTCAGGGTTAATTTACTTCTGGCTTGTTAGTGAATTCAATTGTAGCTCACCAGGCTTGGGCTTTCAGCCAAGTTCCCTGGCTCTCCTCGCAAGGCACCGTGTCAGGAGAGGGAAAATAATTAATCATTACAACAAGTGCTCTAGGAACATGACAGCCATTGAGCCCCAGCCTTGCAGCTGGCTGACATCTTGACATTTAAAACAGTTCCACGCCCCTCCTGATGTTCAGGAGGTATCATCCATCTGGCTTTGAAAGTCAGAGCTGGTGACCTAGAGAACACCCAGGCTACCTTGCCAGCTGTAGACACCACCTGCCCCAGGGGCCTGAGAAAAACACTCATCTTCTATCTGGCAGAAATGACATCACAGTGACAATGTCAAGGTCTACCTCCCACCTAACAAAACCTCCCCAACTCTCCAGTCTCCATCCTTTTATATATTCACCTACAAAATCCATTCATGCAACCATCTGTTCCTCTTCCACCTCCTCTGTATCATCCCTCCACCTATCCATTAGCCTATCAATCCATCATCTATCCATTTATCCACCTCTCCTTCTTCATCCCCATCTATATGCCCACCCACCCATCCATCTAAACCTACAGTAGTTCTCAACCTCTGGGTCCGGGGGTGGGGGTGGGGAACCCCCTTTGGCAAACCTCTATCTCCAAAAATAATTTACATCATGATTCATAACAGTTGAAACAAAAGTAACAGTTATAAAGTAGCAAGGAAAATAATCTTATGGTGGGGGGGGGGGGTCACCACAACATGAGGAACTGTATTAAAGGGTCACAGCATCAGGAAAGTTGAGAACCACTGACCTAAACACTTCCTTCACCCCCCCCCCACACCCCGATTCCTTGATCTATTAACCTAGCTAACTATTTCCCCTGTCCCAACTATTCATCCATCCACCCATCCCCCACCTCAGCTGTACCTATGCCTCCATCTCTCCTGCCCACTCCCCCCTCCCCGTCCATCCTCCTACCTCACCTCCACCCCACCACCCCAACCTCTCTTGCCCCCAGCCCATCCACTCCCTTCTCTACCCTCTCTATTCTCTATCAGTCAGGTGTTCAATACTGAATGAGTACTCACTTAGGCCATTCACGGATGTGTTAATTTATGCAGAAAACATGTACTAATAATAGCTGTCAATTCATTAAGTCAACCAGCCATCGTGTGCAGAGAATGTAGGGTCTTATTTGTCCACCCGTGTCAATGTGTTCACTTGACAGTGACCTGGTAGCAGCCGTTTATTTGTTCTCCCGACAAGTGATTGGCGCAGCCACTATTGGGTCAATTAGACAGAGATCTGATGCTTGCTGAGCTCTTCCTAACGGCAGACCCTGGTTTCCAACACTTAGGGTGCTGTGATGACTTGGACAATGTCTTTAAACCGCAGAGAACCTAAATGAAACAATGTATCTGTTTAACAGGCCACCGATCCGGGAGCTGGGAAGTGCGGAGGTGTATGAAACTTTAGAAAAAGCTTCCTGAGGTAGTCAACAAGGAGGCTTGAAATCCAAGCCACCTTAAATCCACCCCTGTGACAAAGGGGTTGTGACTTTCCATCAAGTGTTGGCTTCCTCGTTTGTGAACTGGAGCATTGACAGCACCTCCATCCAAAACTGTGGAGAGGCAGAGAGCCTCTGATGAATGACTGGTAAGAGTCAAGGGCGAGCTGAGTGGGCACTGGAGGGAAGGCAGTCCAGGCGGCAAGAGCCAGGGCAAGGCAGAGGCCTGGAAGTCTCCTGCAGAGGCCAGGGTGTAAAGGAACTGCAAGTCAACTACAGTTGCTGCAAGGAAAGGTGAGAGGAAAGGGTGGGAAGATAGGGGTCCAGAGAAAGATGGCGGACAGCATCTAGAATTTCATTCTCCTCCTCGAAGCCCTGAATCACATGGGAACAGCCTAGAGACGCAAATTCCTGAACCCAGCCACAGCCCTGATAGATGAGACTCTGGGACTGCGATGCAGCCTGTGAGAACCAGCTCTGTAGGTGACAGGGAGTCACCTTCGAGTCTGGGAGGTGGGTGGAGGCTGGGAAGGTTTGGGCAGGAGTTGGAAGCCTGCCTGTCAACATATTAAAGTCATTCACAAATCATGAAAACTTATTTCAAGGAGTTCAGGGCAGCACTGTCCTGCTTGCTCCTAGGAGGAGGGGCAGGTCCAGACCATTCACAGAGAAGACAGCTGTCACCTTCCTGACCCTTCACTTCTGAAAGGGAGCAGTGGCTTCTGGACCTCAGGGCACCAGGCTGTGGACCTGTCAACTCTGAGGTGGTAGCCTGCCCTTCCTCCCCCACCCCGTGCCTGTCACAGCAGGGCTGTCTCAGGAAACAATGTGCCTCTGAGCAGCCCTGGCTGCGTTGGTGGCAGCCGCAGCCCAGGCATCACGATGAGTCTCATTTCCTAGGAAACAGGGCGTCGCACTTGTACCTTTGCTGGGAGCCTCCGCATTTGGAGCTGTCACGTGACTTGGGGAGCTATTTTTAGCCTCCCCCAGCCCTGTGTTGTAGGAAGAATGATTTGATGAAAATACTAAACTCATTAAAAAGCCTGGGGGATGGGGAAGGGAGAAGGCATTGCAGGAGCCTGGAAGCTGCTACTTTCTGGATCTCAGATCTGGCTCAGGCTGAGCACAGGGGTAGCCATAGCTGGGACCTGGCATCTCTGGAATCTGGGCCTTAGGACCAGGTTAGTGGCAATCAAGGACTCTGTTACCTGGTACTGCTGGCCTTGCATGCCAGAGCAATACTAGGTATTTCACCTACATCTATCCACAAGACTCCTAGAACATAAAAACACTCATTGCTCTATTTTTACAGGTGAGGAAACTGAGGCCCACAGAGACTAAAGACATCCTTATGCCAGGTGGAGTGGCACACCTGTGATCCCAGGAGATCATGGTAATGAACAGGGGTCCCAGGTTCAAGGCCAGGTAGTGAGTTTGAGGCCAGCCCGGGGAACATCGTAAGCTCAAAGGCTTACTATGGCTCATGGCTCAATCCCAGGCTATCTGCCTAGGAGCTCAGTCCTTTCCCACCTGCTATAGAGAGCCTCCTCCTGCGTTACTAGTTCCTTCAAGCAGCACACACAGTAGGGGTGTGTGTGTGTGTGTGTGTGTGTGTGTGTGTGTGTGTGTGTTGATATTTGGTTGGTTGGTTCTCGTTTGGTTTTTGTCCTGTTACTCACTAGGCCCCTCAGGAAGACCTTTAACTCCTAATCCCCCATCCAGGTGCTGGCATCCTAAGCATGTGACTGTTCTCTTACCCAGCCACAAAGGTATAGTTATCAGTATCGAGGGGGTCCATACCCGGGGCTAGCACCACTTAGCATCTTCTGTTTCCAGCCATTTATCCTTGAGTTAGTTCCTAGAGTGTGTGTCTCCTAAGGCCCACCACCCTGTTGCATAGAGCATACAAGATTTCTCCTTCCTCCACAGTCCCTCTCATCACCGATCACCACCTGGGATCCCTAGAGAGGTCCCTTTACTAATACCCCAATGCCAAGGAAGCTGAGTGAACCCAACATCTCAGCCAATACTATGTATGCCAGAATCTTCCAAGAACCTAGGAAAAGCCCCCAGAGAACAGATTGGCACAGGGAACACTCTCTGACCCCACATTTTACTTAATGATTGCACCCACAGCTGATCTATTAGCCCAGCAAGGGTTAGTATCAGGAACCACACCGTATTAATATGAACTTGGAGACTTAATCAAAGTCACCACCAGAAAATGGCACATCTCAGATGCCAGATCCTACCGTCAGCTGGGCAGGCAGAATGTCCCCACATCCCAAAGAATAGGATGACTTCTCCATCAGGGCTGCAGAGAGAAGTAGAAGATCAAGCAGCTGACCAGTGACCTGGAACCTACATACTGGAAGAGCGTCCCAAAAACCAGCTACTCCCAGACCTGCCCACGTCTTCCTAGTCAGTTCCTCTTCTGCAGAATCAAACCAGTTCAGCACAGAACTGTCATTGCCACACAGAAGCCTAGCAGTATGCCAGGGGTCTACTGAACCACAGAGCGGGTTACGGGAGCTCACAGGTGATGGGCCTCAGAATCATGGTCTACTTTGGAAGAGCCTGGAGTCAGGGAGCCTTGAATTCTTTGGCACATCAGCTTTGTCCCTGAGCTTTCACTGTTCTTCTGTATTCAGTAGTTTCCTAGGCAAGTACCTGGAACCTTCTATCTGCAGTTTTGTGGCAGCCGCATGGAGACTACAGAAGCGCCTGTCCCAGGAGCATCCTCTAGCCTTCTCACCTGGGAGCTGAGGTTAAATAAATAACCACAAACACCAAAAACAGAGGAGCCAAGATACGAATAGCTGGTGATTGCCTAGTGTCTCAGTTTGGGTTTCTATTGCTGCAGTGATACACCATGACAGAAAAGCAAACTGGGGAGGAAAGGATTTCTTTGTCTTACACTTCCATGCATATTCATCATTGAAGGAAGTCAGGACAGGGACTCAAACAGAGCAGAAATACTGAGGCAAGAACTGATGGAGAGGCCCTGGAGGGGTGCTGCTTACTAGCTGACTCCCCCCATGGCTTGCTCAGCCTGCTTTCTTTTATAAAACCCCAAACCAACCAGCTCAGGGATGGTACCACACACAACGGGCTGGGCCCTCCCCCATCAATCACTAATTAAGAAAATACCTTCACCTTCACGCAGGATCTTCCGAAGACATTTCCTCAGTGAGGTTCCCTCCTTTCATATAATTCCAGCTTGTGTCAAGTTGACATACAACTAACTACACAGTGCACAAAGGATCTCCCGTGTCTTTGAGTCCCCAGGATAAGAACTGTAGCAAGGATCAGCAAGGAGAGCTGGAGAAGCATTTCAGGATGGGCTGCTATGCTGATTACAAGGCCCACGTGGTCCCTGCTGCTGGGATGCGGAGAAGCACCAAATGTGGTCTTGGTACTTACAGGGCAGAGAAGATGACGCTAGCTGTAGGCCTAGTGGCTGGGGCAGTGCATCTCGGAGCTGAGCTGGTGGTCCCTGGCCTGCTGTACCTCCCACCCTTGAGTCCACCAGGTGCTCTAAGTATAGCAGAAGGCACACGTGGCCAGTCCCCTCTGCCCCCCAATCCCTGAGGTCTTGCCCTCAGAAGACTTCAGCTTCAACTGCTATAACCTGGGGCATCCAACCTGCTGTAGCCACAGCCTGGCTTCAAGACGCTAATGTCCTGGACTTCTCACCCAATGCTGTGCCACCAGCATCACCACTTCCCCTCAGCTCTACAAGGCTTCCAGAGATTCTCCTAATGACATCTGGATACCAAGCTGAAGGTTGTATTGCAGATTAAGAGGAAACGGGCCCAAGGGTGTTTCTCACTCTCTAGACATTTCCAGGTCCCAGGGGAGCCCCTCCAGCTGGGTAGTTTCTGCCTCAAGTAGACACAGCTCCCCAGTGTGCTATAGCTGGACATTTTCAGAGCTTACACACCCATGAATGTTCCCACATTATGTCTCAGCCCAATGGCTGTAGGCTCTGTAGGGGAGCTTGCCTTTTCTCCACAACTGGCATTATAAAGCTTTCCTTCCTTCCTTCCTTCCTTCTTTCCTTCCTTCCTTCCTTTCTTTTTCTCCTCTTTCTTCCTTCCTTCCTTTCTCTTTTCCCTTTCTGTCTGTCTGTCTCTCATTGAACTGTGTATATGTGTGTGTGTTTCTTGGTTTTTTTTTTGGGGGGGGTGGGTTTTTGGGTTGTTTATTTCTTTGTTGAGACGATATCATAGCCCAGGCTAGCCTAGGACCAACAAGTCTCCTGCTTCTTGGGAGTTTTTAGTATTCAGGTTTGTATTGTGTGCTCTAGTGTCACTGGTAACCAGCAGGCGTGGACACTGCTTCATGACTGGAACACTAGGAATCATCCTTTCCTCTTTGTAAAAATCTGTTTTATTCATTTGGTTAAATGTATTCTCCCTCCTGACAGTGATTCAAACATTTAAAAAAAAAAAACAAACAAAAAAAAAACAAAGCTAAATACCCAGCCAGCTTTCTCATCCTGAGTGAGTGGTGCCTCCCAAATAAACTGTGTGTTATCACACATCTACCTCAGGCGCTTCCGAGGACTCCAGGTCTAACATGTCAAGGCTAACTCTTTGTTATCCATCCCTTCCTTCTATGGTCAGGTTCTCCTTGCAAGTTGCCACTGTTTAGCAAAAGTAGCTCCCGAGGGCCTTAGCTTCTATCTCTAGAAGTCTTTCAGTCAGCAGACACTGAGAATCCTGTGGGCCCAGCTGCAGTCACTAGCTTCATCTCGGGGGACAAAAGGCAGTAGATATGAAAAGCCCTGGATACCTCTATGCAGGGTTCATGATGGCCGAGTCTCATACAAATGGCTTCGAGGGCACTTCTTCAGCACAGCTGACATTCTCAGCTGCCTCCTCCTGACAAGAGAATGGCACCCTCAAGGAGGTGAAGTCCTTTTGCATGAAGACACAACAGTCCTTGAGCAGCCAAGATCCCAAGCCAGGACTGAAGGAATTAAGTCTGCTAACTCTTGACCTACCCTCAAGCCTCCCAGCAGCCCTTGCCAGAGGGCGAAGAGCTAAGAAGAAACCTGCCCTTCTCAGTCAAGAGACTCTTGTCATTTTCTTCTATGACAGAACAGCCCCAGTGACTGAAGAGCTAAGAGGGAACAGGGCTTGTCACAGTAGCCAGCTGCCCATTCCTTACTCATTCTGGGACCTGGGATAAAACAATTCATCCCCTTGACCCTCAGATTCTTCTTTGTCACTCAACTAAAGTCATGGAGAGGACTGATGCTTGTATTCGATGGCCTGATTTCCTATGACTGCCAGAATCAGGACCTGGACTCAATCTATGAGCGTCTAGGTACCACACAGTTGCAACAATATAATCCTCCGGATGACATCGCTGATACCAGCAATTTACAATGACATTTCTAGAAATTTCTAGATGTGTCTAGAAAACAGTGAGACGGGGTCTGGATAGTTTTGCAGTGGAATCAGTTTTTCTGGCTTACCAATCAGGGTCCAGAGTTCTAACTCTCACCACCACGTTCTTCTAGAGATGAATGGGGAGTCTAGTTCTAACTGATCCGGAGATGTTAAGTGATTGCCCTGGGTCACAGAGCTGGGAGGCAGCCAAGCCAGATCAAACTCTTGGCAATCCCTCTCCCTTTCACAAGCCTCTTATGACAGACAAGGAACAAAAGGTTCTGTGATTTTAAGTACCGCAAGGTCAAGAGTGTTAGTACTATAGATTGGATTGTGTTCCTCCATAAAGTACAAGCCCAGGTCTTAACTCCCAGAACCCCAGAACGTGGCCTTATTAGAGCAAGCATCTTTGCAGAGGGAATCAAATCAACATAAGGTCTGTAGGGTGGACCTCCATTCAGTATGACTGGGTGTCCTTATAAAAAGAGCACGGAGACGGAAAGAGACATGAACACAGACACACCCCCGCCCCCGCCCCCGCCCCCGCCCCCGCCCCCACCCCTGCCCCTGTCCCTTTGTCCCACCCAGGGCCCCACTGAGATTATCAGACTCTCTCACAACCTCAAGAAACCAGTTGCTCAGCTGAAAACTGAGAGGCATCATAGGGCCAAAGAGCCAGCAATGGGGTATAGTAGTTCCTTCTAGAAGCCTGATAGAAACACAGGTAGCCAAGGTGGTGGCACATACCTTTAATCTAATCACAGCACTCTGGAAGCAGAGGCAGGTGGAGCTCTGTGAGTTTGAGGCCAGCCACTAACTACATAGTGAGTTCAGGACAGCCAGAACTACATAATGAGAACCTGTTTCAAAAACAAAACACTACAGCAATGACAACAACACAGATGGCAAGGGAGATTCTAACCCTTCTTGGTTATGTTCCCCCATGGCATCCTGGTGTATTTTGGGAAGGCTTCTTAGAGAAAGGCCATCCTGGAGGTATAAAGTACCAGCTGAAAGATGGTGAGGGGGTGCGTTCCACAGAAAGGCATAGTGGGGGCTAGAAGATCTGCCCAGAGGACCCAGCAACTTAGGTGACTTGGAACAGCTTGGGGGTTGGGGTGCAAGGCCTGGCCTGAGGCTGGGCTGGACAGAAGCAGAGAAGACTTGAGGGTGGCCTCTTCCTGCAGGCCTTAGGATGTCATCCTGGGGGCAGTGGGGAGCCCGAGCACTGTCTCCTCAGCAGGAGACCTCTAAGAACATTTCACACAAGGCCAGGCCCTCCTCTTCAGGAGCAGGAAGTGCGGAAATGGTGGGTTTGTGCTCAGCAGGAGAGCAACTGTCTTTACAAAGCCCCTCTGGCCTGTGAAGGAAGGGCTTCTGCTGTGACTCCCCCCCCCCCTTAGAAAGTGTCTTCGCTGCCAAGCGCCAAGAGTGTTTTCAAATAAAGACAGGCCCACAGGGTTGCAAGCTGGGGCAGAGGCTGCGCGCCGGTTTCTCCCGTGAGCCTCATTCCCACTGGCAGCCTGCGTCCCCTGGACCCTCTGGCCCATCTGGGAGGCTCAGGTGTGGCCTCCCTTCGGCCCCTGGTTTATATATATATCAAGATGTTTTCCCTCATGGTTCGTGAGGCCAGAAGCTAGAAAGAGTTCTGGCTCGCAGAGGAGATGAGGACGAAGTACAACCGGAAGCCTTTCCACCACTTTCTCTGTCCTCTCTTCAGAAGAAAGCCTGTTGGTGTCTCCCAGAGTCTGGTTTTGTGGAGGTAAAGTCTCACTCCGTGTAGCCCAAGCTTTGAACGTGTCTTTGTCCCTTGAGTGCTGGAACTACAGACATAACCATCATTCCTGCCTGGAAAGTCTTGTATACTTTCCCGCTGCATTCAAAGTCTGTAGCCATCACACATTTTTGAAGAGTCACTGTCCACTCCCATACACACTAAGCCACCCCAAACCTCACACTCCTCTACACAAACCAGCCTCAAACTATCAGAGGCCGACAACAACGACTCTCACACCAGGAGACCTGTGTGGGAGGACCTGAGGGGGAAAGCCCCCTCTCTAGTCCACTATGTCTCCCTTCCCCCCCCTACTCTCCTGCTCCAAGGCCTGTCTGGCTGCTCTTCCTTGGGGGCTTAAACCCTAAGACTCTCCATGGTGGGAAGAGCCCAAGCAGAAAGCCTAGAAGCCTGGGTGGCTGTCAGGACAGGAAGAGGCTTGGCTTGTTAGAGGAACCCCCTCAGTCTACAGTGCACCAAGGGGAGGTCTGGGAGTCCCAAAAGGAAGATGGAGGGAGTGAGTGTGTATTTTGGGGAGTGAGAGTCTCTCTCTCTCTCTCTCTCTCTCTCTCTCTCTCTCTCTCTCTTTCTGTGTTCAGACAGCTGATTCAGAAAAGAACGATCAGGGAAGCGTTGGTTGCTGGGTGAGGTATGCCCTTGGGGATAGCCAGGTCCTCAGGGTTCCTGCAGGAGTCTGAGACAGCTTATGTCAGACACTGTGAAATCTAGCTGAGGCTGGGCCTCTAGAGGAAAGAGTCAGATTCCAGAAATGAGCCAGGCCTGAAGGTAAGCAGGGCTCCCCTAGGAGATGACAGCTCCATAGTGTCTCTGAGGAGAGTAGGCTCCAGGCTCTGATATCACACACCTGGCTTAGAACAGAGCCTCTGGGCGACTTGAAAGATGGGTGTTGTCCTCTGAGGCAGCTCTCCTGCGGAAGTGCTCTCTTGAAGAGGCTGGGGTTCATCTCACCTTGGACATGTGCAGGCTAGACAGTTTGAAGCCCTATATCCCTCCAGGTCAGCAGGCTGGTGGTCCTGCAGAAGAGCCTGACCCTTACAGACCTGGAATTAGGCCAGCACATTGATAAGAGGAAGAAAGGAACCCCAACGTTAGGAAGCGAGGGACAGTGGGAGAGGCAGGCTGCAGGAGGGAGAGAGGTGAGGGCAGATGGACCCACGGGGAGAGAAAAGGGAGGGGAAGAGCTGCTGCCTGTGGTGGAGATCGAAAGAAGGTCTCTGGGAGAGGGACAGGAGGGTGGAGGGGCGGGCAGGAAAGGACTGAGCCAAAGTAGGTGAGAGGTCAGGGAGAGTGGGAGGAGGACGTAGGTAGGGGGCAGGTAAGTGAAGGAATCTGCTAAGGACATTGGCCTGTTCCCAGAGTAGGGCCTGCGGTCTGAGGCAGAGGCTCCCACCAGGTTGCAGCTGACAGCCGGTGGGTGGCCCTGCAGCCTGAAGTACGGAGATTGGTTCTGGCAGGGTGGGGGAAGTGAGGGGGTGGAGGGGGAGGGCAGAAGATAAACACCCAAACCCTCGTCACTCACTCACTTCTGACAGGGCTGTACCCTTCTTTCTGGAATGCCATTTCCAAGGAACACAGACCTGCCACTGAACTGTACTCAGGCAGATGTGGATCTTAGAGAAGCGATGGCTGTGGGGAGAGTTCTGGCAAACCGAAGAGAGGCTCCAGTTTCACATCCCACCACAGAGGGGAAGGAAGAAGGAGAGGGTCCTCTCTACCAGCAGAGGGGCCCAGCGGTGGGGGGGAGGGGGTAGTATTCCACACCTCCAGCTATTTGGAATTTCATCTCTAAGGGAAAAAGAAATATTGAGTGTGAAGTCAGAGCAGAGCCCCAGACAGCCATGAAGGGAGAGAGGGGGCCAGGCAGAAAGCCACCGTGAAGCAGCCATGCACAGACTGGTTACAGGGGCAAGAGGCACCCGGGCCTGTTGTACTATACACCACTCTAGGACCAGGAGCCAATCAGTCCCGGCACGGCCATCACTACTTCAACTCCCAGAGCTGTGGGAAGAGAGGAGGTGCTGATGCTGGGAAGACGAAGGTTGACAGTGTCTGAGGTTGTGTGTGGCCTGGGAGATCAAACAAGGAAGGAAGCGAAAGAAAGGGCCTTTTGGTCTGAGCCACCAGTGAACCCAGGTGTTACAAATTCACCCCAGGTCAGCTGTCATCGATTCTAGGAGCCCCTGCCATAGGCTCTGCTGGTGGGCTCTTCACCTCAACACCCCCTTCCCTCACATCCCCCGCTGGGCATGGAGCAGGTGGCTGTCGGGTTGAGAAGGAAAGCATGGAGCTACTGGGTTCCACACACAGGAAGGAGACACAGTGAGGTTTTCTGTCCTAGTCCAGGGGAGGGAAGGCAGCCCCCATCTCAGAGAGATGGACAGCTGTTCCCTGGGGCTTAGCCGTTGTGGCTCGAACTTGCCCTTCTGACTGGATGTCAGCCAGGGCTTGGAGAACTAGAACTGAACTAGAGCCGGCCTTAGGCACAGGAAGGGACTGAGCAGGGCTCCTCCTAGCCTTCCCTGTCATCTTCTGAGAAACTGGAGGGTGGGGGCGACCCTCCTGGAAAACTCAGATGCACAGTGGCCAGCAAGGCCAACCTTCACAGGTGGAAGTCCTGACTGAAGAGTGGAGGAGGCTGGGCAGCTTCTAGGAACAGGACTTTCTGCCAGGAGGAGGCCAGCCAAGAAGTAAGGCATGTGTGCGTGTCTGTGGATATCGCATACACACATAGAATGTGGGTCTGAGGTGAGCATATGTGTGGTGTGTGACGGCTGGGAGGTGTGAGGGTGTGAGTTTGTATGGGAGGGTGTCCCAGTGGGAAGGCAGGCAAGGGCTGAGGAAGAAGGGACTGAGTGGAGTCACAGGAAGCAGGAAAGGGAAAGCTCCTGCCTACAAGGTCATCCAGAGAAATCCTCACAGAACTTTCAGGTGGTCTGATAGAAAACTGCCCAATTTCCCTTGCTCCTTTCTGGGGGCATCTGTCTATAATGGCCCTCTGCCTAACAACAGGCTCCACAGGACTCCAGCGTGCACGTCCTGGTTTCCCTTGTCCCGGCTTGGCTGTCCCGATAACTCAGACACAGGGGACTGCATTGGGACCACTAGTTCCTGATATGTTGAAGATTCCAGTAAGCCATGTATTTTTGGTTTTATGTTTCTGCCAGAGGTTTGCTCCTGTCTCATATGAATACCGTAAGGAGGTGTGAGTACTCCATGTGAGAAGGTGAGGTGACAGATGGGCTGATGGTCAACGGGTGGGTAGGTTATGGTGACTAACTGGTTGGCTGTGAGTGGGAACTAACCCAGCCACTGATGGGGAAGCTTGTTGAAAATGAACGGAGTTTGAATAAACTTTCCTTCCGGCTTCGCTTAACATTTGTGCCTTTGTCACAGATGTTGGAGGTGGTGTAGCTGAACAGTACGTTCCTGTCAGCATGACACCCCCTGACACAGATCACAGGGTTACTCTGGGGGGGTTGCATAAGTTGCTTTTCAAGAACTTGAAGGCAACTTAAGCCGGCTGCAGCTGGAGGCCCTCCTTTGGGCCTATGCCAGCTGCTGATGAACCTCTGACATCAAAGGGCCAAAAGTCTACTTCTCTCGAGCACGTGGATGCCTCTGTTTCTGAACACACATCCTGTGAAGAGCCGTGAAGCTCCTGAGCCCAGGCGCCCAGAACTTCACTTTCCTGTCAAAACCTTCCCCACCTAAGACCTCCCTCCTTTCTGTGTTCTGCAAATCCAGGGAGGCAGTTTGGACCCTGTGCTCCTATTCCCACACACCTGACAGCCTCAAGAGTAGATTGCTCTGGGCTGGCAAAGGTGGCTCAGAGGGTAAAGGTGTCAATACACAGGCAATAAACGATTTCAAAATGAAGCTCAAAACAACAGTTCCATTTTACACCAGACTCAAAAATGAATAAACTGGGCATCAAGATGGCTCAGCAGGTTAGGGCACCTGCTGCCAAGACTGACCACCCAGGTTATCCTATGACCTCTCCATGCATGATGTGGCATTCATATACACATACACATACACACACACACAAATAAAAATATAATAAAAAAAAATTTTAAAGGTAAATTATTTCTTATTCCAGTAATTAGCACAGTGCATAGTAAGCAAAACAGGGCTATGCCAGTGGCACTGTGACAATCCTCACCAGCTGCAGCTGGACCAATGAAGCAAGCCTGTTCAACTACAGGATGAGTCAATCAGGAGGCTGGCTCAGTGTCTACATGACTGCCTGAATGGCTAGTTGATGACAGTGTGTCAGTTGGTTTGGTTGCCTGAAAATTCATACTGACTAAATAGCCAGGCAATTGACTGACTGAGTGACGGATGACTGGCAGGCTGAATTTGATCTCCTGAGAGTGCCCGGTGAGGAACTTGATTGATGGCTTGATGGCCGTGACTGACAGGCTAGCTGGCTGGGAGGTGGCTGTCTTTTTCACACTGATTGTATGACTGCATGTCTGCCTGTGACCCCTGAGTCTTGTCTGCCTGCCTTGATGGCATGTCTATTCCTCAGAGAGTTACTGATTGGCTGGTAACCCACTGGGCCACAGACAGTGGCTGTCTGTGATGATGTGACTGTTGAGCAGACAGAAAGCCCGTTGCACAGGCCTGACCACTTGCCTTTATTACTGGGAAGTGATCATGTGACTGTCCTGCTTAGTCTGCCTGGCTGGTACCTCATGGTGTGAGCAGTTGTGCCTGACTGGATGGTTGTAACAAGGAAACTGAGTCCAGCTGTGAAATACTATCCTAGGGACCAACTGACCTGATTCTTAGCTTATATTATGCTGGCTGATGTCTAGTGGCTGGATGTTGACTGACTGGCTGGCTGACTGGCTGACAGGTTGAGAATGACTAAGAGACCTGCTGACTGTAGTGTTGACTCACAGTGTTAGCGGCCATAATAGAATCCGACCCTGAGACAGTGTCTGGCCTATTGATATTGGCTGGGCATCTGACTGACCCTGGACAAGAGCAGCCATGACTGAGTGTCCCTGACAATGTGGCCAAGTCTGGCAGTCATGCAGCAGCCAAATGCTCGCCTGGCTGGGTATGTTAATGAGCAGACTGGTTGATGTTGGCCAGGCAACTGGCTGGCTGGTTGTGACTCACAGTGCAAGCGGCCATGCCTTGCTGTGTGGGCCTGGCTGCGTGTCAGAGTCCGACTGTGAGACAATGGCAGGCTGACTGACTTCTCTGGCTGGCTGCTTCTATGTTGGCCTGGAAACACAGCCCCTACCCTTCCCAGAAGCATTAGAGAACTGAGTGGGAGCTGGCCCAGTCTGAGGGGACAGAGCGGCTTCTGTGGAAGGAAGAGGGAGGCAGGAGCTGCCAGGGGGAGAACAGGAACAGGCCCAGCCCTGGAAAGTTCTCTACATCACCCTTGTAGGGGCCAGGTCACTGGCACACACTCTTAGCTGTGTTTTTGGCTCGGGTCTTACAAGGCCTCTGTTTGGAGGTAATGCGGGGAGGGTATGCGGGGGAGCCTATAAAAACATCGAGCCAATAACTCACCGACAAGACTCCAATTATAGGGGCTTGGGGTGTTGGGGTGGGAGTAGGCACAGGCCCGCCAACTGCCATTTATGGGTCTTGGATTAAGGCCAAACACTGCCCTAGAAAATCCAGGCCTTGTACAGCAGGGCTGGGGAAACTTTAGGGAGATGCAATGTGTCCGACAGCCACACCTCTGTTACCTATGCCACTTTACAGCTAAGGAAACAGGCTTCTTGTAGCCCTTGAAGGCCCGGGGCACTGTCTCAAACCCAGGTCATCTGGGGCTGGGCCAACCCGTTGGATTCCTGACAAGGGCCAGCTCCAGCCCTCTCCTCACCCCTGCAAAGGTAGACAGTGGGCCTTCAGGAGTCACACACCTCAAGGAAGTTGCTCCACTTCTCAACCCTCAGTCTCGTCTTTGAAAGGTTTGAGTTTCAGATGCTGCTGGCAGAACTTGGAGTGCACAGGCCCTCTTCCTTACGGAATATGTGCCTTAGTTTCCTCTCCCACAAAAGAAACATCAGACATGGGCACTTCTTCGCTGAGCCTGTGGTGAGAGAAAAAAAATGCACCCCAGATGCATTACTTTTCTCTCTGTCCTGGCAGAGTACCTAATAACTAATAGCTTAAGAGAGGTTTCTTTTGGCTCCTGGTACAGAAGACAGAGACCATCATGGTAGGGAGTGCGTGGTCATAGGGTATTCAAGTGGCTCCTTACTCTGTCTCCAGTCAGGACGAGGAGAAAGGTAAATGTTAGTGGATGGTCATTTCCTCCTTTCTTTCTTTCTTTTTTTTTTTTTTTTTTTTAAATTCAGTCCATGTGGCTTGGTGCCACTTACTTTCAGGGTGGGTCTTCCTCAGTTAAACCTTCCTAGAAATGCCCAGTGGTGTGTCATCTAGGTGATCCCAAACCCAGTGCATGTTGACAGAGAGAATTAACTATGGACACTAGAGAAAAAAGCTTCAGCTCAGTGCCTGGCCTAGGAAGCCATCCCGACATAGGCTGTTAAGACTTATCCCCTCAGGAGGTCCATGAAGGTTAATTAGGATTTCCTATGCAAATATCTCTGGGAAGCCCTGATACATTCCTTAGTGTGACTGCTGTATGGTGCACATACCAGTAATTCCAGCACTCTGAAGGCAGGAAGAGGAAAATCAGGTCAAGGTCATCTCCCCCCCCCCCCCACGACATAGTGAGTTCACAAGTTCAAAGCCAGCCTGGGATCCAAGAGACCGTCTGAAAAACAAGACACCAAACCAATCAAATAGAAGCAAAGGGGTGAGTGGACATTTGGACCGGGAGAAGACAGTGAAGTCACAGGGACAAGGTATCCATCTGTGCCACAGGAGACTGGCCTGGAGCAGCAATCCTTCTGTCAGCCTCTGGCATGAGAGACAATTGATGACAGCTGTGTTTTTTAACCACCCAGGTTTTACAGCGGTCCTGGTTCCCAAATACAGGTGAAGGTGGAGCCTCTTCAACCTCAGACAGGTGGAAAAGAGACTGGCCTGAGGGGTCTCTTGGGCCCCAGAGGGCAGGTGGCTGTTCTTACTGCCTCAGAGGCTCTCAGAACTCTGCCCACCAGGGACTCTGTTCTAGGGTGGCTGAGGTCAAGCAGATCAAATGTGAGTTCATTTATGGCTCGGAGAGCACATGAGGTCACAGGCAAAGCGACGGTAGAGACAATGCCAGGACCTCGATGTGAAGCCTGTGCTGGGAAATCGGTACAGCTGCCTCCACAGACGCAGAGCAGAATAGGGTCTAGCCTCATGTCAAGAGGAGCAAAGTAGAGATGAGGCTAGATATGGCGTCTCATGCTTTTAACAACAGCATTAGGAGGATTGAGGCAGGAGCATCATACTAGTTCGAGGATAGCAGAGACCACAGAGTGAGTTGGAAGCCGGGAGTACTAGGACAGCATAGGCTGCCTAGTGTTAGGCTAGCTCAGAATACAGCATGATCCCCAAGTCATCTTGGGCTATATAGTATATATAGAGAGAGACCCAGTAGGGTATGTACGTGGCTGTCCTCTCATGCCAGACCACATGTGGCAAACACAGCTCTGTACAGCATGTGGTAACTGAGGCAGCCATAAATCTGTTTACTATTAAACCTGCTCTAGTTTACCCCCTCCATTTAGCCGAGAAAGCTCATGTTACACGGAAAGGTTAATTACCCCCAACTTCCAAAGGTCCTCTGTTGCAAGCTTCGGATCCATGTTCTGCAGGAGGATCCCGTGAATTCCACGTTGAAGGGTGTAGGCTTAGCGAAATTACTCTCCGGTTCTGACAGATCCCAGATGTAGCCGCCTCCCAGATGGGCCATGCAACTGAGACTACCCAGACACCTCTTCAAACCAGCTCAAGCATCTACACTGCAGGCTTGGTGTTCCTCACTGTGTATGCATGTGTGCATGTGTGTCTGTGCATGCATACCAGAGAGAGGACAGCCTCTACTGTTTTTCCTCTTCAAGAGCTGTCCACTTTTTTTTTTTTTTTTTAACAAGGTCTCACTTTTCTGATGTACAAGCTTCTCACTAAGTAGGCTGTGTTGGCTGGCCAGCAACACTCCTCATCCCATAGGGAAGCTCCTGTCTCTGCCTCACCAGCACGGGGATTGCAAATGTGTGCCACCACACATAGCATTTTTCATTAATCTTCCTGCATTTCATTTCCAGTGTGTTCCCTGCAAATGTATGGATGTTAACATTGATTTGTATGCATCGTTCCTCTAATGTGCACTCTCTCTGAACTTGTTCCCGTGTTCATTTGTATAAGACGGCTGGGGAATCTTTTTTTTTTTTTTTTTTTTTTTTTTTTTTAGAATGCTTTGGACTTTGGATGTAAAAGATGAGGTCATGCTTAAGGATGGACAATTTTACTTCTTCCTTTCTAATCTGGATGCCGTTTATTGCAGCTTCTTACCTAACTCCTGGCAAGAATCCCAGTAGAGATGAAGTTGTGAAAACAGACATCCTTGCTGCACGGATTCTGAGTCTTTCACCCCAGGGATGCTGTCTGTGCATGTGTACATAGAGACTCTTTCTTTGTCAGGTTGTAAAAGTTCCTTTCCACGTTTTGCTTGTTGACACTATCCATCAGGAAAGTAAATACTAGTTTGTTTGTTTGTTTGTTTAAACAGACCTTGATAGTTTCAGGTGAAGCCCGATTTCCTGTTTGTTTATGCCTAGTGCCCATAGAGGCCTGAAAAGATCCCCTGGAACTGGAGTGACAGATAACAGGTGTGAGCTGCCACGTGGGTGCTAGGAATTGAACCCTGGTCCTCCAGAAGAGCAGCCAGGGCTCTTAACTGCTGAGCCATCTCTGCAGACCCTGGTTTTGTTTTGTTGTTGTTTTTTTTTTTGTTTTGTTTTGTTTTTAAAGTAAAACAGCAGCAAAATAAAACCACAGGCCAGGCAAGGGGAAAACAGAGAAAATATTTGAAGCCAGAAAATAGAGGATTGGCACACCGCCCTGAGAACGCCAAATACCGAGCCAGGTTGCAAACATCAAGAACGGTGATTTGTGGATCTGTGGATCTTGTAATTCTGGAAGGGGAGGAGAGGGCCAGAGAGAATTGATTAAAACCGTTAAACAGAGAATTTTCAGATCTGATTCTTGGGCCTGTGCCTTCTCCCCCACCCCCCCCCCCCCCCCCCACAACAGTGGGGCTTGGAAGCTCACTGTTCAGAACTAGAAACTGATATGCCAATGTAAGGTGAACCTACCTGTGTGCTGGGCTTGCAGGATGAGAGCCGGACAAGCACATTCTGGTGCTTGGTCAGAATACTCAGTAGACCTTGCTGGTCCAAGGAAGCACATCCTAGCTCAGGGAGGCCTTTCTCTAAGCCTGCCTCATTCATCTCTTGTTAAGTCCTAAGATAAAATACTAACAAAAGCAACTTGAGGAAGGAAAGACTCATCTTGGCTCATGGTTTCAGAAGTCCATCCTGGTGGGGGAGTCGTGAGGTAGGAGCTTGAGGCAGCTGGCCACATGCATCCGCAGCTAAGGAGCAGAAGCAGAGGGATGCCTTTCTGTTCATCCAAGACTGCAGACACAGAATGGTAGCACTGCCCAAACACAGGGCAGATCTTCCCACCTTAGCTAAATTAATCCAGAAGCTCCCTTACAGACAAGCTTAGTATAGTGTTTTCATGGTGATTCTGAATCCCTTTTTGTTTGTTTGTTTTGTTTTTCAAGACAGGGTTTCTCTGTATAGCCTTAGCTGTCCTGGAACTTACTTTGTAGACCAGGCTGGCCTCGAACTCAGAAATCCACCTGCCTCTGCCTCCCAAGTGCTGGAATTAAAGGCGTGCGCCACCACTGCCCGGCTTGATTTTTTTTTTTTTTTTCATTTCATGTGCATTGGTGTTCTGACTTGCATGTATGTCTGTGTGAGGGTGTTGGATCCTCTGGAACTGGAATTACAGACAGTTGTAAGGTGCCATGTGAGTGCTAAGAATTGAACCCAGGACCTCTGGAATAGCAGCCAGTGCTCTTAACCATCTCTCCAGTCCTGGCGATTCTAAACTTTAACATATTGACAATCAAGATTAATGAATTGCCATTCCTACGGAGAATCTGTAAAACAGGCCTGGACCTGTCAAAAGTTCCATCTGGGAGTCTCTGCCACCAGGCCAGAGGAACTGATTGTATCACCAGGGAATGTCTCAAGGTTGACACCAGATGAAGGCATGGCCTGCCATTCCTCCATGGGACTTGTTTTGTAGACAGGGTTTCACACAGCCCAGACTGGCCTAAAATCTAGTCTACAGCTGAGGCTGGCCTTGAACTCCCGATCCTCATGCTTCCACTTCCCAAGTGTTGGATTCACAGGCTCATGCCAGCACTCCTGAATCTAAGGGATGACCTTTTTCATGACTGGACTGACTCTATCCATATAATGAGGACCCTGCTCATTGTTTCTCCCTCATTGTTCCACAGTGTTCTTCAGTAACTCCAAGAAGCCCCAGACCTGTTCCTCATGGCTACATAAAAGTCAGTCACAAGGCCCTTCTTTGAATGTGAGTTCGCTATGACATTCCCATTCATAAGCATGAAGTTAAAATAGATTTTTTTTCTGTTAGACCGGCTACTGAATTTGTTTTATGAACTCACTCACTGATCAAGGCAAGAAAGATTTTTCTCTCCCTGACATTTTGGGTTAGCAAAAAAAATTTTTTGTTTGTTTTTCTAGACAGCCCTGGCTGTCCTGGAACTTGCTCTGTAGACCAGGCTGGCCTTGAACTCAGAGATCTGTCTGCCTTTGCCTCCCAAGTGCTGGGACTAAAGGTGTGCAATACCACCGCTCAGCCAAAGTTAGCAAATATTTCTCTCTCCACACCTAGGCACTGTGTGTACTATGGCAGCTACAAAAACATTAACTAGTCTCAAACTTTCTGGTACAAGCACTTGGGGAGATAGACTAAAAGCAGAGTCCTTCTGAGACCTTGGGTTTTCAACCTGGAATACAT
This sequence comes from Arvicanthis niloticus, assembly GCF_011762505.2. Classification (NCBI taxonomy): domain Eukaryota; kingdom Metazoa; phylum Chordata; class Mammalia; order Rodentia; family Muridae; genus Arvicanthis; species Arvicanthis niloticus. Next base: position 39,731,927 of record NC_047666.1, read on the forward strand.
GTTGAATTTCTGTTACCCAATCTCCACTATCCTGCTAACAGTACCACCCTGGGGAAAAGGCAAGTCCCACTGAACTACCTGGCTTGGACAAAGTTAGTGATGATGGGATTCCCCAAACCTAAAAGCCTTTTTCCCCCACAGCAGCTTTAGAAGTTAGGTTGGGACGGGAGGGATTTTCACAGGCATTGAGGTGGATAGTCATGGCCTGCTGCCAGCATCTCATGTGCTGTCAGAATAAAGAAAGGCTTGTGGAGTGGGGCTAGGACTCACTTAAGCTGCAGTGTGACCAAAACGAGAGCATCCGGAGGGCCTTGTTGAAAGCTAAGGCAAGCAGCTAGCATATTCTGAACATCTGCCAGGAGACAGGAACTCCTCAGGTCATAAAGCCTCGGAAACATCTGACCAAAGCAAGGATCTTGGAAGTGCAATGCTTCTCTCCAAACAGAAGCAGTTTGTATCTAATACTTGGGCTCGACAAGTTCGCCCTTACTCTGTTCATTAAAGCCTATCCCAGCATCACATTAGTTGGTGGCTTTGATTGTTTGTTTGTTTGTTTGTTTTAAAGCAGGGTGAAGGGGAAGGTTCTCTTCCTCTGTAGACTTGTCTGAGGAGTTTTTGCTATTTAAGCAGCTACTGTTCTAATACAATCCTACTGGTGAGAGGTGGCCTGGTTGCTACAGTGTTTGCCTACCATGCATGAAGTCCTAGGCTCAATCCTCAGCAACTCCTGTGGCTTAAACTTCCAGGGTTCCATATTGACAGGTACTTAGATTGCTAATTCCCCACATTCAGAATTAAATGTGTGTTTGGGGGTGGGGTGGACGGAGGAGGTGACAGAGTGGGGTTCTGTCCACTCCCAAGAATGAAATGACATCACCTGCAGGAAAATGGATGGAAGAGGAAATCATGGTAAGCAATATAAACTGGACCCAGAAAGACACTTATTGCACATTTTCTCTCATGTGAAGTGAAATATATAAACTGTGTGGAATGTAGGTTGTATGTGTATATGTGTGTGTACGTATATGTGTGTATATATGTATATGTGTACATATATATGACATACACATATTCATGAGATGAGACTAGAAGAGGGACTGTTTGGGAAGAGGGATAGTGCAGGAGCTCTTGAAACAGAAATATAACCTGCTGATATCAGAGGCCAGGGGACATGGAGGCTGAGGCAAACAGAAAATGAGAGCCAAAAAATAGAACGGAGAACTATAAAATGCTGTCCTTTATACCCAGACATAGCTTTGGCAATCACAAAAACACAGCAGCGGTGACCACCTTCACAGGGACAAGGATGGGGTGGCTAAGAGAGCAGAAGGGGTAAGCAGGAATGGGAGGGGACAGAAGTAGAGGGGGTGCTACAAGAAACTTCCAAAACCTTACTAAAACTAAATTTTCGAAAGTACCAGCAGAAGTCATGACAAAACCCACTGCTTTGTTCAACAAGTATATACTAGTAAAAAAAAAAAAAAAAAAAAAAAAACTTAAAAATAAAATCAGCAGCATTGACAACCAAACAAAATAGTAACAGGACAATGAACACCAGTGAAAACTGGAAACTTTTAATGGAAAGTCACACTGGGTACAACACTAGCCACAGAAATACAGAGCAGCTGTCCACACCATCTCTGGACTCCAGTTATTTATACATGGCCTTTAACCAACTGCTCCTGCCTCTGGGCCAGGAAAAATAGTACCAACTTAAAAAAACACAATAAACAATAAACCAATCATAAAACAAACTCTTCTATCAGTAAGGTTATCACTAAACATGAGAATGCAAATTCAGGAAAATAAATCCCCTTGTTGCTAGAAACGATTTAACAGCCACTTCTCAAGGCATCAGCTACTGACCTGGCAAACGACCAGGCCAGAGTGCACATTCCATCTGTCTTAGCAAGGACATGCCCAAGATCACCCAATCCCTGGAAGTGAGTCTCAGCTCCACTTACTCCACAAGTGTATCCTTCACTTCCAGGAATGACTTCACATCCATTCAGTGACCTGGCTTGTGATTTGTGGCTGAGACTGACAGAACTGGGGTGGTGTAGCCTGCATAGGTCCTGGTCAGGACTCCATTTTAGCACTCATGACTACAGGATCCTTGAGTCAGAAGTCTGTGGCTGTCCCGCTCAATCCTGTCAGTACTAGGAATCTTTCGTCTGGCTTTGTCCTACAGGGAACTGGGTTCATTTGAAGAGTTATGTCCTGGGTAGTTTCTTCCTTCTTGAATCTGCCAAGCCTCTTGGCTGGCCTCCTTGGATTCCTAGCTTCAGTGACTCCAATGTTGTTTCAAAAGTTTTGAGTGAGCTCTGTCCAGGTCAGGAATTACAAATAGGTTCTAGAAATATGGGCATGGGTTATCAATGTCTGTGTTGGAAAAGCCTGGTTCTGGATTCAGCTTTAAAAAGAAAAAAAAAAAAAAAAAAAAAAAGTGATTGACTATCAGCCATGTTTGTATGAGCACCTGGTGAGAAACTGGAGTAGCCTGTGTGTGCTTGCCCTGCAGGTCTAGGTCAAAGGCACCTGTATAGCTGGGTCTTACAGTGCAGGCCTCAAATCCTAGCTACTCTAGAGGCCAAGGTAGGGGAACCAAAAGTTCAAAATTTGCCTGGGAAACTTGGGGAAGTCATCTCAAAAGTTAGTAGAGCTTGCCAGGTATGTGAATGTTCATGTTATGTTCAAACCCAAACACAGGACAATGAAACAGTAGGCCTTTCTCAAATCCTCTCCACCTCCCCTTGTTTACCCCCAATCTGTGAAAGTAGGATCAAAACTAAGGCCCAAGGGCCCTGATGCAGTAAAGCCACTCCAACTCCCCAACGCTACACGATTCATTAATGGTAGACAGCCTGCATGCCCTTCACTCTACCATCTGCCTAGTGGCTTGTATTCCCAGGTATGGCCTAAGGTCTTTTTAGAAAAATCAAGAGCCTTTCCCCTTCCACTGGGCAGTCAGATTAGGGAGTGAGTGATTTCCCTCAGTAATTAGCTGAAGTCACCAGCCTAAGGCTCTACATCTGCCCTGCTTTTATTTCCAAGGGACAAGAGGCTTCTTGTGTTTCAGGCACAAGTCTGGCTGTTCAGGCACTGCTTATGACTGGCCTTGTAGAAATGCCCCTCAGCAAGTGACTTTTTACCACACTGTGCTCAACTAGCAAGCAGTTCTCAGGTCAGGATAGTTGGTGTCCATGAGAACATGGGAGAGGTTCCATTCACCCAAGTGTTGGCAGCACCAGTACTAGTGGAGATACCCACGAAGGGCCAGAAAGTACCACAAAAAGCATGGGAGGAGAGAACAGGAAACTCGGCAGCACCACCATTATTTCAGAAGAACTGGACAGCAATGGAAATGCAGACAGGATCCACTGGGGAAGTGTTTGCTCAAGGCAAGATGCCAGATGCACTCTTCCCTTCAGTGCCAGCTCAAGCATAGAAGCAGACACGGAGTCCCTCCTCAGGTTGACTCCTCAAGGCAGGCCACAAGCAGCAGCAGGTTAAAAAGCCAGCCTTGTGGCTGGGGCTTGTGGGTGAGACATGCTGTTTCACTCCGTCTGGGCACAACAGGCTTAGTGAGCTCTGTCGAGAGCAAGGGCAGTCTGAGGGCTTTCAAATGCTTGAGGACATCTCCAGTGCCTTCTTCAGATCATCACAGCCTGAGGACATCTCCAGTGCCTTCTTCAGATCATCACAGCCTACCTTAAGGGAGCAGACACAATTGCTTTCTTCCAAATCTTGATGATTCTTTAGCTCAACTCTTTCTTGTACCATGTGATCTGCACACTAAGACACTCAAAATAACTTTAGCTGTGGTAACTCAAATACTGAAGGAAATATACTTTCTATCCCTCTTGGAAACAGGGATGAAATTAGGCTTTTCTAAGGCTGAAATCTATGGAACAAAAATAATCATCTCCAATGTAAATTTTACTATTTTATTTGTGAAAAAACTACAAGCAGAATTCATAAATAGACATTTCTATTTAAAGCAGGAAAATGATAAAGTGGCTTCTAATAACATAGTCGTGCACATGCCAATAACAGGAATATATTAACATCTTTTATTTGCTAGACAAAGAGCAGTGTCCAATATAAATTTCCCCCAAACATTTAAGACCTGTGAATTTGACCAGTTCACAAAACCACCGACACTTTAGCATGAAGAGAAAACAAACCTAACAGACTGTCAGCTCTAAGACGGACGGAGCAGAAACTTCCAAAGCGTTATACAAGCCATCTTTCTGGGCAAATGGAAAATAGAGCTCGTATAAGACATTAACAAAAGTTCACAAGGGAAGATTATGTTCTGACATACTTAACAAGCATTCGCTATCTGTCTCCAACAAACAAAGCTAAGGAAATAATGTAACCATCTTTACACAGTAAATTAAGGTTACAAGTCATACACAAGAACAGAACTGCTTGCGCGTTAGAAACTGTTCAGCTCCATTGTCACACTCTAAATGTTGGCTCTTAAACCATTTTCGGTAACATACAAGCAAAGGTTATTATATATTCAGCAATTAATAAATTCTCAATAATTTAAGATACGGCAGCTTAAAAATGTAGACTGAGAATGGTCTTAATAAGGCAGGCGAGACATCTTAGTGGAGCTAAACTCACAGAAGCGTCTGCCAATGTTTTGAAGTCTCCAGATCCAAACTGAAAGGTTTTGATTAAAATATTCTCGTGGGTGTCAAGATGTCTTTTCCCCCCTCCCAACTGCATGACTCGGGCAGAGCATGTCAGCTCAGCTCTGTGTGTGTGCGCACACGAGTGTGAAAGATCATGTACTAAATGTACAGGAAACTTGCAAGCCTTAACACTGTGCTTTTTGTTTTAATCTGCTTTCTGTGCCACTGAATACCAAGTATTTCTGGTCCTCTCAATGTCTCTTTGTAAGCTACACTAGTGTTTTTTACCTACTAAGTACTATAGTAGGGCAAACTGTAAATGCAGGAAGCTAATAGGAATTCCATTTCCAGAACACATGCCTGAGGATGTCATCGTGTGGCACCTATCAACCTCTCTACCCCAACACAGCCCATGACAGCTGAGACAGGGCGGCCAGGAACATCTGATTGCTTAGACTCCACCACTGCAGTTTCTACCTCAAGGCAAGTTCACTCCACTTGTTCTGAAGTGGTCCTTCCTTCCCTTCACCTCTCCTCATTCTTTAATTTATCATGGAGGCAAAACTGAAAACCGAAGACACCAGCGATGAATGAATTAGTAGCCTATGAGGAGCTGGTAAATCAGCCTTTTCCACTAATCTAGGGGGTCCAATCACTTTACATGAAACTCATTTTGAAAAAGTACACAGTGTTTCTGAACAAAGTGCATACCAACACTTATTGGTTCAAAGAGCAGTGCAATCCACATGAATTTGGTGGCATTTAATTTTTTTCTTAAAAAGTTAATTAAAAAACTTAGCAATTCCTTACACCTCTGGAAAATAAATATGGCTGACTAATTAACCCTCCCTGAGACCCTTAATAAAAGGAATATTAAAACTTTAGAAGGAATGTCTTTGCAATACCCCGCTAATATTAAAATGTGGATTTAAAATTCATAGTCAAATCACTATGTATTATATATTCTGATGCTTACAGAAAGCACCTGATTTCCTTTGGTTCATTAATAAATACTTTAAAAAGGTATTTAAAAAGGTAAGTACAGCTTGTATCCCAGACACAAGCACTGTTTTAAAAAGAGGGGAGCATTGTCCATGCGTGGAGAACAGGAGCCCATTGACAAATAGCACTGCCTTTGCGGACAGACTCCAACGCATCAAATGACTGGTTTTAATGTAAATGTGAATGGAACCGTTCCTGTTGGCTACTCAATTCAAGCTGTTAGTATGTTTTTAACTTGTTGCCTCCACAGATAGAAATTCTTTTATTAAGCAAACCCGGTTCTTTTAACACCAAGATGTGATATTTCCTTACACGCTCTCCTATGAGTCCTTGAGTGTGATAAACTAAAGGAAGGTTAACACCACATTCTCATGCTTAACGTGATTTAAGCACTACAAACTCAGTGGATATGAAGGTAAAGTCAGATAGGAGAGATACCCTGAATCTAAAAGCAAAGCAGAGTCACCCAGATTTGGGATGAGATGGGGTGATAAACTGTTATCAGTGGTCTTTGATTATCCCCCACCCCCAAACTTGTAAAAAAAAAATGAAAAGAAACTTTCAGAGTTCAGTCAATAAAGAATACCCATTCAGTCACTCTCCTGGGAAGTGAGCTTTCCCTGCAACTCACCAATGCACCCCTGCAGTCCTTTTGCCCACACAAGGAACTAAGAATTGACTCCAGAGACTGGAAGATCTCTATGTCTGGATGTGTGGTTGACGACCCTTGTTTAAGGGACCATAGTAGGTTTTAAGAAAGACTAACAACTGCATTGGTAGGGTGAGGATTTGGAAGCTGGGGTAGGGGAAGAGCAAACAGGCCATGATCACAAAATCCACCACTGCAATAATATCACAGGGGAAGTAGACGTGGGACTGCTTCCCTGGGTGGTGTGGATTAAAATGCACTACCGCAACCCTAGAACTAAGAGACAGCTGCTAGATATACCTCAGGCATGAGCAGAGGTCTGGAAAAAGGCCGGAATTCGAGATACAGAACACCATATTTTCATGAGTGCTTAATAAAAACAGCAATGTTAACATGTAACCATAATTTACACGAATACTTGGCATTCTGGAGCTAGTCTTGTTACTTCCAAATGGTCAAAGCCCTCCAACTGAACCGCTTGTCATTTGTCAATTAGCCCATCGCAAATGCAGGCTATCTGGAGCAGTCTTTAAATTTGAGATCACATTGTTTAAAAAATATATTTTTTTATATTATCCAGTACTCTTAAAGACAGATGAGAGAGTCAAGTTCCCACGCAGGTTGGAACATACTTCATGTAAGACTGATTTTAATTATATTTCAGCACTTTCATAGAAGGGACTGTCCCAGATCTGTGTCAACTGTTCAATGTTGTATTCACTTCACAGTGTATCAAGCACCAGCGTTGCCATGGATTGGTTTCAAATAACCCTTTATATATAATTTTATATTTATATATATAGTTATATCAAAACTGATAGTACAGAGTATAGCTGGAAGAAAGAAAGAACTAAATTTAAGAGGATATGCTGACAAGGATGGAGTCTGTGAACACAATAAATAAAAGTTCCCTCCCCCCTCCCAACCCTCTTCAACAAAACAGAAACAAAACCAGTTGTAATGTACATGGAAAATTGTGCACAGCAGATTTTTTTTATATATATAAAAAGTAGATTCAGGAGCACATCCAATTATAAATGATTGTTAGGAAAATCATATAAAACAATGGAATACATAAAAGTGTCAAGAGTAACTGTCAGGGTACGAAATTCCTTGGTAGCCAGATGCCCACGGCAAGCAGAACCTCTCCTGGCAGCATCACTACAAGGTCGTCCACAGAAGACTCTCCAGGGTGCAAGCAGCATGGGCAGGTGGAGGGTTTGAATCTCATACCCTGATTCATAGTTTCACAATTCCATGTGCAACTTCAGAAAGACTCATCATTTACTGCTGACATGTCGCCCTTTGGCGTGGAGGAGCGGGAGGAGCCTTTGTCTGTGCTCTCTGACCCAGAGCTGCTCTGGTTCTGCTGTTCTGACCCTGCACTGGAGGTCACTGTGGAGGAGGACGTAGAGGAGGAGCGAGTCTTTTCCTTAAAGTCTGTGATAATGACGGTGACGTTGCCCACAGTTACTGCCAACTGCTGTGCGGTGCTCCTGTCCACATTCTTCAGCCGGGGCCTGAAATAGTCAAGGGAACCAACTATTTAAGAAGTGACAACATAATCAACACAAGCCTTCCTAGTCCTGTGCCCACAGACTTAGGCTGCCCATTAACTGTGCTGACCACTGTAACAATAAGAACAATGATCAGCAGCTGGCAGAACCTTTAACCGTGGATGATGAATCATTCAAGGTGATCTTATGAGGTCGGTCAGCAGCCCTACCTCCAGCTCCTCCTTCCATTCCCTTCAGTTTAGAGTGTCTTAAGCGTGTGCTAACCCTGTTGTTTCCCCCCCCTCCGGTGTCCCTGTACCTTGAGGTGTGGTTCGTTTCGCTGGTCTTTGTTGTAGCGTTAGCAGACTGTATGCTGTTAGCTTCACTAGGAGGATCTTTCAGAATATCAGACTTTGGTCTAAGGGGCAAAGCAAAGATCCAGAAAAATAAAAATAAATCATCATTTAAAATGTCTGAGTCAAGTGTAAAATAATACAATGTAGTACCCAGAAACTTACTTTGTTTTCTTGTTGGTGTTTTTCTTGGTGACACTGGGGCTAATGTCCTTGTCTTTCTCTGGTTTTTCTTTGTCAGGCTTTTCGACCTTCTCCTTCTTCTCCTTCTTAGGGGGAGGTGGAGTTGCATACTGCTGTGCCACCTGCTGTGCCACCAGCTGGGAATTGATGCGAGGTTTCCTAAAACATTCAACACAAGACAGAGCATTAACCACTGTGTGAGTACTTTAATGACTTTATTATGGCAACTGTCCAATATTCCAGTTTCAATGTTGTATGTATACCTTCAAAAGGAGCTATCTATCATATGCACTTATGACACAGATGCACACACCCTATGCAACCATCTATTATAACAAGTTTATAGGAGTGCTAAAAAATGCTTCTTTTGAGCTGTCACAATTATACTGACAACTTTCAAATATGTCCGCTCCAGAGGGCTAATCTCGTTTTATTAAACGGATACTAGTAATCCCTTGAAAAGAGAATGAAATTAGAAGTGTGATATTCACTCCTCAATCTAATTATTCTAACTGGACCTGCTCCCCTGCGGCTGTGATTGCCATGGACAACCCATACAAGGCAATAAAAGGTAACTGTGGTTCATACAAACTCCCAAGGGGATGAAGTCACTGTTTAAAAAACAAACAAACAAACACCCAACCCATCAGACAAGCAATACATTGACTGCTCTAACAGTTATGTCTGCACCAATCCCCAGCTGACACAGGCTCTCTCATCGCTATTGTGCATAGCTTCTAAGTGGTGCCAAACACTTTCACAATGCATGGCTATTCACAGACCCAAACTTGGAGGAAGGAATGTTAGCCAATGTTTCTACACACAGAAGCCCCTCCTTTGTAGCCATGTAACAGGAAAGTGATGTGTTCCCAAACACCACAAGGCAAGTAGTTCATCCAGCATGGGGATACTGGGGGTTGGGGGAGGGAGATGGCTTGTGTTCGGGTAGATGGACCACTGATTACTGACCACTGATAAGAAGAAACTGCAAGTTTGGATGCCTGTAATATTCAAGAAGAACCAATGTTCCAAACACCAAATGGGCATTCAAATGGATGAAGTTGACCAGAGAAAATGTTTCAAGCAGAGGACCTGGAACAGCACAGTCGGGGAATGCTGACTGTTAAGAAAGCAAGCTACTACATGATGTACAGGACAAGGGATACAGGTGAAAGGGGACAGATACTTATAATTCCAGTAAAGGTACAACCTCAGAGAATGTCTGCAATCAGCAACACGAGCCTGGATCATGAGACCAGTTACCTGAGAGTACAGTTCTCTAAGAAAAGGATAAAAATCAAAAGATCTCTCTAGACCTTCCTAACACTGTGACAGCTCTCCTCCTGATATGGAGGCTGAGAACCACACTATTCTACATGAGACTAAGCCCTTGTCTCCAAAGGTCCACAGAGCTTCCTTCAGGTGAAAAGGTGCTGTCAAGTTTTAACAAAACAGCCCTACTTAACACATTCCTTCAAAGAGAAATGTAGCTACAAATATGAAGGCACTTCATAGACAAAACAACAAAACCCAGCCATTCTCAGGGATTTGTTATCAGGCAGTATAAAGCAAACTTGAAACAAGCTGCCCTACACTTTAACCTATTTGAAACTTTGACACTCAGCTGTCGAGGGCTAGGTGTTTCCCTGTATACACACAGCTCTAGGTTTGACCCCTAGCACTGCTGTTAAACCTAATGAATTTGAGGCCAGCTTGAGCTACATGAGGCCTTGTTATGTATGGAAAAGCACCTTGACTTGAGGGTCCTTTCATTTAAGCCTATTGAAAACAAACTGAACTCACATGATTTGGTCAACAGGTAAGATGTCTAGAGGGCAACAAGCTTCATTACAGACAGGACCACATACAGATACACAGAAATAAATGATGGTCTACTCACTCTAGCATAGGCACAACAGTGTGAGGGCAAGCAGTGATGTGCTGTTTTATACAAGCCAAAAGGAATTAAGACTAGGTGGCATCTCATTCGTTATTAACTATGAAAACTGACCCAGCTTCTAAAGAAACTGTTATTTGAAAATAGTGAAAATTTGAAAATCAGAACTGTTGTGTTCTAAATGTATATTTGGCTCTACAATCTCTCTAATTAAGTTATCTTATAAACAACCCAACACTTTCTTTCTATCCCACTCAAGCCCTCCAGTGACTATTACTTTCATTAGTTGAAAAACTTGCTACAAACTAGCCACTCCATCTCTCCACCCCTGCCCCGGCATTTCTGGTGTTAAGGAGCAATTTCATGACCTAGAGAAAATGAAAACCTAGAATGAGAATGTTCTCTCATATTAAGGTATCCTTATGGGAAGCACTAATTCTTTTCCACGCTGATTCCAAAAACATGTATATGCCCAGTCTGAAGACACCAAAGCACTTATGTGCAGCTAATTTTCCTATAAAAGAAAAGGCTTAATAGCAGATGGGAATGGTGGTACATTCAACATCAGGACAGAAAATATGTTCTTATAAATAGGACACAATTATTAAAACTATTTCACACAAATATATTTTATTTATGTATTTATATAAATAATATAATTTTCATTATATAAAGAAAATAAATTTTTTTGCAAAAGTGCTTGGTTATACTGAACTAAATAACTGATCTTTGTTTGAACTGGTCTCTGTAAAAAATTTAAATTCTAAGTTATGAAGAGTAAAGAGATGAATACATTTCAGAGTGATTCTTGCATTTATCTGAGGCAATATTGATAAGCTAGCTCTCCACCCCTGCAGTAGCACACAAAACACATGAATGGCCCTGGCTCTTGGCCAGTACAACTTTTCTGTTGATTTAATCCTGATCCTTGACCCACTTTATCTAAAATACCAAGGAACCTATTATGACTCATGACTTCATATTAAAACCAGTTACCTTCACACAAGGGTAGTTTAAAACGTTAACTGTATTTGGCTGTAGGGTATCATTAATTATTTCTCTGCTTTCCCCCTTAAAATTTTTTTTTCCTGTAGTTCCTTTGCAATTAAATAGCAGTTTCTTCTCCCACAACTTTTCTTCATTCAATCCTTCAAATTCCTGAATGAGCCATTGGGTAGCCTCAAGAAGTTGTAATCCCATTCTAGGCTATTCTTATACCAGACTCAAGAAAGCCACCGGGCTCTGTTAAATCTGTCTCCCGCTACTAAATTAACTCTTTTCTTGACAGGCAATGGTGATGCCGACTTTTAATCCCAGCACTTCAGAGTCAGAAGCAGGCAGATCTCTGAGTGAGGTCAGCCTGGTCTACAGAGTGTGTTCTAGAACAGCCAAGGCTGCATAGAGAAACCCTGTCTCAAAAAGGCAAGAACACAACCAAACCATAAAGCCCTTTCTACCAGATATTTCTCCTGTTGTCTTACAGGTGTAGTGTAATAAAAGAGTACAACTGGGCATCTCAGCACTAGGGAAGCAGAGGCAGAAGGATTTCAGTGAACATGAAGTCAGCAAGTTCCAAGGACAGCCAGGGCTATATAAAGACAACCTTGTCCAAAAACCCAGAGTACAGACTGGAGTAGAAACTGCTTTTGGGCTCCTCAGGCTCTGTTACAGAGCCTCAATAAATTTGAGTAGAGTCAAATCTAAGTTAATCTGTCTACAGCTATATAAGACGGGGGTGGGGGGGGTGTCGGTGTCATTTAGCTCTAGTCGTTAACATATATACAAATGCAAAATAAAAGTAATTGCTATTGAAAATGCATATAGCCAAAAAGCACCACCTCATCTACAGATGTGAGTCAACAGAAAACTATGTACCTGCAAAGAAACTAGTACCTAGCCTGCCCTGGGAAATAAAGACACACCAGCTCCATTAGACTATCTACCAACAGCAGCACCAAAGAGGCTCTCATGAAATTTCACTTGAGGATCTGGGGTTTGCAGACATTCAGTGGCTTTAAGGGAGGCTGCTGGCCTTATCTATACTACATACACATTATTACATACTCATCAGGTACAGGTGGCCAGCCCCTATAGGCTCCCACACAAATATCCTTGGCTAATTAATAAACAGTAGATGAGTGGTCAATTCAAACCTGTCATTCTGAACAACACAGAAATGTGTTCTAGGCCCTAACACACACTATTTGAATACCAGAAAGTAGAACTGTGACTTTTCTACAACCAAAGAATTAAAATTTTAGAAATGCTACAAGTAGTTCAAACTCAGGGAAACAATTTATAAACCAGCCTGACAACCATGGCCCAAAGTCTTAGCCCTTGATCTGGGGATTCCTGAGGACCAAGACCTTCTCAGGAGAGTCTAGAAGGACTAGTGTCCCTATAACTCTAAGTTGTCTTTTCACTTTTTATCATGCCCTTTCTGAGTTTACAATGGAGCATTTCCAAAGGCTACACTGGTTTGTGGCATAATTATTGACAGCCTTTGTGTCATTCTGTTGCTATAAACATTTCTTCAACTCTAAATTTTGAGCAAGGCTGGGCAACAGTGATGCATGCCTTTAATCTCAGCGCTTAGGAGGCAGAGGCAGGTGGATCTTTAAATTCAGGGATAGCCTGGTCTATAGAATGAGTACCAAGGAAGCCTGGGCACTACATAAGGAGACCCTGTCTCAAACAACAAGACACGCCCCCCACCAAGTTAATAAATTCTGATACGAAAATTTTCTGTTGATATTACCAAGACAAGCAAAAGCTCCTTGGAGGCTCTAATTTTGATGAGTGCAGGGCTGCTCTGACCAAATATTTTATATGTAAGCATGGTGTGCCACAGGCAAGTCCTGTGTTGTCAAAAAGGCAACCTGCAGAATCATTCAAATGAACTCAAACTTAAAAAGAAACATGCAAAGTAATTATCAGTCTAAAAACAACTCTGAACTTACTAGCACAACTCTACAACAGTGATCAAATATCTCAGCCACATGTAATAGCAGCTTCCCTGTGGTAGCTGCAGGACCAGGGAAAACTGCGGCCATGCCAATGATTTTAGCAAATAAGTATACTCCTAGGTCTTCCATAGCATGTTTTCAAAAGTCCATGGACAAATACATATTTTTTAAAAAGTATGTGTGTGTTTCTTTTTGTGGTTTGTACCATGGCATGTATGGTAGTTGTCAGGACAACAATAGGGAACTGGTTCTCTCTTCCCACCCTGTGGGACTTGGGAATTGGCCTCAAGTTGTTAGGTTTGTTAGGCAAAGGGTCCTTACTAGCCACCTTGACCTTTCTCCGAAGATCAATGAGTTTCTTCAGCATTTCATTCTGGTCTGAGTGGTTGTCTGGATTATGCCCCTGAGTATGTTAGTCCAAGTACCCTAACAACAGCCTAAACTGCAACTCCAGGACCGACAGGACTGGTTCCCATCTGCCCAACCTAACAGAGGGGAGGAGGGCCTGTAGCATCAAAGCCTTGGATCAGTGTACTCTGTGATTCTGGGTTCAGTTACATCATTTGGCCTGACTTATGTGCTCTTTAGCTTAGACACTGGCATTCAATATTTAATAAACACATCTAAGTGAAGTGCCTGCTCTTGAGGTGCAGGCAGGTTTGCAGCTTTACACTGTCAGCAACCTAGTTAGTCTGTTTTTACAGTCAGCTATAACATGTTACAAATATTATACAGTGAGTTGGATGTGACCTGATACTTTTTTCTTCCAAAAGGCATGCACAACTACCTTATAAAACCACAAGGACAAGAACTCTCTAGGCAAATACAGCTTCAGATGCAAATAAACTTGATAAATCAAGTCTCCCTCCAAGAAACAAGACATTAAAGCAATCCAATCTGCTGTGCAAATTACTTCATAGCTGTCAAAGACCCTATTTAAAAATCTATGTAAACCATTTTGAAATTATAATTCATTTCACTAAAATACTTATAAAACACAAAGGATCTGTAATTCTCTAAACAAATATAAAAGCTATTAGGCAATTTAAGGTCTAGTACTCATCCAACTATCTTCTGCAGGTGATGGTTAAATTAAGAAGTGCTAAATCAGATTAAGGATCTATCTTTTCAAATGTTTCCCTCAAACGTAACCTTTAAAATTACCCCCAAACTTAAGTACAAGCAAACAACAGCTGTAAGGAGGTAATTTATGATTTAATGGTCATGTTATAATGGTTTCTAAATCACTGGTAATTAACACACCCTGCTTAAAACCCCTGCTAGACTTGGATGTTTACAGAGGGAATCTTAACTCTTGGACCTGACACTCTCACGACTTTGCTAAAACTCTGCAATGTCCATCCACCAGAGCCCACATTACACTGGACTCTGTTGTATTTCCGGATGATATCTTCCACCATCTGTTTGCTCACCTTTTATCGCTTAGCTTCTGAGATACCTTCTTCAAGCTTTACATCCAAGCTCAAAGAAACTTGTTTCCTTATCTCTGGACAAGTTGTCTGAGGCCAGGTTTTAGGAAGCTTCAATCCACCCTGGTGTGTATCTGCTACTTATAATTTATTACTTTACTTTTTCTCTACTAGATTATGAGTAACTATAAGGCAGTACCTACAATTTTGCATTATACCCCCAAATCTGCTTTGAAATTTGAAATGGCAGGAGTTCAGTGCTTCTTGTAAAGTGGGGCAGTGGATATTACAGCAGCATGCAGCTTATCTCTGCATTATAGTGCTATACTTAACCGTTTGGGTCTCAGAACATACCTCTTTAGGGACCTTTGTATATACAACTTATCTTCTATATTGCTATCCCCTAGCAAAAAAGAGTGAGACACTGTGGGTTCTTTCAGCCAGCTTGAGAAGGAAAGCGAATAGAAGCAAGTGAAGGGAAAGAAGCAAAGAACTACACATCATTTTTAAAGGGAAGCAAGAAGTTTACAGGAATCCCAGCAGCATCCTCCAGTGTTTCTAATCCTAGGTGAGGTACAAGCTCCAATTCCCCCACGTTCCCACCCACCTCAAATATACCAACTATTCAAGCACATTTCTACTTTTGCTCACAAGACCAGACAGACTTGGGCAATCTGAATCATACTTAAGTACTATGGCCAAGGGACAAAAACTGTTGGAAGCTGAAGCCCTTCAGAAATGTTGGTTCTTCTGTTTCTCTGGCAAAATAAAAAAAAAAAGATCTACAGATTTAAAAAAAAAAAAAAGAAAGAAAGAAAAAAATCCCCCAAAGCATAGTACAATGAGTAAGTCAGCTTAGAGAAACCACACCATCACAAGTACTCTGGCTTCAAGTGGGATTCCTTCACAACCAGCAAGATCTCCAATTGCACCGTGTTACCTAAGCCCTTCTCTTATACAAAGGGATATTTGGGTAAACTGGAATGGTCTTATATGGCATACCTAGCTGCAATCATCTAGATATATTTCGACTCAGTATTTACTTCAAATCTAGTGCCTTCCTCAAAGCAAGTCCAGTTTCATTCTTGATGTGTCTAACAGGCTTTGGAGTCTCCATACTCCACAAATGATTGAAAAGTGTGTACACAAAGAATTTCCCCACCCTCTTTAATTTTTTGCAAAAACTGATAACTCACCAATTTTCAAAGGCTATTAGTTTGACTTACAGAAAAGTTGCAATGACACTGTGGTTCCCATATAATTCCTCACTTAATGCTATCATCTTGTGTAGAAATGGAGCAGTGACCTAAACTAGGAAACTGTAACGTCCAAATGATACTGTTCACCAAATACCCCCCCAAAACCTCTGTTCCCCATGCACAAGCTTTTTTCTGTTTGGGGGTTCAAATAAAGCCTTCAAATCACATTTTACTGTTTTTACTTCTTACTCTCTTGCCTGCCTGTGGTAGCTTCTAGTCTTTTATGACCAGGAAAATTGTTAAGGAGTTGCTTTCTAGAAATATCCCTGGGTAAGGGCTAGACAGAGGGTTCAGTGGTTAAGAGCACTTCCTGCATCTTCAGCAGAGAAATTCTGGACTTTACAAATATATTTCTCCTCAAACTTTCAGTCACTGACTGAGTATCCACATATGGATTCCCCTTGCATTGCAGCACAGACCCAGGTAACTTGCTATTTGTGATCTTCCTGTCTTGTCTTGTCTCCAGACCGGACTCCTTCCACTTTAGCCAATGTTTTCCCATTACTTATTATTCTATTATTTCGATAAGCATGAATTTGTTTATCACATGGAATATATTCTGTTTTTAAAATCTCATGTTATCATTCCAACTTTCTTCCTTGTAACTCTTCTAGCTTGCCTTGTGTCCTTCTGTGTATGTTCCAAAGTCTAAATAAAGCTAATAAATACCAAATGTTAGAGCAGCTGACATTCTTAAGCAGTACATTACCTAGAGAAGTAAAACCATCATCCTAGTTAACCTGAGGGTACAAAGTGATAAATGAGCCTTTCACCCAGGTAAGCATGAGCTTTACCAGAAAGAGACTGATGCTTGTGTAACAAGGAGCCTGAATATCACATCATAGGCAGTGATCTGTAGCACTGACCAAATGCCTCTACTACCCAAGAATACTGTGTTCCAAGGCCATACTTAGTCATCAAAAGTAGGTTAGAAAGGTAGAAATGTCAAAAGAACTAAGGATAGAAGAAATAGAGAAGAACCCAGGGCTCTCTTCAGTACCTCTATGACTCAAGGCTAAAGGACAGCAGTAACTCCAAAACTATTCATTTCTAAACAGCTATTGTTTACTCAAAAGCAGTGAAGAGGGCAAAAGACAGTGTATACCACAGTTTGCTTGACTTGGTCACCATCCTCATAGTTTGTTTTAAGAGAAAGGTGTCTTTCTATGTTGCCTAGGGTGGCCATGAGCTCTTACATTAGGCTCCTCCTGCTAGTACCTGGGCATACAGGTGTGCCTGATCATGCCAACCAACCCTTCACATCTCAAAGTCTAAGAAGTTCTATCACAGGAATGATTACCATCTCCTATCATGTTATTTTGTCCGCCCCCCAACCTCCACCCGCCCAGCCCCCAGCTGAGGATGAACCCAGCTCTACCACTGAGCTAAAGCCCCAAGCCCATCTCCTATACCTCTCTCTCAGACAGTTCTCTCCCCAGCTCCAGGAGACCACAGATCTGGTGTACAGATCAGAACCACCCATTCTCCAGTTTGATGTACATATATGACACAGCATAGACTTTTCAAGTGCATTATCTACTTGCACCGAGCTTCATCCATGTTCTGTTCCTGTTGTTTACCCAATCTCCTTTGAGAGACATTTATGCCTTTTCCGTGTATCAGCTAAAAAGAAAGCTGAAATGAGCACCAAGTACAAATTTTTGTGGACATATGTTTTCATTTCTCCTAGCTAGATGTAGAGCAAGTCTACATCTAGTTTTTTTGAGAAGCTGCCAATTTTTTTTCAACATGATTATGCCATTTCACACACTCTCCAGCACAGCCTGAACACTGTGATAGTTCCCCATCCCCAACACTGGGCACTAGCAATCTTTTTCGTGTGAGCCATATTTACATGGGTGTACAGTAGGGTTTGTTTTCCTAGGAGGCTTTGTTTTGGTTTTGGGGACATGGTCTCATGTAGCCAAGACCAGTCCAGAACCCCCTAATCTTGTCTCCATGGGCAGCTTCAAACTGGCTTAACATGCAGTTGTCTGAGAGCTGCTGTGTTTCTGAGCACTATAGCTCCACCGGAACAGCACAGTACTTGTGAAGATCAACATGATGACCAATTTAACATTTAAAGCTGAGCAACTACATACAATGCTACTTCTATTTTTATGTTTCAATTACATCGTGTATAATAGATGAAGACAATTGTGTGCATGTGTACGTGGAGGCAGGTCATATGCAATGTCACCTATTTGTTCTCCACCTTATTTTCTGACACAGGCAGGCTCTCTTACTGATTTGGCTAAATGGTTGGCCAGCACGCACCATGGATCTTCCTAGGACTGAGATTACAGTATTGCATGCTAAGTCAGGCTTTTTGTAAGTTAAAAGTAAACCAGAAGCCTACTGAATTGCAAGCCTAGAGAATATAACTGAAATACAGGTATTCAAAAAGCATAGAGTAAAAGTTTCCTTTTAAAAAAAAAAAAAAGATACTTGCTAGTCATGGTGAGCACACTTTTAATCCCAGCATGTGAGAGGCAGAGGCAGAGGCAGGCAGGGTCTCTATTGTGTTTGAAGCCACAATAGTCAGGGAAAAAGACAATCAACCAACTTTTGAAAATTAGGCAGCTGTCTACAATGAAGGAGAGTTTGTATTTTATACAGGTTTGCAAAACCAGTGACAGCTGACAAGATGACAAGAGATAGCAAGCATTTCAGATGACAAAATCCAAAGAGGTTCAGTAAACTTAACAATGGATTCAAGACCTGACAATAAGATGCAAAAAAGGACAGCAATCTGCTTGATGCATTTTTTGCTTTTTCTGAGACAGCATCCTACAGTTCTATCTCTTCTGCTGGCATGCTAGGATTACAGAAGGCCACTCCCCCCATCAGCTCTGGCTCTAAGTGCTCTAGTGGGAACAATAACAGTTACTAGGAAAAACTAGTGTAGCCCTAGCATATTAGTTTACACATGAATTATAACAAGCAACTACAGTCCCACAGTCTCGGTTTCTTTAGTTGTTAAAAAGGAAAACATACTTGGTCCTACATTATTCTTCTAATAGAATTGAGAAGACAATGCCAAAATGAATAAAGTAAGCAAAGAAAGAACTACCCCATGTTTTACATGTTTGTTCATTTATAAAGTATTATTACGTTTTAAAACTTTGGTTTAATAAAACCAACTATTTTCCTCCAAGTTCCAGACAAATGTCAAAGAGAGTTGTCGTCATAGAAAAAAATATTAATTATGCAAAAGACAAGCCTTAACTGCCACAACATTTACTGCACACCTGTCATTTTACCACTGAGGAAGCTCAAGCAAGACTGCCACAGGTATGAGACATTAAGGTCTGGTCTATATGGCAAGATCCAGGCTAGCTAGCTAAGAATACAAACAAGACCTACTTTACCAACAAAACAAAACATGAGATGTTACATGGAAAATAATTTATCCCTTTGACTATTTCAGGATGATCAAAAAGGTTATTAAAGGAGTCTGCATAGCTGTCCTGCCCAGTGAGCCTAGCACTGTCTGTCCCCAAAGGACAGAAAACAACACTGTCCTAAAGTGTGCCACCTGCTATATGAGCAGTTGTCATGATTGATGCTGTTAATCTTAAGTCTTCTGCGCTGGCATTCAGCTTTCAAAGACAGTGCATTAAACTTGTTTTCTCGAATATCAGAATCTATCTTTTTTTTCCCCCCTGTATGTGTTGGTCAAACTAACAAAGCTTAAAAGTTGAGACTTTGGGGGAGAAGGCAGTAAGGACAATACTGACCTAAAGAAAAATTTGGTATTCGGTATTCTCTTTTCCTAGTCATGAGTTACCATCAAAAGGTGCTGATAATAAAAGTTCCAAAAGTCTTGTCTAGTTGTAGTAACTAACATTTTACGGACAGCTCCAGGGTATCATATAGCATTGTTAAGGAACAATGCCAGGGGTAAGAAATTATCTGCTTGCTAGAGTGGCTGGGCACAGTGATATGCTAGCTTAAGACTGCAGGAATGTTCCTGAAGTTATCAAGTTTATCAACTATCAAAAGGTCTGTTACTAAAACAAACACCTCAGTCATCTTCAAAAAAACTCTTCCAAATGTGATACAGTTGCTTCTGCTGTGCTGGACCCACTCATGCGGAACAGGAGGTAAACACATGAATTACTGGAGAAAAAAAATAGAAATCTAGAGCGATTTTCTCATCCTTGGAACACCTCTATTCACTGAGTTCTATGTTAAGCAAACAGAGAGAGGAATGATGTATCACAATCAAATCTGCTATTCTTAACTTGGCTGAGTGAGGGCTCTCCTGGAAAACCAAACATATATAGTATAAGAACTATTAACTGAGACAAGAACTGAACAAAAGGTGTGATTTGTGGATCTCATCATGTTGTTCGGGCTGGGTCCAGCAGTCACCCATTTTCATAAAATACACAAGAACAGGATAACTGACTAAGACTCTGTGCATGGGAGTGAGGCAGCCATACCACAGAAAGCCTTATGGAAAGGCTTTCATGGTAAGCACCTGAGATCTGTACCTGCTAACTAACAGCCATCAAGTGCCCAAGGTCTTCAGAACACAATACTCTGTCCAGCTCCTACCAAGCCTTCAAATCAAACAGCAGACGACACTGTTAGAACTTCATCAGGATTAAGCCATTCCCAGATCCCTTACCAAAAACAAAACAAAAACCTTATCATGCAATTACTGATTTGAGGATAATACATGAATTACAACAATACAGACACAGCTAATACAAAACGCATCTATCATCTCCCAAATGTACAATAACTTTGTGATGGATGCCGTGGAAAGAGGATATCTAACTTCTACATTATGATTAAATCTACTCTAGAGAATAATGGTATAATCTGAGTAAACCCAAACGTGAAACCTGATGATCATGTTTCTATATTCTAAGAAATTTGTTAGGCAATTTGTTGCTATGAGTGTCACACTGCATTTACACAAACCTGAATAATCTGAGTACTACTACAAACCTATAATGTACAGTGATGGCAGTGTTATATATAGCCTAATCCTCACAGGCCCATGAGAAACAACAACAACAAAAACCACGCCATTAAAATTCAGCACAAATGATACAATCAAGGTGTACTAAACAGATGTGAGGCTGCTGTTGACATAACACAGTACATTGCTTTACAGTGAGTATGTTAAAGCTTACATGAAAACAATAAAAAAGTATGTAAACCAAGTAAGATGTGTTGGCACATACCCATAACACCAGCGCTTCAGAGGTAGTGACAGAAGAATGAGAGGGTTGAGACCAGCCTGAGACCACCTGGCAACACACACTTCAGTCATTCGTTATCAAGAATACTGTATCCAGGTGTGAACACCAGCAATACAACAGGACTGCTAACACTAGTTTTACCATACACAGTACTTTGTATTTCCAGTGTGGTGGCTAGGGTGTTACCAGGTAAAAGAGGACTGTGTCAGTTCCTTGATACTATCATGGGATCACCGCTGAATTATTGCCCTGTAACTGACTAAAATGTCTTGTGACAACTGACTTAGTAACCTAGCAAACTCTAGTTCATGGTCTCTTCACAAACACACACACACACAAAAAAAAAACAAAACAAAAAAAAAGGTGTCAATATTAGTTACTTTACTTCTTTAGATCAGGGATCAGGAAAGCTTTTCTGTAGTGAACTAGACAAATCCTCAAATATGCAATGACACAAAAATGAAGACTAGATGTAAAAGGCACTCATGAGTTCTTAGGCACTGCAAAGGCTGTGGTTTTTCTACTAGAATCTATCTAGACAACCTCTCCCACCAAGGCAACCCCCAAACTTTCCCACTGCTTGAATTTCAAAAGACTAACCCAGAAGTTGTCCTACAAGCAAATCTTAATTTTAAAAGAAAACCCAGCACTAAAACTAAGTAGAATCACTTCTTTTTCAGAGAAAAGGCTTGACCATTCCAAAGTTAGTGTTTGTTACATACCCAGCAAAGCCATGTAGAACAAAGGCACAATTCTGTCAAAGAAAAAGAAATGTCAATCTGCTTCAATCAGTGTACTAGAGGCAAGGAGGTCTGAATGTTTTCTCTTTCTCTTTCTCTCTTTCTCTCCCCCCCCCCCCCAATTTAAAAGCTTAATCCCTAAGGTAACTGTCAAAGAGGTGCTTGGAGCCTCATGAAGGCGGTGAGGTCTCCATCTTAGGACAATTCCAAAAGGCCAGTGAAATATTTTCTAAAGGAAACTTCAGTCTTCCTTAATTTGCCTTAGTATTTTGTCTCTAAAATTACAGGTCCATTGATCTCGGTAGAATTCTTTCCCCCAATAAATGCTCCCCATTAAATGTCTTTTCTCAAGTGAAAATATCACTGCAGGCACTTGAAATCAGTCTGGTGGGCCAATCAATGACCCTGAATACCCCCACAGGAAAAATAACAGGATCAAGCTACATCAACCACAAACGGAGAGGCAGGAGCTCACTACAAGGTCTCCTGCTCCGTGGCTGAGGAAATTTAGGGAAAATCTGATTTCCCTCTAGTGAATCAGTCATCTCCTGGAGGTAAGGTATCAAGCTAAAGATCCTTGTAGTACAAATACATATTGAGACACTGTTCAACTTACAATCTGCATGCACACCAGAGGCCCTGCTGACACAAAACTAAAAACTGAATGAAATCTATGTATGCCTTAAGAAAAGTCAATGTAATCAGAAACTTTTTACTTTCACATAACTGTAGTTATTACAACTTCTGATAAAACTTTCCTATATAGTACTTTAAAATGTGGTGAAAGGGGGCAGAATAAAGGTTCAAAAAAATGGCACATATGCGTGTGCACACAGAGGCAGGCAGAATTCAATATTTAAAAATCATAACCAGGGTAGAGAAATGGCTCAGTAAGCTGTTTGCCACTAAGCCTGATCTGAGTTTGATCCCTGGGGCCTACATGGTGCAAGTTATTCTCTGATCTCAAAACATAAGCAATGACACACACCCATACATAAAGTGAGTAAAATATAATAAAGTCATTACTGGAAAGACAATGGGATAGGGGTTGGCACATAGTGGGAGATATCAGCACAGCAACTGAGATCCTCGAAGGAAGAAAAGATTAATCTCTCCACATGCTTGAAACACTCTGGGTATCTCTGCTTGTTGCCTAAAGAACACAAGTCACTTTGGTGCAAGTGATGGAAGAAGGTTATCTTTTACGGAGCCATTTTTAGTCAATTTGGGGAACCCACTGTATAAAAGGATAGAAGACCTGGGGCCTAGAAAGTAGAAACTAGATATGGTAGTAGATGTTCAAGTATGTCCAACTATATACCATATTCCCACAGAGAGCTGCAGGAGAAACTTCTACTTTTATGGTTTGGACAGCCACCATTAACAAATATAACTAAATCACAAGTCATTTAATACTGCACAAGATCGGGCATAACATCATTACAGAGATCCCAGTTTAGACAATGCTTTCTGGAACTTACCCACTAAACATGTTTAGGATTCCTACAAGGCACTCAGCAAAAAACACTGCATTTGATGTCCCACAACAGTTAGAAACACAGACAAAAGACCAATTCTCTCATGTTTATTAGAATGCTTTAATCTGTGAGATTAACCATGTTTTGGTTTTCCCTTTCAGCTAAAAAATATCCAGTCCGCTTCCATATTATACAACAAAAAATGAAGTTTCTAAGGCCTTGTCTTTTGGGAGGAGTGCAAGCAAAATCTTACTTTGGACACCAGGTTGGCCTTGAATTCACAATCTACCTGTCTTAATCTCCAGGATACTTACTAGCTTTACAAGAGAGTGTGGTACTGTGCCCAGATAACTTCAAGTTTGTCCAAGTCCTTAATTTTAGTGTTCTTAATCTTTAGATATAGTGGCCTTGCTCTAAATCTTTAAGATTAACTAACTTCCTTTAATGTTCACTTGCTTGACTTTCTTAAAAGTAGTACTCAGGGGGCTGGAGAGATGGCTCATCGGTTAAGAGCACTGACTGCCCTTCCAGGTCCTGAGTTCAATTCCCAGCAACCACATGGTGGCTCACAACCATCTGTAATGGGGTCTGATGTTCTCTTCTGGTGTGTCTGAAGACAGCTACAGTGTACTCATATACATACAATAAATAAATAAATAAATAAATAAATAAATCCTTTAAAAAAAAAAGTAGTACTCAGATAAGTAAAAACATACAATAGTTTAGAGACAATCCTGAGACTCATCTGCTATTACTAAATAAGCAAACACCAGACAATAAACAAGTGGTCTGCCAAGCAATTTAGAATTTTAAAGATTTAAATGATCTCTGCCTCTTAAAAACAAGTAACGGAGAAAAAGCTTAGCTCCTGTCAATAAAATGGCTGCAATAAGCATTAGTGATCATTTGGTAACAACTGCTCTGAAAAATAAACACTTTTCATAAACACTGGTTTCCTCTCCACCAGATTTCCCATTTAGTCATTTAGACAGCAGGATTTTCAACTAAGCCTAAATGCCATAATGTCATATTCTTCTAATGCCATTCTAACTCAAGCATAAAAGACACAGTTGGGGGGAGGTTAACACAGATGTGACCACTGCCCCTTTATCGTCTGCTCCAGCCCCAAATATGTTAGCCATGTCTTCTTCGCACTTCCACCTCCAACTCCACACAGCCCGACAGCTCCTGATCAAAGGCTCTCTGTATCTTAGCTATCAAATTTGTGTGGTTCTGTGCATATGCATTTATGCATTTGTAGAATTTCTGTCCTGTTACCATGTCCTTTCCACAATTCATCCATTTATTCAATGTTCAGTGATACTCAAGCACCATGCAGATGCTGGAAATACAATGGCAGGTGGAAAGGGGCACATCGGGGAAATAAAGTTAAAAATGACAATGTTTAAGTTAGCATTTCAACAGACACCAAAGCAAGAGAATATTCAAAGAAACTAGCTCTGAGGAAGAAACATGGCCCTGTAGGAGGGAAGATAATCTTCCATTGCTACTCAACAGTAAAAGACCAGGGCAGCTGAAAGCAGAGCTCAGATACACAGGATGAGGAGTGGCAGGCAGAGGGCCTGATTTCACGGACATGTAAGGATTATACTGGGAGCCCCCTATACTAACACTAGAGTTGAAAACTTAAAATTTTTCTTTCCGGGCAAATTAAATGCTTACTAGCCATTATTTAACCAGCATATGCACAAGTTCCTTATCCCCCCGCCCCCAAGGGTGGCTTGGTAAGGCAACTCCACTAGATCATGGGTGAATCTCAATTGTGCTTTCCCTTCCAGATCTCTGAGATGCAGTATTAAACACTGCATTTCCTCTGTTGTTTTTTAAGAAATAGGGAGTCTTTAAAAAGAACAATCATCTGCCCTCAGCAACAGATACTTAAGGTGCATGAGTTTGTAAGTAGCTCTCACTCAGAAGACCCTAACAGGAAGCCAGGAACTTCTGTAGTAAAGCCTGGTAGCAAGTCTCAGAAACAGCTTACTGTTTTTTATACCCTTCCTGAAACACCACACATTCTCACATTTTTCACTGCTGAGAAACCACATTTAACTTTCTTCAGACCCTTTCAAACAGTAAAACTGGACCTGCTCGGTTGGGTCAGGAAAAGCTACCAAAAAAGTAATCAGCCAAGAACTCACCTAATCAGTGGATAGGGATGCAAAAATCTAGCAAGGTGGCAGGCCAAGCAAGAATGACTTCTGATACAGAAGCTCTTGCCATTTCCCTCACAATACAAAATAGAACAGAAAAATGAGAGATTATTGAATCTGTATTTGCTTGCTGTGTCCTAGGCAAAAAAAAAAAAAAAAAAAACCACTCTTAGGAATGTATTAGTAAAGTATGGTGACCGGGCGGTGGTGGCGCACGCTTTAATCCCAGCACTTGGGAGGCAGGGGCAGGTGGATTTCTGAGTTCCAATGCCAGCCTGGTCAACAGAGTGAGTTCCAGGACAGCCAGGGCTACACAGAGAAACCCTGTCTCCAAAAACCAAAAGAAAAAAGTGGCAAAATCACAAGAACTTAAGAGGCAGAAGGGCATTCATTCAAAAGTGCTTAAGGAATGGGGTCAGTGTTCAGAGCACTGGATGCTTTTCCAGATTCTCAGCACTTACAAAGTTGCTCACAAGGTTCTAAACTCCAGCTCCAGGTAATCTGATGACCTCTTGGCCTCTTCAGGCACCAGGCATACACACATGGTTTACAGATAATGCATGTAGGTAAAACATTCATGTGTTTAAGTAAATATCTTTAGAGTGCTCTTGAAACTATTGTCATGGCAGTTTTAAGTGCTCTAAACGGCTGGGGAGATGGCTCAGTCAGTAATATACCTACATCACAAGCAGAAGTTCAAATTTCCCACAAACCACATAAAAAGCTGGGTATGGTGTTATGTACCTAGCAAATAAAGACAAGATGGAAAAAAAGAGAGAGAGAAACCTCACTGGTTCACTAGTGCCCTAGCAGACCTGGCAAAGGCCCAAGCCAATAGAGGCCGTGTTTCAAACAAATGGTACCTAAGGAAAAAGCTCCTCCAGCTTGTCCTCTGATCTCCACACACCTCTGCCCACATAAGGGAATAGGCATACCTATACACAGAGAAATACTCATTCACCCATAAACATCCCCCCACAACACTGTCTCTCTCATCCACCCATAAACATTCACATTCCCTACCTGACATAGGTCTATTTATCAGCTCTCTCAAGAACCATTTGGAATGGGTTTTGTCCCCATAAGGACTGACCAGTCACAATTAAGTACTATAACAGGTTAAAAAAGGTTTCTGGGGAATAAGCAGTGTCCTTTCAGCTAGCTACCTGAATAGTGAGCCTATTGCTTAGGTATTGACTTAAGGCTTCTTAGTGCTTTTACACAAAGCTAGGAAATAGTGAAAAGCTTTCAACACTTTCCTCTTAGAAGTTGGGGGATGGGAACAAATGTGCTATTTTCCCACAATCTGTATGATATATAAATGGCACATCATTTATTGCAAATACACTGGTTGAAGCAGTCAACCTTAGGTATCATACTTAAGTATATGTGGGATAATTTGCATATTTAATATTTAAACAATGTGTGGATGATTGTTATACTGCATTGTTTAGGAAATGAGAAAAACTGTCATGTGTTCCCTAAAAGTGTGATTTTGCTGGATTTTCTTAATCTACACTTAACTGAATCCAAAAATGCAAACAAATCCCACAGCTGAAAAAGATCAGCTACATACAAAACTAAGTTTTCTTTAAATCTCAACACATAAAGTAGGTCTGGAGCTGAAAAGCACTTGTGTAATCAGAAAAGCTTGGGCAAAGGGTGTTAAAGTACCTTGCCCTGAGTGTACAGGAGAATGGAGCAAAGCCAAAGAGACCAAGATTTTCCAAGAGTCCTTTTTCCGTGCATTCCAACTCTTCTATCCATTAATGCCTACTTTCAAGCATTAGACAAGATCGCAGTTTCCTTGAGCAATATCTATTTAGCAATTATCAATGACTAGGAAACAAGGTTTTGCTAAACGAGGGGATGTAGATCAGTGGCACCCACTCCCTACCCCCACAAAAAAAAAAAAAAAAAAAAAAATGGAGAAAAGGAGAAATGGAAAAAAAATAGGAAAAAGTAACTGTATGCTTCCCAACTGTGTGTTTCTAAATACTGGAACACATGAAACAGTTTACCTGTTTGTATGAGTAACTGTCACTGCCTCCAGACAAATCAGAAGAGGATATTAGATCCCATTACAGATGGTTGTGAGCCACCATGATTGCTGGGAATTGAACTCAAGACACAGAGACAGAGAAAAGATACAGACACAGACACACACGCTCTATCACTATGCTGCCTACTACAAATGTGCAGAATAAAATAAAGTCCAACTCTAGTAAATTTTCCATTTAACTGATGTTTGGCCTCCTTTTAAACATTATTCAAGATCTATTTTGCAATTTGATAACTGTTATGGTTTGAATATGAAGAATCCTCTTGACTCATGGTAGACTTGTTACCCAGATAATGGTGGTGGTGGTTGCGTTCTAGCCTCAAAGTAATGAGTTAATTCATGATGAGTTCATGACCTTATATACACTATCCTGTGACACACATGTGCCTCCCCCAACAAATCAAGCACAACTATCAAGTAAATGAGTGGGACTATCAAAAATGAGTGGGACTCAGTCCATGTGAGCTACCATGACAAAATACCTGAGACTATCTTATAAACAAAATTTATCTCAGTTATTTCTGGAGGTTCAAGCCCCTATACATAAAAAAATAAAATTAGCACATCTGCTGTCTGAGGAAACCCCATGTGTTTGTTTCTGCATGCCCTCATATGGGGAAAGAAGGAAAAAGAAAACAAGGAAAAGAACATGAAATCCCACTGAGAGTAGCATCAAGTCCCCATTCTTAATACCATCATACTGGAAATGGGTATCAACATTTGATTTTGAAGGACATAAACACAGGACGGCTAGCAACAGTAATGACTTTTGCTCTTCAAAATACACCAAGACCTCGAAAAAACCCAAAGTAACAGACATATCCATAATACAGAAGGAACATTTTACAGCTCAATAAAAACAATCCTAATCCTTAATTGAACTAAAAACCCGAATAGAAACTTGACCAAGGGCTATAAGGGGGCACCAAACTGAAGATGCTACTCATTAGTCATTCAAGAAATAAATTCAAACCGCAAGGTGGTTTCACCAATACACCCACTCAAAGGCCTACAATATCAAAGACAATACACCAAGTCCTGCTGAAGAAAAGGAAACTGGAACCCTGATACATTGGTATCAGTAATGTTTAAAAAAAAAAAAAAAAGCACTACTTCAAAGTCTTCTAGCCACTCATAGGTATCTACTATTAAAGAAATCTACAAACATAAAACCCATGACCCTACTGTTTACAGCATTATTCATAAAAGCAATAAGATCAGAATCTCAAATCCATCTTCTTATAAACACAAGGAAATGTAGTTTATCCAGGTAACAAATTACAAAGCAGTAAAAGAAATGAAATGTACTATTGATATGACATAAAAAAAGAAACAACCCTCAGCAATATGCTGAGCAAAAACTGCATGTTTGATTCTGATGGGTATTTCTGTTTAGAGTAAGAAGTCAACAGCTGCCCCAGGCAAGAAAGAGGATGGGCTGCCATCAAGCACAAGGATGAGGTTTTAGAACAAAACAGGCTGAAGGTGAAGACTGCACAGCTAAGTAAAATCACTAAAAAGAGCTGGTTAACACACAATTATTCTATTAAAAAACCTGTTAAATGGAAATTATAGCAACTCAATCTTCTAGAAGATTTTGTTTTGTTGGGTTTTTTTTTTCCTTCCCCCCCCCCCCCCAGACAGGGTTCTCTGTGTAGCCCTGGCTGTCCTGGAACTCACTCTGTAGATCAGGCTGGCCTCGTTTCTAGAAGATTTTAACACGTGCGCGCGCACACGCAACCCTTAATTGTCGAATATTCTAGCATCTTATTCTCTACTTGTATACAAGAAGTTACATTTTCAGAACACAAATTACAGGTAAGATTAAAGAACGTTTCGCAGAATAGCCAGCCATTTCTTATGTAAGCCATAATGTTTGGAACATTTTGACATATCATGTAAGGTCCAAGAAAATGCTATTTAAATGACTCAGCAGACAAGAACTTGTCTCAAAAGCCTGATGGCCTGAATTTGATTCCCAGAAACCACACAGTGGTATAAAGAGACAATGACTCCCGAGTTATCTGAGAGCCATACCATACACATACAATGACTCCCGAGTTATCTGAGAGCCATACCATACACATGTGTCCCCTTTATGATAAATAAAAAAGAACAAGCCTTTCAGATTTCCGCTCAAAGAGGCTGCACCGCAACTTTGTTCAGTTGTTGGGAATCTGGGTTCATCCAACACCAGCTGCCTCCATCATGCTGCCCAAGTTCAACCCCAACTCTAGTACAAAGTCATTCATGTGCCCGAGGTGTATCAGAGGCAAGACTGGCACCAAATTTGCCTTGGCCAAAAATCTTGTCTCCAAAAAAGGTTGGAGATGTTATCACCAAGGCAACCAATGACTGGAAAAAGGTCTGAGGATTACAGTGAAACTGACCATGAGACTGCCAACATTGATTGCACAGGTCTTTAGCTAAAGAACTTCTGAAATTAAGGAGATCCTGGGTAATGGAATCTTGTGGGCTACAATGTGGATGGCCATCACCCTAATGGTATCAACACCGGTGTAATGGAGGCAACAGCCATCTGAAAAAACGAATACACACAGTCTAGTAAAAGTTGCTTCTAAAAGAATTCTTGTGACTAGACTTTGTAGTAAGACAACCTATACATTGCAACACAGAGGCATACACCGTGTGACGACTAGACACAAAACCAGGAAACAGAATCATGCCAGTTGTCCAAGACTAACACTAAGAAAGCAGTATGAGACTCTTCTGTAGTGTTTCTTACAAATGCAGTATGGAATTACAAATTTTCAAGAAAAAGATTTTTTTCCCCATTATGGAGACAGATCTGTGCACAGCACCTGTATCTCTATGGAATACCAACAGGTAGTATAGTTTGAGGCTGAACTAAGTTTTAAGTGCTCAACAAATTAACTTATGAACAGAAAAATTGTTCCTGAATACAAGTAGACCAAAAAAATGTGCTGAAAAAAAAATCAACCATTAATTATTAGATTTTTAATCACAGTTGGGGTGTGGATTCAGCACCAACAATTCTCACAAGCAGCCTAAAACAATCTCTGTAGGTAACTGACACAGGACAAAAACAATCTCACCAATCAGGAACTTACTGTCCATATAGAAACTTTCAAGACAGTAACATACTCTTCCTTTTGAATTCTAGGTTTACAAAGTTCTGGTGACTAACTGAACTTAAAATCTCGACTGACACCTACCAAAGGGGTTATAACAAGATAATCTGAGCATCCACCTTTAGTTGAGTTTGTTGGTAGCCCAATTTCTGCTCAATCCATTATTCTCATCCAATGGTTTGTCTAAAGTTCAGTCCCCTTGAGCCTAGTGACCAGGCAACTAGGAAAAGGAAACCCTCCTCTCGGAAAGGAGTAGCTAGCTATAAAAGAGCAATACCTGACAGGCACAGTATAGTCTTTTGCTCTCAAGAGCAGGGTGTTGAACTGTAAAAAACACAGGGCTAGGAGCTCAGGGAGAGACTATAGAAGACTTTAAAAAGTAATAACAACAAAAAGTCAGTAGGGAAGTATATTCTACAAGACTAGAAATCCTTTCTAGGCTCAAGTTCTCAGTAATGTAGTTAATAAATGAGATGATCTCAAACAGGTTACTAAATAACCAAAAGGATGTAATCTATCTCTTAACCAACAACAATGAAATACTTCCTGTTCTTTAGCTCTCCCACCTCAGGGCAGAACTCTGCCAGCCTCAAAAGTCAGTAGGAAAAAGGAAATTCTGTTGTTAGCCAGAACACTTTCAAAAGCATTTTAACTATGACCCCTAAAAAAACTATCAAATCAAGTGTGATGGCACACATTTATATTCCCAGTATTTGGGAGACTGAAGCAGGAGAAAGGTCACAAGTTCAAGACCAGCCAGGGCTATATATAATATTAAGTGGCTTCTGTTCTCTCCCATAAACATGTAAACAAACTATTGCTATCCAGCATATCAGTATGCCTGTAAAAAAACTATTAACTTACTAAGGTATTATGGCCCTAAAATAAAAATTAAAGTTCACTTTACAAAAGAAATTGATATATATGCACATAAAAAGCTCATCATTTGACAGAAGGTAAAACTATAATGAATATGCTAAAGTCACCATTAATTTTTTCATAAATCTAATAACCTGAAAATAAAATGCTGAAGAAACAAGTATAGGAACAGGAATTCATATTGTTAGGAGGGGAAAGGGGGGATGGATCTGAGAAGATGGGGATACTTTTTCTTAATAAGTTTTAAACAATCAGGCTGGAGAGATGGCTCACTGGTTAAGAGCACTGACTGCCCTTCCAGGTCCTAAGTTCAATTCCCAGCAACCACATGGTAGCTCCCAACCATCTCTAATGGAGTTCGATGCCCACTTCTGGTGTGTCTGTCTGAAGACAGCTACAGTGTACTCATATACATAAAACCTTTATTTTTAAAAAAAAAAAAAAAAAGATTTAAAGCAATCAAAATTCAGAACCAACACCAATGAGGTCTTATTATATAGGAATATCAATATTTTAAAAAATACCTCATGTCACATTAACAGCTCATTTTTCTATTAAAAAACAAAAAGCAACTCCTTTCAGGACAGGAAAATGGCTCAGTGGATAAAGGTGTTTGCTGTCTAGCTTGATGATGAGTTTGAATCTTAGAACCCACACAGTAGCAGAGGAGAACATCAACTTGTACTCCGACCCTCATATGCACAAGGATGTACATGGATGCGTATACATACACCAATAAATAACTTAAAATTAAATTCCTCTTCCCTTGCACTTCTATATGCCCTTCTGAAAGCCTTGTGTAAACCAGTTACATGAAACATGAAGTCTGAAAAGTAAGGAATGGGTGTCCCCATTTTATTAGGCAATCTGCTTTCTGGTATATGAAAATATTTAAACAAGCAGATAAGCTTCAAAGAGATGAAGACACGTAGAGCATTTCTATTCTGTCAAAATGCCCAAGTGGTCCACAATTATCTACAAAGAAAGTCATCAAGTAGCGTGACCAAGTAGACTACAAACAAAGAAATGCTTACAAAAGGAGAGAAACAACCACTGGATGGGCTTCAGGTGGTAATTTAAAAAAACAAAAAAATACATACTTGCCACTGGAGGAAATTAGAAGGTAGAGAAGAGAAACATTATGTCAAAACAAACAGTTCACACCTGGAAGTCCCTCATATCAAATACCTGTCAAGCCAAGCGTTATTTAAGAAGAGCAAGCAAAACCGATCATAGGTCTGCTAAAAAAAAACATGTAGCCACTAGAAGTCTGAGAGTTGCTATTGTTTATACACTGCTAATTGGGACTATCTCTCAGGAGTGATCATCTAGAGAACTGACAAGTGGAAACCACTGTCCTTAGTTATGAAATGCATGGCTTCTTCTGTGGTTCTAAAGGGCAGGGAAAAGAAAACGAGGAGGGGGTAAATAAGGCAAATTACTTCATTTCTGCCTGTTCAAGGGGTAAACCATTCTGAAGCAGAGAAAGAGAACATAGAAGCAACTGCACTTCAGAGTCCAGAGCCATTCTTCCAGTCATGTTTCTTCCTAATAACTGGTTTGTTGCCTTGTAGAGTCACTTCACAGGGAGGCAGAGAGTGGTCTGATCTAGATGCAACTCTACTCAGTTCCTCCATCACCTTAAGCGAGGCAGTTGGTCCTTAATCTCACTGGATTTTAGCTCTTTGTATATAAAGCTGGATAGACAGTATCTATGGCTTGTTTAAAAAGAGATTTTTTAAGTTATTGTTGCACTGCACCTTATAAAAAGAAAGCATTTCATTGGAGGCCTGCTTAAGGTACAGAGGACTAGAAATAGTCCAAGACCATCCAGGTAGAGAGCATGGAAGCGGGAGGGAGCAGCAGCTAACAGCTTACATTATGATCTGCAAGTTGGGAGCAGAGGGTGGTGACCGCCTATGCTTTTGAAAGTTCAAAGCCCATTGTGACACTCTTCCTCCTAATCCTTCAACAGTTCACATTTGGGAAAAAACATTCAAATGTGAGCCTGCTGTGGGGTGTTCTCATTCACATTACCATAACTACGGAGTTTTGGCATTCCCTTGCTTAGATGATGTGAGGACTTACTTGACTGACACTTTCTTAAGTTTCAGGTAAAAAAGGAAAATACTAAATAAACACTGAGAACAAGAAAACTATACCAAGGTCCATCATAATCGATTGCCGAAACATAGTAGTAGTAGTAAGAAGAAGAAGAAGAGGAAGAGGAAGAGGAAGAGGAAGAGGAAGAGGAAGAAGAAGAAGAAGAAGAAGAGGAGGAGGAGGAAGCCAGAGCTGAGCTTAGTGGTGTATGCCTTTATTCTCAGCACTAGGGAGAAAAGAGGCAGGAGGATCTGTGAGTTTAAGGTCAAGCTGGTCTACACAGTGAGGACTAGGACACCTAGAGCTACACAGTGGAGAACTGTTCTTAAAAACAAAAAGGTGGTGAGGGACAGGAAAGAGCAGGAATAAATTACTAAAGCCAACTTTCCATAAAGGGGGGAGGGGGGAGACAATGGAGCAAAATACTTAACAAGGACAGAAAAGCAGAAACTCCATAGACTATTATGAATAAAAGATAGCACAGAAACTATGGAAGAGACCAATTGAGGGTAGGTAGTTTCTTCAGACATTCTCGACCTAGCAATTTCATTTCTGGTTATGTACCCAAGAGACATGAAAGCATAACCATCTCCACACAAAACTAATATAAATGTTAACTGTAACATTATTTCTAAGTCAAAAGTTACAAAGGGTAACTTACAAAAGGGTATTACCTAGTCTTCATTTAGTCAGGTACAGAAATGAGGCACTAAAGAGACCTGTATGAGATGTGAACTGTATCTTAATAATGCTACTGCCAGAAATTTTTTTTTTTTTAAGGAAATACAGAAATAAACCTAGAGACAAAGCCAGCAGTTAAGAACACAGTACATTAAGTGTGGTAGTACATGCCTTTAATCCCAGGAAGCAGAAGCAGGCATGTCTCTGAGTTCAAGGGCAGCCTGATCTGTAAAGCAAGTATCAGGTCAGCCAGAACTACACAGAGCAACCTCCTCTTGAAAAAGCAAAAACAAAACCAACCCAACAAAAAAAGAATACTTACTGCTCCTATAAAGAGTTCTGCTCCCAGTAACCCCCTGACAGCTCACAACTGCCTGTTATCTCCAGTTCCAGGGGATGTGGTAGCTTCAGAAGACTGCACACGTGCAGTATACAAAAACTCATACAAGCATGTACACATGATATAAATAAAACTTTAAAAAATAAAATTAGTCACCACCAGACCTATATGTTGAGGAATATAAGAAAACCTCTCAGCGGAATGAAAGTATACCAGATAAATCTCAAAAAAGGAATGGAGAAAACTGGACACAATAAATGTGGGAAAATTACTTATTTTGTTAAATACTGGAAATGTTTTCTAAAATATTTTAGACTAGTCTCAGCGAAGTTTAAAAGCTTGTTCTTGGTGATTAAAGAGACATACATGACACAAGAGCACAAGGCCAGGAGAATGAAGGAATACTTAACTATAAAATCTTCAAGTATGGCAGGCAGCAGCAGCTCACTCCTTTAATCCCAGCGCTTGGGAGGCAAAGGCAGTCAGATCCCTGAGTTCAAGGCCAGTCTGGTCTCCAGAGGGAGTTCCAGGACAGCCAGGGCTACACAAAGAAATTTGCCGGGCCAGTGGGGGCAGTGGTGGCACATGCCTTTAATCCCAGCACTTGGGAGGCAGAGACAGGTGGATTTCTGAGTTCGAGGCCAGCCTGATCTACAGAGTGAGTTCCAGGACAGCTAGGACTGCACAGAGAAACCCTGTCTCGAAAAACCAAAAAAAAAAAAAAGTATAATATCACTTGAAGACTGTGAGAAAAAAACATACTAATAAGTCAACAACAAACAGTAAAAGTCACAGCTAGAAAAGTTAAAGTGAGGGAGAGGAAAAGTGGGGCGGGGGAGACACACACACACAGGTTAACAACTGTATGGCAGACCATCCCTATAATCCTAGCACCAGGAAGGCAAAGGCAGAAGGAGTTCAAGGCCAACTAAATAAAAAGATAAACTATGTTCATGGATTAGAACAGTGAAATGCCTGCTTTCTTCCATTTTGTACATATATATTCAAAGTCCTAGTATATCCTTTCACAGGATTTGGAGGGCTGATTCTAAAACTTATAATGGAATTACAAAAAGTGAAACGCAGTCAATAAACTGAGAATAAACCAAATTAACTGAAAATAAACCAAGACAGAAGGGTCACATTTCTTGATTTCAAGATGTTATGAAGCTACATGAATTAAAACTACAGAATATAAAGATAGACCAATCAATGAAACCACAAAAATCATTCAAAAGGAATTAATGGTATAAACAGGTATTTTTACTATTTATCATCTTTAAAATCTCAAGCTTAAGTAAGTTAGACATGATGAACTCACATTGTGATCCTAGCATTTGGGAGGCCAGAATGGACTACACAGTGAAGAATTGTAAATTAGCCTAGACTATCATGTGAAACACTAGCAAACAAGAAATTAATGAACACCCAGCACTTGGGAGGCAGAGGCAGGTGGATTTCTGAGTTTGAGGCCAGCCTGGTCTACAGAGTGAGTCCAGGCCAGGACTACACAGAGAAACCCTGTCTCAAAAAAAAAAAAAAAAAAAAAAAAAAGAAGAAGAAGAAGAAGAAGAAAAAGAAAAAGAAAATTAATGAACAAATTATAAAGTCACAAAATTAAAGTCTACTTGTTTAACACAATTTGAAGATACATACTAAAAGCATAACAAATAAATCATTTTTGTACAGCAAAATATCTCCTCACTAGCTTGCTAAATATTTTTAAATGTATTTTCATTCGTGATTTGGTCGGCAACAGATTCTAATATTTGAGCTGTCAATTTAGTGTCAGAACCACCATTACACACACACCCCACACATAACACATCCCATAGACCCATCTTTTCAGAAATGATCTACGCTGTAAAGCTTTTGTGGAAGCATAAACTCAGTGATGGCTGAAGAGATCATTCCTGTCTAGCAACACTGAAGCTTCATGTATTTGGGGGTCACTATGCAACTTACCATATTCAAATGGTTTTTGAAGCACAAGAAAATGAAAAACAAATACTAGCAGCCTGTAATCCCAGCACTAGAGAAATGTATGGAGCAAGGAAAGAGACAGAGTTGAAGACCAGCCTGTTAATTTGGCAATTGTTAACTGATGTATATTTTTAAAATGCAGCAAATCTTTTTACCAAAACACCACAATGCATTGGGAGAAATATCATTTCCACTCATGAAACTCACATTAGACCAAATGATTCTGAAAGCATTAATAAACAATTCAGAGACTTCAGTTATAAAACAGTGCCAAAGGGCTGAAAGGAAAGACCCAATTGGTCAAAAAGTGATAGTACCTGGTTCAAGAGCTCTAGCCCATCTCTTGAAAAACCCCTTAGACCGAGTGAGTTCCAGGACAGCCAAAGCTATACAGAGAAACCCTGTCTTGAAAAAACAAAAACAAAACAAACAAACAAAAAAAAAAAAAAGAAAGAAAGAAAGAAAGAAAGAAAGAAAAAAGAAAAAGAAAAACCCCTTAGAAAAGAACTACAACCATTTGGAGTGCTACTCAACTGCAAAATCTCTGAAGGAAAAGTACTACAAGTTTTTGTTGGATTTAATCTACCTTTATCATCACCCTAAGCCATTTTCAGGATCCAGACTACCCACCCTGTTCCTATAGGTACAGTTTGTATCCAGCAGCTTGAATAGAGAATTCAAGAAGCCCACCTGTGAGGAGCTTGCCTTCTTAGAGCAATTGGCTTCATTAGAAGCCTATTGTGCATCAGCTGTTTGTCAGCTGTGAGCAGAAACGCAAATATTCACTTGAAACTATAATCACAGGAACCACCCAAAATTAATATGGTATATGTAAAAAGTAAAACCAGGAAGAAGTGAGGAGTAAGACAATAGCAGCCCAGCCTCATGGACACACCTTCAATTCCAGCACACAGGACTGCAAGAGGATCTGAGTTCAAACAGACTGATCTTACAGAGGGAGTTTCAGGAAAGCCAGGGCTACACAGAGAAACTGTTTCAAAAACAAAAACAAAACAAAACAAAAAACCCCACAAAACCCAAAAAACCGAGTATGGCAATACTTCCAAGCCATCCATCTAGTTTCTTGTTTGTGTTGCAGAACTGTGTGCTGTGCTCCTGTTTGCTAGATACAGATTAAACTCAGACTGTACACAATATGTAGGCAAGTGCCGGGCTACATTCTCAGCCTTTAGTTTTGTCACAGGAGCTTTCAGTGTGAGCTGCTTTGAATTTACTACTTAGGTAGCCCAGACTGGCTTCCAAATCTTCATTTTCCTGACTGCTGGGACCACGGGAGTGTGCCACCATACCTAAACTCAGTTTTTAAAACTGGAAATATCAATTTGCATAGAAATTTAACCAACATATTATATAATTATCCCTAAAGGTGAAAAGCATTTAAAGAAGAAATGAGCATAATGGATTATGCTCTGAAATGTATAGTGAAGAATGCAAAAGCCTGTTCTGGAAAATGTAATAATTTATCTACCCTGAGGGCTTCTAGCTTAAATACAGAGAAACAAATGTGAAGAAAAAAAATCTAGCACAAAATAATTTCATGTCCTGCTGGAGACCTAATACAACACTCATTGCTTTAATGATCAGACAAGAATCAAGAATGGTTTCCCCGAAGGGTTATCATTAGCTGGACCTTGTATCAGAAGCTGGAGTTTAGCAGATGGGGTAAAAGGTAAGTTTTTACACAATTATCCAACTGGGCTAGGGATGTCCCTCAGTGATGGAGTCCACCCTGAACCACAAAGTATATGTGGCTGGGCAAGCAACATAGTGGGATAAAGAATATGTTCAATCAACACTGATAGTGTGGCCAGGAAATGCATACCAAGGGCAAGAGAGCCTTGCAGATAGAAAAATATCAACCAATTGTTGAATTGACAAATTACATGTTCTCTGTATTTCTAATGTTATCTCCAAGAGACTAGACTTGAATTGATACAGGTACAGAGATTCCTGCAAAATACACTGAAATTTTTTTAAAAATGCATATAAAATATCCAATAAAAATTTTTAAAAATGCAGTAAAATAGTAAAATAGGGCAGTAAAATGTTAAAATAGATTGAGAGTTTAGTATGTTGACTGTCATGGTGGATGGGCATCTAATGTTTCTAACCTGTGTTGTTTTTTAATTGGCTATTTCTATGTAGCAAGAAAGATCAAGTGCAATTCTACTGGGGGGCGGGGGGGGGGGGAGAACCCGTGGGCTTAGGAATGTTAAACTCTAAGCCTCACTTCCTTCTGTTAAAGAGCCATATACCTCTCTGTATACTATTGCCTGGTAAGGATTAAAATGAGAAAAATGTATGAAACCAACTTAACTCCTACTATATGTTAAATCCAGATTAAATGTTGGATCAACAATGGGTAGACTACAAGGTCATTAGTGAAGCTTTAAAAACAAAAACAAAGTCACAACAAGCTACCCAACCAACCCTGGGATGGCTTGTCGTGCTAAGGACAAGCTGTGCCTCCACACATAACACCTAGTACAGTCAATACACATCTGATGTTTAATACATGCTAGTCACAGAAACCTCCAAGTGTAGAGGGCATCTGTCAGAAGAACTATGCTACAGGGGGCTTCCTTATTTTAATTAAACTGAAGTCTAAGTATGCTGCAGTACATCGAATACTTTAAAGCACACTTGTCTTCTGCACTGGGTGCTCTGTACGGATTCCAAGTTTTCTAACACTCTTCTTTTTGGGATCCTCTGTTTTGTTCTTTGAGACAAGGTCTCTATGTAGCCCTGGGCATTCTGCTAGGCTTGGTCCTAGAACTTACACAGATTCCCCAGCCTCTGCCTCGAAAGTACTGGGATTAAAGGTATGTACCACATACCTTCAAGAACTTCAGATATGCCGGCCAGTAGTGGTGCACACCCTTAATCCCAGCACTTGGGAGGCAGAAGCAGGCAGATTTCTGAGTTCAAGACCAGCCTGGTCTACAGAGTGAATTCCAGGACAGCGGGGGTGGGGGGGGGGGGTGGGGGGGGGTGAGGGTGGGGGGGTGGCTACACAGAAGAAACCCTGCCTCGAAAAACCAACACACCCCCCTAAAAACAAACAAACAAAAAAACCCTTCAGATATTTAAATCCCATTGTCTCCACCCTCACTTTCCATCTACACTGAGTTTAGGAGAAATTAGGGTGTGTAAATGAAGAGTTTAGTTTTTAAAAAAAAAACTGTTCAGTTACATATTAACTGTACACCCTTAACATTTGTATCAGATAAAACTCCTTCAAGCTGAGATACCAAATTATGTAAATACTTATTCATACATCATTGGAGTAGCACATTACAAACAAATCCATTTTCCCTACAAATCTCTAGACAAATAATTTAGCATTGTATTTAAGAGAAAGTTTAAACCCTGTTTCAGAAAACAATAAATCAGAAAACAATCACACAAGATCCTATGTGTGCAGACTCAGGATCCCTTCAAAAAGAGAAACTCCAAAACAAAACCCAGAGCCCATCAGGAAGGAGATGTTTAAAGGAGAGGGAAGGAGCAAAACAATGGCAAATTTCCTAATTAGGAATCAGGGAGATTAGTAGCAGTAAGCTCTTTGTATATGACGTGATGGGTGCCATGTTTAAGGAAGGTTTACAGTCCTCTGTATCTAGAAGAGAGGTAGACAGGAAAGGAGGCATTTGCTAACACATGAGCTAACTCATTTACTGCCATATACTATACCCTAGAATAACTAGGGACAAGCTGAGTAACACCTGACTTCCTCTGGACACAGAGCCAGTGCACACAGTGAAAGCAGAGCTTACAGGGTCCCGAGCTTATATCCACCTGATTTTGCGCAGCAACAGGTGCTTCCCACTGTACCACTTACCTACAGAATTCACAACTCATTGCTTCTTGCTGGTAACTTTAATAATATCATGAAAAGTTCTTTCGAGGAATTGTGTAATTTTCTAAGTCAAGCAATGAACAACCCTTTTGATTTCAAGGCAGAAAATACTATACACTGTCTAGATTTAAAGGTATTATTTCTCAAGGAGTCAGGATGAGAAGGATAAGAAACACAAAGAAAAAGAAACAGAAGTAGGTAAAATGAATCTCTTAATCTATACAGTGTTAAATAACCATTACAGACTGTGACTAGGCTTTTTTCCAGAATTCTGAATAAGCATTATAATATTGCTCTCTTCAAACTGAAATAGCCCTAGAAAAGGATGGAATGTTGTGAAGATGCAGGGTAAAGAAGTATACACCTTGTACACACTAATTGGTCCATTTAGTTTCATCATCTTTCCTATCCTACTGAACATAAACTCCAGTAACAGATACCTCCCAAAACTGCTTTGAGTATTAACATTAGAGAAAAGGACATAAAACTGACATGAAAAGTATAGAGCACTATTGGAATATCATGACTAACGGGCTATGTTCAGGTGCCTGCAACAGTAGTTGTACATTCAGTCAAATCACAGTTTACATTTTTCTTTTTTAAAAAGAAGTCCATGTTTCACCTGCATGCATGGCTATGCACCAAATACATGCCTGGTATCCATGGAAGTCAGAAGAGGGTTTTGACCCCCTGGAACTGTTGGGAGCCGACTTTTAGCAGAAAGCGGCTACCAGCTTTGCAGCCATCTCAAGCCATATACCCTGACGTGAGACTTGTTTTTCCAACAGCCTACAACAGCTGAATATCTGATATTCAGATATTCAACAACTCTGATATCCCACATATTTTGTTTTGCTGTTTACTGCCCCCAGCTACAAGGCGCACGTGGTATCCATGCCTGCAAGGCATGCGGTTCACGTGCTATCCACGTGATATCCACGCTATAGACGTGCCTGGCTTATGTCATATCCACACCTACATATCCCCAGATTTCCCTTCAATAGAGAGAATATGGGAGACAATGAGAGAGACAATACGAGAGAGACTTGATCAGACCCTCTGTCTTGTCTCCATTCTTCGAGTCTGCCCCACACTCTCTCTCGGTAGACCCGGACCTGTGGAACAGAGTGGGTCGTTACAGTTTGGCCGCCCAACGTGGGGCAGCTCGGTCGCTACATGGAACTAGTTATGGATGGTTGTGAGTAGAACCTGGGTCCTCTGCAAAAGCAATCTTTGCTCTTAACCACCAAGCCATCTCTCCTGCCCCTTACATTTCCTTTCCTAAAGCATCTTCTAGATTCATTTACAGGCTCACAGAAAACTGCAAGAAGTATACTGTGGTCCCATGTAATCATAACCTTTCAGCTTCTATGTAATACACAGCTTAATTATAATAGTGTCAGAACCAATAAATACCATTAGCATAGGCATACTTAAGAAGTTCAATGCCGATTTATGCTTTATAATTTTCAAAATGAAAAATTCAGAATCTTAGTTCTTCCAGAATACAATTTACAACAAAGCAGATTTTCACTTTACTCTTACAAATAAGGAATTTGTAAACATAATATATTCACGAAAATTCTTTCTTAAATGCATCCAAAGTGAACTAACTGTATCAAAGCTTTGAAATCTTTCATACAGCTTACTTTTCCATTCCCATATGCTGCTCCCACCTATCCCATTTTGTCACTCGTAACAAAACCTCATATTACTACATAGCACTAGGGGAAATATACTCAAGTATTTGTGGTCCAGTAACTAAATTCCTCAAAAACATTTCAGCTGGTGACAATGAGAAGTGTTTTCTAATTTTGTTTAGTCTCTAAATGGGTTCTAGAGCTCCCTCTCTCTCCCTTTGGATACAAGGTTTCTCTGTGTAGCCCTGGCTGTCCTGGAACTCAGAAATCAGCCTGCCTCTGCCTCCCAAGTGCTAGAATTAGAGACATGCACCATGACTGCCTGGTTAGTTTATCAATCTTTACTGACATTTTCTTTACTCATATAGTAAAAACTAATGGGTTGTGGAAGTGGCTCAACTGTGATGAACACTAGATGCTCTTCCTAAGGCCCTAAGTTTGATTCACCTAATATTTGGCCAATCATATTGCCACACGTGTTAGACAGCAATGACTCAGGAACTGGTCATAAAATCTGAATCTTGCAGTCAGTCTAAATGGCACCTTTCTCCTTACAGACTATATAGACCACTAAAGGGGTCTGGATTTGGGGGGTTAAAGTAGCTTGAGTCAAGAGTCTGACTTCTTGCCACATTCTATTCCTTTAGTACCTGTGGTAGCACACAGAGTTTTTGTTAAAAAAAAAAAAAAAAAAAGAGAGCCTCATACCCTACATGCAACATCTGAGCTGTTCTTAGAAAGCAGTCACTGAGTTTGTTTTCTCTCTATGACTAACCACATTTTAAGTAAGATTCATCATGCTGAAGAAACTAGCATTCCCTTAATCTAGTCTTTCCAAAAGCTATTAAAATTTAACTATATGCTTCATTCTCTTTAATTGTATAGAAAACTGCATTGTTTTAGCTCAGATGCTTTTTTACATATCCCTGTATACCTTCCACTGTTTTTCTTTTATTTTTCTTGTCCAACCACAAGATAGAACAGATATTGTTAATTTGCTAAGAGGAAAAGAGAAAGCAGAATCTAACCCTGCTTAAAAATTTCACCTGTTTACCTTATGATTCCAACTCTCAATTTCTGAGTAACACTATAGCATATCTACAACTGCCATAATTTACTGGGTTCATTTTTGCCACATAGTGTTAATAACTGCATGAAATGAAAATATAGCTAAATATATGAAGTAAACGTATCAAGAATTCCACAGAACACAGAACTACTCCACCTTACTCAGCACAATAGTGAACAAAGAGTCCAAGATGAATGCGACTACCAACCCTATGTAGGAGGTGTAACATCACAGAGGGCTTCTAACATTGGTCAGTGCTCTCTGACCATCTGTAAGCTGCCATTAGGTGCCAGTTTATAAACAAGCGATCTGCCTCTTCAAAATTGGTTTATCCCATACAATCAACCCCCTGCTTCATTTCCAGACTTCCCAACAACTTCTGGCCACTAAAACAACCACCCGGGCTACTAAGGTAATATTTATGGCCAGGCGGTGGTGGCGCACGCCTTTAATCCCAGCACTTGGGAGGCAGAGGCAGGCGGATTTCTGAGTTCGAGGCCAGCCTGGTCTACAGAGTGAGTTCCAGGACAGCCAGGGCTACACAGAGAAACCCTGTCTCGAAAAACCAAAAAAAAAAAAAAA
The DNA here is from genome assembly GCF_011762505.2 of Arvicanthis niloticus. Lineage (NCBI taxonomy): Eukaryota > Metazoa > Chordata > Mammalia > Rodentia > Muridae > Arvicanthis > Arvicanthis niloticus. The sequence goes on from NC_047666.1 coordinate 39,775,748, forward strand.
GATAATATTTATGACAGTTGATATTCAAGTGTGCCACAAAGCACCACAACTCAAACAAGCACCACAGAACTACCTTAAATGCACTATACTTCCTGCCTCCAAGACTTTTTAATCTTACATTTAAGTCTCAGTTTTGTTTAGAAAACAAAATCAGAAAAACAGGAGCATTACTCTTGGGGGCACACTTAAGACAATGTTCACCTAACCCAGTAACATTAAACACAAGAGAAAAAGCACTCATATGAGAAAGAACATTTACAAGAACTCAAAACTTGGGGCTTTGGGGGGGGGGGGGGAGTTTGCTGCTGTAGCACAAATTAGGTAATGGCTTTTGAACCCTAACAGCCAAAAGAACTATATAGTTGTCCAAGTCTTTACTTACTCTATAGAGCCAACATCTATGAACCTCTAGAAGTGCCAGGGTGTATTATAATAAACGCAGGAAAACAAAACTATTAAAAAAAAAAAAAAAAGCCCACCCTGTCCTCCAACAAGATGAAAAACAGGCACACTGGCAATCAAATAAAAACACAGCTGATAGAATATATGCATGACAGAATGTATACAAAAAGGCTTCATAGAAGGTCATCTGGAAGGACAAACACATCAGCCAGAATGCACAAAAAGCAAAAACCCTTAAAAAAGAAAACAAAGGGGGCAGACATGGCACACACCTTTAATCTCAGCACTGTGGAGTAGGTAGGTGAATCTCTGTCTTTGAAGCCAGACTGGTCCAAGACAACCAGGGTCACACACATGAAACCCTGTCTTGACAAGAAGGAAGAAGGAAGGAGAAGAAAAGGAAGAGGAGGAAGAAGAAGAGGAGGAGGAGGAAAGGGTGAGGGGAAAAAGCTGGAGAGATGGCTGGGCAGTTAAGATCACAGGTTGGTCTTCCAGGGGACCAAGTTCAATTCCTGTCACCCTCAAGGCAGCTTAAGGCACCCACATGGCAGCTTAAGTGTCTGTAACTCTAGTTCCAGGGGATCCAACACCCTCACACAGACTCACATACAAAACACCAAGGTATATAAAATTAGATCTTTAAAATGAAAGGGAAGGATAAGAAAGAAGGAAAGGAAGAAAGAAAATAGAGGAAGAATAAATACATGGATTTACGAAGTGAGACATCACAGTCCACACTCAAAACACCAAACAGTTTGGTATGAAACAAACATACTATGTAGAGGGGGGCAGATGGGAGTAGTTGCATGCTGCTTGCACAAATTCTTAAGACAGACATAGGAAAAGACTAAACCCCCAAAACTTTGAGATATTCAGGATTTAGATTTCCTCCTAAAAGCAATGCAAACCAGGAGACAATTTGAAGCAGGATCTATGAGTGATCTGTGTGGCACCTTTGGGAAACACTATCAAAACTCAGCTTTTCAACCCATGGATTGAACTGACTTTAAGCTGTTCAAGTGTAGAAGCAGGTATATTTGTTTGTAATACGTACATACACAACCACGGAAACAATGAAGCAGTAATAGTAATAATGATAATAATAATAGCAAGACTAATAATAAACAGTCTCTGGGAATTCAAAGCATTTGGAGCAAAGTAAAAGTATGTAGACTATGGCCTGGGATGTTCAACTGCAGAGCACTTTTTAAATCTTCAGGCGCTTAAGATAGGGTAAAGAAGTAAAGAAACAGGATACAGAGTGAGTGGCAAAGTCCAGTTGTGGTCCACTAATCCAGGGAAGGAGGCTAGCAAGCTTGAGCTCAAGCCCAACACGAACCAGACTATACAACCAATCTTACATACATACAATGATGAGTCCTTCTCTTCAAGGAGACTGTTTCAACTTTAAACAATCAATTCTTATGAGCTGCCTCACACAGGCCAGAAAGACATCAGAGCATTATTAGCTCAAGTCCAGAACCCTACTACTCCAAGCACTTAAGAAAGGAGCTGGTTCTGGTAGTTCTTTTGGTAAAGTACTGCAACTGGAAGGTTTCTAAACCTTGGAAGTTCTTCAACACATACTGAAGTGCATAATTAATGTACGACTCACAAACAGTCCAGTAATACAGTGGTGTATAATTTCCTATCATGGTGATTAAAAAACATCACAAGGTATTAGCTGGCCTGTGTTTAGTATGTAACATACAACTAAGAAAAGTTGAATACCCTAAGACCCCAAAGCCAGCAATGCAAACAACTGAACTTAACAAAAGCTAAACATCACTGTAAACTGGCAGGACCCACTCTCCTGACTCCAAAAGCAGGCATCACCACACCTAAACAGGGAAATTGCACACGGCAGCACTGTCCGTCTATATGTAGAGCAGCCTCTACCAGTCCAGCCCTCATTCCTCTATGCTCCTCACTCCCACTCTTCAGGGCATGTGTCACTAGTTGAAATGATCTCAGTTTTGTTTATATTATCTTCCCTTTCCTCTCCATAGGAGTTCAAGCTCAATGAGAATAGGAACATCACCTGTCTTTGCATCACTGTGCATGCACAGAACCCACACAGCTAAGTGCACAATACAAACTTATCAAATGACCACAGCTATCCAGGTGATTTACTTTATTTAAGGACACCAAGCACACATAAGTACCAACGAAACAGTAAGTTCAATGCAATAACAGTAATTACTCAACTTACATTAAGAGTGATTTTGAAAACCCCCAGCTCTGAAAGGCACATCAGCTGGAGGCCAGGTAAGGTTTGATGATCTAGAACACAGGTACTTTACAGAGTGTTTTTATTAAAGAAAAACACTACAATGAAGCCAAGGTGTAAAACCAGAGTTATGGATTCTCAGGAAATATGGTTAGGAGGCCTGGAAATCTTGCTGTCTGAAATGGACCGCTAGAAAGATGCCCTTTAAAGGGGTCCAGCAAAGATCCTAACATATATTGTGGCTTTCCCACAAAACTTCTGTAGTAATTAGTGATTTGTCAAGACTGGGTTGTCAAGGTATCTTTATAAGGGAAGTCCAAAGTTACAAACTGAAAAACTCCAAAGCTCTCAAACACAATTTTATCCTAACAGTCACTTCTCTAACTTCCAATTCAATAGTCTGAAGGAATATCTCTTTCTATAAAGCTAGTTATTTTTCTACAACTGTAGTAATCAGCTTAAAATTTTTCCTTCTACTGTCCACAAAGTTCTAAAAACAATATAAACTTTTCACAATGGCAGTAATTAAAAAATAGGGGATTAAATAAGACTTTTACTGCATAAACTCTGCAGATACAAGGAATGGCCAGGACAGGCACAGTGGAAGGAGAACCCAACTTCTGAAAATTTTCCTCAGTCTTCCACATGTGCCATGTAGTGAGTGTGCATACATAAAAAGAGTGTTTAAAAAAACAAAAAACCAAGTTCTAAACCTATAGTGATTGATCCAAAGTATTTCCAATTTCTCAAGGGAATCCAATTTAAGTAGCAGCTAGAGGAAAAGATGTACCATCATTAGCAAAGTAACAATCGCTGACAATATATATACAGCAGTGTTCCAGTGCGTTCTATTTTAAAAGAGGCTATTTCACTCAAAGAAAAAACAAGGTCATAAAAATCAGTTTACCATCATGTCTAGGAAGTTATTCTGTCCAACAATTTAAAAAATATCAGTAGCACAAAGTTACATTAGTTCATGCACTTATAATGCTTTACTTTTCCTTCTTTCGTTAAAAGGATAAATACTACTTCAAGCTACACCTAGGAAAGGGATGTTTCTCTCCCACCCACCTGCCATCTTACACAAAAGGCTCCTTTATCTCTCCATCTTTGCAAAGCTGGATGTAACTCCATGGTAGAGAGGCAACCTTCCAGTAGTCTATTACTACTTTAGGGTTAACTTTACTATGTATCAATGACTTTGAGAGAGGAAAGCAACTCACATTATGGCAATATTCTAAAACTTGGAATGTGTTGACAGCTGTACTCTTTCAAATGACTAAGAAAAATCACTTAATTGCACTCATGATGACTGAATGATATATGTAAAGTATGCCACCAGTTCCCAATAAAGCTCTTTAAAAACCTAATAAGTAATGATGATGATGGTGATAATGATAATAAAGCAGCCTGGAGAGATGACCTAGTGGTTAAGAACACTTGAAGCTTTATCATAGGACTGAAGTTGGATTCCCAGGATCTAAAAATCAGGCAGCTAACAATCACCAGCTGGTCCAGGGAATCTGATGCCTTTGCTCACCTGCACATACAGACCTATACAACTAACATAAAAATTTAAAAACTCAGCTAGAGATTAGAGAATGGGAAAATATGGTTAGGAAAGGAATTATAGACTAGAGAAGGCCAGAGTTAACAGCACACAACCTATAATACCAGAACTATCGAGACTAGCAAGGAATCAAGCCAGGAGTTCAAAGCCAGCCTAAGCTATGTAGCCAGTTACAGGCAATTCAGGCCCCTATCTCAAAAAAATAAAAAAAAAAAAAAATAAAAAAAATTACAGATGCAACATATATATATGTAGTAATTATCTCTAAAATACAAACCTTAGCCCTGCAGGATCATTCATAAATAATGAAGGAACAAATGTATAAAGATCACTTCTGCCCTCAGATAATCCCACTAGATAAATGCCTACTATTCCCTTGGGACTTTTCTGACTGTCCTTTTCACTGTGCTCCATGCTACTCCAAAGTCCCTATTCTAAAATCCACAGTTCTAACTGCAGATTTAAAACTATACTGCACATCCTAATAGAAGTAAAAGCTAGCAGCTGATTTTTAGAAATCAGTTTTTCTTTTCCAAAAGAAAAAAAAGGGGGGGGGAGGGGGGAGGGAAGATTCCTTCTAATTGATTTCCAAGCCAGACTATTTATTCTAGTCTCACTTTATACAACCTTTGGCAGTCTTTACAGGTTGGATTAGTTACCTGAGTACAGGTTCTACCATTTTTTTAACACCTCCCCCTTTCAGCAGCATCTTTCATATCCTAGGAATTTTATACACACTCTTTAGATGATGGGCAGTATTTTCCTACTTAAATTGAGGAACATCAACACTACCCACAAAGGGCAATAGCTGTGTCCTATTGGACTATCACTAATTTAAAGCTGTTTTCCTGGATTGACTGGTTGATGCCAGCAGCAATAAAGGCAAGAGTAATCAACAACTCCACTATAACTACTGGCCAGCCAACCAGTTTAAACACCGGCTTAGAGCAACATTTCAGCAAACACACTATTTAAAATTACCAATTTTCATCTATTACCCAACACCCAACCCTAACCACCTGGCTTGAAGTTCCTATAGACCTGACTTTAATACCCACTGCTGCAAAAACAAACCAAGAGAGAAAACAGCAAATTCTTATGAAATTTTGGCAGTATAAAACTTAAGCCCACCCCCACTTGCAGCAGAAAGAAGTGCAGCTTAGTCTTCACATAGTCCCTTAACAATGTGGGGCAGGTGTTGTCTCTGATTCTTGGCGCCATGGGGGGTATGAGGTGTTTAGTCTTGACTAGATTGGGGGGTGGGGAGGAGATGGGCTTCCTTTTCTCTGAGAAGGGGGATAACAGGGGAGGGACTTGTAAGGGCAGAACTGGGAGGGGAGGAGGGCTGAGACTGCGATGTAATATGAACAAAAAATATTGTACTAGCCTATATCCCAGAAAAATTAAATGAAGGAATGCACTGACCAGGAGGAGAGCATCAACACTGGTCACTTCATATGGAACCAGTGAGCTACACACTTGCACTCCACTTAATGACAACTAAGTATTGATAACAACCAAATCCAAACAAGATTAGTTCAAAAAGAGTATCATGAACTGGTGAAGGTTTCCCACCTGCATACTGTGTTCAAAGCCTGCTGAATGACTCAACTGCATGAAAGCTCTGAAAGATGATGGTACTTCATTTTTTCCCCCTGAATGGACAGACTCAAATATCCTAGCATGTCAATTTATCAGTTTAAAATTTCACTGCTGTCATCTGTGGCTCTGAAAACGTTAGACAAAATCTTAAATCAACACCTTTCACATGCTTCCAAAAAGTTGGTGAATCAGGCTTTTCAAAAGTAAAAGCTGAAAAGCATTTCAATATGAGATAATTATTCCCAGCAATACATCAGATGTAAACTTTTGAATCTGGCTGAAGTTTCTCTTCAGCAGCAAGGTTCTCAAGTTCTTACTAGTTTCCTGGTCATTTCCTTGAACATCAACTACACTAACACCCAAGGCAAAACCACAATAAAGAGCTTTGGCCTCAGTGGGATTCTACATATAAAAAACATTACTCATAAAACAGTATAGTTACTATTGATTTAAAGTAACAAATACATTTCTGAACTTTCATGCTGTGTTATGGAATCTCCGATTTTAGACAGCAGAACAAATCCTAAGAAATGGGTTTTCCATTTAACTAAATCTATTATGATACAAAAAACTGATGTGAATTTACTTTAAAAAAAAAAAAAAAAAAACTACTAGCTGGGTGAGGTGAGGCTGATCCACATCCTCGCACCCAGGAGGCTGAGGTATAACAGGACTGCAGTTCCAGAACAGCTCTAAATATAGTGAGATGTATCTTAGCAAAGACAAACTACTTACAGGAGAGTAAATTTCAGTTGAGTTCTGATTCAAAGGTCTCATTTCTTAACAGTTAGTGAAATTCACAAAATTCCCCAGTAACTGGTGCAATTCATTCCAGTTAAGACTTGCAGCTGAGCCTCCTTAATCCCAGTTGCAAGTAAGCAGCTAAACCCGGACAGACACCTCGCTCAGAACATCCAGGTGGAACTAGTCACAATGGGATGCTGCCAACTCAAAAACAAGCACCTGCTGAAATGAAACATTTTAGCCATCAACCTGGACTCCTAATGAGTCCTAAGCTAACTCACTTTCATATGGGCTCTAAAGACAGTCCCTTTAAATGGGAGTAAGAACACTATAATCTAACTCTTAGCAAAAGAAATTCCAAATAAAAGTTAAAACATCTGCAAAACATTCAAAATCAGTTTTACTGTTACCTCTACAAATACTTTCCAACTCATTTGCTGTCACATGTAGTTAACCACTCTCATCTCAATATAAAAGAATTCCTTTCAATGTTTTAATAAAGCAATTTGCACAAACTTCAAGTCAACATTTCACACACTTCACCATTCTGCACAACCTAGTAACAAAAGACACATCAACATCAGCAGGCCCCCGGCCCGACAAATACACTTTTTCAACCCTCCAGTATGTATCTTCAAGTGCAAAGAGATATTTGCAACCCAAGACAGACAAAAGGCTCAACCCAGTCTTATTGTACTCCCATATTAACATTAAACTCAGGGAAAAAAACTAATTCCGGAAAATTTAAAAGCACTCTGCATGAGGCAAATACCAAAATGTATAACGCTCTACAATCCTTATCACTATCTCCTTCCTCTCTTCCCTGTGGGAACCAATAGCAACAAGCCAAAGGAGGCAAATGTCAAATAAATCCAGTGTCTGTTCGAAACAAGATGAAAACCTGGGGGAAATCCCTCCCATAAATCCTTTATTTCAGCCCGAGGCACTGGACGCAGCTTGAAATGCCACATAACCCGAACCACATCGCCCATTCCCAAATGCTAAAAAGGGTCGTCGTAATCAACAAGTTGGCAAGAGGGCGATCAATAATAATGAAAGTACGACTGATTCCCCTCTCCTCCGCGCCAGGAAGAAATAAAGCCAAAACAAGTCTTTCAACAAAAGCTAACACACGTCTTCCAGTACCTGGTGGAGGTGCCTTTCCGCACATCGCAGATGCTGCATTTAAAGGCTTCGGCGCTGTTCCTAAAGGTGCAGACGCTACAATCCCAAAAGCCTTCGTCTGCGGCAGGTTTCGCTTGTCTTTTTGGCCTTCCGAGCAGTGGAGAACCGAGGAGAGAACAGAGAAGAGAAAACAAACGCTGGTGAGCCGTCGTCAATTCACAGGAATCCTACGCTGGAAACTTCTCGCGACGACCACCCATCTACCCCACTGGCGGGGATCGGGACGAGAGAACGACAGGCAGCGCGGAGCCGGGCGCCCCCTCCGGCTCTGGGCTCGGAGCGCCTGGCGGCGGCGACGGCTCACGCGGGGCCGCGCCGAGCGCAGGAAGCGGGCCGACTCGTGGGCGCGAGCGCCGGGCGGCGGGGGCGCGGCGCGGGCCGCGGGCCGGATCCCGAAGGCGGCGGGCAGCCGGGACGGCCGGGCGGCGGCGCGGAGGGGGCCGGCGCCGCGCGCTGCCCGCCCCTGCTCGCGCCCTCCCGCCCGCCCCACCTGGTTAAATCTCCCTTTGTCTGGGCGGAGCGGCGACGGCGGAGGGCGGCTGAGGAGGAGCCGCCATGGCTGCGGCGCGCACGGCCGCCGGCCCGAGCGGAGCGACACCGCCTCCCTCCGCCCCCGGGTCTCCATCTTAGCGCGCCTCCCCCGCGCGGCCGCTCCGGCCTAGTCGCCGGTGTCCCCGCCCGCCGCGGCCGCCCTCCCCTTCCGCCCCTTCGGCGCCCGGCAGGTACCTGGTCGGGCTCTTCTTGTCGCCCATGGTCATGGACGGGCTGGCCCCCGGCGCCCCACAGCTGCGCGCGCCGCCGCTCCGAGGAGAAGCGCGGTCCGCAGCGTCGCGGAGCGGCCCCCGCCCTCCCGCGCCGCCCGCCCGCCCTCCGCCGCTGGGCTCGAGCTCCAGCCGCCGCCGATGCCGCCGCCGCCGCTGCCGCCGCCAGTCTCCGGACGAGACTAGTCCCCGCCAGCGCCGCCTCCGCCGAGTGACTGACGAGGGGCGGGGCCGGGCGCCGCGCGTCATGCACCGTGCAACCAATAAGAGGACGACGACCGGCGCCGCGGGGGCGTGGCGTGGCGCGCGGGAGGGCGGGGTGCCGCGGGGGGGCGGGGCGGTCGGCGTGCGTGCCCGGGAGTGTGTGTGCGCGCGGGGGGCGCGCGTGCCTGCCGGTGGCCCCCGCGGCCCCGGCGCGTCTGAGCGTGCGAGCCCGGCAGGGAGCACGTGGCCGTGCCCGCGGGCCCCCGTGGCTCTGTGGCGGCCCCCACTCGCCGCGGAGCCCCGTGCGGCCGCTGCTGGGACTCTGACCCCGCAGCCGCTCCGCTGAAGTAGTTCCGCGCAGTTTGCGCGCGCCGCGGGGGGCTGCGCCTCGAGGCCCGCGTCTCCCGCACTGCCGCTTCTGCCACGAGGGGCTTTGTGGCCGCCTTCCCCAAGCAGCCCTCCCTGGCCACAGCCAGACCCGCACCCTCCTGGGCCGGGGCGCCGGAGGGAACTCTGGAGAGGGTGTGGCGCAGCCTCGGGCCCCCGCAGCCGAAATAGGGCGTTTCCCCGGGGAAGTTGCTGTTCAGATCCAAGCGACCACATGCCTGGTTTCCAACCTCGTGTCGCGGCTCCTGCCTCTACAAAATAAGACTCCTAATGCTCTTCCTAGGGAGGGCACCGTGGATGAAAAGCACGCTAACCTGTACCCCGCACTTAGGAAGTGCCAGGGCCTGACTCGGTTCCCTCCGGTGTCTGAAACTGGGAGATGACCGGTACCCCTCACTTTTCTGCCCTGTTCCAAGGGTGCTCTTGCTACTGGGTTTTGTGACTTAGAGCCCTCTGGCCCCAGGCACTGGCAAGGAACCTTGTGGGGGGGGAAAATATCTGAAGATTAAAGGAAGCCCCAGGTCGGGAGAAGGGAAAAAAAAAAAACGGACCAGTAGGTGATGCTAAAAGGTGGGGGCAGGGATGGGGTGTAGGGGACAGATAAGAGCAAGCTCTGGTTGACATGCAAACTCAAAGTAGGTTCTTATCAGGACTGGCTCTTGGGAGAAGAGCAAAGCTGGAGACCCGCTGAAGCAACTGGCGAGCGGGAAGCAGGAAGTCCTGGGATCTGAAGGGAGAGAATAAAAGAGGGAGGCAATGTGACTAAGATAAAGCTTGCTCGGCACTAGATGTCCTCCAGGCAGGCACACCCAGAAGGGCCAGCTACAGTGTTCAGCAAGGGTCAGCAACCTCCCAGACCTGGGCCACTTACTCCTTAGGAGTGAATGAGGAAGAGGAGGGAGGATAGAGTCCCAGGGGCAAAGGGGCCAGAGATAGCCAAGGAATGTGCGTGTTAAGGCATGGCCCTAGGCCAGCAGCCTTGGCCCCTAGAGTCCGCCTGGCGTATTTCCAGCATTCTGCCCCCGGTGCATTTAAAAAAAAAAAATCTCTTTGGAGGGGGAGGTAGGGAACCACTGAAGGACAGCAGCTCAGCTCCTGCCTAGCAAGCAGGAGGTCCTGGGCTTGACTCCCAAGCACTAGGTACATACACAAAGAATAAGTAAAAAGAATAAATAATCTCCCTGAAAACCCCATCAAGAGAGGGTAGGTGGAATCCACAGGTCATAGGAAGGAGACTGACCTTATTTTTTATGTAGAAGTAAAACACAAACCTCACTCTTGCACTTCAGTGCAGACAGTCACAGCCTTGTATACACCCTTAGGTGAGGGTGTCCTTTTCACCATCCGTGTGCAGCCCAGCCCCCACCCAAGGCAGTCACTCCACTCCAACTTTGGTCGGCCAATGTCAGCTTTGTCTCTTCATGAACTATCCCTAGGGTCATGTGGTATGCCTGGGTGAAATGCTTTCCTCCCTGTGGTGGAGATGGAATCGTGGCCTTGTGGTAGGCAAGTACTGCCACTGACTGAGTTACACTCTCAGCCCCTGGCTTGCACTTCTGACAAGGCTGAGTATCTTTGATATTCTTCCATTCTGTTGCCTGCATCGGAGCTCCCACCCCTTTCTTTGCTTAACCTTGTAGCATACCATTGCAACCACACCATCCTTTATCTATAGGACGCCTTTTCCAGGATGTCTTTTTTGTGCGTTTGTCTAGTGTTACCTTTTTCAAAAGAACTCATTTCTAGGAACTTACTAAGAGACAACAGATTCTTATTCGATTGTTGTTTCAGGAATTCTCATTTTATTCGGTTGTGGGAACGGAGATTCTGCCAGAAGTGTCTTTCTAGTTCCAGAGACACCCTACCCCTAGATTTTGGAGTTCATGCTCCACGACTTGAGCTGCGTAGCCTGCAGATCTTCCTTCAAACATTGCAAGTGAGAGGTGACAACCCTCCCTGGTCCCCTGGCTCCTACCTTGAACTTTTACTCAAGAGAGAAAAGGCCACAAGTGTGGTGCAGCTCCACTTCAATCCCAGCACCCAGACGCAGAGGCATGTGGATTCTCTGAATTAGAAGCTAGTCTAGCCTGCATAGTGAGATTGAAGCCAATCAGGGCTGAATAGACCGTGTCTCAGACAGACAGACAGACAAATGAGAGAGAGGGGGGAACAATGGTATAAGCCAAAGGAAAGGAGGTCTGGAAGGTTGCCTGGCCTGCATAGACCCTGACTCAGACAGATAGATAGATGATAGATAGATAGATAGATAGATAGATAGATAGATATTTTTTTACTGCTACCCTCAAGCTGGGCTACCTGAATACTCAAAGGCTGAAACTCTGAACTTGAAAATACACAATAAAGACATGATAAACAAATGGGAGAGACAAGCCAGTCTCCAAGTACATGGGAGGGCTTGCCCCAGGCCCTCCCATGTGACCCTAATGGTTGGAGTCTCCAGTCCCAGTCTAGGCTGAGGTTTAGAGTGAACTGAGGACAGTGAAGGCTAACCTTGAGACTTCTTCCCTATGCCCAAGGAAAGTACCACCAACAGATGATTCTTAGAAGAACTTTTTTTTTTTAAGATTTTTTTTTTAATTTTACATGGATGGGTGCTTCGCCTGCATGTATGCGTGTGCACCACATGATTACCTGGTGCCCACAGAGACCCTGATCTTCTGGAGCTTGAGTAAAACATGGCCATGAGCCACCATGTGGGTGCTGGGATCTAAACCCAAGTCCTCTGATGAGAGAGCAGCCAGCACTCCTAGCCACTGAGCCATCTCTCCAGCCCCAAGAAGAACTGTTTTTAATCTGAGATTATTTTCTTGACATTTTTTCTTCTCTTAGAGAGATTAGCTCATTTCAGTATCCCTTCTTTGTTTGGGGGTGGGGGGTTATTTTTCAGATAGGGTCTCATGTAGCTGAGGTTGGCCTAGAACGCATGGCCTCCTAAAACCGGCTCCCAACTGCAGGATCACAGATGTGTGCCCCACTTTTGCTTATCCTGACTTTAGTGGACTAACGGTAATAGTGTTTGGTAATAGATTTTCTTAAAATGCATTCAGGTGGTGACCATCTTTTTTTTTTTTTTTTTTTTTTTTTTTTGGTTTTCGAGACAGGGTTTCTCTGTGTAGCACTGGCTGTCCTGGAACTCACTCTGTAGACCAGGCTGGCCTCGAACTCAGAAATCTGCCTGCCTTTGCCACCCAAGTGCTGGGATTAAAGGCGTGTGCCACCACCACCCGGCAGCTAGGTTACTTTCCTAACTCTCCCCAGTAATCTCATCCTTGAAGGTGTTAGGGCACTGAGATCTCAATGGCTTTAATGAACCTTCCAGAGCCAGTGTGATTGAAGGGAAGAGGAGGGGGAAAAAATAGTATCAACAGGTGACTGGAAAAGCCAGCTGAGAAGGGACTTAGGAAGACTTAGGAAGGTTAAAATTTCAATCATAATGGCTAACGATTAATGCCCTACTTTATACAGAATGTTCCTTTAGGGAGTTAGAGAAAATTATTTCTTGGAGGGACCAACCAACCACCTGGAGTGTCTCAGGAACTGAGAAGATCCCAATGGGATTCCCTTAAGAACCCAGAGCATGTAAGGATATCACTGAACACATCGAAAGCATCATGCTGGAGGCAGGACCAGCTTCTAGAGCAGAAGCTCAAGCCAGAGGCAGGTGGAGTGTCCCTGACCATCTGTGCTGAAGCTTACCCAGATTTTGCAGTGTCACCTGTGTGAATGCTGTCAGACAGGACCTTACATTAACCTGTGCCTCGCACAGCAGGAAAAGCCCCAAGTCACAATGGAGCAGGTGCTGAGAACTGCAATCATGTGGCACACACATTTTTTAAAAAAGCAAAACAACAACAAAGAACCAAAAACTCTGCTGAGATACATGTCACGCAATTTTCTAAAACGAAATCAGGTGAGGTGTGATGGCATACAACTGTAATCCCAGCATTTCGGAAGCAGAGGCAGATGTATCTCTGTGAGTTTGAGTCCAGCCTGGTCTACATAGTGAGTTCCAGGAAAGCCAGAGCTATGTAAAGAGATTCAGTCTCAAAACAAGGAATAAAATCTAAAATATAAGGAAGAAGATAGAAATAGGAGAGTCTCAGAGCTGTGGATAAGGAGCTTTTAGAAAATGACACAGAGCCGGGTGGTGGTGGCACAAGCCTTTAATCCTGGCACTTGGGAGGCAGGGGCAGGCAGATTTCTGAGTTCGTAGGCCAGCCTGGTCTACAGAGTGAGTTCCAGGACAGCCAGGGCTACACAGAGAAACCCTGTCTCGAAAAACCAAAAAAAAAAAAAAAAAAAAAAAAAAGGAAGAAAGAAAGAAAATGAAATGACACAGAAAAGAGAAGGTTCAGAGCCGAGGTTGTAACTGGATTGGCAGAGTAGTCCAAGGGCATGTAGGAAGCCCTGGGGTCCATCCCCTACACTTCGTAAATCTGGCACAGCAGCAAACATCTGTAACCCCAACCCTCAAGAGGTAGAGGAGAATAATTAGAAGCTAGAGGTCATGCTCAGGAACATAATGAGTTCTAAGCCAGCCCATGCTACATGAGACGTGTCTCCAAACAAAATTAAGTGTTCTTCTCTTTGAAAATCAGTTAGGAAAACAAAGAGAAGGAAGAAAGTGTAGCTCAGTTGGTAGAGCACTTGCCTAGCACTTAGGAGGCCCTGGATTCCATCTCCTGTCTGTATAGATATAACATGATGACTCTGACCTATAAGCCCAGCACTGGAGAGGTGAAGCAGGAGGATCAGGAATTCAAAGTCCCCTTTCAAGTACATAGTGCACACACACAAAAGAAAGAAAAAAGACAGATCTGAAATAAGCCAAAGACCAGAGGCAAATATTCACAGAATACATGGATGATAGAGGATTTGTATCCTAATGAGAACATGAGCAGAAGATGCAGACAGACATTTCACCAGGAGATACAGAGATGGCAGAAGATATGTGTCCAACATCACTATTCGGTAGGGAACCCACACATTAAAGCCATAGCAACCAATATACCCCTGAGCCTCAGAGTGGCTTAAGTTACAAAGCCTGACAACGCCAAGTGCAGAGGAGGATGTGGCACTACCCTCCTTCATTCCCAGTGGGAGTGCAATATGGTACATTTCCTCTGGAAAAAACAGATTGGCGGTTTTTTACCAAGTTAAACATACACTTGCCGTGCGAGCCAGCAATCCCACTCCTAAGGATTTACCAAGAGACGGGAAGGCATATGTTCATACAAAACATTATACTTAGATACTTAAAGCTGCCTTTTTATTGGCACTGAACTCTGGCAGCAATCCAAATGCCCTGAGCTGGTGGATCCTTAACATGTTGTGGTACATCTACAGCATGGAATAATACTCAGCAGGTAAAAGTACAAACTACTACCTGGGCAAAGGGATACATAACAAATGCTTTATTCTAAGTGAGAGAAGCTAGTCTCTGAAGATGAGTTACTGTATGGTTCCACATAAGATTTCTCTGGAAAAGGTGGAACTAAACAATTTCTTACAATTCAGTAATCAGATTAAGGCCGATTAATCTGCTGTATGAGGTGCCTTGTCCTTGAGTACTGGTAATCACTGGAAAAAAAGTCCTAGAGGACCTTGAAGAGACGTGGGTGACCCATACTTACAGTTTAACAGGCAGAGTCCCATGGCCACAGTCATCAATGGGAAGGACAATCCCCATGTGCCTCAGAGATGGACAGCAAGAAACGTTTGGCTGTCCACCTTCTGGCTCCCCAGGCTGCTTACACAGCAGTTAGGGGACCCTTATTTCTGTCTATGACAGGCACTGCCTAGCTGAGGATGTTCCTAGGACTTCTCGTGATACTTAGATTAAGACTCAGAATCTTGCCTGTGGTGCTCCAGGCTCCTTGTCTTCCTACTCACACAGCTTCTTCAGTCCCCAGCTTGACTCTGGGCACCCAAGTGACTTTGCCTTGCCCTTCTCTGCCAAGCACAGCCCCCCACCTCCACCCTCAAGGCCTTTCTGCCCGTTCACTCTAGGATCTCTCCACAGTTCCAAGCTACCCAGTGTCCTGGTGCCTGCTAAATCCCTTTTCAAAAAAAATCCTTAAATATCTTACACAGCATGAGCTCAAGTCGCCAACACCCTTCAAACTGCTACTTTTTTTTTCTTTCTTTCTTTCTTTTTTTTTTTTTTTTTTTGGTTTTTTTTTTTCGAGACAGGGTTTCTCTGTGTAGCACTGGCTGTCCTGGAACTCACTCTGTAGACCAGGCTGGCCTTGAACTCAGAAATCCACCTGCCTCTGCCTCCCAAGTGCTGGGATTAAAGATGTGCGCCACCACTGCCCGGCCAAACTGCTACATTTTATTCCCTTAGATGATTAAGCCTGAACCTGCACCCAGAATGAATGCCCA
Source organism: Arvicanthis niloticus (assembly GCF_011762505.2). Taxonomy (NCBI): domain Eukaryota; kingdom Metazoa; phylum Chordata; class Mammalia; order Rodentia; family Muridae; genus Arvicanthis; species Arvicanthis niloticus. The sequence continues at coordinate 39,791,238 of NC_047666.1, forward strand.
CCTGCCTGACCACCTGCCTACCTGCCTGCCTGCTGGGGATTGACTAGAACTTAATTTCTACAGGAATAGTTCTCCTTTCTTCAGTCTCTATCTGTAGTGTCTAGAGTAGAAAATGTCCCCCTGCCCAGTAGATACTCAGTAAAAATTGAAGGCAAGACAAAAACATGTTTATATCTGTTCCCCTCTTAAAGCCTCAAATGACCCAGTGAGTTAAGAATCACCATTCCTGGGCCACAGAGATGGTTCAGCAGGCAAAAACATTTGCCTGGCAAGTCCGTGGATCTCAGATAAATCCCCAGGACCCACATAAAAGCTAAACATTGTGGCTCCCAACAGTAACTCCATACCTCGAATATGGAGATAGGAGGTAGAGATAAAAGAATCAGCTGGAAGTTCCCTCATATGCTGTGAAACATCGGAAATACCGAGAGGTTCTGCCTCAAAAACAATGTGGACAGAAGAATGGACCCCTAAAGAACAATCCTCTGACCTATACTTATTTGTAGTGAGTGTATCTGCACTCTCTTTCTCTGTAAGCTTTCTCTCTCCCTCTCCCTCCATATCTCTCTCTCTCTCTCTCTCTCTCTCTCTCTCTCTCTCTCTCTCTCTCTCTGTGTGTGTGTGTGTATGTGTGTGTGTGTGTGTCCTGCCATCTGTCCCTCTGCCTCTCCTTTTCTCATACACAATAAAATTTAAAAGAAAGAACCGCTGTCTCTTCATTAAATAGTTGAGCTGACTGACTTGCTTGAAGTCAGACAGAGTCTGAATCCCCCACAGCCCCTCATCCTCAGCTCTGAAGCTCTTCAGGAGCATCACAAAGAACCTGCTTGTTTTAAAAAGTCCCTGAGGGGTGCAGGCATATTCCAAAGTCCTGTGGATCCTTTCTGACAGAGGAGTCTGTATGTGTATCTGTGTGTCTGTCATTTCTCCACTGTCTGTTGCCCCAGTTAGATCAATCCCTAACCCATGCAAGGTCTCAGTAGTCCTTCTCTTCTGGGTGGGACCACAAATTTTGGCACTGGAAGAGATGGCTCAGATGTTCAGAGTAAGCATCAAAAGTAGGCAGTGGTAGCACCACACACCTTTAATCCCAATGCTTGGGAGGCAGAGGTAGGCGGATCTCTGACTTCAAGGCCAGCCTGGTCTACAGAGTGAATTCCAGGACCAGGAGACACGAAGAAACACTATCTTAAACAAACAGCCAACAACAAAAAAAGCCAGTGATGCGGGGCGATGGTGGCACATGCCTTTAATCCCAGCACTTGGGAGGCAGAGGCAGGCGGATTCCTGAATTCGAGGCCAGCCTGGTCTACAGAGTGAGTTCCAGGTCAGCCAGGGCTACACAGAGAAACCCTGTCTCGAAAAAAAAACCAAAATAAATAAATAAATAAATAAATAAATATAAAAAAGCCAGTGATAGGGGCACATTCCTTTAATTCCAGCACTTGGGAAGCAACGGCAGGTGAATCTCTGTAACTTTGGGGCCAACCTGGTCTATAGAGCTAGTTCCAGAATAACCAAGGTTGTGCAAAGAAACCCTGCCTCAAAAAGCCAAATTTAGAAAGGAGGAGGAGGAGGAGGAGGGTCTGGAGAGATAGATCAGGGGTTAAGAACATTGACTGCTCTTCCAGAGGTCCTGAGTTCAAATCCCAGCAACCACATGGTGGCTCACAACCATCTGTAATGGGATCTGATGCTGTCTTCTCGTGTGTCCGAGACAGCTACAATGAACTCATATACATAAAATAAAATCCTTAAAAAAAAAAAAGAAAGGAGGAGGAGGAAGAGGAGGAAAAAGAGAAGCAGAAGAAGCAGCAGAAGAAGCAGCAGAAGAAGCAGCAGAAGAAGCAGAAGCAGAAGCAGAAGCAGAAGAAGAAGAAGAAGGGGAGGAGGAGGCATTGTCTTTACAGAGGACTAATACTCTACAGAAACACACACACACATCGTGTAATTTAGAATAAATCTTATATACATAAATATTTCCTGATCCTGGTAAACCTGTGTTGTGAGCCTGTCTGATTGCTAGTTTTTGCTTTTTGGTCCTGTGTTAGGACCTGGGATGTACAGAAGGAGTGCATATACACAAGATCCAAACCCAGCAATTATTTCCCCACTGGATACTTGATTTCCCCTATCTCGGAATCAGAGTCGCTACACTCTGAGGACAGAGAGAAGAGCTGTGGCATTTCAGTTCAGGGACTGTTACACACATTGCTGTAATCCTCACATTTACCATCCTAGGTGAATCCCCAGCGTGACCCTCTTTAGGTTGAACCAGCTGGCTCTAGCAAGGAATGTGATTTAAGCAAGGAAATTCCCACTGACATGAGTTTAGAGTCAGGCTGATAACAATCCTGCTTTCTGGTTGTTGACTCGTTCTACCAGAACAGAATGGATACCCTATAAAGCAAATATCCTGCCATTCACCAGCTCATCGTAGTCATGGAAACATCTGATGTTAGGCCAGTGAGCTGGCGAGACGCCTCAACACACAAAGGTCTTTCTATGCAAGTCTAGCAACAGGGAGTTCAAGCCCCAAAGCAAACCAAACCTAAGGTATATATAATGCATATTGACTCCAAGTTGTCCTGGCTTTCGAGTCAAGGAAGGTCTCATTGTGTAGTCTTGGCTGACTTAACTCATTGAGATCTGCCTGCCTCTGCTTCCTGAGTGCTGGGATTAAAAGTGTATACACACACACACACACACACACAGCGTCTCCTTAAGAAAAAGAAGTATTCTATTCTAAGTCAGGCTGGTAACACACGCCTGACATCCCAGCACATACTGAGTTCCAGTCTGGGGAAAATGACAAGAACCTGTTTTAAGAGAACAAAACCAAAAAAGAAAAAGAGGGGGGAGGGAGAAGGGAGAGATTGAGGGGAGAGATAAGGAAGAGGAAAGTGAGAGAAAGAAGAGGTGAAGAAGGAGAAAGGATGAGAGGGATAAAAGAAGAGGAGGATGGGGGAGGGAGACAAGGACTGTACAGAAGAAGAAGCCGAGGAGGAAATACCTGGCCACATCCAGAGATATCAAGGAATGGCCTTGTGAGGGCATAAAGAGGCACACCAGAGACCCGATCTGTCAAATACCTTCAATCTAGACTTCTTACTCCAATACTGTAAGAAAATCCAGTTTTGTTCTTCAAGTGTTTGGTCTGTGGTGTTTTGTTAGAGTAATTCTAGCAAACCAATGTCTATGTTCTGAGTTTGTGGGTGGAGATGCCCCTGGGGTTAACAATCCCCCATAGATAACAGGCTTTGCTCAGGTGGGTGCTAAGCCCAGGAGGTTTTGTTCCATTATAGCAGATTCTTTCTGTGTAGTCTAAGCGGGGCTCCAACTCTCTTTTAAAAATTAACTCCATCTATCTGTGTTAGACGTATATGGGTAAAGGTGTGTGCTAGGGCTTGTGTGTGGGGGTCGCGAGACAACTTGCAGGAATGTGTTCTCTCTGTCTACCTTTCAGGTTCTGGGGAAGGACTTCATGTTTTCAGGTTGGTCAACAAGTGTCTTTACCCACTGAGTTGTCTTGCTGGTCCCTGGATTTAAAATCTTTTTTATAGTTTATCTTTGTGTATGTATACATGTGTCTATATGAATGTGTATGCTACGTGTGTGTGTGGGGGGGGTACCCTCAGAGGACAGAAGATGGCTTCCTACTCCCTGGCACTGGAGCTTATAGGACTTGTGAGCCGCCTGATTTGAGTCCTAGGATCCAAACTCTAATCTTTTTGTTTTGGTTTGGTTTTGGTTTTTTTTTTTTTTTTTTTTTTTTTTGAGACAGGGTTTCTCTGTGTAGCCCTGGCTGTCCTGGAACTCACTCTATAGACCAGGCTGGCCTCGAACTCAGAAATCTGCCTGCCTCTGCCTCTGCCTCCCAAGTGCTGGGATTAAAGGCATGCGCCACCACCGCACCGGCCCAAACTCTAATCTTTATGACTAAGCATTAACTGTTAAGCCAACTCTCCAGCCCCTGGGGTTTAAAACTTGAGCCTCCTAGCCAGCGACAGTGGTGATGGCAGAGGTGGTAGCCACACACCTCTTGGAAGGCAGAGGCAGGGGGATGGATCTCTGATTTCCAGGAATGTTAGGGCTACAAAGAGGAAAACCTGTGTCAGAGAGAGAAAGAGACAGAGAGAGAGAGACAGAGAGAGAGACACAGAGAGAGACAGAGAGACAGACAGACAGACTGACTGACTGACTGACTTGACCCTCCCATCTCAGGATCTCTAGTGCTGGAATCAGGTATGCACTACCAAGCCCAACATACGTAGGGTGTTTTAACACAGTGGATACTAACAATAACCCTGTGAGGCAGTTTCTGTTATGATGCCCTTGTTATAAATAAGGAATCCAAGGCCAAAACAAATGGGAGAGGAGGAGGGAAGGAGAAAGGAGGAAGGATCGCTTGTCTGAGTCACATATGCCGACAGTCCCTAGGCCAGGAGCTGAATCCTGCTGCCTGGGCTCTGAAGGTTCTAGTAAGTTAGCAGTGGTCCGTCCCTCATCCTAGCTCAAATGAGGAACTGGAGGGCTCAGACTCTGGTGTCCCACATCCATGCAGCCAGTCAGGGTGTGGTGAAACCAGAATTTCAAGTTCTCTCAAGTCACCACACAGCAGAGCCCTGGAAGAGTGCTGAATATGGTTAGCTAAAGGTAGGAGAGAGACCCAAGCTGAAGGAAGAGGGCAGAAATTCTATGAATCTGAGGATGGCTCAATGGGTAAAGGCACTTTTCATGCAGGCCTAATGGCCAGAGCTCGATTCCCAGAACCCATGTAAGTAAACGTAGAAGGAAGAAACAGAATCCACAAAATTGCCATAGCATACATGCTGGCTCACGAGTGTGTGCACATGCGTGCGCGCGCGTGCGCGCGCACACACACACGCACACACGCACGCACGCACGCACGCACGCACGCACGCACGCACCTACCTATGAATCCTTGTGATAGGTTTACACCGGGAAGAGGCACCTGAACTAAGAGAAGAGCTGGTACACCTGAGCCTGAATCCAGGAAGGCTTTAAAGGGGAGGAAGCGCCAGGTGGTGGTGGCTCACGCCTTTAATCCCAGCACTTGGGAGGCAGAGGCAGGCGGATTTCTGAGTTCGAGGCCAGCCTGGTCTACAGAGTGAGTGCCAGGACAGCCAGAGCTACACAGAGAAACCCTGTCTCAAAAAACCAAAAAAAAAGGGGGGGGAGGAAGCACGAAGCATAGGACTTTGAAGAGCGCTTTGCTGTTTGCCTCTTCTGCAGCCCCTCTCCATGCCAAGAAACAAACATGGGTCCTGGGATCCACACTCCATGCCAGGAAACAGACAATAAAACCTAGCCCAAGATCACACAAACAAGACACTCATTCAAGCCGACTTGGTTAGCTCTTTGAATTGGTGTGTTCACAGGCATGCTTGAAGTTCCTACTGTGTGCCCCATGCCAGAGATTGACAATACTGGGATAAAGTGTGCTGCAGATGGCACATGGGCTAGGGTAGCTGGATCCCCGACTGAGAGGTAAACTGCCTAAGAGCAGATGGAAACATCTGGGCGGCCACCAGGTGAAGGTGGTTGCTGTTCCCCTGGCTTTTCCCCCTCACCTAGCAGTATGCCCTCTTCCCAGTCACAGAACAGAAGGGGTTGGGATTGACGACAAGTACTGAGAAGAAGGAAAGGCTTTATCCAGAAAGAAAACAACTCTGAGGTGCTGAGGAAGGAGGGCAGGCAGGGAGGGAAGGCAGGGGGTGCAAAGGGCAGGGGTGGGGTGGGGTGGGGAAGCACCAAATATCATGACCTTGGAGGATATGCAGAAGGAAGCCAAAGACTCCCTGAGAGCTTGCAGAAGCTCTGCCCTGGGAGGGCTCCGCCAAGATCACGCTCCCCACTCCCCCGTGAACCATGAGAGAGTGCACTTAAGACACTGGCTGGGAAGAACCCAAGCCCCAACCCTTCTCTTATTTGTGGCAACTTAAGGATGCAAACAGTGTCACCAGTCCTCTGTCACAAGGAACACACCTTAAGAATCAGGGGACTGCTGGGCAGTGGTGGCGCACGCCTTTAGTCCCAGCACTTGGGAGGCAGAGGCAGGCGGATTTCTGAGTTCGAGGCCAGCCTGGTCTACAGAGTGAGTTCCAGGACAGCCAGGGCTATACAGAGAAACCCTGTCTCAAAAAAAAAAAAAAGGGGGGGGGGGGACTGACTGTTCCGTATGTCCTTTTAGTAGGGAGAAAAAAAAAAGTTCTCTACTCAGTTTCAGAAAAATTTCCCCCTCTTGTCAGATGCCAATCATCAGAAATGTAACTTAATGTAGGAAGCCGCTGTTAGTGGTGATATAATTCACCATTCCAAGATGGCGCGGACATCGTGTCCTCCACTAGTAAACAATTATCTGCGCAGCTGCAAAGGCAGAAAGCCCGCCAAAGTCACTGGCCAATCCCGAGGAGTAATATTGGGTGATGAGTGAACAGCCAATCAGAAGTGAACACGTCACTCTAGGGTGTATTTAAGCTGTGCCTCTTCCTGTCTTTGGCCCTTCTGCGTCTTTCTGCGTCTGCTGATACAGATTAAAGCCTTGCTGTGGTGATACCCGAATTCTGCCTCTCGTGTTTCTCTTCCCCGGGTGAAAAGGGGACACGAGAGGTGCGCAGAACAACTTAACATTGTAAATAAACGGTCCTGGGGCTCACGGCCACATTCCTGCCAGGTGCTGTGCACATGCAGGCACATAACAGCATATTAAAAATAAAGCATACGTAAATAAGGACCACCAGACAGACTGGGTTGATGATAGACAAGGCTGAGGGGAAGCTTGAGGCTAAGCTACGACAGGGATCCAAGCACAAAGAAGGAAAATGAGCCAAAAGCACAGACCCTGGGAACATTCACTGCAAGGGAGGCTCTCCCGAGGTCTCACTTAATAACTAAATCTTGGTTTTGGATCGAGAGAGGCCTGCACTGGGATTCCAGCCTTGCCTCTCTTTCTAGGACTGTCAGTGGAGGCTTCTTAGTTACTCATGGTCTTGGTGGAATAGAGAGATAGGTCAGCAAGCCTACCCTCCAGAGGTGACTGAGGACAACTGGGAAAGGGCAGGGACACAAAACTCCCATACAGCCACATAATCTTCGCCAAGGCAGTGAAGCAAAAGGGTGCCACCCAAAAAGTTTTAGAAAATAGAGGAGACTTTGGAAATAACCAGGATCGAGGGACACTGAGGCCAAGTCACAAGAGAACTCCTTGTTGCTAAAGAGGGATGGGTCAGAAGAGAACTAAAAAAAAAAATTTTTTTTTCTGGGATGGACAACTAGGAGGCCACTGCTTCCCTTGACTTCGGATAGGAGTCTGGACTGGGGGGCTTAGAAGGAAGATCATTCAGCAAGACCCAAATCCGAGGTGCTTGGGTGGCAGCAAGGGCTCTGTTCTGAAGACTCCCCTCCGAATCATGCCTCTGGAAGCACTCAGTTGGGGGCTGGATATGTAGCTCAGCTGGTAATCTGCTGGGTAAAGCCCTGGGCTCAATACTGAGTGCTAGACCCAGCTGTATGTGATGGTGAATGTTTGTAACCCTGGCACAAGGAAAGTACAGACAGAGGACCCAAGGTTCAAGGATGTTTTCTATTTCACAGAGAGTTTGAAGTTAGTCTAGACGCCTGAGTGCAAAGGAAATGAGATGGGAGGCGAAGGGAGAAAAGGGAGGGAGGGGAGGAGAAGGGAAAGAAAAGAGGAAGGGGGGAGGGGAGGGGAGGGGAAGATATTCAGAAAACTGAACAGCAGGATTTCTGTCATGAATGAAATGGCCCCTCTTCAACATATTCTTTAACTTTTTTGTGGATAAAGAAAAGGTAGCAGTTTCCTTACCTTTGTCTTTCAGTCTTTAACAGAGGAGTCATCTTTCCAGGCTGTGTGTTGTAACATTTTGGAGAGTTTCTGTTCACACTAGCGCTTTATTGTTTTGTTTTTGTCTGACAAATTTCTCAAAAATAAAAAGCAAACAAACAAGAAAGAAATTTGAAACAACATATATGCTTGATATTAAACTCAGAGTTTGAGCTTCCCCCGCCCCCTTTTGTATACTGTTGGAGGAAACCACAGAATCTGGCAAACCCACCCTTAATAAATGACAACAGTTGCTTTCCAGGCTCCTTTGGTCATAGGAATCACATTGATCAGGGCCGTCATGAAAAGCCTGATAGTTCACCTTTTGCAGAATGTCCCTGGGCAGTGCAAACGTGGGCAGAGCCTAAGCAAGGTCGATTTCATGCCCTCCGTCCTGACACCTCACCCCCTCAGACTCTCTCAGCTCCCCGGCCACTGATCCTTCATCTTTAGCAACAACTGCAGCTGCTACTGTTTCCTGACTCTAGTGGGAAGAGTGGGCTTGGGGCCAGGTCTACTGTCCAAGGCTCCCCATGGAAGCTGCTAGAAGAGAGCAGCGCATTCTCTTTCACCATCAGTGACCTTTGCAGAGTACCAGGATTGCAACATGCACAGTACAAAGGTCCAGCCTGTATGTGTCTGCACCTGGCTTAGTTTTTCAAATGGAGCTGACCTTAAAGCCAAGCACTGGGTCCTTACTCTCAGATTCAGGCAGAGGGTTGGACATCAAATATAAATATGGATTTAGCATCCTCTCCCTAGGCTGCTGGGACGAAGGGATACATACTAACCACTAGCAACCTAGCTCCTCCAACACTGGGCCCTTTGCCGGAGCGTGTATACTTTTTCTGGATTCAATAGCATCTTTGCCCCTATAGAATCAGGGCTACCTCTTGCATCTCAGCTTATAATGAGAGACATGCTACCGAGGTGATTTCTCCTGTTGGGAGAGGCTGGGGGAGATGACATCATTCCCTTAACCCATCTCAGGATTCTGTGCCCAAGATTGGGAGTGCAGGGCAATGTGACATACTGGAAGAAGAGTCCTCAGCTGTCACTAACTCTGAATAACAGCTTCTTCTTGGATGGGTGGGTACGGCATGGATGGTTGAGAGAAGACAGCTGGGCCACTGGATCTATATAGGGATTTCTGGGCACAGTTCTGGGCCTGAGCCTTCGGCTCCCAGAAGAGGCTTCAATAGAATGAGCATGATTTTATCCAACAGGTGTTTATTAAGGCAGTGTCTCGAATGGCACTGATACACAATGAGCTGAGCTCTGGTGGCCAGAGTCCTGTGTAGACTATTATGGGCTTAAAAAGAAGATTTGACTAGGATGGTTGATGAAAAGGGCAGAGCTGTAGCTCAGGTGGTAGAGTGCCTCCCGAAGCCGTGAAGCCCTGGGGTTGATCTCTAGTACTTCATAACCTGGATGTGGGCTGCAAGCCTATAGTCCCAGTACCGAGGAAATAGAGGCAGGAAAATTTAAGTGTGAGGTCATCCTTGGCTACACAGTGGCTGGGGTTAGGGATGAAAAAGATGAAAACTTTCACGGTTGAGAACTGACCGACCAAGGCTGTGGCAGTGAACAAGGGGAAGCTGTAAAAGACTTGCAAGCAAAGAGTAGGTGTCATGGTTTGGATAGGTTTGGCCTCCTTAGAGTCGTATTTGAATACTTGGCCCACAGGAAGCGACACTATAAGGAGATATGTTCTCGTTAGAACACGTATAGTCTTGTTGGAGGAAATGTGTCACTGAGGGGTGGGCTTTGAGGTCCTATGCTTAAGCTCTGCCCAGCTGCCTTTGAATCAAAATGTAGAACTCTCAGCTCCTTTTCCGGCACCACGTCTGCCTGGACACTGCCATGTTTCCTGCCAAAATGATAATGCACTGAACCTCTGAAACTGTAAGCCAGCCCCAGTTAAATGCTGTGCCTTATAAGAGTTGCCTTGGTCCTGGTGTCTCCTCACAGCAATAAAATCCTAACTAAGACAGCAAGTTTTTATCATTTTGCTGATTAACTGGATTATGTGTATGTATTGAGAGGTCGTTTAGCACCTGAGCTTCTGGCTGTGGTGAGGAGCAACAAAGAGAAGGGTAGACAAGGAATCTGTAGGGGACAGAGGTCAGTTGAGGAAATGTGGTGTTGACGGTTGATGGGGGTGGGCACCCAACTAGCTGTGGATCTGGTGCTGAAAGAAGACATATTTTCCCTTGAAAATATGTCTGGAGTGGGAGAAGCAGGGGAATGGCTCAGCTAGGTTATGGCATGCCCAGCAAGCATGAAGACCAGAGTTCAGATCCCCAGATGCATGTAAATGCTATGTGGGCATGGTGGTAGGCTTGCCATCCCAGCCTCAGAAGTGGGAGACAACCAAACTGGTGAGCTTTAGATTTCATTGAGAGACACTGACTCAATGACTGAGGTGGGAGAGTGTTCGAGGCTGATTCCTGTCATCACCTTTGAGTGATCACCTCCTCATGCATGTATCCACCCCCCCATAACCACGTGTCCACACACGTGTAAAGATGCATGCAAACAAGCATGCACACGTAAACATGTAAATCATGCAAACACATGAAAAAAAAATGGAGAAAAAAAGATAACGACAGAGGGCTCGAACATTCACAGATTGTCACCGAAGTCTTAGACTGGAAGGCAGCATTGCAGAGAAAGCACTGAATGAGGGGCAAAGGTCAAAGGCAGATTGTCTGGGTTTGTGTGTGGCTAGGAGGCAGGAAATGAAGGGACACAGAAGAGGAACCAGTGAGCCGGAAAGAAAGAGTGATATTGCTCACTTAGTGCGGAGTAAGAATGAGAGCCCTGGGGCTGGGGAGGATGGGTCAGTGGGTAAAGGTGTCTGTTACCAAGTCTGATGACTGGAGTTCCACACCAGAACCCTCACGAAGCAAGGAGAGAACTGATTCCCACGAGAAGCTCTCTGACCTCCCTCCACACATGTGCACATGCAGAGCTGTGTGCACATGCTTGTACGCGTATGACCACATACAAAACTGAATAGATCAATGTAAAAAATGACTGAGAACATGGTGGGGAGCCTGGTGTGGTAGCTCACGACTGCAATCCCCAAACCTGGAAAAGCTTCAGCAAATGGAATGCCACAGAGTTCCAAAGAAATGAAAACAGGACCCTTGCCTCATAAGAGCAAGGACTTAAGTTGGTTCCTGGAATCCAGGGTTAAAAACAAAGGTGGGGTGTGGTGGTACACACCTTTAATCCCAGCACTTCAAAGGCAGGGGAAGATGGATCTCTGAGTTGAAGGCCAACCTGTTCTACAGAGTAAGTTACTGGATAGCAGGGACTACACAGAAAAACTCTGTCTTGAAAAATCCAAAAAAGAAGGAAGGAAGGAAGGGAGGGAGGGAGGGAGGGAGGGAGGGAGGGAAAGAAAGAAAGAAAGAAAGAAAGAAAGAAAGAAAGAAAGAAAGAAAGAAAGAAAAAAGGAATATAAAAAGCAGTCCAAGTGTGGTGACGCATACCTTTAGTCCCAGCACTTGGCAGGCAGAGGCAGGCAGATTTCTGAGTTTGAGGCCAGCCTGGTCTATGTCCTGTACTCCCAGGACAGCCCTGGCTGGTGATTTCTAGGCCAGTGAAGGACATTGTCTAAAAATAAAAAGACATAAAAGAAAAGATAGACAGTGCTTGAAGAATAACACAGAAGACAATGACAGCCATGACATATATGCACGTGGACTTTCCTCACATGCTCCTTCACCTCCACAGATGTGCACGTGTACATACATACGCACGTATGCACGTGTACGTGTGTGCACACACACACACGGGGGGGGCGGGGGGGGGAAGAACTAACTAAAAATAACCAGGTTGAGCATGACGTCATACTCGGATACTCAGAAAGCTGAGGCAGAAGAGTTTGAGTTTGAGGCCAGCCTAGAGAATTTAAAGACTCTGGTCTCTAAAGTTTATTTTAATACTGAGCTCAGCAGTATAGCTCTTGCCTGGTATGCATGAGGCCCATGGGCTGGGTTCAATCCCCTGCTCAGAGGGAAAGAACACAATCAAGTTGTCCAGTGGAACAGCTTGGATACAGAATTCAATGAAGATGTTGGACCTGCCAATCAAGAGTCCGTTGTTGACCTTTCTGAGGGCAGATTCACTATGGTGAGGGTAGAATTTATTTAAAGACACTCAATTACTTAAATGTGCAGGAAGAAAATGGGAATGAGATGTCTTTATTACTAGGCAGAATCTGAATAGTAGTCCTTCCCCAGGCTTGGCAAGTAGACAGGGATGCAGCTGTGTAGAGAAAACAGGATGAACAATAGCACCCAGCAGAGGGACAGAGAAAGGGTTAAACCGTTCCTGAAGACAGAGGCCTCAGAGCCGGTCTGACAGCTCAGCAAGAGCTTTAGGTATCTGGGCTTTTCTTTCCCTGTTACACAATCCTAAACTATGTGGCTTTTGTCCTTGTACTCATCCTCATGGTCACAAAATAGCAGCTCCAGCTCCAAGCATCACATGCTCTCACGACAGTGCCTAAAGTCAGAAGAAAGAGGTCAGGGGTTCAGATGAGGCTCCACCGGTGCTCACCTCTCCTTTTCTTTTGTGACACTTTTCCTCATTAGCCAGACCACATTCCCATGTCCTCCCCTAGATCAACTTGGGGAGAAGATAAATAGAAAGGACAGAAGCAGCTAGCAGAGCCGATCCCTACCCTAGGGCTAGGCACGTGATTCCCACCCGGTTCAGGAAGAAAGATGCACCGGGCTCACTCAGTGCCTCAGGCCTGCAATTACAGCTGCTCCTGAGAGGCTGAGACTGGAGAAAGGCGAGTTCCAATTCATCCTGGGTAATTTAACACAATTTGTTTTAGACGTTAAAACAAAGTCAGGTGTAGTGGCCCAAGCCTTCAATCACAACACAGAGAGGCTGAGGCAGGCAAATCTCCAAGTTTAAGGTCCGCTGGTCTTGAGAGGTAGCTTCAGGACCAGCAGGGCTCCAAAGAAGACAAAGGAAAGCACAAAGGAAACAAATGAACGAACAAAACTAGGCATATGCCTGTACTCTCCGCACTTGGGAGGTGGAGGCAGGAGGATCAAGAGTATAAGGTCATTTTCTGTGACATGATGTATTGGAGGTCAATACTGAGATAAATGAGACCCTGTTTCAATACATACATACAATTTAGGGCTGTTGAGATGGCTTAGGGAAAAGACGATTGCTGCCAAGTCTGCCAACCTGAGTTTAATCTCCAGAACCCAGAGTGTAGAAGAACAGAACTGACTCCTGGAAGTTGTCCTCTGGAAGATGCTATTACACGTGTCCTGCAGCACCTCCAAAAAGATGGAGGGGCTGAGATATAGCTCAATATACCTCATTAAGCCCCTGGGTCAGTCTCCAGCATGAAAGGAGAAAGAGAAGGAAGAGGAAGAAAAGGAAGAAGGGGAAGGAGGAAGTCTGATGGTCGAGATGGTTTCACTGTCTAAGAAGCTAGATTTGGAGAGCTATTCAAACAACTGGCTTCTCCCCATTGTTATTCAGAAAAGGAACATTCCACCATCTGCCAGCTGTGGTCTACCCACCTTGGGCAATGTCTCCTTGAGTGGCAGATGCTGTACCTTACACTCGAGAGCATTAAGAGGTGGGCAGTAATCATGACAGTGGTGCAAGCGATGATCTGTGTTCGCCATGCGTGCTGCCCTTGTGCCCTGTGCTTTAGATTCATTGTCTCAGTAAGTCCTCACAATCCAAGGAGATAGATGCTATCTGCATTTGCATTTAGCAGATGAGGAAACTGAAGCCTGTATCCAACATCTCTCCTCTGCTATCAATATCCCACTCAGGGCCATCTCAAGCCAACATCTGTCACCCACTGACTATACTCTTTTACCTGCACACATTACAAATACATGTAGTGTCTGGTCTTGACCTGGAGGTTGAAGGAACTGCTTGGAAGAATGGGAAATGTGCTGTCACTGGCTCCCTGGACCAGCTGCTGGGATTTCCACCATGTTGTTTTCTCACATAAACATTCAGCTGAATCAAATGCACTGAACAGCCCATCCTTCCCAGCTCCGAATCCCTGTATCACTGTTAACAAGCCTGTGGTCATACAGCACAGCCCCTGGGACCTCAGGAGTGGGGTAGTCCCACGTGCTCACCAAATACGTACACACCACATGGACAGGATCGGGTAGACAATGAGCATCTCTCAGAGGACTCAGGAAAGGGCGAGCCTCCAACAAGATATGACAAAGGAACACCTTGGGTGTTCAGTAAGTTCCTGGCAGGCAGCTGGGCTCACATCTGGAGCTTGGAATGAGGAGCTGAAATCCCTGAGCCCCAGCTGTGCTCCTGGCTCCATGCTGACCATTCTGCAAGCATCAGCTCCTAGGAACTCAGGACAACATTAAGTAGAATGAGGAAGAAAAGGAGGTTTGGAGTGCCTAAGCAATTTGCTTAAGATGAGCATTAATAGACAGAGATGAGGCTAGAGCCAGCCCCAATTCGTCTCTCTACACTCACTTTAACCGCCCACATTACAGTCTGTCTGCTTTAGCTACTTAAAGACTCCAGGCCTTGCCTGGGCTTTGACATGTTCAGTCTACACTGGGAGATAGGAGCAGAGGAAGAGCTTTAGAAATTCAGAAGCCTTCTGCGTCATTAAAATGCCAATTATGGAGCGGCAGCTAGATGTTTAAGAGTGATTGGTTGTTTTAGGAGAGGACCTGGGTTCAGTTATTGGCAACCACACCAGTGGCTCACAACTGCCAGTTGCAGAGGGATCCAACGCTCTCTTCTGGACTGTATAAGGGCATGTATGTATATGGTGCACATAAAGTCGTACAGGCACACCTCATTCAAATATTAATTCTGTTCCAAGTATGTTTTGAAGAAAATACTCCAAACATAGTTAAAATCATTGTAGGATGCTGGGTGGGCATTTTATTAGAGGGAAAGAAAAATAAAAAGATCATAATTACACCACCATCCTTTCAAACTGTATCTGGAAGACTGTGTGTGTTTTATGGATAGAAAGTTTCAAGATATGACATCCTTCTGGGGTTAATATTGACCATCCTTAGATGTGTTCGTGAGTTCTGGAATTTGTTTTGAGTTTTGGGGTTTTGTTGTTTTGGTTTGGTTTTTCAAGAAATGGCTTTTCAGTGTAGCCCTGGCTGGCTTCGAACTCAGAGATCTGCCTGCCTATTCCTCCTGAGAGCTGAGGTTAAAGGTGTGCTCCACCACCCCTGGCTGAGTTGGTTTTTGTTTGTTTGTTTGTGTTTGTTTTTGTTTTGTGGGCAGTTTCAGGTGTGGCGAGGAGAAAATTCTCTTTCTAGCACTCGGAAGCTCAGCTCTAGGAACCGGTGGGAACTCTTCTCCCCTTGAGAATGACTTCTAGAGTGTGGCTTCCTATGGCTGAGCAGAGATGGGAATCATTATCTAGAAATGGAAATCTAAGTCCTGGCTGGGCAGCAGTCCTGAGACAGAGGCAGGCAGGTCTACAGAGAAACCCTGGGGGCAGGGAAGGGTGTGTGTGTGTGTGTGGAACAAACAATAAAAAAAAAAAAAAAAAAAAAAAAAAAAAAGGAAAAGAAAAAGAACAGAGAGGGAGAGGGGAAGGAGGAGGGGAGACATAAATAATAAGAATGCAGAGAACTGCAGAGTAAAAGGCTATCCCTGGTCCATAGGGTACCACGGGGCACAGGAAGTGAAGGTAAACACTCCCCGTGTGTTTCCCTGGTTATCTCAGCCTGTGGTGGCAGGGTCAAGGCCAACCATCCACTTCAATCCTCACTGTGAAGGCTCAGTGAGAAATGGCAGCTGTGGCTTACCACTGGTCTTTTACCCCAGGGTGTTTCTCGGTGCTTAGAAGTAGAGAGCAGGGGAGCACATTCTCACCCAGCTAAAAGGCGGGAGGGGGGAGGTTGGGGGAACTCTGAGAACTCCTTCCTTGTTGAACTGCTTAACTCCTGCAACTCAGGCTGGAAAGATTCAATTAAGAGGCATTTGTAGGAAAACCTCACAACCATGAAAGGCCCAAGGCCACGTTCAGAAAGCTCTCAAGAGCTGTTAGCATGGAACAATTTTGTTTAGTTCCATAAAATTGGCATTGACCCAGGCAGCCCCTGTCCTTTTAGTTGCATCCGCCAGTCTCACAGTCCTAGTGGCCCAGGAGGAGGGACAAGCTGGGGTTTTAATGTGGGAGTTGTGACTGAGGCTTAGACTGAGGCTTAGAACTCAGGACGGTGTGTCCTTAGGCAATCTGCTTTGCTTCACGGAGTGCCACTTTCTTCACAGGATTATTGATTGTAATGGAGAAATGAGATAATAATGTATAAAGCACTTTACACTCTACCTATGAAAAATAAGCACTAAACGATCATTATCAGTACCCCATATACTGCAGGAAGAAAGAATCCCCGAGCAGGCCTGGTCCCCTGGCCCCATTTTTGTTCTTAGCTCCCTGATAACTTCCGGTGACCATCATTTGCCCATATGCTCACTTGGGGCAATGTTTACCTAGCATACATGAGGGTCCTATCCTCAGCAGTGGCGTGATCCCAACACAGAGAGATGAAAGTAGCAGAATTCAGATGTTGAAGCCCTATGGTGGTGGCTCACACCTTTAATCTCAGTACTCAGGAGCAGAGGTAGGTGGATCTCTGAGCTCAAGGCCAGCCCGGTGAATTCCAAGGCTGCTAGGGCAACACAGAGACACAGAGAAACCCTGACTAGAAAAACCAAGAGAAAAAAAAAAAGTTTAGCCGGGCAGTGGTGGCACATGCCTTTAATCCCAGCACTTGGGAGGCAGAGGCAGGCGGATTTCTAAGTTCCCGAGGCCAGCCTGGTCTACAGAGTGAGTTCCATGACAGCCAAGGGCTACACAGAGAAACCCTGTCTCAAGAAAAAAAAAAAAAAAAGAAAAAAAAGAAAAAGAAAAACCAAGAGAGAAAAAGAAAAAAATAATAATTAGAGGTTGAAGGTTATCCTCAACTAGTAAGCTCCGGGAGACTTGGGGATATTTAAGACTCTGTCCCAAAGTAAACAAACAAACAATGCATATGTATTTGAAAGCAGGTAGGTGTGACCATTTCTCTTTTTAGATATTTTACATTGAGACTCTGTGTATATGGTGTTTAGTTAAGTATGACAATAAAGATGAAAAACCAAAACCAAAACCAAAAAATTCTTCTACTATCAAAATTTGCACTTTGCTGGGAAAAGAATCTACAAAATGGCACATGCCAATAATTTTAACACTCAGGAGCCTGAGGCAACAGTCGTGTCAGTTTGGGGCCCGGTCTGAAATGAATGGCAAGACCTTGTTTAAAACCAAACCACACCCAAAACACTGAACAATAATAAATAGGTAAATAAAAAACCCAAAGCAAAGGTGCGTCTGCTACTGTAAGGTTAGAAAACGTCTGAGTTCCTGTTGGTCTTTGGTAGTACTGAGGGCCCAGCCCGGTGCTCTGCCACAAAGCTACATCACTGCCCTGTTCTGGAAACTACTACCATTCTCTGCCTCTACCAGTTGGAAGAGTCAACCAAATGAGACACAGCTATGTCCCTGTGTCTACACAGCATCTAGCCATAAAATGTTCCCTGGGATTTCAAACTTGAATGGATTCAGGTTCAGGAACAAGATGGAATGAGTCAGTAGAGTCTATTATTTTTCTTTTCTTTCTTTCTTTCTTTTTTTTTTTCTTTTCTTTAAAGCTGAATGTAAAATGGACCCAAGGCAAATGGAGCTTGTAACCTTGGGCATGAAAATTATCAAGAGGCAAAAGAAAATTTCAGGAGAAAGCAGCAAGAGAAGCAAAGGAGAGAGGAGAGGAAAAGGAGGGAGGGGGAGGGGGAGCTTTGCTTTGGTTCCCAATGGTTTTCAGTGCTTCTGAAGTCTGTAATCTTTTCAATGGACTTCACGTCTTCTTCGCTCCTGCTAGCCTCTTGTAGGAGGTGGCGGTGATCCATTGGTATGTAGACCACTCTGACTGGATATAAGAAACTGCAACCGGCCATTCAGATATGATCCCCTCCATCAAAATGACTAATCTTGAAAGCCTGACTGAATTAGCCATTCCATTTTAGCCCAGGCAGCTGTTTGGTAATGGACCCCACTCACACTGGTCCAGGAACAGTGTTTCATCACCTTTTTCCTCTGAATACCACAATTTAAGTGATGATAGACCATTATGAAGAAATCCCCCCAAACACATGCTTCTGGGGAAATAAAATCCCTAAAGTTGCACATCAGAGAGAAACTCACTTAAAGGTCTTCTCAGCCTGTCTTTTGATTTCTAGGAAGTGGGTGTATGTGCACGCTTGTTGGATTGTGGGATTGTACACATATGCTTAGTCCATGGCTGGGTTACAAGATACTTTATGCCAGTCACACAGAGGATAGTGACATCTAGTCAACATTCTGAAGGCAGAATCCATCCTCAAGATCTTTCTTAAAGGCACAAGCACAACTACTTTAATCCAAACATCCTTCTAGGCTTGCCAGTACATTAACAACATTGTTTTACCATTGCCAAAGTCTCTATAATTTAATTCATGGGAGGCTATGAAGGCACTGCATTCATGGACTTATGCATATGGCCCCTGTTCCAATTGGCATCTTGGGACCTTTCTGGGGCACAGAGGTCAAAGTTCAGTGATGCATGGAGTTGTTGTCCTAATGGTGAGTATTGATTGGTGCCTCTGAAGCAACCCTCAGGCACTCAGTCTTTCTCCAGCCAGACGCCAGGCTCCTGTAGAGAAGGCGTGTGCTTCCTAGAGAGCCTCAGAAACAATGCCTGTGGATCCTCAAGCCTGAGCTCTCAGAGTGACAGATTGCTTCAGCAGGGTAAGTGGAAAGTGATAAATAGCATCATGCAACATCTGCATAGCAATGATTCTCACTAGGAACGTACTGAAAAACCAATAAATATCACATACATATATGTTTTATATTAGTTTTCTGTTGCTGCTGTAACGGATCACCCCAAACTCAGCGACTGACAAATGAGAAAGGCTTATTCCTTTTGCACCTCTATCAATTGAAGTCCATTTATTCTGTCTTGGGCTTTATAAGGTTAACATCAAGGGGTCAGCAGGGCCGTGTATCTTCCTCTCAGGTCGACTTACGCTCAAGTTCTTCTGGCTCAGTGGCCATACTCAGATCCTTTCAGTTCCAGGTCCCCATTTGTTTGATGGTGGTCATCCAGGGGCCCCTAGACAAATGGACAGTGGACTTCATGCCAAGATCTTCCCATGATGACCTTCATGCTCTGGTCACTGCTCCCTTTAGCCACAAGCAGAAGCCTCTCCCTATCCAAATCTGCCATGTGTACTGCCAATGAGTTTCTCAGTAGCTAGTTGGAGTTCTTTTTATCAAAGACTCAAGCATTTAGACTGGGCATACTCAGGCCACCTAAAGCAATCTATTTAAAGGTAGCAACTCTAGGCTCACCTGCTATGATAGTTAAACTTCATTGTCAACTAGATTCGATTTGAAATCCCCTGAGAGGCACACCGCTTTTTTTTTGTGTGTGTGTGTGTGTGTGTGTGTCTGAGGGTATTTCTAGACAACAAAAGAGAGAGACCTACCCTGCATCTGGGTGGAATCATCTCATGGGTTGGGGTCCCAAATTGAATGAGAAGGAAAGGAGAAAGTGAGTGGAGCATGAACATCCGTTGTTTTCTGTTTCCGGGTGGTGTAAGCAATAGGACCAGCCCCCTCATGTTCATGCTGCCTTGCCTTCCCCACCATGATGGACTGTACCTGGAACTGCCAATCAAAAAGGACCCTTCTCGCCTTAAATAGCTCCTGTTGGCTATTTTGGGGTTCTTGTCCATCAGCACCATGGTCTTACCTCAAAGGGATGTGTGAATCTGCTGATGGGCTTGGAGCCCACACTGCCTGCTTTCACAATGAGGCATTTTGGGTAACCATCCAGAAGTTGGATGATCTTAAGGAAATAGTTGGACTTCAAGGTTGCCCAGTCTTCCCTGGGCATCACAGCAGTCAGTGTATTGGGGATTAGCACACAGGGCTCAAAGGCAGTGTCAACTTAATGAGGTTGCCTATCAACTCTTTGAGGTGTACACCAAGGAAAAGGATTATGGGCAATTTAGTGATTAGCTGGATCATGTACTTGTTTGCATATTTACTTACTGTGGAGTATTGAAGACGGAAAGGGCCTCAGGCCTGCTGGACAAGTGCCACTGGGCTACATACTATGTTTAATTTTCTGAAGAACTACCATATTCTTTCCTCGTCCTTTATTACATTTATTTATTGGGGAAGAAGGGTGGCATGCATCAAAGTATGCACTTGGGAATCAGAGAACAACTTGAGTCTATGCATGCCTTCCACTATGTACGTGCTGGAGAGAGAGCTCAGGTCGATCCTGGCTTGGTGGCAGACACTTCTATTGAGTGATTCATCTTCCCAGCTTTACCATACTGTTCTCCACAATGGTTGCAGTTTTTTACCTTGACAATGGTGCGCAAAGGTACTGTTTTCTCCATGTATTTGCCCATTCATCCCTCCCCCATTCCTCCTTCCCTTTCTTTCTATCCTTCTCTTTGAGACAGGGTCTCATTCTAACCCCAGCTAGTCTGGAATTTATTATGTCCTTTCCTGCCTTTGCCTCAGTGGTGCTGGAATTACCCGCATAAGCCTCTATGTTTCCCTTGTTTTATATTTTGCTTTTGGCTTTTAATGTTCTTAAAAAAAATATAACAGTAAGTTAGGGCTGGGGCTGGAGCTCAGTGGTAGAGCACTTGCCGAAGGTGCTTGAGGTCTTAGACTCAATTCCCAGGGCTGCCAAAACAAACAAACAAAAAAAAGTTTTTGATGTGTTTTTCCCGGGGGTTGACTTGATGAATCACTGTGGTTTTGATCTGAATCTCTGCAGTGATACTGGTACTGAGAGTCAGTCTTCTCACACGTGAGTCATTTGTGTATATTCTCAGGGTGGAGACTGCAATTTTTTCAAAAACTTAGTGTTGTAAATGATGAAAGTAATCAGAACTGAGTCAAGCAGGGCAGTGCTGGAGAGCCGGGATCGCAGGGGATTCCCTTCAGGCCGCTGGCCAAGGATGGGGTGCACAGGTCCCTGTAGAAGCCCTCAGTGAACCAGGAGCCTTCCTGTTATTAAAAGTCACAGCTATAGATTAGAAACAAAACCGTCCTCTGGCGTGATGGTGCACACCTTTAGTCCCAACAGTCAAAGGTAAAGGCAGGCTGGATCTGTGAGTTTAAGGCCAGCTTCGTCTACAGAACAAGTTCCAGGACAGCCAGGGCTACATGGAGAAACCCTGTTTCAAACGACAATAATAAATGACCCGTGGGAAGCCAGCCATCAGGATGCATGCCTGTAATCTTAGCACTGTAGAGGCTGTGGCAGCAGGTTGGGAGTCTGGGAGTCAGCTGGAGATCAGCCTGAGATGCACAGTGAGACCCCGTCTCAAGAAAAAAATACCTAGGTCTGAGAAGAGGGCTCTGTGAGCAAAAGTGTGTGGACTTGATTTTGAATCCCTAGAAGCCACACTGCCTCCGGATGCTTAAGTCCGATGATCTTGAAGGGAGATGGTAGGAGGAGCCAGGTTAGCTCCAGGAAGAAGCTTATGGGCCTCTTGCCTAGCCTAGGCAGCAAACAACAAAGGACTGAGGGCTGAGGTAAGGTCTGACATTCAACATTGTCTTTCTGACCTCTGTGTTTCGCGTTTCTCTTTCTCTCTCTCTCTCTCTCTCTCTCTCTCTCTCTCTCTCTCTCTCTCTCTCTCTCACACACACACACACACACACACACACAGGTGAGCACACACACACACACACAACTCTATACCTACCAGACCTGGTGGTATATGTATGTCTATGATCCCTTGTGAAGAGAAGGAGGCAGGAGGTTCAGGAATTCAAGGACTTCTCCAGCTATATAGTGAGTTCCCAGGCCAGCCTATATGAGATCCTGCTGGGAAAAAAAAAAAAAAATCACTTGAGGAGTTTATTTAAAATAGATAGCTTTCTCCACAGGAGCCATACACATTGCAAGTGCTTTCAAGATAACCAACCAAAGGACTTACTCTCTCCCATGAAAATAAATCAAGGTGTAATTCACATTCAATAAAATGTATCCCGTTAGAGCCAGTAAGATAGCTCAATGGACTAAGGCACTTGGCGAGGAGCCTTATGACCTGAGCTCCATTCCCAGGACTCACACTGTGGGAGGAGAGAACAGACGCCTCCAAGAGGCCCTTCACCCTCCATATGAGCATCACAGCATATAAGGCCCACCTTCCCCCACCCAAGTGAATAGATGTGTTTTTTGAGATTGGGTCTCACCATGAACTCGGAGGTCACCATATAGACCAGGGTGGTTTCAAACTCACAGAGATCCACCTGCCTCTGCCTCCTGAGTGCTGAGAAAGGCATGTGTCACTATCAGTAGATGTCACTTTTTTTTTTTTTTTTTTTGCTTTTTCGAGACAGGGTTTCTCTGTGTAGTCCTGGCTGTCCTGGAACTCACTCTGTAGACCAGGCTGGCCTCGAACTCAGAAATCCACCTGCCTCTGCCTCCCAAGTGCTGGGATTAAAGGCGTGCGCCACCACCGCCCGGCCCACAAATTTTTTTTAATGTAAAAAAATTAAAATAGAAACTAGAGAATATCAGTACATGGTCCTTTATGCATGGACCTTCATACAGGATTTTCAAGGTTCAATGCTTTCAACTTTGTAGTGTAAATCAGCATTTCATTTTTGGTGGGTAAATAATATTCCATTGTGTGGCTTTATCATGTCTCATTTCTTTGTTTACTTATTGATGGAACTAGAGAGTTTCCTCATAGTTTGGGAAAGGCTTCCAGCTAAATTTTACGAGTAAAAGCAACTTAAATGCTTGGAAAGCTCATTAAAAAAAAAAAAAAAAAAAAAAAAAGTAGGTCTCTGGAAGTTCCCTGGACCTGGAGACAGTTGAAGGCCCAGCAGTCTGCTTTTTAAATAGAGCTCCTATGAGATTCTTCTTCGAAGTGAACCTTGGAGGTAAGGTGAGCACAAGACAAGAACTAATTCCGGCTAAGGACATTGTTCCTAAGGAATAGCATGCCAACAGGTTTCAAGGGTAACATGCTGAAAGGGCACTGAAGACTTAGTGACAGGACAACAACGATGGAAAGACCTGCAGTGGCTGTGTGATGTCAACCTCAAGGCCCACAAGGGAGGGTGTCAAGGATGGCGATGCCTGCCCTGTTCTTCCTTGGCTCTTTCCTTGCAGTTTCTTCAGATGCGAGATCATTTTAAATGTGTATTTATTCACAGTTTTTGAGACAGAGTCTCTCTATGTATCCCAAGCTAGCCTCAATACCTCATGATTTTCCTGCTCCTGACTCCTTAGTAGTTAAGACTTATATAGCACATCATTGTACCTGGTGTCCCCCACACCTCTCTCTCTCTCTCTCTCTCTCTCTCTCTCTCTCTCTCTTTCTCTCTCTCTCTCTCAGGTTTTTCTGTTTTTGTTTTTTTGCTTCTTTGTTTTTGAGACAGGGTTTGCTACTGTTCTGGAACTCACTATGTAAACCAGGCTGGCCTCAAACTCACAGAGATTCTTCTGCCTGCTTCTACCTCCTGAGTGGTAAGCTTAAAGGCATGCACTTCCACCAACCAGCTCTATTTTTTCATTTTTTAATCGGTCTAATGCCAAACAGCTCGAGGAAGGAACACTCATGAGAATTCAAGACTCTTTGCAGAAAAGCTCTCCCCTGTGAAACAGATGCCACTCAGCACTGGACATCCTGTCTGGGTGGAGGGCAGGTGCCACATGGCATGTAGCATCCTGTCAGGGTAGAAGGCAGTCTCAGATATCATGAAAGTTGTCATTGTCAAGTTCATACCATTTGGAATCAAATTATTATTCCAGCTTCAATGATACCTCCTGGCTGTATAGGATATTATTAACACTAAGATGTGCTGAGAAAGAAAAGAGAAAAAGAGAGAGAGAGAGAGAGAGAGAGAGAGAGAGAGAGAGAGAGAGAGAGAGAGAAAGAGAGAGAGGAAAATGTGAATTTCACACATATTATAAATTAGATAAACTTTTTTTTTTTGTTGTTTTTTTTGTTTTTTTTGTTTGTTTTTTTTTTTGTTGTTTTTCGAGACAGGGTTTCTCTGTGTAGTCCTGGCTGTCCTGGAACTCACTCTGTAGACCAGGCTAGCCTCGAACTCAGAAATCTGCCTGCCTCTGCCTCCCAAGTGCTGGATAGATAAACTTTTAACCAGATATTTTAAATAAGCCTAGAAAATATTAACATTCCAGCTTAGTGGCTCTATAGACTCACTCTGGATTAGAATCACCCAGGGGAGTTTAAAACTATACCCCTGGCCAACCATGAGGCCCCCCTCCCAATACCTCAAAACATAGTATCCAGGGCTGGAGCTCAGGCCCCTGCATTTAAACTCAGCTCCCCCCATTCATGCACAGATAAGGTTGACAGCCAGCCACATTTCCAGTACCTTAGATGCTCGTTCTGTGAATAATTGGAAAACTTTAAATGTCACATTCTATTCCCAAGAAACATTTTACTGGGAATGGGCACACAAAAGATATCATTCTGTCATTCCACAGCTTGGGAACTAGTAACATGTGTGCTGGCTTTATAATTCACAAAATGCCTTCTCATATACTTCCTTACCTGGTTATGGTTGGGTAAGGAGTCTCTTAACATAGCTTTTCTGCTAGAAGATGATTCTATCCACACTCATGTTCTTTTTAGCATTTAAAATAAGATAACCTAAAAACTGTCAGAACATAGAAGAAAAAAACTTTTCTTTCACTGTACTAATGTCATCAGGATGCCTTAAACATCCTGTGCTGGGATCGGGGCTAAATGCAGCCTGGGAGATGCAGAGACTCTTGGGATTGGAGTAATGACAAGAGATGAAGTTCTCTTCTAGATCAGTGTTTCTTGGATTCTGAATCACAAGTGAATTCACAGAAAGCTTTCTTAAAATGCAGATCATTTCTGCATAGGGCTTGGGTTGGATCGGAGGGTCTGCATTCTTAAAAACCATTAGTATGGGAATATTTCTTTATTTGTATTTATGTGTGTGTGGATGTGCAAGTGTGTGGGGGCTCAGAGGACAACTTGTGAGAGTCAATGCTTTCCTTCCATCAAGTAGGTTCTGGACACCAAACTGGAGTTATCTGGCTTGGTGGCAGGTGATGTCACTTGCCAGCCCAGGTCTGCATTTTTGACTACTAGCTTTCAGGAGGTAGCTATGTTGCTTGCCTACTGATAATCTTGTGAACTGGAAGGATCTGGAATTAGAGACATGCAGTAGATAAGAAGGGCAGATATCTTTATCCCCACTCCTTAGGTAATACATCAGGTCGTTAGGAGACCCTGGGAAAGGTACTTCACCCTCAGGGTCATAAAATTCTCCATAGCACGGGATGGGGAGCAGAGACTTGGTATAGAGCCGATGTGGTCTTATGTAACCCTCTATCCAAAGGTTTCGAGAAAGATACAAGATCCTGAAGGTAGTATGGAAACAATGTCTAGTCTGGCAACCCACAAAGTGAAGACAGTATCTTCAGAAAGCATCCCAATTTTGCTTTTTTGTTTGGCTTTTGAGACAAATTCCACCCAATCAAATAATGTGCTAGTCCTTGCATGTCATCTGAAACTTTGGCCTTCCTATGTCTATAGATTTGACCCCACAAGTGGGTTCCTACAAGAGTAGCAACCCCCTGCCCCAACCCGAGCCAACAAAGAAAAGAAACCCAGAGAGCAGAGTGTGGCACTGGCCACATCTCACCTCACCACTGCAGTATCCTCTGTAGCCCTCACTGGTCCTGACTGGTTACCAGGTGCCATGATTTAAAACTATGCTCCAGCATATCCCCGTTTTACATGGATCCATGTCATTGAACAGAGACACTGCTGGGCAAGCGCTGTTCCTAGGCAGAACCCATCAAAACTCCCGCACCCCAGCACCTGGGGTCATGAGGCTACATACACTTTAGGGGCTGATGTATACGGCTCCGAGATGCCCACTCTGATCGCATTTGACAGATGAGTAAACTGAGGTTAGGTGATATCATATGATTCTCTCAGCTCACACTGTGAGGATGCAGACTACATTTGCCCTTGGTTTTCAGCCCTTTGACACGGAAATTCATAACACGACTTCAGTGTCTCCAAATTCAGGACATATAACTTTGAAATAGCTTGTTCCTTTTTCCTTCCTTCCTCCCTTCCTTCCTTCCTTCCTTCCTTCCTTCCTTCCTTCCTTCCCTCTTCCCTCCCATAGCACAAGTTGGCCTAGAAATCATTATCCTCTTGTTTCCATTTCCAAGTGTTGGGATTACAACATACTCAGTTATTCCTAATAATTCTTGCAATTCTTCAAAGAAGTGTGATCTGATGGTGATGGTCTGATCTTGGGAGTGCTGAACCACAGACAGATAACAGGAAAGGTACCTTGTGAGCCCAGCATAGTAGCTCCTACCTGTAATTCCAACACTTGAGAGGCTGAAGCAGATGTTGTGGGCCAGCCTGGGCTACAGTGTAAGAGCCTACCTCAAAAAATAAGACTAGGAGGAGGGAAAGGAGGAGAGGGAGGAGGAGGGAGAGGAGGAGGGGTGGGGAGGAGGAAAGGGAGGAGGAGGGAGAGGAAAAGGAGAAGAGATAAAAGCGACTTGAACTCTAATTATCACTAAAACGGGGTTTGGCACTTTTCAGATAAAAATTGCGGTTGTCCTTAGCAACTCCTTTGTGGACAGCCCCCAAACTCTGCAGTTCTTTTCAAACATATTTTGACAACTGCAGCTGACCAGAGATTGTAGCAGGTGCTGGGAGGCAGGTGAGTCTCCCTCTCCAGGGATGATATTCTTGGAGGAGAGGAGCTGGTCATAAGTCATCTCAATAGGTAAAGAATATGATGACAAGGGGCCTCAGAGTATCCTGTAAGCACACAGAAACCTGAGCTCACCAGGCAACTTTAAAAGGCCAAATGGATTGAATTAAACTCAATCAACCTCTGCCTGGAGGTACTTGAACTGAACCAGAAGGGCAAGCTATTCCTGCCACCTGGAGCCATTGCTTCCCTGACTGTCATTTACAAAAACAAAACGCTTTGCACACACACACACACACACACACACACACACACACACACACACACACACACACACACTGTACTCAGATAAGAAATCCCTTTCCGCCGAGCGGTGGTGGCGCACGCCTTTAGTCCCAGCACTTGGGAGGCAGAGACAGGCGGATTTCTGAGTTCGAGGCCAGCCTGGTCTACAGAGTGAGTTCCAGGACAGCCAGGACTAAACAGAGAAACCCTGTCTCGAAAAACCAAAAAAAAAAAAAAAAAAAAAAAAAAAAAAAAAAAGAAATCCCTTTCCAACTTGGCTAACTACTGTTGTGCCAAGTCTCTCTCTGAGTGAAGCTCTAGGCACGCACAGAGGCACACATGCAAGCACACACAGGCGTACACACGCGGCTGGCTGCACGCACAAGGTCCAATTTCACAGCCTTCCTCCCTGTGGGGGAAGCTGAGTGGATGGGGTTTCCTTCAGAGTGTGCCCGGGAGATGCTGTTAACATAATGCATTTTAAATCCATTTCCTTTGTTCTTAGGGGAATTCATTGAGATATTAACAGTGGAGGATCTGGGTAGTAGAACTGTAAGGGAAGGTTTTTTCCTCTTCCCTTCTCTCTTTTTTTTTTTCTTTCTTTTTTCCTCCTTCTAATTCTTCTATTTTGTGGTTTTTGCATAACGACTCTGGGTCAAAGCCAAGTGTGGGGAAAAGAGGGGTTAGGGCTACAGCTTGGCATTTCCAAAGCCCTTGGTTCAGACCCAACACCACCTAAAATGCTCATGGTGAGGCCCACTTATATCTCTGCACTTGGGAGGTGGGGGTGGGAGAATCGGGAGTTCAGGCTCTCCTCATTATATATCGAGACTACAGGGCTATTGGGCTACAGGAAGCCCCGTCTCTCACTTGGGGCCAGAGGGATTTCCTTTACACCAGCAACCTTTCTAATTCACATTGTCCAGGAAGGGAAGGCGGCATGAGGCTTGGTGGCAAGTCAATTTGATAGAGCTACACACAGGTTCAGTTCCCAGGCCTGCAGAACTTTCTAAACTTAGGATATTGGGTAAGTCACTTACTCTTTCGGAGCCTTCTTTTTTTTTTTTTTTTCATCTGTAGCATGGGGCAGTAACAGCTTCCAGTTGATGAAGTTGGTACATAAATGCCAGGTAAGATTAAAGCACTTGAAAACGGGCCAATTTTATAGAAAGGAGAATGCCAACAGTTCCAAGACTCCTGCATGGTCAGTTCAGTTCAGCACCTGGAGGAAATGACTCCAGATGATTCTAACCTCCCAGGGTATGCATGCCCTTGGCTAGTCCCCGCCCACCAGGAATACGGATAGCCTAGGTTATCAGTAGAATACTGATCAGAGGGAGGAGAGAGGTGACTTCTGCAACTGTCATATACAAGGCTATGCTTATCCATTCTTGGATCATTCTAGAGGAAGCCAGCTGCCATGTCATGAGGACACTCAAGTGGCCTTATGGAGAAGTCCTCAGAGCCAGGAACAGACACCACCTGCCAACTTGCCAGCCATGTGGCTGAGCCTTGGAAGCAGATCTTTCAGTTATGAAGCTTTAGATGGCTGCAGCCCCAGGTGACACGGTGACTCCACCTCAGGAGCAACTCCAAGCCACATCTGCCCACTCAAGCCACTCTCCATTTCCTGACCCTCAGAAATGGTGAAGCTATTAGATGTGGGGACACTCTGTTATGCAGTGATAATCCACCCTTCAGCTTTGCAGCCATCTACGAAGGCTTGGGGACCGGCCTGGCTTTGGGAGGAGCAATTTACTCTGAGCCAATTTAATTTCCTTTCATGATGAAGTGGCCTGGCGCGTGGATAAGGGAGGCATAAGTGTATCTCCCGCCTCCGGAGGGCTTTTAATTTGATACCACATGGTACTCTCATCAACATGCAGGGAGGTAGGGGCTGAGCAGCGTCTATTGATTTGGCCCTGGGAGACTGTATTCTAGAGCTAATTCAGGACTCAAGGGAGACAGAACAAGGGGTTGCTGCTGTGGCTAGAATGTGACACCCCAAATTCATGTTCTAGAATAGGAATCTTGATGTAAGTTTGGGAAATGGTGTCTTTTTGAAGGTGTTTTGGGAGAGGGGCATGAAGGCTCTGCCCTTATGGATGAATTAATAACAGCATAAGAGGACTTCCCTCTTTAGCTGTAGCCACTTGTGGGTCTTCACCAGCTTTTAAACCCATCAACACCTTGAAGTTGGACTTTGCAGACATGAGATGTCTGCGAAATAAGTTCCTATGTATACAAGTTACCTAGTTTGTGGTATTTTTATTACTATAGTACAAACAGATTAAGACAGATACACTACCAATATCAGTACCAACACCACAGTCCCCACTGGTACTCAGATTAACTCACTCTGCTAATTCACCTCAACTCTCCCCTGGAGAACCCCAGTTTCTCTAGAATTCAGTCATCATCCTTTCTTCTAATAAACAACCCCTCCAAGTTTCAGTACTCCCGTCCCTGACCCCCAGAGCACGCTTACCTGCCTCCTTCAAAGATTCTACAGATTTCCAGAAAGGCGTACTTTTTTCCAGTCAGCAGGGACCACAGACAGCCATCTCGTGGCTCTCGGCCAATATCTGTGGCCCTTAATACGGCTGGCCATCCTGCATTTCCTCACATCCTCCACGTTACAAAACAGCAATGAACAGTAGTAGGCTTGGTTGGGGGTGTTTCCGGAAGATAGAAAACTAGACATGTTACAAAACGACACAGCTCTACGTAAAGTTCCTGGGCTCAGGGTGACAGCAAGGCTCACCTAACATCTTGTCACCATCACTGATTCCCATCTTCCCAACCTGTTTCCCCCTCCCTCTGGATGCTCAGTCCCAGTCCCATACTCCCTGCTTCCTGGTCACAGATCTCACCACCCTTAGCCTAACTCCTGTCACTCTCTCTGCAGGTAATCTAGCTCATGCTGGCTTGCCTTTCCCGCTGGGGGAACAGCTCTGCACACAGGCAGCTTCAGAACCTCCACTCCATCCAGCTCCTTTTCTGCTCTTCCAGTCCCTCCTACCCCTGCTGCGTAGGCAACAAAAGCAACATTCAAAGGCACTGGGTTTTGTCCAAAGACTGTAGGGCCAGTGGAAAGATCTGGGGTGTGGTCCAGGCCTCTTCTATGTAGAACTAGGCTGGGAGTTGCTAACTTGATGAGGACACACACAAACGATAAACCAAGCCTACCCAAAACTTAGGAGGAAGGAAATGCACGTATCGTTCCTAGAGGACTTATAAATAGGAACATGGCTCATTGCCCTGAAAAGCTGCAGGGTGACCTTCCCAAGGTGTAAGGGAAGGGGGCAGGGCCACAAGCCCTTTCTTAAGGTCATTTCTAGGTAGATGATTCACCAGGCAAAGTCCCCACATGGGCTCACCCTCAACCCTACCCAAGCGAACTTTCATTTTTCTTTATGATTTGTCTAGAGAGCCAATGGGAACTCAGACTGATACAATCCCTCTTTCAATAAACTCTTGACCAGAAAATATTTCTTCATTTTACTGGAAAAAAAATTTTCCATCTAGTTTCATACACAAAACTCAGGTCACAGGTCCCACCAAAGTTTTCATCTCTTCATTTGAGTGCTGGAGAGATTGCTCAGTAGGTAAGAGCACAGGCTCTTCTATAGGACCCAGGTTTTATTCCTAACACCTAGCAGCTCACACCTGTTTGAAACTCCAGACTTAGGGGACCCCAAACCCCCTCTTCTGGACCCCAGAGGTACCAGGACTGCAAGTGGTGCACATATGTACATGCATATTTTTGTTTGTTTAAAGTTTAAACAGTTTCTCAGGGCTTATTTTACTATCATGAAATCAGCATGCATGCCAGATGTGGTGGTGCACACCTTTAATTCCAGCACTCTGAAGGCAGAGGCAGATGGATATCTGAGTTCAAGGCCAGCCTGCTTTACGAAGTGAATTCCAGGACAGCCAGGGCTACATGGAGCAACTGTATCTCAAAAACAAAACAAAACAGAAATTAATATACATACTCATTGCAAAGAACCTGGAAAGCAGAGCCAAAGAAAACAAAATGAAAGTTATATATAATGTTACACCACAGACCAACAATGAAGATCTTAGTATGTTTTCTGTCTTTCTGTGATGTATGGGTTTTTTTTTGGGGGGGGGGGGTATTTATTTATTTATTTATTTATGACAAGGTTTAATTGTGTAGTCCTGGCTGGTTTAAAATTCACTTTGTAGACCAGGCTGGCCTAGAATTCACAGAGATCCTCCTGCCTCAGCCTCCTAAGTGCTGACATTACCACACTGAGTCTTATTTTTAAAATCATAACTATATCAAACGTCCTTTAAAGTCTTTTGTTAGAGTATGAAGGGGTGCTGGGCATGAAGTTCATGGTGGCTCCCAGGAATGTAATCACAGCATTAGTAAGGCAGAGGCAGATGGGGTTTGAGACTATGTCTGGTCTACATTGTGTGTTGTAGGCTAGCCAAGGCTATTGACTAAAAGAAAGAGGGAGGGAGAAACACACACACACAGAGGCAGAAATAGAAGGAATAATGCCTTCTTGCTTCGATGAACCCAGCTCTATTTCCAACCCTACTGGAAGACAGTATCTAGATCCCCCAGGTGCTTAACTCAATGCCCATTGGTAGAACTAGACCGTTGTGACTCCTTTGCCTTGGCTCAGTGAACTCTCTAAACAACCCATTGCAGGAGATATTAGTAGCATGCCATTTTACAAAGGAGAGACCAAGACTCCAAGAAGTTAAATAGCATGCCATCAAGAAGTTAAACGGGAGGGCTGGAGAGATGGCTCAGTGGTTAAGAGCACTGACTGTTCTTTCAAAGGTCCTGAGTTCAATTCCCAGCAACCACATGGTGGCTCATAGCCATATATAACCATTTATAATGAGATCTGAGTGACATTGTACTCACATACATAAAATAAATAAATAAATTTAAAAAAAAGAAGTGTTCATTTAGCCGGGCGGTGATGGCGCACGCCTTTAGTCCCAGCACTTGGGAGGCAGAGGCAGGCGGATTTTTGAATTCGAGGCCAGCCTGGTCTACAAAGTGAGTTCCAGGACAGCCAGGACTACACAGAGAAACCCTGTCTCAAAAAAAAAAAAAAAAAAAAAAAAAAAAAAAAAAAAAAAAAGTTAAACGGGTAGTGGTGGTACATGCCTTTAATCCTAGCACTTAGGAGGCAGAGGCAGGCGGATTTCTGAATTCTTACAGAGTGAGTTCCAGGACAGCCAGGGATACACAGAGAAGTTAAATAACATGCCTGGTGCATGGAGCAGCCAGCATATGTTTGAACAGCTTCTGTTGTCAACCTTTATGTCATGTATAGACTCTTCCCTAGAAGCTCCTTAATCAGGACTTTTCTCTCTCTCTTTCTTTCTTTCTTTCTTTCTTTCTTTCTTTCTTTCTTTCTTTCTTTCTTTTATTTTTTTGGGGTAGGTGGGGTAGTTCTGTTAAGATGCCCAGGCTGGCCCCAACCGTGGGAGCTCAAAAGATGATTTTGCATCAGCCTCTAGAGTGGGTGGGACTAAAGACATGAACCACCAGGCCGGCTAAGGAGGAATATTTTAATCAAACCAGAACATATTCCTGGAAGAAAAAAACCATTCTCCCTTCTGACCTCCTGCAACATTTTGCTTTTTTTAAAATACAGGGAGAAAGGAAATAGAAAGAAGAAGTCAGAAATGTACTTTTAGCAAGTGCTGCTGCAGGCTTGCCTGGTAACTGCTACTGTTTTAGAGCTTAAAGGTCATTTGAGGTGCAGAGGGGCAGCTACAGCTAAAGCTGTTTATGTGCTCTCTATCCCTCCATCCTTCCCTCCCTCTTCTTTCTTTCTTTCTTTCTTTCTTTCTTTCTTCCTTTCTTTCTTTCTTTCTTTCTTTCTTTCTTTCTTTCTTTCTTTCTTTCTTCTTCAAGACAAGGTTTTTTTGTGTAGCCTTGGCTGTCCTGGACTCTGTAGACCAGCCTGGCCTTGAACTCAGAGACTGAACAGCCTCTGCCTCCCGAGTGCTGGAATTAAAGGTATGTGCTACCCACCACACCCAGCTTGTTCATATTTTCTTATTTTGGTTTGCTTTTTATGTGTTAGAGATGGGTCTTACTCTGTATCCCAGGCTGGCCTGAATCCGGGATCCTCCTGCCTCTCTCATAGGAATAAGGGATGCATCACCATGCTCAGCCTAGGTACACCTCATTAATTGAGCACCTATACTCTGGCTCTCAGGCACAGTGGTGGGTAGAGCCTCCCTTCCCCTCCATGTAACTTGTACAAAGCTAGCACCCATGAAATCAGTTTCAAAGTGGTAAAGTAGTGACATAACTTAGAGAGAGACAGAGAGAGACAGATAGACAGACAAGAAGGGTGAGAGGGAGGCACAAAGGGAAGAAGAGAGAAAACATTATTTTAAATAACTCCAAATGAGGTCTAGCGAGATGGCTCAGCTGTTAAGGGCGCTTACTACTTTTCCTGGAGTTCTGTTTCCAGCACCCATGTTAGATGGTTACAACTAACTTCAGTTGTAGGTATATGGTGTCTTCTTCTGGCATACATGGGCAGTACATTCAGGCATCACATATGCTCACAGAGACACGTAAATATAAAGAAACAATGAAATAAACCTTTAAGCTGGGCATAGTGGCACACACCTTTAATCTCAGCACCCTGGAGGTAGAAGATGGTAGATCTCTGTGAGTTCAAGGCCAGCCTAGTCTACTCAGCAAGTTCTAGGCCAACCAGGGCTACATAGTGAGACTTTGTCTCAATAACAATGATAATAAAAAATCTTAAAAAAAAAAAAAAAAAAAAAGTAGTGTGTTTGGTAGGGACATTTGACAATGTAAGCCACAGAAAAGAACTTGAGCCAATCTAGGCAAAAGGAAATTCATGGAAAGATGTTGGACTATGCACTAGAGCAAGGGTAAGGCTAAAGGGTCAGGCCAAGAGCCACGAGGCACCCAGCACTTCCAGAACATTCTTGGCAGCAGAATGTGTTCAGCAGTCTTTCTCAGCTGGGCTAGAATGAGAACACTCATTACTCTCGGCTTGGGTAGAGTCCAGGACTCATGAGTCATATGTCAGTCAGGGAGGTAGCTCCCATCGGCCTGTGAGTATCACATGCTGGGGAAGGAAGGGGCCTCACCTGGTTCACCAGACAATATTAGAGAGCAATTGGCAGACAGAGATGAACTGGAGACTGGGCTTCCCCTGGCGATAGAAGCCAGGCCCTGAACACTCTAGGCAAGTACTCACCACTGAGCTAGGTGCCCAGCTCAGATCTATAAATACTAAGGCTCAGACAACCCTAAAACCCCCTTCCCATCCATTTTTCTTGATGCTGAAGCAGCTCCCCGGATTGCAAACTTCTTGGACACTCAAATCCTGTACATCTTCGCTTTGCAAAGGTTAGCTCAAGGACCAGTAGCTTTTACCCAGGAACTTGCTAGAACTGTGGGTTGCACCATGGATAGAAGAACCAATCAGCATTGCAGCGAGATACCAGGTGATTCTAATGGACTTGAAATTGAAGACTCTCTTACTGATGTATGTTCCTCTAACTCCACCCCTTTTCTTTAAAAAAAAAAAAGCTGTTATTGTATGAGAGCACGTCACGCATGGGGGCAGGTAGGTACACGTGCTAATTTAGCACACATGTGGAGAACAGATAACAAATTGAAAAATATTTTGATATATTTATTTTGATGTGTATAAGTGGTTTACCTGCATATATGCCTGTCCATTACATGCATGCTTGGCGCTCGTGGAGGTCAGAAGAGGGAACTGGAGTTATGGACTGTTGTAAGCTACTGGGAATTACACAGGTACTCTGAAAGAATAACACATGCTCTTAACTGTCGAGCCATCTTTCTAGTCCCATGGCTAGACATTGTTAACTTTTTAATTGTGTGTCTGTGAGTGGGTGGGTGCATGTGTGTCAGGTGCCCTGAGTGGGCCAGAGGCATTGGATCTACCCCCACATCCCAAGAGCTGAAGTTACTATTGTCTGATGTGGATGCTGGGAACTGAATTCTAATCCTCCTGTAGAGAAATACACACAAGCTCTTAACTACTAAGTCCTCTTCCCAGCTCACTTTTCCAAAATTGGTTCTTTCTATTTTTACTTGGGCTCTGGGGATGGAACTCAAGTCATTAGGCCTGTAGGCCTCTTTATCCATGAAACCATTTTTGCCGCCCCCCCCCCCCCCATCTCTTTATCATAGAGACTAACCAGCTCTCAAGGTCTGCTTTCCAGCCAGAGGGAGGAAGAGTGAGCTGTGAATCCAGGCTGTCTGGGATGGGGTGAAAGAGAAGCTCAAAGGAAACTTCCAGACTAATGATTTCTGAGCTGTAAACAAGAACGAAGCAGACACAGGCTGTGTCCTTGGAAAGCCCTAATTGCAGGAGTTGGCTATGGTGACATCTAAATGGATACTGGGGGCTTCTGAAGGTCACAGCATGATTCTCTGGGCTCACCTGGCTCTACAGCCCTTTGTTTTGTTTTGTTTCTGACGAGAAACAGGTAGAGAGACAAGAAAATAAAAATTTTCCAGTGTCAACCAAAACTCCCTGCTGAAGTTCCCAGCAATGCCAGGATCTTCAGAGCTGCTCTGCCCACTGAAAGCCGACAGGGAGAGTCATACAGGAGCTTGGAATCATTGGAAATGTAATGACCTCTGGTCTCAAATTCTATGAAGCTGAGGATGACCTGGAACCCTTGACCCTCCTGACTTTGAAATACAACCACACCCAGGTTTCTGCAGTGCTTAAGATCTAACCCAGGTCCTTGTGCATGCTAGGCAAGCAAGCCTCTAATGGCTGAGTTGTATCCCCAGCACCTGAATACAGACTTTTGAGAACTCTTGAGTTCAGGTACCAATCCTTCTCTCATCATAACACGAGCAGCCGTCCCCCGTGTCAACAGTCTCTCTTGAGTCATTTCTCAGGAACTTGGTGGCAGCCACTTGGCTGAAGGTGGCTGTGAGAAAGAATACCCACGCTGGTGTCCATAGGCAGGAGTGACGCTGTGATTGTAGCCAGTGATAGACTGTGGCTTTAGTTGCTCTCGGGTGTCTCGGGTGTGGCTGAGAGACAGATGGGCAGGACTCAGCCTTTCCCTGGGGCAAGCCTTAAACCCTGCTAAGGCTCTGCTGCAGTCTGCTCCATTAAAGAAGAGTGTTCATTGTAAACACTCCTTTCTAATGTTTATTTTTCCCTTAAGTAAGCTAAGATAATGATGAGGCCACCATTTGACTCCCTGACAGTTGCTAGACTTTTCCCTGTGCCCACTGTCTTGAGCTGAGGCCTGTTAGCCAACTGATCTGTCTTCCTGGCAGCCTTCCCACCCCCACCCCATTCTGAGTACCCCATAAACCCCTTGAGGAAGCTATACTGAAACCATAGACACTTGACACCGAAGTTCCAGGCTGGCTCCAGAAGGCACTGTCTCCCAGTTACAACTATGTGAATATGTACTGGTCTCTCTCTCTCTCTCTCTCTCTCTCTCTCTCTCTCTCTCTCTCTTTAATATTCATTTATATTATTTATTTAATTTTTATTAAATTAACTTAATTATTACTTAGTTTAATTATTTAATTCTGTGTATAAGGGGAAGGGTATGTGCACAGGAAAACAAGTGCCCACAGAGGGCAGAGGTGTGAAAAAGCCCCTGGAGTTGGAGTTACAGGTAGTAAGCTAACTGATGTGGGTGCTGGGAATCGAACTCAGGTCCTCAGGAAGAGCAGTATGTGCCCCTAACCACTGAGCCATCTCTCCAGCCCCTCTTTTTATCATCTTAAGTGTTGGTGAAGTCTAGGAACTGTTTTCATCCAGGCCAGAGATTCTTCCCCTAGTAGCCCAGAGGAAGGTCCATGATTGGTGCCAACAGTTCTTCATCTGTATGAAGCCCTGCCCTTGACCAAAGCTAATACTCCTGCCATCCCCAGCCTCCTTTCTGGCTCTGTAAGCAGCTGTTGTCACTTTTCAATGGGAGAGACACCTTTGGTATGACAGTGTTAGTCTAACAAAAGGCCTCTCCCGATTTGCCTTTTGGGCCCAGTTTTGATACCGGACTGAGGTGCTAACACACAAGATGGTAAACTCTGGTGGAGTGGCCACAGGGGCCATGGCAACAGCAGTGGTGACAAGGTCACTGAGGAGGTCTAGAGAGCAACTAGGGTTGAAACAAGAAACAGAGGAGACAGAGAGAGTGAGGGGTGATGGGGGTAGAGGCAAAAAAGAGCAGGGAGCTTTGGTGAAGTCAGAGATTTCACCAAAGGCAGGCTTTAGTGAAGTCAAAGATGAGAAACAGGGAGGGACCATGGTACTCTATGGTCCTCAGGGTAATGCTAAGTCATACGGGCCAACATCCCATATAGACCTGATATCAGGAATCCTATTGTTACCGAGGACCGAAGGTCTGGACACTGAGGGAGATGAAGGTCCCAACACCCAAGGCCCATTGAAAGCTGTGACACAGAGGCACTTGCTGCCACTTCTGGAAGCCAAGGATTATAATCACTACCAGTGCTAAAGCTACTAGTGGTTTAAGCCAAGACCAGTAAGCCTCCAATCTGAGTCTCTAGAGGTATAAGCCTTTGGCAGCTGAGGCTTGGAACAATAGACCGCTAGCTTGCTCAGGGCTGGGAGCTGTAAGCTTCGGGGTCTGCCAGTCCAGCCCTTTGTCCGTCCTGAGTGAGCCCAGAACTGCCAGCACCAGAGAGCTGCTTGTCTACTATGACAGAGCAAATGGCCCAGGCCAAGGAATTACAAAGAGTTGTAGCTAGAGACTTTGGGCATGGCCATCAGCCTCACAGAGGGAACGCGAAGCACCACTACCTGGCCTCACCTCAATGACCAGAGGGATTGTGTTTCTAGTGGTCAAGCACACGGACAGCTTTAGGCAAAGCCGGAGGAAAACACAGCAAAAGTAATGGGAAAGACCTACTTTAATTCTGCCCCACCCCACCCCACCCCACCCCCCACCCCCCTGAGAACCCTGGGAAAAGATCAGAGATCTCAGTCATATGCCTACCTACCTGGGTGTTTTCTGTTGCTGGCAGAGGTAGGAAGATTCAGCACAAGGGTGATCTGAAGCTACCTAAGCCTTTCTGTCAGGACTCTGGTGAGTGGTGGAAGCCCTTTCCCATCCACAATGGTCTGGTAACAGTAGCTTCCTACAACACAACCTCCTCCCTCCCCCAACACACCTTCCCCCATTGTTCAAACTCCTCTAGCAACTAGGGGGACTAGCACCCTGTTTATGGGTCTCCTCAGGCTTCCTGCTCACAGTGGTCTCTTCCCTTCCACCAGGCAACAAAATATCGAGCAGACCAGTCAGAATTCAGTTTCAGAGCAGCCAAACACTTGATTGGTGGCCGAGAAGTTAATGGTTGTGAAAATCTCCAGGAAAAGACACACTCTTCTCCTGTGCCTGGAAGGGGAGAGGGATTTACATTTCTGCCGTTTCGAAAGCCACTCGTAAATGCCACTACCTGTAAGTTTTATTTCCGACATTTATACCTTCAGATAAAGGCACCTCTCCTTAAATAAATAAATAAATAAATAAATAAATAAATAAATAAAATGTAAAATGCCTTTAAAGAAGGCAGGACCCTGGGTATTAAAAGGAATAATCTCATGAGATAACTAAACAAATGGGGGCGTGAACACAGTCTGAGCCCAGCCCGGGAGCATCTGGGATGTCTTTATAACCGTAGGCAGTGGGGGGGTTTGAGAACTTATTTCTCCACCAGTGAATTGAGCCAATTCAAGCCAGATTTATGTATATGCAGGTTTATTGAGACCAGGGAAGTCATCAAGGGGAGGGAGAAAGAGGGAAGGGGAAGAGAAAAAGCAAGAAAGAGCTTGCTGGGAGAAGGGGGGGGGGGAGAGGGAGAGAGAGAAAAAAAGGGAAGAAGAGTGTGGGGTGTGGGAAAGCAAAGTGTCTGAATTCTGAATTATATAGGAAAGAGCCTCTTGGGGGAAGGGCAGCCCAGACCCTGGGCTGGAAAGTTCACGGTTGGGGGCAGGATGTATCCGGTAGGGACTGTGAGACACTGGGAGAACCTGGAGGCCAGGTCTGCTTTCATATGTAAAATACGCACCTCTGGTCCTTGTCCTGGGTCTGAAACCAAACATCCCAGCCTTTTGTTGATAATAATGAATAAGGGGCAATGTAACCATCTATGACTACCTCCTGCTGACATTATGGGGTGTGCACTGTTTATGGGGTGTGGGCAAAAAGCTGGAATGTTGGCCAAGTCTGGGAAAAGCTGGTTGTTTCACTGCTGTCCAGGTTGGGGGACCATCTGGGTAGGAGTGTGTAGGCCCAGTTGAAGCAGTCTGAGAGGCTAGGCTGGGGCACCTGTGGGTGACAGTTTTGGAGCTTTTCTGGATGCAGGTTCTGAGGAAACACCTGGATATTAGGGATAGAAGATAAAATTAAGGAATTTAGGAAGAAAACCTTTTTCTTGGGTAGGATGTATATTTGAAATTCTTAGGCACATGGTCTTGGTAGTTGGAAGAAGGGTGAGGATGGAGTCCCAGGACCAGGGAAAGAGGAACAGATCTCACCCTCAGGAATAAGCAGATGGGGGGTTGGGGATTTAGCTCAGTAGTAGAGCAGAGCTTGCCTAGCAAGTGTGAGGCCCTGGGTTCAGCCCTGGGTTTTGTCCTCAGCTCTGGGGGGAAAAAAAAAAAAAAAATGGAATTAGCAGATTGGAGGGAAACAGGCTGGAGATGCTCTGGTATCCAGCAGGTGGAGGAGGCAGAGGGTGTGACTAACACTCTGCAGTGTTCAAGCTGGGCAAGAAATGGTCAGTTTTAATTGCCCGTGGCAGCCAGGATGAAAGGTAGACTTGATTATTGACCCCACTTAGGAGACTAGAAAATGGAATACACAGAGGGTCATTTTAAGACACCTAGATTTGGGACTGGGATATAGCTCAGTGGTGGAGTGCTTGCCTAGCATTTGAGAGACTCTTGATTCAGTCCCTGGTAGCACACATATGTGCAAATGCACACAGAAACATGTATGTGGAGATAGGTTTATGATCAAAGATAATGAGCGAAAAATGAACACGCAGAAGAGATAAACAGACATTCACATATGAATTGAAGGGAGGAGAGAAGGCATAGGGAGCTGGCAGTAGTCTGTCCCCTATAATTTTCTGCTTTCAAATCTTATTAACTGGTAGATGGTGGATCTTACTGAATCCATGCCGGACAGCAGTTTGAGTGCAAAGTGACCTGTCCCAGCCACTCGCAGTAGCTGTAGTGACCTTGCTTTCTAAACTCATGATTCACTTCCCTTTCCTACCTCTCTGTTTTCCTGTGCTTTTCAGTTTGCACCTGTATCTCTGCCTTGGCAGAAGGAGGCATCTGCCTTCTTCCAGTACTTTCTCAGACAGACAGCCTCTGTCCCATTCTAGAGCTGTGGTCTATGTGGTGTGTGGTTAGTTGTCTCCAGGGTGTTGGTGGTGGTGGTGGTGGTGGTGGTGGTGGTGGTGGTGGTGTGTGTATGTGTGTGTATGTTGAGACAGAGCCTCATGTATTGTGGTGATTTGAATATAAATGGCCCCCACAGGCTCATATGTTTGAATGCTTAGTGACTAGGGAGTAGAAATCTCTAAAAGGATTAGAAGGATTAGGAGGTATGTCCTTGTTGGAAGAAGTATGTCACTAAAGACTTTAAGTATGTCAAAAGCCCAAGCCAGGCTTAGCCTCTCTCTAGGCTTATAGACCAGAATGTAGTAGCGCTTAGCTACCTCTCCAGCACTATGCTTACCTGTTGCCATGGTTCCTTCTGACAGGCTCCCTGCACGATGATAAGGAACTGAACCTCTGAAACAATAAATACGCTATCTTAGTGAAGACCCCCAAACTCGGGAGACCCTTCCTCAAGTCTCAGGAAATCACGACCACCCAAAGATCACAAGAAACCATACCTGGATGCAATCAGCAGAGGTTTATTAGGGAAGAAAGCTGGCAGCCAGCGGTCTGACTACATACTCACCCAGGAGTAGAGTTCGACCCCGCCTGCCAGTCTGAGGAGGGTTTTAAAGGGAAAAACCACAAACCAGGGGAGTGGGAAGGGGGTGAGGGGTTGCCAAGGATACATAACATAAAAATAGCGAAACATTCCAGGGAAACCCACCCTGAAAGGTTAATAGCATGGAAATTACTCAGTATAAACATTTTTCTCAAAAATGTGGTTTTACCATGTCATTGTGTCTCACCCTGTCATTTACCAACTATTTCAGATTAAATATCTTCACTTCTTCCGGCTATAGCCCCACCTAGGTGGCTTGCATCTTTATCTGTGGTCAGGAATGTGTCTTCCTGCCTTGGGCCTCTCCCACCCATAGGTGGCCTACTGCCTGAGGCTTGAGGAATGTAATCCATAATGTCCTTCACTCGGAATGTGTCTTGGGGTAGTGAAGACCTGAAATCTTATTTTCAGTTACGAGTTCTGGGACCTGCATTTTTCTGCCCAGGTCTAAGGGCAAAGAAATCTACACATATTTCATAAAATGGCCTTTATAACTTTTTACTCTACATTAGTTAGGGTTTTGTTGTTGTGAAGAGACACCATGACCACTGCAACTCTTATAAAGGAAAACATGGCAATTTTCTAAAAATTTTGCACTTTCCAATGTCTACTTTTGGGATGCAAGTACATTACTTTTAGCCAGAATGTTAAAAAATAAAATAAAATAAAATAAAAGGAAAACCCCACATGATCAGAGAAATGGGTACCTCCCTGACCCCGCCCTGAAGGCAGGACCACAAACCTGTAGTTTTTTAATTGTGATAACTCAGAAGGATTATGCTCCAAATAAAGTGTGGGTGGGAGAAATAAATGGACAGTGTTTTGTTTAAAGGAAACAGCTATGTGGCAATGGATACCCTGTTGCTACCCAGCAACCTAGCTGAGCCTATCAGAGGTAAAGGGCTGCAGGACACGGAAGGAGCCCAGGAGCTTTCTAGGAGGCTGGGAAAGGGGGTGGGGATGGTGGGTTGAAGCCAGTAACCGCCTCTGCTCACCTCTGTGCAGCCAGGCTAGTGCCACATTTGCATAAGCCACTCAGAAAAACAAAAGCCTGGTAGGTAACTTGAACCTGGCTTTGTGGAAGGCAGTTTAGGTGGAGTTTATGGGCGTAGAAATGTGCAGCTGCGACCGGGGGGTGGGTGTGTGTGTGGGGGGGTGTCTCACTGCCCATCCCAACTCACCCCCCTCTGTACCCGAGGGGGTTTCATCTTCCGACTTCTAGAGGATCCCCTGTTACCAGAGCTTTGTCCGGGTGCTTTGGCAGTCCACTTTAAATTGTGCTTCCTCGTCACTTCCTAGCTGGAGGGCTGAGCCGGGAGGCTCATTGTCCCAGTGAAAGAGAAAGAGCTGAGAATAAAGAGGCCATTGATTGGCGTGAAAGTCGCCAAGCTGCCTTTCTTGACCTCTGCCAGGGACAAGGCCCTTGAAAGCCAGGCTTTATGGAAGGGGAAAGGTATTTCTCAACTGCTCATTTCCCTCTCACCAAGTCAGATGGAAAGCTCTCAGGAGGTGTTCCTAATCAACCACTCAACACGAGGGTG
Organism: Arvicanthis niloticus; assembly: GCF_011762505.2. Taxonomy (NCBI): domain Eukaryota; kingdom Metazoa; phylum Chordata; class Mammalia; order Rodentia; family Muridae; genus Arvicanthis; species Arvicanthis niloticus. The sequence goes on from NC_047666.1 coordinate 39,833,803, forward strand.
GGGGTGGGGGTGGGCACCCTCTGTCTGCTCTCAGAGCTGCCTGGGCTGGGAGCTTTGGACCCCATTAGTCTTCAGACACAGCCTTTTCTGGGGTTCCAAATCCCTTCAGGCTACTCCACGAGGGGTGCTACCCCATGAGGGGTGAAAGGGGCTAGATTTTATTACTGAGTTTTGTCATTTGCAAATGTGTGTATGTGTATGTAAGTTATAACTTACACATGTACACAGGATGGGCTCATCTCCACGTGTGCATGTCGACGCCCAAGGTCCACTAAACAGGTTCACACTATCCTGGGAGGATGGTAAAAAGAAAAGTTGGAATTCGAGAGAATGGAGCTCTAGAATCATCCAGAAACCGATGGGAGAAGGAGCAGGGGAAGTGGGTCCTATCCCCTCCACCCGGGCAAGTGTGAGGAAGCTGATGGCTCTCGGGAGACCCACACTCTGATGTTGGTGCCCTGATCCCTTGGGCCCTGTGCAGTAGAGAAGTCTGAGATTACTGGTGCTCTGTGGCCTCACAGGACACACAGGAATTTCTTCTGGACCTGGGGGGGTGGGGCCAGGCAGGTGCCAAGGAACTCTGGCCTGTGGTGAGAACCAGCAGGTTGCCGCAGGCAAGGAATTCGAGGCTAGGGGCAAAGAACCAGGAATCTGGTTGCTGGCCAGGTTGTGCAGCAGTCCCATAAATGCCTGTAAGCGACTTAGAAGAAGGCTTCCTCCTCTGACTCATGTGCTCAGTCCCATGGGCCCATGGCTTGGCTGGAAAGGATTGGCCAGAGTTCAGGCTCTAATTGGAAGCCTGTGTGCAGAGCATAACCCCACACCTGTTACAGATGATTTCCATCTCCCAACATAGCTGCAGAAAGAAATGCCAGCCAAGTAGCCCTTAGGGGTCCCCCCTCCCTGCCCCCCCCCCCCAGGAAGATGCTCACACCAGCGTCGCTAGAGGAGACCTGAAGGGTCCTGATTCTTCTACGTCCTGGTCTTTCCCTGAATGAGCACCACCCCTACAAACTCATTCACCACCTTGAGGGGTGGAGAGATGTTGGGGAGTCAGGATGGGGAGGTGGGACTCAGAACTGTGTTTCTCTCTTTTTTCAACCATAGAGTGACTGAACTATGATCTCAGAGACTTGAGATTAGGCTGGTGGGAAAATTTATTCCCCTCTCTACTCTCTAGCAGGGCAGAGACATGCTTGGAGAGAGATCTACGATAAGAAAAAACAATTATTTGCCCCTCCTCTTCTCCCTCCTCCCTTCCTTATTTTTTTTTTCTTCTTTTTATCCTCCTCCTTCTTTTTAAATGATTTTTTGTTTTTTTTGTTTGTTTGTTTGTTTTGGGGCTTTTGTTTGTTTTCTAAGAGAGAAGTTCTCTGTGGAGCCCTGGCAGTCCTGGAACTCACTCTGTAGACCAGGCTGGCCTCAAAATCAGCAATCCGCCTGCCTCTGCCTCCCAAGTGCTGGGATTAAAAGGGTGCACCACCACTGCACAGCTAAATTTTATTTCTTTACATATCCAAACACCAGATAAGTAATGTTGTGAGTCTCTTCCCTCTTGCTGCCTCTCTAGGGAGGCACCAGCACCTCTTAGAGGCAGGTAACTAAGTATCACTATAGGCATCCTAGCAGAGGCAGGTAACTAAGTATCACTATAGGCATCCTAGCAGAGGCAGGTAACTAAGTATCACTATAGGCATCCTAGCAGAGGCAGGTAACTAAGTATCACTATAGGCATCCTAGCAGGACAAAAAACACTCCAAGGGAGCATCCTTTCCTTTGACTATCAGACTATTGAAGCAGTGAGCCCCAGAATAAGGACACTTTCCCAGGAGTATCCTGCTGGGAGAAGGGAAATACTGATGTCAGTCGGTGGAAAGAGATTTCATACAGTTCTGACAACTTCTCAGACCACCTTGCAGGATGGATCACCGATGGGCAGGACCACACCCTGACCAGGACATGTAACTTATGCCTTTTATTTAGGCTGAAACATCATATGAAGAACCTAATGGTGGGGGTGGGGTGGTATTGTAGAGTGAAAAATTATAAAGACCATTTTGTGAAATATATATATATATATATATATATATATATATATATATATACACACACACACACACACACACACACATATGCTTTTTCTTTAGCCTAAACCTGAGCAAAAGAATGCAGGTAACAGAAGGCAGAACTGGATGTAAGATTTCAGGCTTTCACTGCCCCGGGACACATTCCGGGTGGAGGATATTATCCCTGAATCAGAGGACACTTGCTGGATTAATATTCCTCAAGCCTCAGGGTAGGGCTATGGCAAGTGAGAAATAGTTAACCTGAAATAGTTGGTAATGACAGGGTAGGGCACAGTGACATGGTAAAACTACAGTTTTGAGAAGAATGAATATGCAGAGTGATTTTCATGTGGCTCTAAATCATTTAGGGTAGGTTCCTCTGAAATGTTCCACTGTTCTTGGTTACCTCCCTGCCCCCCCCCCCTTGAGGTTTTCCCAGTGTTACAGCCTGCTGATGTTCAAAATTTGTAAAACAACCAATCATGTGTAACCGCTCGAAAATGCAACCAATCATGTGTAACCGTGTGAAAATTCCTTCCTTTCCCCACCCCATGCTATAAACCTCCCCCCCTCAGCTTGCTGGCCTTTTGTCAAAATTCTGTTCCTGCGTGGATGAGCAGTTTTGACCTTGGCTAGCCAACTTTTCCCAATAAACCTCTGCTAATTGCATCCAAGTATGGTTTCTTGTGATTTTTGGGTGGTCGTGATTTCCTGAGACTTGAGGAAGGGTCTCCCGAGTTTGGGGGTCTTCAGTATGAATGTCGTTTAATTTATTTGTCCTTTTTCCCAATGTGGCATCATTGACTAAGTCTGCTTTCTCTGCTTTTCATTATAACTTTGTTTAATTGAGGCTGAGTGGCCTAACCTAGCTTATTAGGGCTGCCAGAGTCCAGGCACAGACCCCAGCAACTCTGGTAACATTACCATTTGCTCCTGAACTGTTGTGGGCTTGACCAATGCAGAGCCCCATTACCCAGAGCACCTTCATATATTCTCATGCTTGGTCACCTGTCCATAATGACACACAGATGTCCAGTCCTTGCCGAGCTGTTTGTCTTACCTTTGGCCCATACCAATGACAGGAAGACAGAGGAATGTATCTGAGAGGAAAAGATCCCTGCGAGCTGGGGAGTGCAGGAGAAGGGAAATGATTTGTGCCTGGAGGGTTCATGAATTCCAGAGGAAAAGAGTCGGCCTTGTAGACAGGAGGGTGTGTATATTAACTATCTATTACAGTCCAACAAATCACTTCAATACTCAATCATTTCAAATAAACATAAACTTGGCCTGCCTCCATTGTGTGGGGGCAGAAAACTGCAATTGACTTGCCCAGGTTATGGCTCTGGGCATCTCGGGAGCTTGTGCTCAGACTGTGGGCTGAGCTGTGTTGGTCTGAAGACCAGAGGAGGCAGCTGTTTCTTAGATGACGCAGACTGCTGTTACAGGATAGCGAAGGCTCTTCAAATGTGGCACCTGACATCTGTCTGAGTGGTCCAACCAAGTATGAAGGAAGCTGAAGGTTACTCAATGGCCTAGGTTTGAGGTCACATGCCATCACCTTGTAGTACCCTGCTGAGTTTTTCTTCCTTCTTTTCTTTTGTTTTTGTGGGTTTTGTTTTGTTTTGTTGGTTGTTTGTTTGAGGCAGGGTTTCTCTGTGTGTCCCTGTCTGTCCTGGAACTCACTCTCTAGACCAGGCTGGCCTCCAACTCAGAGATCTGCCTGCCTTTGCTTCCTGAGTACTGGAACTAATGTTGTATACCAGCAACCCCTACTTGATTTCAATAATCAGCCCTACACTTGCACACATGGATACCAAAAGATGGGGATCCCTAGGGAAGACAATGCATGTTGGCTCCCTCACTTGAGTGTCCTAAGGCCCAGAGGCAGAACTCGGGGGTGTAATGTGTGCAGGAAACCAGTTTGTCTGGAATGTTTTCTCTGTTCTTTTCAGGCTCTAACTAGAGTCCAACCATCTGTATAGGGAGAGTAGCAATCTGTGTTGTGGGTTACCACCTTGCAGTCTACAGCTGCCTTTTGTTCTATAACCCTGGGAGTGATAGGCCTTTCTCTCTCTTTCTTTCTTTCTTTCTTTCTTTCTTTCTTTCTTTCTTTCTTTCTTTTTTTTTTCTTTTTTCGAGACAGGGTTTCTCCGTGTAGCCCTGGCTATCCTGGAACTCACTCTGTAGACCAGGCTGGCCTCAAACTCAGAAATCCACCTGCCTCTGCCTCCCAAGTGCTGGGATTAAAGGCGTGCGCCACCACCGCCCGGCGTGATAGGCCTTTCTCATTTGTCTCCATAGGTAGTATGCCTGTAATACCTTACACTCTTGTTTTTAATCGTTTGTTTCTATATGAATTAGGGTCTCCTTACAGCCCAGGCTGGCCTCCTACTGGCTATGTAGCCAAGGGTGAGTTTGAATTTCTGATCCTCTTGCTTCCACATCTCAAATACAGGGATTACAGGTTCACACCAGCACAATTGACTCAAACGTTTCATCTCATCGCTTGAGAGTGGTTTTAATGAACATTTTAGAGAACAGTTCTGCACCTGAAACCACATATCCCCCAGTAAATTCCCAGACACCGAGGCCCACTCAGTGCTTCTATGTGGACCTTGCATTCTGGCCAACATGGAATCAATACTGACTTAAAATTTCATTGACAAGAATCCAGCCAAAGGAGAGCTCGTTACCTTTAAGTCTCTGATGTGGGTTTAGAGAGAACCTGGAGGGCTGTTACTGAAGTACCAGAGAGACTCCACACATGCACTGTGACTGGCTGATGGATGACCAGAACCACTCACATCTCGTATATCTCTGATTTCTCCCCCCCCCCCTTTATTTTTTATTTATTTTATTTATTTTCCTACATTGGCACAACAGATAAATATGTCATCTTGAGCCAGGTATGGTGGCTATGGTGGCATATATCTGTGATCCCAGGGTTTAGGAAAGTGAGGCAGAGGATTCCAAGTTCTATGTAAGCCTAGTAAGATCTATCTAGTCATCTATTATCTATCTATCTATTTATCTATCGATCTATCTATCTATCTACCCAGCTAAGCTAGTGCCAGCTATGTAGCTCAGTTCGTTGAGTGCTTGCTCTACATGGACTAAGTCCCGGGTGGATCCCCAGCACCACATGAACTGGATTGAACTGAATTGAACTGGATGTGGTGGTGTATACCTGTAATCTCAGTCCTCAGGAAGTGGAGGAGGCAAAGAGATTAGAAGTTCAAGGTTTGTCCTTCCTTCCTTCCTTCCTTCCTTCCTTCCTTCCTTCCTTCCTTCCTCTATCCATCCCTTCCCTTCCTTCCTTCCTCCCTTCCTTCCTTTTTTTCCTCTGTCCCTCCCTCCCCCTCCTTTCTTCCTTCCTCTGCCCCCCTCTCCCTCCCCCTCTTTCCTTCCTCTCTTTCTCCCCACCCTCCCTCCTCCCCACTCCCTTCATCCCTCCCTCCCTCCCTCCCTCTCTCCTTTCCTACCTTCCTCCTTCCCTCTCCCTCCTGTTCTTTTTCTAACTCCTTATTGTACTATTTTAGCACACACAAGCAAAAGGCCAGTAGTCAGCCTTACTTGCATTATCTCAGCAGCCTGGAGACAGGTCCTGGTTTGATCCCCATTTCACAGATGAGGAAACTATAGCCCCCCAAAGTCCAGATGCTTGCTGACAGATCAAATGGCCTAAGCTGGATCAGCCCGTTAGTAAATACCAGACCTGGGACTGGAATCCCTGTGACTGGAAACTCCTCAGTAGCACTGTGGTGGTGCCAGCTGCAGCTCTGGCTTTTTGTTGCCTGTGGAGTCTGTTTTGACATGACCAGAACTGAAATTCAGTTGTAGCGCCTCTGAACCGAAATGGCAAACTGCAAAGGAGGAAAGCGAACAGCTTGAGACCCGTTTCAGGCCCCGCATGATGCAAAGAACGAGTCAGCAGAAACGAGGGAGCCAGCTGGAGCCAGCAAGAACTTGGTAAGGAGGAGGGTGAGGGGAACCAACTTAATTGGGTGATTATTTCAATTATCTAATTAAGAAAGATTACAGCTGAACAAAAATGGAGAAGGTCCCAAGGTGCTTAGAAAAAATAAAATAAAAAGTTGATTGGCTGAGGGGCCCATGGCAGAACTGGGAGCTCAAAGGGGCTCCCAGTTGGTGGCTCCACACCTTGGGTCAATTAGCCACCGAGGGCCCCTCTTTTCCTCCTCCTGTTGAAACCATCTGTCTGTCTTCCACCTTGGTGACTGTTGGAGACTCAAGAAGTCAAGGAGACTCTTTCTCTCCCTTCCTTCCTCCTTTCCTTTCCTGTTTGTTTTTGTCCTATTTTAGCTAACAACAGA